>NC_090650.1:294184533-294799033 GCF_040937935.1 Hyperolius riggenbachi
TGTGCACCTCGCTCAGCCACGCTATATATAGCATTGTGTTTACTGCCACTCTGTGTACACCGCTCAGCCAGACTACATAGCATTGTGTGTACTGCCACTCTGTGTACACCGCTCAGCCAGACTCTATAGCATTGTGTGTACTGCCACTCTGTGTACACCGCTCAGCCAGACTATATAGCATTGTGTGTACTGCCACTCTGTGTACACCGCTCAGCCAGACTATATACCATTGTTTACTGACACTCTGTGTACACCGCTCAGCCAGACTATATACCATTGTTTACTGACACTCTGTGTACACCGCTCAGCCAGACTATATACCATTGTTTACTGACACTCTGTGTACACCGCTCAGCCAGACTATATACCATTGTTTACTGACACTCTGTGTACACCGCTCAGCCAGACTATATACCATTGTTTACTGCCACTCTGTGTACATGGCTCAGCCAGACTATATAGCATTGTGTGTACTGCCACTCTGTGTACACCGCTCAGCCAGACTATATAGCATTGTTCACTGCCACTCTGTGTACACGGCTCAGCCAGACTATATAGCATTGCGTACTCTGCCAGTCAGTGTGTATATTGCTGGGATCAGTAATACTCCACTCACCGTCAACCACTATATGAGCTCACCATGAGTTCCTCAGAGACCTCCGCTGTGAGCAGCACTCCCAACAACAGCAACAGCCAACGCCCCACGCAAGCTATAACATCCACCCCAGCAGCCAGTGGTCAGCAGCAGCCCTCCCCGGAGGAGAACGTTGTGTCCATCGGTCCGGCGCCAGAGCGATTAATGAGGGCTGCCATTGAGGGGATGATGGGGCCTGATGTGGAGGAGGAGGTCGGGCTCAGGCCAGCATCCCAAGTTAATGTTGAGGACGATGAGGGGTCTGTGACTGTGTCTGGGGATGTTGGGGTGGCAGAGGTGGTGGGTGGGTCAGACTCAGGAGAAGAGTTGTATGATGAGGATGATGATCGGGACCATCTGTATGTGCCTCAGAGTCCGACCCCGGAAAACATGTTGTATCGTGTGTTTAGGTACTAAAATCTGCGTTCCCAGTAGTGTTGGGCGAACAGTGTTCGCCACTGTTCGGGTGCTGCAGAACATCACCCCGTTCGGGGTGACTATATAGCAGACTATATAGCATTGTGTTTACTGCCACTCTGTGTACACGGCTCAGCCACACTATATAGCATTGTGTTTACTGCCACTCTTTGTCTGCTGGGAACAGTAGTACACCGCTCACCCGCCACTGTATAGCATTGTGCTCTGTGTCGCTGCTGGCAATAGTGGTACACCGCTCACCCACCACTGTATAGCATTTCTGTACTGCCACTGTACTGCTGCCAGTCAGCGTGTACTGTAAGGATAAGTGAAATGAGGAAGAAATCCGGTGAAAGAGGGAGGGGCAAGGGAAGAGGTGTTTCCCCTGACGGTTGTGCTGGGGAGCTGTACTCCACGGCGGCGGCCCCCCACAATGACATATGACGAGTTTGAGGAGATGGAAGAGGAGGGTATGGACAATGTGGACATAGACCCAGATTTTGTTTGTGAACGAGAACATCGCCGTCGTAGCAGCAGCACAGATGAGTCTGTTGAAGAACCCACTGCTGCACGAGTTCGCCTTGTGCCACAAGGTAGGCGGCGCGCAATTTCAGGCACCACAAGCGTGGAAGTTCAAGTGAGAGGCAAAAGAGGCGCAAACAGAAATCGCCAGCAAGGCAGGTGCTCCAAATTCTGGGCTTTCTTTGAAGACTGCACTGAGGATGTTACCATGGCGATTTGCAAGGTGTGCAAGACCCGCCTGAGCAGGGGGAAAAGTATTAACAACCTCTCCACCACCAGCATGAGCCGCCACATGCTATCCAAACATCCCACTCTGTGGGCAAACGCGGCAGGACAGGGTACCACCAGCAACACTGCCTCCCTTGGGTTCACCAGACTCACCACCAGACCCGCCTCAGCAGCAGCAGTAGCCCAGCCATTGCGTGGTTCAAAACATTCCAAAAAATCAGATGACGCTGACACTGTCACTTTCCGGAGTAGTGCTCTTGAGGTCTCCCAGTGTTCATCAAACACAACAACCAACAGCCCTTCGTTGTGCAGCCCTACGGTTCAGTTGTCTGTCTCGGAGATGTTTGAGCGCAAGAGGAAATTGCCAGCAAATGACCCCCGGGCCGTGGCAGTAAGAGCCAGCATAGCCAAGCTTCTGGCCTGCGAAATGCTGCCATATCGAGTGGTGGAGACAAACAGCTTCAAGGGCATGATGTCAGTGGCCATCCCACGTTACGTGGTTCCCAGCCGCTACCACTTTGCGCGCTCTGCAGTGCCTGAGTTGCATGAGCACGTGGTCAGCAAAATAACCCGAAGCTTGAAGAATGCCGTTGCCTGCAAGGTTCACGTATCCGCCTCTCCACAGAAAATGCAGACCGTCTGACTCAAATTAAAATGAATCAATCCTGGATTGGAAATGACTACGCAACACTCCAGGACCCCAACCAAGTAACATGACCAATGAACATCTGGGATGGTTTAGCGTTTCCGGTCCCTGTTTATTGAACCTCTCATCTGTATTACATTTATGACTGCATGGCGGCAAAAAGCATTGCTGCTATATCCGCACGCTTTTTGTCCTCATGCAAGGCCTGGGTTGTTGTGTCTCAAAAAGCATGGCCTTCTCCTCCTGCGCCTGCTCCTGTTCCATCACGTGTGCTGCTGCTGCTGGGTTAGCGTTTCCGGTCCCTGTTTATGGAACCTCTCATCTGTATTACATTTATGACTGCATGGCGGCAAAAAGCATTGCTATATCCGCACGCTTTTTGTCCTCATGCAAGGCCTGGGTTGCGTCTCAAAAAGCGTGGCCTTCTCCTCCTGCGCCTCCTCCTGTTCCATCACGTGTGCTCTGTGCTGCTGCTGCTGCTGGGTTAGCGTTACCGGTCCCTGTTTATTGAACCTCTCATCTGTATTACATTTATGACTGCATGGCGGCAAAAAGCATTGCTATATCCGCACGCTTTTTGTCCTCATGCAAGGCCTGGGTTGCGTCTCAAAAAGCGTGGCCTTCTCCTCCTGCGCCTCCTCCTGTTCCATCACGTGTGCTCTGTGCTGCTGCTGCTGCTGGGTTAGCGTTACCGGTCCCTGTTTATTGAACCTCTCATCTGTATTACATTTATGACTGCATGGCGGCAAAAAGCATTGCTATATCCGCACGCTTCTTGTCCTCATGCAAGGCCTGGGTTGTTGTGTCTCAAAGCGTAGCCTTCTCCTCCTGCGCCTCCTCCTGTTCCATCATGTGTGCTCTGTGCTGCTGCTGCTGCTGCTGGGTTAGCGTTACCGGTCCCTGTTTATTGAACCTCTTATCTTTATTACATTTATGACTGCATGGCGGTAAAAAGCATGCTATCTGCACGCTTCTTGTCCTCATGCAAGGCCTGGGTTGTTGTGTCTCAAAGCGTGGCCTTCTCCTCCTGCGCCTCCTCCTGTTCCGTCACGTGTGCTCTGTGCTGCTGCTGCTGCTGGGTTAGCGTTACCGGTCCCTGTTTATTGAGCCTCTTCTCTTTATTACATTTATGACTGCATGGCGGCAAAAAGCATTGCTGCTATATCCGCACGCTTCTTGTCCTCATGCAAGGCCTGGGTTGTTGTGTCTCAAAAAGCGTGGCCTTCTCCTCCTGCGCCTCCTCCTGTTCCATCACGTGTGCTGCTGCTGCTGCTGGGTTAGCGTTACCGGTCCCTGTTTATTGAACCTCTTATCTTTATTACATTTATGACTGCATGGCGGTAAAAAGCATGCTATCCGCACGCTTCTTGTCCTCATGCAAGGCCTGGGTTGTTGTGTCTCAAAAAGCGTGGCCTTCTCCTCCTGCGCCTCCTCCTGTTCCATCACGTGTGCTGCTGCTGCTGCTGGGTTAGCGTTACCGGTCCCTGTTTATGGAACCTCTTCTCTTTATTACATTTATGACTGCCTGGCGGTAAAAACCATGTTACCTGTGCAAAGAAACATGACATTTTCAGCATTTAAAAGACAATTTTTCCTTTGAAACTTTACAATCAATTTTCTCAAAAACTATAAGCTCTTTTTGCTAAATTTTTTTCCCTCTTGTACCCACTCCCAAGGTGCACATACCCTGTAAATTTGGGGTATGTAGCATGTAAGGAGGCTTTACAAAGCACAAAAGTTCGGGTCCCCATTGACTTCCATTATGTTCGGAGTTCGGGTCGAACACCCGAACATCGCGGCCATGTTCGGCCTGTTCGGCCCGAACCCGAACATCTAGATGTTCGCCCAACACTACTTACAAGATACTAATAACATAACTTTTTATCAATGTCACAAGCATAAAAAAAATGTGTGCATGGACTTGACATGTCTTGGTTTAACATACTTACACATATATCAAGGCTTCACAAGCATTTTGTAATTAAAATGACTTTCTTTCTTCAATATGCAGTCAGTTATTGTTTTGTAAAATTGTAAATTGTAAATATACCTGTTCAATTCTCAAGCAGTTCAGCCAACAAGGTCCCACCGTTTAAGATTCAAAGTACATTGGATCTGAAACTCACCGAAATCAGTTTGTGATGGAGACCCAACAGTAGCGCCATACCACAGTACCGTTATATTATAGAATCAGGAAATGTGGGCGCCCGTGAGCGGCAGAAGTTTGCGGTGCCGCCAATAGGCGCCTGCATAAATGGTGGCTATAGTGGTAAATTTAGGCACCTGATAATAATTAGTGGGCGCAGGGCCGCCAACAATGCAAAATATGGCTACAAATAGTGGGCAAAGGTGACACTTGTAGAACTCGTGAACTTCTCCACAATGTAAAAACACAAGTAATGCTTTCCTACGGGGCCGCTGGGTTTTTAGAAGCCATCTGCGATGCTGTATATTCTGTAAGAAGACACAACCTGCACTACTTTTCGCACAATGTATGCAAATCCTCATTGAGATTCACTGACTACTGTAAACAATTGAAGACAAACACACATATATGGCAAAATGCTTGCAGGGAATCGTGTGCATTTTACCACAGACACAAGTGTGATCCCTCTCTCAAGGAAATACTAAGATCCCAATAGGAGATGGACTAGTCAAAAACGTTTCCAACTGTGTTTTTTTTTTGGGGGGGGGGGGGGGGGGTAAAAGTTGTCCTTTAAAACAGTGCTGTGCCACTATGAATGTAAAAGAATTACATTTAGAAATATTTTATAAGGAAAGGTTTATAAGAATATTCAAGTATTCTGATACCCTAGCAGCTATAAAATAAGTCATTTAAACCAAATTCCTTTGTATATACAAGTGACATTGCTTTATGTAAAGAGAAAAATCAATTGTTCTGGAGAAAAGCAGTTAACTCCACAGCATATAGCCATAAATGCCCTTGTATGCAAGAATAAATGTCAAGAAGAACAAGGAATTTTGATGCATCATGAAATTAGTACATCAAAGATGTACAGATCATTACTTTACCAGGAAGAGCAGAACCAAGCTGTGAGCTTCACGAAAACATCAAATGCATCCAACTGAAGCAATTAATTTCACAAGCATGTTTGAAAAGAATGACATTCAGCTATACAACTTAAATAAAAAGACTGCTATTACATTTTGTGTGTACTTTTCATAATGGGCAGCATGGTGACTGAGTAGTTAGCACTCTTCACTTTCAGTGCAGGGGTCCTAAAATCAATTTCCACCATGTATACAAAAATAACTAACCTCAACTCTCTTTAATAATAAAATCTCTCTCCCTCTCCCACCATTATGTACATGTATTCTATTACATATGTTTTTATGTATATAGTACCACCATTCCCCATGGCAATGTACAGGACAGGTAACCATGAGAACCATAAACACATACATCATTCACACTCAATAGAAACAGAACGTGCAGCAACAGAAGTAAAATACTGTATACAAACATAGTTTATGCATATGCATACTGGTGTATGTTCATTGGATAGAATAAATATTACAGAGATGAAAAACACTTGGGGAGGACCCAGTCCTTCAGAGCTTGCAATCTTTAGGAATGGGGTGGACCTACGGAGAAGAAGGACTTATGGGATAAGGTAATAACATGACTTAACAGGTATTGCAAGCGCTTGAATGTTTGTGAACACTTTAAAACATTCTGTATTTCTATATAAATGTTACCTAAAATACCATCTGTTTTCTAAAACAAAGTCCTAATGGTAGAAATCTAGTTAAGCAAACTAAAGAACCTGGTCATGCATTTATTAAAAAATTTGTGTGGCAAAAGTAAGTGAGTCCTTTGGGTTATCATATAATTTGAAGGTGAAATTAGAGTCTTATCAATCAGGTGTAAGTGAGATCCAGTTAGAAAAGGTTAGAAAACCGTTTCTAAAGCCTTATACACGTTCCTGACTTAAAGGAGTCGTCAAGCTATTTAACCTACCCCCCCCCCTCCCAATCTACTTACCTGGGGCTTCCTCCAGCCCCTTGCCGCTGACCTGTCCCACGCTGTAGCTCCTCTCTCAGCCGCCCGCCCCGAATCCCTGCCGGTGAATTGGACAACCTTGAGGTCGTCCTCTACTGCACTGCGCGAACGCCGCTGCTAATCAAGTCCATGTTGTCCGAACTGTACTGCGCACAACAAGGACTTGATTGACTGACAGCAGCACTCACACAGACGCCATAGAGGACAGCCTGGCGAGACACCATGCGGGGACCTCGGACCGGTGGCTGAGAGCGGGACATGTCATCTGCAAGGGGCTGGAGGAAGCCACAGGTAAGTAGATCAGGGGTAGGTTAGTTAGATTGAGGGCTCCTTTAAGTTGGCTGAGGTGGCTAATAATGACCGCCTCAGTTGACAACCAGGCATGAATACAGCACCCGATGACCCCCGACGCTCAACCCACAAGTGATCCGCCAACCCTAGCAACACTGTTGCCCAAGCGATCCCATTGCTCGTGACACTCCCCAGCCCGCTGCGTGCCATCATGCATGTGTCACTAATTGTTCCTCTGCCCCCCACATAGCAACACAGTGCATCATCAGCTACACAACTGACATGTGTGTGTGCAGCCTGGCCCAGCAATGCTGCCCAAGGCCGACATCAGTTTGGCATGTGTATGCACCCTAAGGAGTGTGGACTTCATCGATCAACAGTGGGTCAGATTGTCTACAAATGTA
The DNA here is from genome assembly GCF_040937935.1 of Hyperolius riggenbachi. Classification (NCBI taxonomy): domain Eukaryota; kingdom Metazoa; phylum Chordata; class Amphibia; order Anura; family Hyperoliidae; genus Hyperolius; species Hyperolius riggenbachi. The sequence goes on from NC_090650.1 coordinate 294,191,700, forward strand.
GGAAACTCAAGACCATTGATAACTTACCTACTGTTGTTTACCATAAAAAATAACTGCATGCCATGTAATAGTCCAAGAGGTTACAAAGAAATACCCTGTAACTTTTAAGCATCTGAAGGATCTGGTCCAGATATACACTCCAACCCCCTCTCTCTGTTCCTCCAACGCTCTATGGATGTCCAGTCCACCCCTTATATCAATTTCTCACTCATGAGGCTCTAGGACTTCTCCTGAATAGCACCTACACTATGGTACTCCTTCCCCCATCAGACTCACCCACACTTACAACTTATTTAGGCAGGCGTTAAATTGTTCATTGTTAATTTGTTCACCATCGTTTACCCACCATCCTCATAGCTGCAATCCTCTCCCTTGGACCTACGCTCATCCTTACATTGTAAGCCTATTTGTCAGGGCCCACTTCCCTGTGAGCTCTTCTCTGTCACCATATGGATTCAGTGACTTGCTTTCCATATTTATCTTATCTTTTGAGAGCTTCTGAGTTAAAAAATGTTTTAATGAATTAATGAAGACTTTTTTTGCAGACAGGATGAGAGTAGGCTGAGAGTTCCCTATTCATTTGTACTTGTTAATGTCTTATTTCATCTTACTTAGGAGGTTACCGTAACAGCAGGTTAACGGGCCAAAAGTAGCCTTCAGTGCAGTCTACAGTATTTTATTATTATTATTACTACTACTATGATGCATTTGTAGAATGTGCTCTAATTTCGGTTCCTTACTTATCTATGATAGGCATCTCACTCTTTAAATGAGGGGTTGGTTTATGTACTATTTACATATATAGGTAATCATGGCATATGGAATATAAGGGATAGCTAAAGGAAAGTAAGAGAATGGAGAAGAACTTTGTTATTTCACGAAGTGGGGGAAGAAAATATACAACTTACAGACATAGGAGGTATAAAACAAACATGAGGCAAATGACTAAAATGCAGAGCAAAGATGTGATTTTATGGGAAATGGCTTGATTTTACAACTGCATCTGGAGTTTTCTTGTTTACACTGAAGTTTCTTTATTTCTTGTGTTAATTCTAAAATATGAAAAAAGGCAAATGACAGGCCAGATGTTTGCATTTATTCCCCAGGAGGTTAAAAAGGGAACCGTTTAAAAGGAACGACAGTTGCATCAAGTGATTGCAGTACAGATCAAAATGACTGATTTTCATTTCTGCACTCTAAGAAATTTTTACATAGTTTATGAATGAGCACATATTTTGGAGAAGATTGCATTGAAAAAAAGAAAGAAAAAAATGTTTAGGGATGTAAAAACCTAATGAAGCTAAAATTGTGTCACTTGGAATCATCATTTAATTTCAAATCTATGCAATATGCACGATCAATCAACACAATAAAACCACTGACAGATGAAGTAATCAACACTGATTATCTTGTTACAATGTCAACTATCAAAGGGTGACATTATTAGAAGGAAAGTGAACAGATAATTATTGTAGGTGATTGTGATGATCTGCTCAGCTGCCTGTGCAGGCAGGCAGCTTTTTGACCATTGTGTAGGTTTGCATGCTGCAAGACTCTGGAAAGAAGAGCTTCTGTCAGTTTTGCAGCTTGTGCTTGCAGAGGAATTTGCATACGTTGTCATGCAAATTGCCTGGCCACATTCATTGGAGGCGTGTACTATAAGTACTATGTCTTTCCCACAATGCTTCGCTGGTCATAAGGAGTCTTCCTGTGAAACACTCTGGAGAGTGTCAGCCATGCTCTTGGTTTGAAGATCAGCTTAGAGTAATTCCTGGAAACTGTGCTAGGCAGATTCCCTAAGTGCAGTTAGGATTGTTTATCTGTTTGTTTGTTCTGTTGCTGTTGTCCTGTCCCAGCGGTGGTGGACAGGAAATGGTTCTGATCTCTGTTCTTGGAGTATAGCTGGTGCAGCGGTTGCTACCAGCTATCTCTTCTGTTCTGTCTCCTGGGATCGCACTAGCCACTTTTCGCTAGCGCTGTGGATCCTTCTGTTCTGTCTCCTGGGATCGCATTAGCCACTTTTTTCCCCTAGCGCTGTGGATCCTTCTGTTCTGTCTCCTGGGATCGCGCTAGCCACTTTTAGCTAGCGCTGTGGATCCTTCTGTTCTGTCTCCTGGGATCGCGCTAGCCACTTTTCGCTAGCGCTGTGGATCCTTCTGTTCTGCTACTCTGTACCTGGATCGCACTCGCTTCTCGCTAGTGCTGTGGATCCTATCTCTCGCTTGTCCCTGTTTTCGTGTGTCTGTCTTGTCTGCTACGGACGCTTGCTGGAGGCTCGGTGAGGTAACCGTTAAGCAAGCGTTCGCATCCTCTGTTTCATGTTTGTCTGTCGATGGTTAGTTAGGCGTGCTTGTCTCTATTGTGCTTATCACGTGGAGACCGCGCATAACCGCGTGCACTGTTGCGAATGAGTGCGGTGTTCGCGGTTAGCTAGCGTTTGTTATTTTCCATATCTCCTCATTGTATGATTTGCTGTGCCTTTGCTATTCTCGTGCTCCGCCTTACTGTAGCCTTGTGTCATGTCTGGCGATTGCACCTCTCGCGATCGCGTTCCTGATTCGTATCTGCTGTGGTGTGTGCACAGTCGGGGGTTGGCGACTAGTTTTATGCACACACACACAATCTGTCTCTGTGCTTACTCTCAATCGCTTCTCTTGCGATTACAGTTCTTCCCTTCGTACAATTCCTGTCTGGCGTGTGTGGTAGAGCAGAGGAGCTGTTCCTCTGCACTCCACAGCTCCACCTGCCGTCAGGAATTTCCCTCTGCAGGTGCATTGCACCTACTGCTGGGTTCCTGCAAAAATATACGCTTGTGGAGGAAATCCGCCGTGTCAGCGCACGTCTGGTGCGCTGACCACGGAGACGATTCCACAATCGTTACAGTATGACCAGCCAAACCAAAATTCCCAGGGCAGAGGGAACCTTTGATTTGCTTCAGATGTCATTGCCTGAGACAAAAGCGTATGTGGATCCTATTATAGGTAGGATCGCACGCTATATTAAAGCAGTTAAAAAATCTGTACTCGTTCCTGATCCCCACCCATATGAAGATTATTTAAATACCGGGTTGTTTGAACCACCATTCGCCTCATGGGAAATCGGGGCCTTGGTGGAAGAATTTGATTTTGATTGGAAAGCCTTTTGCGATTTTTACATCGCAAAAAGCGAAGATGTCTTGAATGATTGTTTTGACTCTATGTACCTTTTGATTGATTCTGATGAATGTGATGAGTGTGTTGTGGATCTGGTGATGTTTGTATGGCAGACGATTTTGGATGAATTACACACACACCAATCAATTGATCCCAATAAAGAGGTAAAAGTTTCCCGTTCTGTTCCTGCTCCAGTTCCATCTGTAGACTGTGCGCACTATGATTGTTCATCCCTTGTTAAGTGTGTATGGGAACCCCCGTTTGAGAAATGGGAGATCGAGCTCCTGGTCTATGAATTGGAAGGTGATTGGAGATCGTTTTGCAATCATTACCTTTCTAAAAATGAAGCAGTTTTGTATGCGTGCATTGAGTCTGCGTGCACTTTAATCAAGACTGGTGAATGTATCTCTGACTTTGTGACTCCGCTGTTTGACGTGTGGAGAATGATTTTGGATGAACTACATGCGCTTCAATCTGCTAATTCTTGTAAAAACACATTGTCAACGGACGATTGTTCCAATCCTCTGGATTTAAAGAAAGTGAGTTCTGAATGCATTTCCTTTCCCAAAGCTACTGAGTGTTTGAAGCCTGAGTGCAAGTCATTCAGAGCAGTTGCTTGTGTGGAAGTTGAACCAGTGCGGTCTGATGTCGCCACCGCATGTATGGCTGCAAAAGGTCTGTGTGGTCCTTTGTCTAAGAAAGACAGATATTTTCCCTCAGGTTCTCTGAGATCGTCCATTTATGAACCTACTATGGGGAAAATTCCTAAGTTATGCAACTTTATGAAAATTATTGATGTGTCTAATAAAATTTCTTCTGTTGTTGTCACCACTTCTTTTGCAAATGAATCTATGCCTTATTCTGTTCACACCTGTGAAGGCCTGTTGCCTAATGACAGCTGCTCCAGTGTTTCTGTCCTAGATGCCTTGCAGTCTGCTACGCAGATCGCGGAGGTTTGCGCTATGGAGGCATCAGTTTCGCAACCTAAAGCGATCTTGGATCCGCAAATTTTGCGTTCTGTCTCCTCGAATTCGACATCGTTAGCCGAGTCTAAGAGTGAGACAGCACTTTGGTTTTACGAATCTGACTCTGAAGCATTTTTGCTGGGTCCAGAGAAGGTTTCTCTGAGCCTGCCCTGTACCATGAATAACAATATGATGTTCAATCACACTGACATTTGGGAACCCCTTTCTTGTTTTGAAGAAAGTTCTGACTCTCCACCCTGTACTCTGGATAAGTCAATATTGCCTTGTACAATATCTCCTGCAGTGTCCCTAGAGGCTCGTCTAGGTATTGCTGCTATTTTCACCTGTTTTTCTGCAGTTTTGGAATTGCAAGCTAGTTTGACTGCTACGCAGAATTCTGGGTGCAGTGAGATTAAAGTTAGGGAGTCAGTGTGTGGTCCAGTGAATATGCCTGTACATTCCCCTCATGATTATGAAATTCAATCTCAGTTTATGGTGAAACCTTCCTTGGGACATCTGCCCTGTCCACAAGATAAAGTTGCAGTTTTGCCCTGTAACATGGATAGTTCAGAATCCTTCCTAGAAAACTTGAAAAATGATGTTCCTGAGGTCTTGTTTGATGTTCTGGAGGTCTCCGAGTTCCTCCCAAAGGGTGCAGAACTTGTAGGAGATGTCTCCTGCCCCCCAAGTCCTTCTGAGGTGTTACCCTCTTCCGTAGGCATTGCTGCCTTGCTGGCTACCTTTTCAGCTCTGATGGAGCTTCACTCATATGTAGTCAATGATGATATTATTGTCACAGAAATTTCTGAATTTGTATCCGAGTCTTCTTTTGAAAGTCCAGTGCCTGTGACCTCCACTCATGATGATTCTCTGCCCGGTACTGGTTTTGGTCTTGTCGTACCGGACTCTGAGGTTGGCAGTTCCCCGACATGTCCTGAGGTTTCTCCTGTGCTGGTGTACCCCAGTGTGCTCTGTGACCCAGAAAGCCTAAGTGTGCCTCAGTTACCAGCGTACTCAGATGCTTCCTCGGTGGAGACATGCTCTGATATGGCCTGCCTGCTTGCATGCCTAGAAGTGGTCCCTGAAAGTCTTGATCTTGATGGGTGTCCTCGTAAATCTGAATCCGGAATTGTCATTGGTTCCATGGGGGTTCTTGGTAATTCTCCATGTGAGCGTGGTGATTGTTCTGCCCTCTTGGGATCTCTGTGGAGCTTCAAAATGTTCTAGGAGATTCCGGTAGAAATTTTGCTTGGTACCCTGGATAAGATCAACAGTGGCTTTTGTGTTGTAAGGGACACTTCGAACAGGTATTGTGGCAGGTTTGGTATTTTCGGACGCTCCTTGGAAGGTGGTGGGTTTTGTCTGGAGGGTGTCGATGGCTTCTTCTCTGGCGTTCACAGTCCTGATGGGTGTTATACTGAGACTGGTAGTACTGATGGGCATGTTTCGGTGGCTTCTGTTTCAGATGAGGTCGGTTTCGGGTGGACTGACTCTGGAATTGGACTTTGTCGGGCTGCCCCGACCTTCATGAGTCTTCTGTTAGAGTGGTTTGGAGATGTCAGTTTTGAGGGTCTTCTGGAATTCGACCCTGGAGGGGGGGGGGGGGGGGGGGTACTGTGATGATTTGCTCAGCTGCCTGTGCAGGCAGGCAGCTTTCTGACCATTGTGTAGGTTTGCATGCTGCAGGACTCTGGAAAGAAGAGCTTCTGTCAGTTTTGCAGCTTGTGCTTGCAGAGGAATTTGCATACGTTGTCATGCAAATTGCCTGGCCACATTCATTGGAGGCGTGTACTATAAGTACTATGTGTTTCCCACAATGCTTCGCTGGTCATAAGGAGTCTTCCTGTGAAACACTCTGGAGAGTGTCAGCCATGCTCTTGGTTTGAAGATCAGCTTAGAGTAATTCCTGGAAACTGTGCTAGGCAGATTCCCTAAGTGCAGTTAGGATTGTTTATCTGTTTGTTTGTTCTGTTGCTGTTGTCCTGTCCCAGCGGTGGTGGACAGGAAATGGTTCTGATCTCTGTTCTTGGAGTATAGCTGGTGCAGCGGTTGCTACCAGCTATCTCTTCTGTTCTGTCTCCTGGGATCGCGCTAGCCAATTTTCGCTAGCGCTGTGGATCCTTCTGTTCTGTCTCCTGGGATCGCGCTAGCCACTTTTCGCTAGCGCTGTGGATCCTTCTGTTCTGTCTCCTGGGATCGCGCTAGCCACTTTTTGCTAGCGCTGTGGATCCTTCTGTTCTGTCTCCTGGGATCGCGCTAGCCACTTTTTGCTAGCGCTGTGGATCCTTCTGTTCTGCTACTCTGTACCTGGATCGCACTCGCTTCTCACTAGTGCTGTGGATCCTATCTCTCGCTTGTCCCTGTTTTCGTGTGTCTGTCTTGTCTGCTACGGACGCTTGCTGGAGGCTCGGTGAGGTAACCGTTAAGCAAGCGTTCGCGTCCTCTGTTTCATGTTTGTCTGTCGATGGTTAGTTAGGCGTGCTTGTCTCTATTGTGCTTATCACGTGGAGACCGCGCATAACCGCGTGCACTGTTGCGAATGAGTGTGGTGTTCGCGGTAAGCTAGCGTTTGTTATTTTCCATATCTCCTCATTGTATGATTTGCTGTGCCTTTGCTATTCTTGTGCTCCGCCTTGCTGTAGCCTTGTGTCACGTCTGGCGATCGCACCTCTCGCGATCGCGTTCCTGCTTCGTATCTGCTGTGGTGTGTGCACAGTCAGGGGTTGGCGACTAGTTTTATGCACACACACACAATCTGTCTCTGTGCTTACTCTCAATCGCTTCTCTTGCGATTACGGTTCTTCCCTTCGTACAATTCCTGTCTGGCGTGTGTGGTAGAGCAGAGGAGCTGTTCCTCTGCACTCCACAGCTCCACCTGCCGTCAGGAATTTCCCTCTGCAGGTGCATTGCACCTACTGCTGGGTTCCTGCAAATTTATACACTTGTGGAGGAAATCCGCCGTGTCAGCGCACGTCTGGTGCGCTGACCACGGAGACGATTCCACAATCGTTACAGTGATATGTTGGATGTACAAAAAATTAAGAAATAAGAGGATTTGAGGAAATCTGATAAGGGCCAAATTGTCATGGTTAGATGGCTGGTTTGTGCATCTCCAAAAAGGCAGATCTTATTAAGATGTTTTGCTATGCATTGGTAAGTATCTACCATTGTGGTCCAGGGCAAAAATTCAGAGAAAAGAAGTGGCACATGCCAGGCTTCAAACTACTGCTTTATAGTTCTGGAGCAGCACACTATGAGTTACAGATCACTTATCTTTCATCAAGTTTACAAATCCATCCCCTTTAAGTAAGTACTTCTCTAGGAAGTGATGTAACATATACTTATAATGCAATTAAAGAGTAACTGAAGTGTGCTCAAAGTTAAAGTTAACAGCACTATCAGTAGATATTATGCACCAATTGGATAAAGAACATTGGATTTACTCACCCACTCACTATATTATATTATGCATTTTTGTGAAATTCCAACCCCTGTTTTGAAACAGCACCTTGGGACTTCTCTGAAGGCTGGGACTTCTCTGTGACAGTCCAGCTTCCAACTCTTTGGCCAGCCCCCAGCTCTGTGACCATGGCAAAATTACGTAAGATTCCTCTTTGAGGATCTCCTCACCCTGCCTATTAATAGCTGCTGCATCATGTGCTGCACTGTTGTCCTTTCTCTTCTTCCCATAGCAAGAGTGCATCCTGCTCTAGAATATCAGAGCAATATGTCGATTTAATTTGTTAAAGGCATACACAAACAAAAAACTATTTTTGGTTTTACGCTATTGGTCATTTAGTTCAGAACCAATTACATATTGGTTATAGATGACCTTTTTGTTTCTAAATAAATGTGCAAAGCTGCTACAGATAATGTGGCTGATAATGACTAAATCACCATTTGTAATGACTGAAAAAGCCCATAATTGCTCTTGTACAATCAATACATTCTTTAAATGAGTTGGTGAATGACTATTAATTATAGCAGCTGCTACAACATAACCACAAGTACCAGCAAGTGAATGAGATGCATCATGATCATAATTTTTGTAGCTTAATTGTTTAATGTGAAGACTCTAAAATGTTTGTGTTTAAGCAACTACTTGTCCTGTCTGCCTATTGTGATATTACATACAGGGCATCATCATGTACTGACCACATGCCCGCCTGTGTCAGTGTTCAATAAATAGCATACTGTAATCTCCTGACACTTTATCAGTTAGCATTAAAGCGGTATAAAACCCTGACATAATATTCAATAAAAACATGTTTTCCTACTTTTTATATGCCACACGGGTTAGCATATTTGCTTTTGTGCATAAGTATTATTATTCATTTAGAAATTATACAATCACAAAGTACACTTTTTTTTACTCTGAGAGCTTACTTTGCATTTTATTCATAACTGCTTTATTCATCGTTTATCTTAAGCATAAATGCTTTCTGATGCTTTCTGATTGTCTCACTGTCTTTAGGAGACCCGGCAGTGTCAGAGAAGGCTTTGTTTACATTCCTCACTTGATACAATGAAACACAAGATAACATTATCTACAACTTTGGATGCGTCCGGCTCTGCTGGCAGGGAAGCTTCTAAGGCCTGTGTTAACCCTTTGAATGCTGTTCTAGTAAAAAAAATGCTCATTGTATATAATATGCTGTAAATAATCTATTAGAGCAAAGTAGAAATGCTGGGTTTCATTCCGCTTTAAGGAGGAAAGTAATGTTTATGTTGCACTCTGTGCGAGTTGTGAAAGAATGTAGATAGAACTTAAAGCACAACTTTTGAGCAACCCTACCCACATTATCTTTAATGCTATAACTCAGGGCAGGGCATCCTCTGCTGGCTAAATTCATGCTGCCTGATGTAGCCATGCAGAGCGTCAGGGAGTGCTTTTACATTGACCTGTTTTGGACGTTGGATCAGCTCTCCTCTTCCTCTTCTTTTCCTTCACCCATGGCACTGTAATGTCGACTTCCTGTTCTGGGTCCCATTCACATGATATAACGTAATTAATACCCAGAGAATAATGTCAGAATTTCAGCACCACTCGGTGGTGGAAAAGGGGTAGTAGAAGAGTCTCTTTCATCACCACTCTTCCACCACCAAGTAGTGCTGCAATGTTGACATCACCCGGGTCCCGATCACATGACCCAGAAGGTCATGTCATTGCAGAGCCGCTTGGTGGAGGAAAAGGAGAGCTGATTGAACACCTGGAACAGGTAAATATGAAAGGGCCCCCTCTGCCACTCTGCATTGGATGCCAGACGGGAAGGCACATTGGGGAGGGGAGGAAAAAATGTGGCCCTTCAACACGGATATAGTTTTTCCTGATATGGCTGCTAAAGGGTTAATAATGTGTAAAGTTTTCAAAGCCATCCATCCCCAAACTACCACATTCCAATTTACCCATTTCTGCTTAACTGTAACTTATGTTGTCATTTAGTCCCAGGCTATAGTAAACATTTGAGCAAAAGTTAATGGGACCTCGGTTCAAACTCACAAATTGCCAGTGGATGCACAGAACACTTTTATGTGTGGGGTTATGTGATTGCATCCATCATTAACATAGGAACCCCTTGATAATATTAACCTTTCCACTGGCTGAGGGGCTTACTCACATGTCTGTGGATATGTGTAACCAACAATCTCATTTTTTTAAGTGTTGTGCTTCCAGTAGCTATCGTTTGTTTGTTCTTGTCCGGTGGCTATTGCTGTAGTTTGAGCAGAGGTCTCTTTAAATTTTGTTCTATGTGCCCACAGCCTCTTGACTTCCTTAATATGTTATTCATCAACCTAACTGAGCAGAACTATTATTTTTTGTTACAGTCAGAGGCGTCACTAGCATTGGTGTCAACCGGTGTGGTAACTCGTGGTGACACCCCCCAAATGGCTTAAAATAGCACCCATGAATAGACTGCAGTGGAGCTCTGCCATGGCTATCTCCCCATATTGTAAACAATGAGGCTTAACCTTTTAGTGCTCCCTGCAAAGTAGAACCAAGTTAAAACTTCAGGGTTTATTTTAGGATTTCCATAAATTGTAATTAACCTTTTTTTTTTTTTGAATAAAAGTTGTGGCTTATCTTTTAGAGCAGAGAGGACTTTTTGAGTATAGTTCCGCTTTAAAAGCACTTGCAATAGACCAAAACCTTTTATACCTCTTAAAAACAAAAAATATTGCCTTCACAAATAGATGCTTAAAGAGGAACTGTAACCAAGGGTTGAACTTCATTCCAGTCAGTAGCTGGTACCCCTTTTCCCTGATAAATCTTAACCTTTTCTGGAATAGATCATCAAGGGGATCTGTATGGCTGATCTTGTGGTAAAAACCCCTCCCATAGCACCTAGGTCCTGACAGTTTTCTGTCTGTGAACCTCATTGCATTGTGGGAAATAACAGCTGTTTCCAACTACCAAGCAACCAGTATCGCCCTCTGAGCATATGTGTATCTATAAAACAAAAACAACCTTTTAGCCTATCGCATTGTTAGATGATGTGGTTTTAGATAATGGCATTTGGTGCTGTCTTGTTTTTTCTTGTCTGCCAGCAGTAAAGATGATGACGTGCAGCTCTGATTGTGGATCGAACAATATAACCAAATTACATGGCAAATATCAAACACTTCTTTTTCTCTCTTATATTTTCACTAACTTATCACTTTGCAATGTATTCATTTATTTTTTTCCCCCTTTCACCATTTCCTAGTTAAATATGCACATATATAGAGCTGGAGCAGACACGTTCTCTCGCTCTTCCTGGAATAACTTAGTAGTGATTTTTGAAATTAATAGCATCCCTTTAAATATTTTGTTCTTTTGGTCTCTTATGTACAGCTATAGAGTATAGAATTCAAAGACTCCTCTCTGCTAAGCTTTTTTGTTTTAATCTATTATTATTCCATAAAGCTGCCACAGTTAAATATTGTATATACAGATAATGTTATGCCAACAGATATTTCTCGTCATTGTAGTTTTACTACTACAGAGGAACAGATAAGATGTGAGTTGCAAATGCTGCTTCTGCACTTTCCCAATAACCTCTCTGCCTTTGCTTACCCATCAGCTTTTTTGTTTCATAGCATGGTAATGTACTTTAAGCTTATTTCTCATCTCCTTGTCAGCATTTCTACCTATAATATAGGACAATCTGGTTTCAGGAATGATCTTATAAGAAGACACATTGGGACATCTTGTTCAAACACTCTTTATGGATCTGTAAAAGTCTCTAGCGATGGTAATTATGTTTCTGTCATAGATTATAATAATAAGTATAGGGAGAAGAATTTACATCTTTTCTTGTGAGTACAGTGTGTATGTTTGATGTGCATTTTTTCTGCCTAGGATATCATTTAAATATACAGTATATGTCCAATATACAGTGAGATGATGATGATGACTGTGCCTAATATACTTCTTATCTGTAGACAAGAAGGCAATAGTCAGCAGGGGGGCATTACCAGTTACAGACACAGCAGCATTTTCAGCTTTCCTGCGATGCATAAGCACCCATGTGGAGCAAAATACATCAAGCTCTATCTTTCATGTCAAGAGCCCCCTGGGATTTTCGGCTCTTCTAATGATGTGATCATATCATTTTATTTCTTTTTACATAAAAAAGCAATTTTCTAACACCAAATTTTGCTTATAGTCAGACTGTATTCAGTTTAGTAAATAGTAGCTACATGATACAAATATGATGTTGTCTGGACTTTACAGGCTGCTGCGCTGTAATATCACTTACACTATTTAGTATTCCAACATTTCACAGCTTTTCCTATGAAATGGTATGTATACTTTATCAGGTAAACATAAAAATCCCATTGATAAAACAGACTAAGCTACAGAAAGCCTAAGGCCCCGTTCACATCACAAACGCGGACGGCCACGCGTGCGGACCGCAACGCGTACGAATGCACGCCATCCGTGTTTGTGTGCGTTGCGTGGCTGATCCCATCACTGAAAAGTGAATGGGACAGCCACGCGTTTTTACAAAAAATGCGTGCAGCATACGTTCCCGGACCGCACAGGTCCGGAACGCATGCAGTGTGAACATCAGACAGTGCACTCTATGCACTGTCTGATGTCGTGCGTGTCTGTCTCCTGCACGCGTTTCCAAAACGCGGCTGGAAACAAGTGCAGTGTGAACAGGGCCTAAGGCCCCAAAAATAAGCTCTGTCATTTCAGACAAGACCTGCAAACATAAAATCCACTCTTATTATGTGTGCAGCCATATTGGGATGTCTTGATGTCTTCTAGGGCTTGGAATAGTATCTTACAACACCTTTTATTTTCAGTAACGTACAAAGCTTACCCATAGCTCCCAACTGTCCCTCTTTCGGAGGGACAGTCCCTCTTTTGTAACCCTTTCCCTCTGTCACTCTTTCTTCCTCATTTGTCACTCTTTCAGGACTCATGTACAGATCTATGTAGATATATGTATTTTTCTACTAAAAATGTATTTAATTAACTTTATTTCCCTCCTTTAAATTGATATATTTCTTATTTTTAAATGTTAATGTGAAAGGGAAACCAAGATAGAAAGTACCAATTTGGTTTGAATTATAAAACAACATATTTTTCCTATGAAATCTTTATGGTATGCATGGCTATGGGTGTGTTGGGGGAGAAGGGGAGTAGGGTTGTGGCTTAAGTGTCCCTCTTTCTTATCTCAGAAAGTTGGGAGGTATGGCTTACCACAATCTGTCTTCTCCATACAGCGTATTACCATTTTCTAGATAATACCCTATCTGCAAGCTCTATTATGTACATAGTGTTCTTCTGCCCTTTACCAAACTCTCCCCCTCAAATTTGGGGATTCAGGATTTCTCACGCGCTTCTCTTCTCCTTTGGAGTTTCTTTCAAAAACCCACTCATCACTATCCAATCCTTGAAACCTTTCATTGCACCTTTACAATTCAACTATTCCGGAAGGAATAGAATCTAAATCACTGACCAAGCTCTGCTTCTTATAGTGCCCGACAAAGCAGCTCATAGCCTCTGGATACGCAGATATCGCATTGCTTTACCCTCTCCTTTCTTTCCTGTTCTTTTACCTTGCAAGTAAGGATTTCTCTCTTCTAGTGTTTGTTGTAACTGCTTTTTTTTACTGTGGGAGATGCACAAAGCCCAAATGACACATTTTATTGCATGCTGATTCATGCATTATTGTAAGTGTTAACCACTTGCCGACCGCACACTCATAACGTGCGTCGGCAAAGTGGCAGCTGCAGGACCAGCGACGCAGTACTGCGTCGCCAGCTGCAGCCTAATTAATCAGGAAGCAGCCGCTCGTACGAGCGGCTGCTTCCTGTCAATTCACGGCGGGGGGCTCCGTGAATAGCCTGCGGGCCGCCGATGGCGGCTCGCAGGCTAGATGTAAACACAAGCGGAAATAATCCGCTTTGTTTACATTTGTACGGCGCTGCTGCGCAGCAGCGCCGTAAGGCAGATCGGCGATCCCCGGCCAATCAGCGGCCGGGGATCGCCTCCATGTGACAGGGGACGTCCTGTCACTGGCTGCACAGGACGGATAGCGTCCTGTGCAGCCCAGATCTCCCGGGGGAGCAGGTAGGAGAGGGAGGGGGAGGATTTCGCCGCGGAGGGGGGCTTTGAGGTGCCCCCCCCGCAAAATGCCAGCCAGGAGGAGCGATCAGACCCCCCCTGCACATCATCCCCCTAGTGGGGAAAAAAGGGGGGCGATCTGATCGCTCTGAGTGCCCTTTGATCTGTGCTGGGGGCTGCACAGCCCACCCAGCACAGATCACCTAAAACAGCGCTGGTCCTTAAGGGGGGGTAAAGGGTGGGTCCTCAAGTGGTTAATTAATTGCACAAGGGAACTTTTGTGGTGCCAGAGTTACTAGTGAATGTAATCTTTCATGAGTTTATATAAAAGTATATACAACTCACATGCTAATTTTACATTCATACTGTAATCTTAGTGTTTAGTAGCTTTATGTATATAAACATGTGTATACACTTTACTCATCATGATGCAAAAAAATTGCACCTTGCTTTTAAAGGGACACTTAAGTCAAACAAAAAAAATGAGTTTTACTCACCTAGGGCTTCCAATAGCCCCCTGCAGCTGTCCGGTGCCCTCGGCGTCTCCCTCCGATCCTTCTGGCCCCGCCGGCAGCCACTTCCTGTTTTGGTGACAGGAGCTGACAGGCTGGGGACGTGAGTGATTCTTTGCGTTCCTGGCCACAATAGTGCCATCTATGCTGCTATAGCATATATCAAATACCATAAAGCAGCATAGAGGGTGCTAATGTGTCTGGGAAAGCGAAGAATCACTCGCGTCCCCAGCCTGTCAGCTCCTGTCACCGAAACAGGAAGTGGCTGCCGGCAGGGCCAGAAGGATCGGAGGGAGACGGCGAGGGCACCGGACAGCTGCAGGGGGCTATTGGAAGCCCTAGGTGAGTAAAACTCATTTTTTTTGTTTGACTTAAGTGTCCCTTTAAGACAAATTAACCTACTATTTAACAGGGGCATTTCTAGGTTCCTGTGAGATCCGGGGCACCCCAGGTAATGAGTGTGCAGCGAAAAATGGGCGTGGTTATGCCACATAAAGTGGGCGTGGTCAAAGGTGGGGCCAAATGTGCATGAACATAGCAGTGGTGTAACTTAAACATATTCAATAGGCAGCATTTCACATATATAAGCCCCTCACCTGCTTCTGTCTTGTCTTCAGCTGGCTGGTATAGGTTAGATAGGTAGCTTCCCCCAGCGTAGGTCAGATACAGGGCCGGCGCTACCATAGAGGCAAATGAGGCAGCTGCCCCAGGGCCCCAGAGCTTGTAGGGGCCCACAGAGGCTACAAGAGGAAAAAAATTCAAATCGACCTTATAGTTTTTGAGAAAATCGATTTTAAAGTTTCAAAGGAAAAAAAATACACATTTAAAAACCAGCCGACTTTAATGGTTAATAGCAAATCCACCTTAAATTCTAGAAACCCTAAATTTGCAGGATATGTTAAGGAGATCATTGGGAATAAGAGGAAACAACTATTTTTCAAAAAATTCAAATCGACCTTATAGTTTTTGAGAAAATCGATTTTAAAATTTAAAAGGAAAAAAGTATACTTTTAAATGCGGTAAATGTCACTTTTAGTAGCAAACCTAACGGTAGTGTAATTTTACATGTATCAAAAGAAAGAGCAATACATTTCCTGACGGGGTTTCCAGGGGGTCCATACACAGCCACAGCACTTTGGCCAGGGATCGCTATACAGCCGCAATATGGCTGTATGAAGATACCTCACATTTTTTTCCTATTTTCCCAATTTTTTTTTATGTTTAGAGTGTGGGAATTTTTTTTTTAATTATGTGGGGTCCCCCCTCCTGAAACTTTTTAACCCCTTTTCCCCCATGCAGGCTGGGGTAGCCGGAATGTGGAGCTCCGACCAATTGGGGCTTCAAACCCTGACTATACCAGCTGCAAAAAAGGTCCCTTAATGCCAATTTTTTCTCCGGGGTATCTGTTGGGGGGGGCCCCACAGGTTTATTTTGCCCTGGGGCCCCATTGTTGCTTAATCCGGCCCTGGTCAGATAGGTAGCTGCCCCCAGTGTAGGTTAGATAGGCAGCTGTCCCCAGTATAGGTTAGATAGCCAGCTTCCCCCAGTATAGATTAGATGGGCAGCTCCCCCCAGTATAGATTAGATAGGCAGCTATCCCCAGTGTAGGTTAGATAAGTAGCTTCCCCCAGTTTAGGTTAGATAGGTAGCTTCCCCAGCATAAATTAGATAGGGAGCTGCCCCCAGAATAGGTTAGATAGGTAGCTGTCCCAAGCATAGGTTAGATAGGTAGCTGCCCCCAGCGTAGGTTAGATAGGTAGCTTTCCCCAGTGTAGGTCAGATAAGTAGCTTCCCCCAGTTTAGGTTAGATAGGCAGCTTCCCCCAGTATAGATTAGATAGGCAGCTTCCCCCAGTATAGATTAGATAGGTAGCTTTCCCCACTCCCCAGTATAGATTAAATAGGTAGCTTCCCTCAGTATAGATTAGATAGGCAACTTCCCCCAGTAGGCGAAAAATGGGCGTGGTTATGCCGCATAAAGTGGGAGTGGTCAAAGGTGGGGCCAAATGTGCATGAACATAGCAGTGTCGTAACTTACACATATTCAATAGGCAGCATTTCAAATATATAAGCCCCTCACCTGACTTCTGTCTAGTCTTCGGCTGGCTGGTATAAGTTAGATAGGTAGCTTCCCCCAGCGTAGGTTAGATAGTTAGCTGCCCCAGTGTAGGTTAGATAGGTAGCTTCCCCCAGTTTAGGTTAGATAGGGAGCTTCCCCCAGCGTAGATTAGGTAGGTAGCTTCCCCCAGCATAGGTTAGATAGGTAGCTGTCACTAGCGTAGGTTAGATAGGTAGCGGACCCCAGCACAGGTTAGATAGGTATCTTCCCCCCTGTGTAGATTAGATAGGTAGCTTTCCCCAGTTTAGTTTAGATAGGTAGCTTTCCCCAGTTTAGGTTAGATAGGCAGCTTCCCCTAGTATAGATTAGATAGGCAGTTTCCCCAAGTATAGATTAGATAGGTAGCTGTCCCCAGTATAGATTAGATAGGTAGCTGTCCCCAGTATAGATTAGATAGGTAGCTTCCCCCAGTATAGGTTAAATAGGCAGCTTCCCCCAGTATAGGTTAGATAGGCAGCTTCCCCCAGTATAGATTAGATAGGTAGCTTCCCCCAGTATAGATTAGATAGACAGCTGTCCCCAGTATAGATTAGATAGGCAGCTGTCCCCATTATAGTTTAGATAGGCAGCTGTCCCCAGTATAGATTAGATAGGCAGCTTCCCCCAGTATAGATTAGATAGGCGGGTTTCTCCAGTATAGATTAGATAGGTTTAGATAGGTAGCTGTCCCCAGCGTAGGTTAGATAGGTAGCAGCCCCCAGCGTAGGTTAGATAGCTTCCCCCCTGTGTAGATTAGATAGGTAGCTTGCCCCTGTTTAGGTTAGATAGGTAGATTTCCCCAGTTTAGGTTAGATAGGCATCTTTCCCCAGTTTAGGTTAGATAGGCAGCTTCCCCCAGTAAAGGTTAGATAGGCAGCTTCCGCCAGTATAGATTAGATAGGCAGCTGTCCCCAGTAGATTAGATAGGTAGCTGTCCCAAGTATAGATTAGATAGGTAGCTTCCCCCAGTATAGGTTAGATAGGCAGCTTCCCCCAGTATAGATTAGATGGGCAGCTCCCCCCAGTATAGATTAGATAGTCAGCTGTCCCCAGTAAAGATTTGATAGGTAGCTTCCCCCAGTATAGATTTGATACACAGCTGTCCCCAGTATAGATTAGATAGGTAGCTTCCCCCACTATAGATTAGATAGGTAGCTTCCCCCACTATAGATTAGATAGGCAGCTTTCCCCAGTATAGATTAGATAGGCAGCTGTCCCCAGTATAGATTTGATAGGTAGCTTCCACCAGTATAGATTAGATAGACAGCTGTCCCCAGTATAGATTAGATAGGTAGCTTCCCCCAGTATAGATTAGATAGGCAGCTGTCCCCATTATAGATTAGATAGGCAGCTGTCCCCAGTATAGATTAGATTGGCAGCTGTCCCCAGTATAGATTAGATAGGCAGCTGTCCCCAGTATAGATTAGATAGGCAGCTTCCCCAGTATAGATTAGATAGGCAGCTGTCCCCAGTATAAATTAGATAGGCAGCTGTCCCCAGTATAGATTAGACAGGCAGCTTCCCCCAGTATAGATTAGATAGGCAGCTTCCCCCAGTATAGATTAGATAGATAGTTTCCCCCAGGGAGGTGGGAGTAAGGAGTAGGGGGCACTGGGCGGTGCGGCGGGGGGAGCGGGCAGTTACAAACTCACCTCCAATCGCCACAGACACAGCCTCCAGATCCTTCCAACTTCCTTCTCCGGCATAGCTCGCATTGGTGCGTCATCACAGGGGATGCTGTAACCAAGGCGATGGACGCCGGTGGGAGAAAATCAGAAGCACAATGAAGCTGTGCCTGCGTCGATCCAAGCGGAAGGTGAGTTTTGAACTGCCCGCTCCCCCGCCGCTCCACCCAGTGCCCCCTTCTGACGCTTAATCGATCCAGGGCACCATGGCAATAGGTTCTGAGAGGTGCCCCAGATCAAAGGCCCTAGCAACGCCACTGATTTTTAAGATTGTTATCTGTACGTAAAACTAGGCATTGCATCACTACTCAGGCTTGCGATTCCACTGCCATAGGACTAATGTAAAAACCTTGCAGTATTATTTATTATTTGTTATGACCTTCTGCCTGTCCGACCACTCCTCTGAACTCTGATTCTGTACCTTGCTACTTCTGTTACCCTGTTGCCAATCTCTGCTCGTTCCTGGACTCTGTATTGGCCTTCTGAATCTGTACCTTATCTGTCTGTGTGTTAACGACCTGGCTTGCCCGACCTCGAGAACTGGCCTTACTGTTAGAGGCAGTTCCCAGACCTGTTAGTGTCACCCCTTCTCTGGGTGTCACTCACGCTCTGTCCTTCCTCCCCTCAGCCTAGCTCCTCCCTCCTGGATAGTCTAGGCTAGAGGAAGGAACCTACTTCTGGAGAAGTACTCAAAGTATACTGTTGCATCTAAACACTCACTTGTTATCTTGGTGTCCAGAGATTAGTAGATATATCTGATTATCGGTGATACTGCAGATCACCAATAATCAGGGCCGGATTTAAGCCAAGGCCACATAGGCCATGGCCTAGGGCACCACAGGATCAAGGGCGGGTTGGTGGCAGGCTATACTGGGGGCAAAAGGTTCACCTGGCTACCTATCCTGGAGGGTAGGGGTCATCAGGCTATCTATAAGGAAGGGGGGAGGGTCATCTGGCTTCTTATACTGAAGGAAGGGGGGGGGGTCATCAGGCTACCTATACTAAGGGAAGGGGGTTTATCAGGCTATCTAAACTGGAGGAGGGTGTGGTTATCTGGGAACCCATACTGGCAGTGTGGGTAGGTGGGTCATCTGGCTGCTTATAGTAGAGGGAAGGGTCAACAGGCTACCTATACTGGAGGGGGCGGGGTTATCTGGCTATCTATACTGAAGGGGGGCAGCTGCTGACAGTGGCCTTGGGCGGTAAAGAGTACAAATCCGGCCCTGCCAATAATCGGGTATATTCTGTATTCTCGGTGATACTGCAGTTCACCGGTAATCAGACCTAGTGTTGGGCGAACATCTAGATGTTCGGGTTCGGGCCGAACAGGCCGAACATGGCCGCGATGTTCGGGTGTTCGACCCGAACTTCGAACATAATGGAAGTCAATGGGGACCCGAACTTTCGTGCTTTGTAAAGCTTCCTTACATGCTACATACCCCAAATTAGCAGGGTATGTGCACCTTGGGAGTGGGTACAAGAGGAAAAAAAATATTTGAAAAAGAGCTTATAGTTTTTGAGAAAATTGATTGTAAAGTTTCAAAGGAAAAACTGTCTTTTAAATGTGGAAAATGTCATGTTTCTTTGCACAGGTAACATGCTTTTTGTCGCCATGCAGTCATAAATGTAATACAGAGAAGAGGTTCCAGGAAAAGGGACCGGTAACGGTAACCCAGCAGCAGCAGCACACGTGATGGAACAGGAGCAGGCGCAGGAGGAGAAGGCCATGCTTTTTGAGACACAACAACCCAGGCCTTGCATGAGGACAAGGAGCGTGCGGATAGCATGCTTTTTACCGCCATGCAGTCATAAATGTAATAAAGATAAGAGGTTCAATAAACAGGGACCGGGCGTCAACGCTAACCCAGCAGCAGCAGACGTGATGGAACAGGAGGAGGCGCAGGAGGAGAAGGCCACGCTTTCAGGTGCAACTCAGGCCTTGCATGAGGACAAAAAAATGTGTGTGCAAAGCAATGCAATGAGTAGTTTTCAGGACACAATGGGCTATTCGGAGGAGCTATTCCCACCCCCACAATCTTCTACCTGTGAAAGGTCAATGGAACAGCCACAAATGTTGTGCCCGGATTCACAACCTTTTTCTGTGGAAAATGCACCTCGCACTGAAATGCAAGGCGAGGCCGAGGATGAACATGACGTCAACAACTCAACATGACGCAAAATGGGGGCGGAACAGAAAGCTGCTTTCAATGTTTTGAAGGCCTTAATTGCCTCCGGTGGCCAGTTAGATGCATCATTCATCACACCCAAATCCCAGAGCAATGTGTGCAGGAATTTGAATCTCAGGAGGTGTACCGAGATCATCTGGACAAGTGACCAAGTGACAAAGTGACCAGTGACAAAGTGACAAAGTGACAAAATGACAAAGTGACAAAATGACAAAGTGACAAGTGACAAGTGACAAAATGACAAAGTGACAAGTGACAAAGTGAGAAGTGACAAGTGACAAAGTGACAAGTGACAAAATGACAAAGTGACAAGTGACAAAGTGAGAAGTGACAAGTGACAAAGTGACAAGTGACAAAATGACAAAGTGACAAGTGACAAAGTGAGAAGTGACAAGTGACAAAGTGACAAGTGACAAAATGACAAAGTGACAAGTGACAAAGTGACCAGTGACAAAGTGACAACTGACAAAGTGACAAAATGACAAAGTGACAAAGTGACAAAGTGACCAGTGACAAAGTGACAACTGAGAGGTTGTTCTGGGGAGCTCCACTGCACTCAGTCGCATATGAGGAGAGGTCTCGTCGGGACTGCTGATCCTCCTCAGCTTGCTCAAAGCCTTGAGGGTTCCTGAAGATCCTCTGCTTGGAGTTCGCCGGGGTTCAGCTTGGTGTCGGGGTCGGCGGCGTCCTCCTCACCACAACGTGGCTGATCTTCTGTTGAAGGAAAAAAAAAAAACATTGTTAAAAGTCCAGTACCGCTTCTGAAGGACTCACCAAGAGATGCAGGAGCGCTTCAATCTAGCGCACCATCGCTCGCTGGGTGATGTCCCTGCCTACGCGCTGGAATTCTACGCTGCACATGCTAGCACGCTTTTGCGCAGTGCCGAGGCGCATTCCAGCAGCTAGTAGCTACCAAGCTTCTGTGGATCTGATTGGGCCACCATGTTGGATCTCTGCCAAGTCCTCCAAAATTTTGAGCAATCCACGTTGCGTGACTGAGCAGTGACAACTCTACAGTCAGCATTACAATACCACTGCTGTGTTTACTGAAGAAATCAATGTTGAAGATGGAAACCGCTGGCATGATGCAAGTGGGGGATTCTGAAGATGAAAACGATCAGCGTGATGATACCAACATCAGGCAACCTGCCTCAGGAAACGCTGGTCCCAGCTATGACAAAGAACAGGACGAGGAACAGCTGGAGTTGGAGCAGGAATTGGATGCCCCCACTGCCGAGGGACAGAGCGGTGCACGTTGGACTTCCACAATTTAGCGGGAAAGGACAGCAGAAGAGGAAGAAAGTGATGCTGGTGACGAATATGGTGCATCACAACAATCACAACGCTTACAAGAACATGAAGATAGAGGAGTCTGGCAGGACTCTCTGGCACACATGGCTCAATTCATGCTAGACTGCATTGAACGCGGCCCGCGCATTATTCACTATTCATTATTATTCATTATTCTGGAATCTGGACAACACCAATTATTGGGTTTATACCCAGTTTATACAAACACAATGTTAAAAAACTGATTGAAGAAAGTGTCAGACAGGTCAAAAATGGAACAATTCCAGCAGGCCCTTGAGGATGGAGACTTTAGAGAGGAGATTGACATCTTCCTCCTTCTCTAGCCAGTTGTACGCCGACAGACTGACTTCAGCAAACCCAGGAGGACCAGGAGGGCAGCAAAGAACACAAGCTGCTGCTAGTGCCCAAAAGGGAATGGTATTGGCAGTGTCCTTGGAGTGGGAACATTTTCTGACACCCATGCAGCAGCCCACAGAACAGCAATCGGGCAGTGCCACGTCCTCCAACACCAATCGCCTAGAGAAGATGGTCAAGGTCCAGGACTACATGTCAGATGGCGTAGCTGTGTTGAACAATCCATCTGCAGACAGACGGTGAGTGTGACAGGCAGCACAGAGGGACCATGGCAACTCACTCATAGTACCACAGTTTGATAGTGCTGCCCAAAAAATTATATGGATCCGTGGACCCGGGCACTGCAGGCAGTACTGGGAAGTGGGAACGCAGATTTTAGTACCTAAACACACGATACAACATGTTTTCCGGGGTCGGACTCTGAGGCACATACAGATGGTCCCGATCATCATCCTCATCATACAACTCTTCTCCTGAGTCTGACCCACCCACCACCTCTGCCACCCCAACATCCCTAGACACAGACCCCTCATCGTCCTCAACATTAACTTGGGATGCTGGCCTGAGCCCGACCTCCTCCTCCACTTTAGGCCCCATCATCTCCTCAATGGCAGCCCTCATTAATCGTTCTGACGACGGACCGATGGACACAACATTCTCCTCCGGAGAGGGCTGCTGCTGACCACTGGCTGCTGTAGTGGATGTTATAGCTTGCGTGGGGCGTTGGCTGTTGCTGTTGTTGGGAGTGCTGCTCACAGCGGAGGTCTCTGAGGAACTCATGGTGAGCTCATATAGTGGTTGGCGGTGAGTGGAGTATTACTGATCCCAGCAATATACACACTGACTGGCAGAGTACGCAATGCTATATAGTCTGGCTGAGCGGTGTACACAGAGTGGCAGTACACACAATGCTATATAGTCTGGCTGAGCCGTGTACACAGAGTGGCAGTACACACAATGCTATATATAGCGTGGCTGAGCGAGGTACACAGTGGCAGTACACACAATGCTATATAGTCAGGCTAAGCCGTGTACACAGAGTGTCAGAAAACACAATGCTATATATAGCGTGGCTGAGCGAGGTGCACAGTGGCAGTACACACAATGCTTTATAGTCAGGCTGAGCCGTGTACACAGAGTGTCAGTAAACAATGGTATATAGTCTGGCTGAGCGGTGTACACAGAGTGTCAGTAAACAACGGTATATAGTCTGGCTGAGCGGTGTACACAGAGTGGCAGTAAACACAATGCTATATATAGCGTGGCTGAGCGAGGTGCACAGTGGCAGTACACACAATGCTATAGAGCCAGGCTAAGCCGTGTACACAGAGTGTCAGAAAACACAATGCTATATATAGCGTGGCTGAGCGAGGTGCACAGTGGCAGTACACACAATGCTATATTAGTCAGGCTAAGCCGTGTACACAGAGTGTCAGAAAACACAATGCTATATATAGCGTGGCTGAGCGAGGTGCACAGTGGCAGTACACACAATGCTATATATAGCGTGGCTGAGCGAGGTGCACAGTGGCAGTACACACAATGCTATATATAGCGTGGCTGAGCGAGGTGCACAGTGGCAGTACACACAATGCTATATATAGCGTGGCTGAGCGAGGTGCACAGTGGCAGTACACACAATGCTATATTAGTCAGGCTAAGCCGTGTACACAGAGTGTCAGAAAACACAATGCTATATATATAGCGTGGCTGAGCGAGGTGCACAGTGGCAGTACACACAATGCTATATATAGCGTGGCTGAGCGAGGTGCACAGTGGCAGTACACACAATGCTATATATAGCGTGGCTGAGCGAGGTGCACAGTGACAGTACACACAATGCTATATTAGTCAGGCTAAGCCGTGTACACAGAGTGTCAGAAAACACAATGCTATATATATAGCGTGGCTGAGCGAGGTACACAGTGGCAGTAAACAATGCTATATATAGTGTGGCTGAGCGAGCGGTGTACTACTGTTCCCAGCAGCGACACACAATGACTGGGGGGGACCCTGGCTAGCGTGGCTGGAGAGCGAACTACCCTGCCTGCCTACCCAAAGCTAAACCCACAGACAAATGGCGGAGATATGACGTGGTTCGGGTATTTATTTACCCGAACCACGTGACCGTTCGGCCAATCAGAGCGCGTTCGGGCCCGAACCACGTGACCCGTTCGGCCAATCACAGCGCTAGCCGAACGTTCGGGGAACGTTCGGCCATGCGCTCTTAGTTCGGCCATGTGGCCGAACGGTTTGGCCGAGCACCGTCAGGTGTTCGGCCGAACTCGAACATCACCCGAACAGGGTGATGTTCTGCAGAACCCGAACAGTGGCGAACACTGTTCGCCCAACACTAATCAGACCCTCTCTGTGTTACACCGATCGTTACAACCAGGGTTTAAATCCTGGCTAGGGTCAGTACCTATTCAGTAAGAAGTCCTTGGGCAAGACTTCTTTACACTGCAGGGTGGCCTCTTGAGTGCGCCCTTAGTGGTTGCAGCTCTTGAGCGCTTTGAGTCCAATAGGGGAAAAGCACTATACTAATGTTAGGATTATTAGGATTTATAGGATTAACATTCTGATATTGCTTCCAGTAGCTGCAGTTACATACCTGTAACAGGCATGTAGCCAATGGAATTAAAGCACATGATTTGATTATATGCATTGTAAGTCAGTGGTTTATTTATTTGCTCTAATGAGTTCTCCTAAAAGATAAATACCCTTGCTCACCCTTTTTTTCCACTCATAGAAGGGTCAGCAGCCATAGAAAATAAACCAGCACATTGGGCCAGTAATTTTGCCGTGTTCAGGCAGCATACAGCAATTTTAAAGTCCCTAATACAAGGAGAGCACCTTCCTGTATTCTGTAAGCAATGCGCATTGCACTATTAGAGTTATGGTTTGCTGTTCCCTTACAGAAGTGTAGTAATAGGAGTTGCAGAGTTTCAACTGCACCGAGGCCCTTGGGCCAGGAGGGCCCCATAGGGCCCTCCCTCAACCACAGTATTATTTCTTTATGTGTCCTATGCTGTTAATAATCACTTCTATAGTGCTTTGAATGACAGTAGTCATTAACAAACTGTTCCCCAGATCCTTCTTGCACCTCTGACACTCTGATTGTCCTTGGCATGTTTATACAACAATAACATTTCTATAGCGCTTTTCTCCCATAGGACACAAAGCGCTTAGGCTCTCTCAGATTCAGTAGTTGGTAGTAAGATGAATTATTCACACAGCAAAAATTATATTTCTGCAAATGCCAAACTGAACAGGTGGGTTTTCAGTCTGGATTTAAACACAGCCAGGGATGGAGCTGTCCTGATCTGCTGAGGTAAGGAGTTCCATAACGTAGGAGCAGCATGAAAGAAGGCTCTGGGACCAAAAGTTTCCAGGTGGACTCTGGGTATGACTAGATTATTAGAACCTGTGGATATGAGATTGCAGGGATTGCTACGCAGCTGTAACATTTCTTTCATGTATCCAGGGCCCAGATTATTTAGTGATTTAAATGTCAGTAGGCCGATCTTGAATAGGACTCTCCATTTTATAGGTAGCCAGTGAAGGGAGTGCAGGACTGGTGTTATGTGGCAGTGGCTGGGTTGGTTAGTTAACAGTCTGGCAGCAGTATTCTGTATCAGCAGTAGGTGGTACAAGCCTTTTTTTTGGAAGACCGGTGTAGAGAGCATTACAGTAGTCCAGTCGGGATGTAATGAAGGCATGGACTAAGGTTGGCAGATCTTCTGGGGGAATGAGGTGCTTGGTTTTTAACGATGTTCTTCAGGTGAAAGTAGGATGATTTCACCACAGCAGAGATGTGAGTTCTGAAGTTTAAATCTCCATCAATTAGCACTCCCAAGGTACGCACATGCTCAGTGCTGTGTAGATCCGTGCCTCCTATTCCCAGTGGTGAAGACTGCAAGTTAAGTTGTTTTGTTATCATGCTCTGCCCTCTGATCAGAAGGACTTCAGTTTTATCTGCATTTAGTCTCAGCCAGTTGTCACTCATCCATTGCTGTAGTTCGCCTAAGCAGGCGTTTATATTTGGAGTTGGGTCTGTCACATCACACTTGAAGGAAAGATATAATTGGGAGTTGTCAGCATAGCAGTGGTATGTCAGGCTGTGTTTTTGGATTCGTTTTCCAAGTGGTAACATGTAAATCATGAAAAGCAGATGAGAAAGGATTGAGCCCTGGGGCACCCCATACTTAAGTGGTACAGAGGTAGACAGGAAGGGCCTCATAGACACTTTTTGGGTTCTGCCACTCAAGAAAGATTGGAACCACTGAAGAACTATGCCATCAATGCTGCAGTTTTCCTGTAGCCTGCTTATCAAAATGTCATGTTCAACTGTATCAAAGGCTGTAGAAAGTCTAGCAGTATCAGGATGGAACACTCTCCTCTGTCTCTTGCCATGAGCAGGTGGTTGCAGGTTTGGATGAGGGCAGTTTTAGTGCTGCGATGTTTCCTGAAGTCAGACTGGAATGGGTCATAAGTGTCGTTTTGTAAGATTTTGGCTTTTAGCTGGAGGTATATGGCTTTTTCAATTGTCTTGCCCAGAAAGGGAAAGTTAGAGACAGGTTTGTAGCTGGTCATTGCATCTGGGTCCAGGGAAGGTTTTTTGAGGAAAGGCCTGATGGTTGCTTCCTTCAGTAAAGCAGGAAATATACCCGATTGTAAGGAGCAGTTTACAATTTTGAGGAATACCGGTACAAACTGGGCGGGACAGTTCAACATGAACTGTGTTGGGCCAGGATCCAGGTCACAGTTAGTTTGGTGCAGATGAAGGAGGATGCTTGATGTGATTTTTTCCTCAATTTCCTTGAAGTTTGACCAAGGTGTTACGTTGTCTCTGCTAATGGTCTTTGGCGCTATATTAAGCTCAGATGCAAGTTGGATGGTGGACCGTATAGCGGAGACTTTGTCTTAGAAGAAATGGGCAAATATGTCACAGAAGCCCTTTGAAGACTGGATATTAAATTTTTGGCATGCCGGGTTGCAGATTTTTTTCCACTGTGCGGAACAGTTGGGCTGGTTTATTAACTGCATTTGCAATCTCATGTGATAGAAAGGATGAATTTTTCTTGGTGATTACTTTTTGGTAGCTCTTCAAGTGAAGGCATGTTTGTCTTCTGGGAACTGAGATTTGCACCACAGTCTTTCAAGTTTTCGGCCTTGTCTTTTCAGCTCTTTTATAGAGTTATCAAACCACTGTGCATGATGGTGTGAAGTAAGATATTTGGTGCGCAGAGTTTTGCTGCACCGTATCAATTGTTATGTATAGAGTGCTTGGGGGTCCTAATGTAAAACTCACACTGGGGCCCATAGCTCCTTAGCTACGCCACTGCTGCCTTGGTGTCAGTAAAATTGTACATGCGCTACTTGCACACAACAAAATTACTGGTATTTCATACATCAGGCCTACTATTCTCTGTTTATGGAAGTGGTGGGGGCCTCCATTCTATTGACAAACATAGACAAAATGCTGAAAGTCTGTTTCTCTCACCTTACGCCCCATGATTGTGAGCAGACAAAGGTGAGATCAGTATTTTTTTGCAATAGAGGACTAGGCCAACACCAGTCGTAGAAGCACTGACACATGCTCCACACCTCACTGCAAAGCCTGGATAATGCAATCATACCTGACAGCGGCTTAAAGGGAGCCTGAAGTGAGGGGCATATATGGATTACCCTTTTAAACAACGTCAGTTGCCTTCCTGTCCTCCTGATCTTTCTGGCATTAGTAGTGTCTGAATCACACACCTGAAACCAATGTGGGGCCAGGGACGCCATCAGAATTTTCTGGGTCCCATACTGGGTAATCCTACTGGGCCCCTCTTACTCCCCTGTGCCTCCACATGTCAAATCACATTCTGATAGGGAGCTTGTAGTATCAAGTTGGTAGTGATAGGTGTATTGTAGTGGCCAGCAGGTGTGGGGAGCAGGGCCTCTTGGTGTAGCATGCCTCTGCCATTTTAGACTCACAAGGGGGCAGAACCACGTGCAAAGGTGGGGCCATGGCATCACAGGGCAGAGCCACAAGGCATTGTAGTCCTCCCCCCTGCTTTGCCACGTATCAGGGGGAGAGGGGACAAACACAACTGTTTGGGCCCCAGACTGTCTTGGGTCCCCATGCAGCAGTCCCTCCTATACTGCCCTGAAGGCGGCCCTGCGTGAGGCTAATCCAGTCAGACTTTAGTCAGAGCATGTGATTTGCATGCTTGTTCTTAAGGCTAAATTTATTAGAGGCAGAGAATCAGAAGGGCAGACAGGCAATTTGTATTATTTAAAAGGAAATACATATGGCTGCCTCCATAGCCCTCTGACTGCAGGTTCTCTTTAAAGGGTTACCTACACCTGGTAATCAGCTGCCTGACATAATGTAATACATGGATGTACCAATTACTCAGCAAGGTGAGCAGAACTCACATAAGATCTCCCTCTGGCTGTCACATACAGATCAATACTTTATAATTTAAGTCAAGGATTTAGGATTTGTGACGACAGAATGTATATACTGTAGGTAATAAAGAATAGGCAGATAGCCTGGTGGACAAAAATTTGTCTTTGACTTTGGCAGCTGAAAACATGCTTATATGGTTGTTGACGCTATATTGTTATTGTTATATTGTTCATGTATTGTTATACATTTTAGACAGCCTAAAGAAACCTACCAAAGCCATTGTGAATAGAGGACAGACATTTATTTTGCTTGAACACCTCCCATGCTTGCTCACTTGCTGTATGCAGAGTAAGTATATTTTTGTTTCGCTCCCTAGTTTTTTGTTAGAAGAACATATTACATTTCATAAAAGTGGAGAAATTGTATCTCAGGCAAATAGATTTTTATCTAAGTAATGTGAGCAGAATTTATATAAATATGCTAGCTGCTGTCTGGCACTTTCTCTGAAAGAATTATTGCTGGATGCCGATTTCAGTTCAAAGCACTGCACAAGCCGTGCTGTGCAAGTAAAGGCGATGATGAAACTGAATCTATTTGTGTGCTTGATATGCTGGTTGTGCACCGCAGAGGTCTGCAGTTAATATGAACTTTATAATAGATTAGACTTGCACAAAAAGACATAAGAATCTGTGCAGTGAAAATGTCCAGGGTTTTAACTGAAATATGCAAATAGAAAACACTTCATTCTCTATTACAGCACATCTTTTTTTCTTACTATATTCTATTTATTTCTTTCTTCATTTCCTTCCTTTCTCTCTCCATCCATCCTTTCTCCCTCCCTCCAGTGGGGTAGCAATAGCACCTGCAACCCCCACAATAATGGGCTGGGGGCTATGGGGGCCTACACCTCCACTTTCTTCTGTCAAGTAAGAGCAACAGTGTAATATTTATCTGCTCCAGCGACATGCTCTATGCTGCCATCCACCGGCTCTCTACGAATGTCATGTGACTGGATGATAGATAGTATCTAGGGAGTGTCTGCAACACCTCAACCAAATAACTGTGTGTGCTAGGGCTCAAATCAAGAGCAATTATATGGTAGAGGAAGAAAGCCCTTAAAAATAGCACCTCCCACAGCAAAATTTGAAAAAGTATAACAAAAATCTTTATTCAACATTGGGTATATTAATAATCACAGTACTGATGATTCAATTAAGAATAAAACCATTTAAAAAACCAAGCAAATATTCCAACATGATCCCTGCTGAATATGAAACAATCACTCTAAATGCAATATATTGTATAATGACACAATGCTGCTGTCAGATATAAAACCCCACAGTAGGCTCAATATTGAGCCCAACAGGGGGAGAACCCGGGTTCAGTATACAACCTAATGTGATACAGGACCAATAACCACCTGTGCAATAAAAAAAAACAAAAAAAAACCACACAAACAAATATCACATATACTGTATAAGATTATGAAATAAAGTGCACAATTGCCATCCAAGTATATAGTAATACTAGTGATAAG
This sequence comes from Hyperolius riggenbachi, assembly GCF_040937935.1. Classification (NCBI taxonomy): domain Eukaryota; kingdom Metazoa; phylum Chordata; class Amphibia; order Anura; family Hyperoliidae; genus Hyperolius; species Hyperolius riggenbachi. Next base: position 294,221,458 of record NC_090650.1, read on the forward strand.
ATGCCTAGTAAAAAATTAAGGCAAAGGAGCAGCCCATAGGAAAAAGAGCATAAAGTGGAGTAGTGCAAAAAATAGGAGATACTTAGCCCAGAAATGGTGAAGTCAATCTCAGCAGCACAGCAGGGAACAAGGAATCCCCTCAGAGGACAAGATCCCACTAGTTCTGCGAGAGTCACCTCGCTTTATCAAGGAGAGAGGATGATCCTCTTTTTCCTATGGGCTGCTCCTTTGCCTTAATTTTTTACTAGGCATCTTATCACTAGTATTACTATATACTTGGATGGCAATTGTACACTTTATTTCATAATCTTATATATGTGATATTTGTTTGTGTGGGTTTTTTTTTATTTTTTTTTATTGCACAGGTGGTTATTGGTCCTGTATCACATTAGGTTGTATACTGAACCCGGGTTCTCCCCCTGTTGGGCTCAATATTGAGCCTACTGTGGGGTTTTATATCTGACAGCAGCATTGTGTCATTATACACTATATTGCATTTAGAGTGATTGTTTCATATGCAGCAGGGATCATGTTGGAATATTTGCTTGGTTTTTAAATGGTTTTATTCTTAATTGAATCATCAGTACTGTGATTATTAATATACCCAATGTTGAATAAAGATTTTTGTTATACTTTTTTTAAATTGTGCTGTGGGAGGTGCTATTTTTTAAGGGCTTTCTTCCTCTACCATATAAATGTGACTGGATGATGAGAAATCAGTATAGTGCATGCAGCTGCTGGGAAGAAGAGATGACTGAATGAAACACTGATGTAGGTAAATATTCTACTGCACTGCTGTGCGTACTTTGCAAGATGGGGAGACGGTGTTTGGGTGTGTGTGTGTGTGTGTGTGTGTGTGTGTGCGTGTGTGTGGAGGAGGGTGTGACTGGCCACATGGGTGAGTCCCAGGAGACCCATTATAACTACCTTCCTTCCTCTTAAAGCTTAACTTACCTCTATAGTGCTAACAAGTTATTTTCAACAGAAGAGGAAAAGTGATGTCTTAGGACATGGATTGGATAAATGCCATTATCTGCTGGGATCTGTTCTTATCTGCTGTTGCTATAAAGGGTGGTTTCACAGTAAAAAAAACTCCAGTCCAGTTAGTTCAGCCATATATATATTGCAAGGGCTAATGCCAAACATGATTTCATCTTTACTTTGTTCTTAAGTGCATTTAAAACAGGGCCAACCTATAATGTTTGTAGCAAAAACTGATGTGTAGCAGTCATGCTATACTGTACTATGGTACATCATACACATAGTATGCCAACAAGGAAAGTCTCACAGTACAACTACACCTGATGCACACCATTGTATGCATATACATCTGACTGGCAGCCAAATATATGTAAATAGTTAGAGGCATATGAAAGAATAGTGGAAAGCCCTTGGATGGTCCAGAGGCTTTTCAGATCCTTCTGCAGCCCACCAATTCATTGAAGGGTCCCTCTATACCTAGTCATTCTACACTAGTCCAATAGGTTTCTTCTGGCACCATAGACAAGTGCATCCCGACTGGTCATGCATGACTGAGGTCTGCATGCTATTTGTATTTACATAGATGGATCCAATGTTACAAAGGCTCTTGATTGACTAATGAATGGGATGTGGGAACCAACAGGCTTGCTAGATACATGAAGAGTCATGCAGTAGCTGATTAAACATGTCAAAACTGGACACGTGAAGGAAAACAAGTATTTTTTTACATGCAGATTGCAAAAATTCATGAATGCAGATCTCTACCTGTAGTGAATTTGCACAATCTGGTCAATTCTTAATTTGCATGAATCAGTCTGGTTGGGACATCACTTATAATCCTACATCTTGTTATATGAAAGAAAAACTACATAAAATACTGTACGTACATATGGCCAAAAATAGATCTGGATGTGTTCATGGGGAGTGTGACATTTGGGACCCAATGCATTTGTTCACACCATATGGTTAAAATGAACAATAATTGGAGATGAATGGATATTATATGTCCACAGACACTATGCCATATGGTGGCTGTACTGTAGGGATGGCATGTGTATATACCCTTGTCTCAACACAGTTCATATTTTCCTAAAATGGAAGAAATACTTGCATGACAACAATAACAATGTCATAGCCTTTTATTTGCACTAATAATCACTACAATAATTAGCCACATAGACTTTAAACATGATTTAATACTTATTTAATCTATTTCATTCTGAATATTTCATAGAAGAAATCAAGTTGTGTTCATTCTCTATGAAAAAAAATAAATAAATAGAAAAGGAAATTAACTTTATAAAGAGACTGTCCTATTAAAATAGGTACAGCTAAAAGCCATGCTTAGCTCCTATCATTGGAAACCGGGTCAATCCTTCTGAGGCATACCATTTTTACATTTTTGATAAAATGTTTAATAAGTGCAAAAAATAGATTTGTATGACAATATGACAATATTTTTGTCATATTTAGAAAAATCATAGACAGGTATTTTCACTGACAAAAATATCCCTTCTACTGATGAATACCGGTAAGTAAAAAATAAAAATACATATGAAAATGTGGCAAATAATAAATGAATTAGCTGATGAAATTCACCTAGCTTGTAAGAGTGTGAAAAATATGATAACATTTTATGGGAATGTGATAAATAGAGCTCAAAATGGGTGAATGCTAAAACGTTGCACTAAGCTGCCACAGATTGTGTGACTGTTATCTGCAGGTACAAAGCCTACTGTATGGAAAATTAACCTCTTGATGACCAGCTAATGCCGATTGGCGTAAACTGGTCGTCTGCGGGTTACCATGGAAACGGCCGCTCGATCGAGCGGCCTTTCCATGTCAGTTCACGGAGGGTGTCTCCGTGAACAGCCGGAGAGCCGCCGATAGCGGCTCGCCGGCAAAATGTAAACAGGCGGGGAAGAAATCCCCGCTGTTTACATGATACGGCGCTGCTGCGCAGCAGCGCCGTAAGTCAGATCGGCGATCCCCGGCCTCTGATTGGCCGGGGATCGCCGGCATATGATAGGCTGAAGCCTATCCCACAATGCGCAGGACGGATAAAAAAAAAAAAAACAAGGTAGGCTTGACTCCCACTATATAATGTCAATGCATCACTTGCCAGTGGTGGAGACAGAACTCCGGAAATGGGGCAATGTCATCCCTCCACTTGAAGCTAAACCTCCTCAATTGGTGGGTATGGGATTCTTTAAAGAGAACCCGAGGCAATATTAAAACTAAAAAAAAGCATGCCACCTGATCCAGGGGGCTCCCCGATGCTCCAACCTGCAGTTTTCGTCTCCTTTCACTTCTGGGGTCACAATGCTGCAGAAGCAGCTCTGAGCGGAGGAGAGCACTGATTGGCATGGAGAGGCGGTAGAGAGGCGGGGAGCATGCAGTGGAGAGCAAGTGATAAGGCTCTGATAGGCGGGCAAGGGGTGTTCCTTTCCTGCAAGGGACGCTCCTTCCCCATTAATTTGCTGACATTCACAATTTTTTTTTTGGGGGGGGGTGGGGGGGGGAGGGCTAGCAGACACAGGGGGGGCCAAGAGCCGCAAGGAGGGCACACAGAGGCATGGCCTGCAGATGGGAACATGCCTCTGTGTTCCTTTTTTACATTTACAACTGTAAGGTGAGAGGGGGGGGGGAGGAATATAGAAATGGGAGAGATCAATTTATATTTGTAAAATATGCATTTGTTTTTTAAAAAATAATAAAATAATATGTATGTAATAATACTTATGTATAGAAAACTAGACAAATGATGTAAGTGAATACTGTGGCTGTAGGAACAAGCTGATGAAGCTGATTACTTTGGGCCCAGTGAATAGAGTTGATGTCTAAAATAATTAATTTTTCATAACAAAAGCACATAGCTGCTGTGTGTTATCACTGAATGCCTACTGTTTGCAAATCTTAATTTAGTCCCTATGATGTGATAACTTTGGTTGTTAAGGTTAGAAGAAGAATTAGTTGGCAGTTCAAAGAATGTTAATTTATTAGCTAATTACACAAATATGGTAAATTATGCACATGAAAAAATGCTAATTAAAGTTTTATGTGGTTAGATCATTTTGAATTTGGAGATGAAGTAAAGGCAGCTAAATCCTAACATAGGAGTTAAAAATAGGCATTAATGGTACCAGAAAAGTTTATTGAACAAGCCCCTATGGTTGATGTGACATAGGTGGTAAACAACCAGGTATAATTAGTATTTATTTTTCTAATATGTAAATGTAAAACATTAAAAAAAAATCATATTCTTGTGTTAATATGTATGTAAATGGGGTCTATTTTCTCTTTAATTCTATAACTTAACATCTAAAGGTCAGTTTAACCCCCTGAGCGTTACGCCGCGCAGGAGGTTTTGTTACTTTTACACCGATTTTTAAATAAATGTGCTAAATGGCTATAAACTCTCTAGCTAGCACTAGAGTTGGGCCGAACCTCCGATTTTCGGTTCGCGAACCGGGTTCGCGAACTTTCGCGAAAGGTTCGGTTCGCGTTAAAGTTCGCGAACCGCAATAGACTTCAATGGGGATGCGAACTTTGAAAAAAAAAATTAATTATGCTGGCCACAAAAGTGATGGAAAAGATGTTTCAAGGGGTCTAACACCTGGAGGGGGGGATGGCGGAGTGGGATACATGCCAAAAGTCCCCGGGAAAAATCTGGATTTGACGCAAAGCAGCGTTTTAAGGGCAGAAATCACATTGAATGTTAAATGACAGGCCTAAAGTGCTTTCAAACATCTTGCATGTGTATACATCAATCAGGTAGTGTAATTAAGGTACTGCTTCACACTGACGCACCAAACTCATCGTGTAACGCACCGCAAACAGCTGTTTGTGTAGTGACGGCCGTGCTGGACTGGTGCGCACCATGGCGAGAGTGCAGGTTTTGGTGGCTTTACAGCCCATATGGTCAGTCACCTGGCTGATGTAGCTGAATGACAGAACAGTGACTGTCCAGCTGATCAAATTTGGTCTGACCACAATGAGGCAACGACCTTATTATCGTGGGTGTGCCCCCCGAGACACTCATCTAGGCGCCGGTCATTGCTCCATTGTGATACGCAAGCCCCTTCACCACGGCAAGGTAATGATCACGAAGGGGAATGGGCGCATGTTCATGCCTTTTCTTTTGTTGTTGCAGCTGCCCGCAGTGCAGCCAGAAAAATTAGGCAGTCATGTACACGCACCCGAAAAATTATTACAGCGGCCTAAAAAATTCAGCAATCCGCCTGGAGTCCCGGACCCTGTTGGTGGTGGCGGAGAAGGTAGTGAAGCGGCCTGCAGGCAGACATGCTGTGTGGAGGGACTGGGAGCGACTTAGTCTTCTTGGGGCAGGCCAGGCAGCCAGTCACACGGCGTGCAGGCAGAGATGCTGTATGTGCGGGGACTGACTTAGTCTTGGGGCGGGCAGCAGCCCTCCGGGATCCATGCCTCATTCATTTTTATAAAGGTGAGGTACTTAACACTTTTGTGACTTAGGCGACTTCTCTTCTCTGTGACAATGCCTCCAGCTGCGCTGAAGGTCCTTTCTGAGAGGACGCTTGCGGCAGGGCAGGAGAGAAGTTGGATGGCAAATTGGGACAGCTCTGGCCACAGGTCAAGCCTGCGCACCCAGTAGTTCAAGGGTTCCTCATCGCTGTTCACAGCAGTGTCTACATCCACACTTAAGGCCAGGTAGTCGGCTACCTGCCGTTCCAGGCGTTGGTGGAGGGTGGATCCGGAAGGGCTACGGCGAGGCGTTGGACTAAAGAACGTCCGCATGTCCGACATCACCATGAGATCGCTGGAGTGTCCTGTCTTTGACTGCGTGGACACGGGAGGAGGATTATTGGCAGTGGTACCTTGCTGGCGTTGTGCCGTCACATCACCCTTAAAGGCATTGTAAAGCATAGTTGACAGCTGGTTCTGCATGTGCTGCATCCTTTCCACCTTCCGGTGAGTTGGTAACAGGTCCGCCACTTTGTGCCTGTACCGAGGGTCTAGTAGTGTGGCCACCCAGTACAGCTCATTCCCCTTGAGGTTTTTTATACGGGGGTCCCTCAACAGGCAGAACAGCATAAAAGACGACATCTGCACAAAGTCGGATCCAGTACCCTCCATCTCCTCTTGCTCTTCCTCAGTGACGTCAGGTAAGTCAACCTCCTCCCCCCAGCCGCGAACAATACCACGGGAAGGTTGCGCAGCACAAGCCCCCTGCGACGCCTGCTGCGGTTGTTCTCCTGCCGCTGTCCCCTCCTCCTCCTCCTCCCCCAAAGAAACACCTTGCTCATCATCCTCTGAGTCTGACTCATCTTCTGCACATGACCTCTCTTCTTCCTCCTCCTCCCCCCTCTGTGCTGCCGCAGGTGTTGAGGAAACAGCTGGGTCTGATGAAAATTGGTCCCATGCCTGTTCCTGCCGTAACGGTTCCTGGTCACGCTCATTCGCAGCTTCATCCGCCACTCTACGCACAGCACGCTCCAAGAAGTACGCGTAGGGAATTAAGTCGCTGATGGTGCCCTCACTGCGGCTCACCAGGTTGGTCACCTCCTCAAACGGCCGCATGAGCCTGCATGCATTTTTCATCATTGTCCAGTTGTCGGGCCAGAACATCCCCATCTTCCCAGACTGTTTCGTTCTACTCCAGTTGTAGAGGTACTGGGTGACGGCTTTCTTCTGTTCTAGCAGGCGGGAGAACATGAGGAGGGTCGAGTTCCAGCGAGTGGGGCTATCGCAAATGAGGCGTCTCACCGGCATGTTGTTTTTACGCTGAATTTCTGCAAATCGTGCCATGGCTGTGTAAGAGCGCCTCAAATGCCCACAGAACTTCCTGGCCTGCTTCAGGACATCCGCTAAGCCAGGGTACTTTGCCACAAATCTTTGAACCACCAGATTCATGACATGTGCCATGCAGGGTATGTGTGTCAGCTTCCCCATATGCAAAGCGGCAAGCAGATTGCTGCCGTTGTCGCACACCACGTTGCCTATCTCCAGGTGGTGCGGGGTCAGCCACTCATCCACCTGTTTCTTAAGAGCAGCCAGGAGAGCTGCTCCAGTGTGACTCTCCGCTTTGAGACAAGCCATGTCTAAGATGGCGTGACACCGTCGTACCTGGCATGCAGCATAGGCCCTGCGGAGCTGGGGCTGTGTAGCTGGAGAGGAGAACTGCCACTCAGCCAAGGAGGAGGAGGAGGACAGCGAAGAGCATGTAGCAGGAGGAGAGGAGGTGGCAGGAGGCCTGCCTGCAAGCCGTGGAGGTGTCACAATTTGGTCCGCCGCTTTCTGCTTGCCATCGTTCACCACCAGGTTCACCCAATGGGCTGTGTAGGTAATGTAGCGGCCCTGCCCGTGCTTGGCAGACCAGGCATCCGTGGTCAGGTGTACCCTTGACCCAACGCTCTTCGCAAGAGATGACACCACTTGCCTCTCAACTTCACGGTGCAGTTGGGGTATGGCCTTTCTGGAAAAATAAGTGCGGCCTGGCATCTTCCACTGCGGTGTTCCGATGGCCACAAATTTACGGAAGGCCTCAGAGTCCACCAGCCGGTATGGTAACAGCTGGCGAGCTAACAGTTCCGCCACGCCAGCTGTCAGACGCCGGGCAAGGGGGTGACTGGCCAAAAGTGGCTTCTTCCGCTCAAACATTTCCTTCACGGACACCTGACTGCTGCTGTGGGCAGAGGAGCAGGAACCGCTCAAGGGCAGAGGCGGAGTGGAGGAGGGTGCCTGTGAAGGTGCAAGGGAGAGAGCGGCATAAGCAGATGATGCACCTGAAGGAGGAAGAGGAGAAGGAGGGTGACTTTGCTTTTGTGTGCTGCTGCTGCTTTTGCTCAGGTGGCCATCCCATTGCTGTTTGTGCCTTTTCTGCAGGTGCCTTCGTAAGGCACTTGTCCCTACGTGAGTGTTGGCCTTTCCACGGCTCAATTTTTGTTGGCAGAGCGAACAGATGGCTTTGGTCCGATCTGAGGCACACACATTAAAAAATTTCCACACCGCTGAGCCACCCTGGGATGTGGGCACCTCAGCAGCTGATGCTGAAGGGCAAGTTGGCTGGCTGTACATAGGTGGCGAATCTGGCGATACATGGTGCCGGACTCTGCCACCAGCTGTTTCTGACGAAGAGCTGCCCCAGCTTCTTTCAGCAACTTCTGTCCTCCTACTACTCTCTGACTCCCCCTCTGAACTGTCCCCCTCTTCATCTCCTCTATTGGGAACATACAGAGGATCCCTATCATCGTCATCATCGTAATCATCCTGCCCAGCTTCGCTTGCCTCAGAAAAATCCAAATGTGTAGGTCCTTCATCCTCCTTACACGTTACATCCATAGTGTTGTCGCGTAACGCAGACATATGAGCTGGTGAAAATTCATCTGGCTGTAACAATGGCTGTGCATCAGTGATTTCACCACCACTAAATAATTCTTGCGAAGTGTCAAATGCAGCGGAAGTGGTGCTAGTAGTAGCGCTGGTGGCTGAGCAAGATGAGGTGTTCTGTGTCGCTAAATACTCAACCACGTCCTGACAATCTTGGGAGGTGATGGGACGTGCCTTCTTCCGAGCACTGTACTGTGGGCCAGGTCCACACGAAATTACATTTACACGACCTCGCGCAGACCTGCCGGGTGGCCTTCCTCTGCCTCTGCCACTACCTCTTCCTCTTCCTCTACCTGTTTTGTCCATATCGGGTATGCACGGAGTGGTATATCACACTGCGTGCACTCACGTAGGTAGGTGGGTTCACTTAACTGCACAGGTATGCGCACTGATGCGGTGGGTTCACTGAACAGTACAGGTATACAGTGGCGGGTTCACTGAACACAACAGGTATGCAGTGGCGTGTTCACTAAACAGGTATACAGTGGCAGGTCCACTGAACAGAACAGGTATACAGTGGCAGGTCCACTGAACAGAACAGGTATACAGTGGCGGGTCCACTGAACAGAACAGGTATACAGTGGCGGGTTCACAGAACAGGTATGCAGTGGCAGGTTCACTGAACACAACAGGTATGCAGTGGCGTGTTCACTAAACAGGTATACAGTGGCAGGTCCACTGAACAGAACAGGTATACAGTGGCGGGTTCACAGAACAGGTATACAGTGGCGGGTCCACTGAACAGAACAGGTATACAGTGGCGGGTTCACAGAACAGGTATGCAGTGGCAGGTTCACTGAACACAACAGGTATGCAGTGGCGTGTTCACTAAACAGGTATACAGTGGCAGGTCCACTGAACAGAACAGGTATACAGTGGCGGGTTCACAGAACAGGTATACAGTGGCGGGTCCACTGAACAGAACAGGTATACAGTGGCGGGTTCACAGAACAGGTATACAGTGGCGGGTCCACTGAACAGAACAGGTATACAGTGGCGGGTTCACAGAACAGGTATACAGTGGCGGGTCCACTGAACAGAACAGGTATACAGTGGCGGGTTCACAGAACAGGTATACAGTGGCAGGATCACTGAACAGGTATGCAGTGGCAGGATCACAGTACAGGTATGCAGTGGGCTGAGGGCTCACTGAACAGAACAGGTATGCTGTGGCAGGATCACTGAACAGCTATGCAGTGGCAGGATCACAGTACAGGTATGCAGTGGGCTGAGGGCTCACTGAACAGAACAGGTATGCTGTGGCAGGATCACTGAACAGGTATGCAGTGGCAGGATCACAGTACAGGTATGCAGTGGGCTGAGGGCTCACTGAACAGAACAGGTATGCTGTGGCAGGATCACTGAACAGGTATGCAGTGGCAGGATCACAGTACAGGTATGCAGTGGGCTGGGGGCTCACTGAACAGAACAGGTATGCTGTGGCAGGATCACTGAACAGCTATGCAGTGGCAGGATCACAGTACAGGTATGCAGTGGGCTGAGGGCTCACTGAACAGAACAGGTATGCTGTGGCAGGATCACTGAACAGGTATGCAGTGGCAGGATCACAGTACAGGTATGCAGTGGGCTGAGGGCTCACTGAACAGAACAGGTATGCTGTGGCAGGATCACTGAACAGCTATGCAGTGGCAGGATCACAGTACAGGTATGCAGTGGCAGTATCACAGTACAGGTATGCAGTGGGCTGAGGGCTCACTGAACAGAACAGGTATGCTGTGGCAGGATCACTGAACAGGTATGCAGTGGCAGGATCACAGTACAGGTATGCAGTGGGCTGGGGGCTCACTGAACAGAACAGGTATGCTGTGGCAGGATCACTGAACAGCTATGCAGTGGCAGGATCACAGTACAGGTATGCAGTGGGCTGAGGGCTCACTGAACAGAACAGGTATGCTGTGGCAGGATCACTGAACAGGTATGCAGTGGCAGGATCACAGTACAGGTATGCAGTGGGCTGAGGGCTCACTGAACAGAACAGGTATGCTGTGGCAGGATCACTGAACAGCTATGCAGTGGCAGGATCACAGTACAGGTATGCAGTGGGCTGAGGGCTCACTGAACAGAACAGGTATGCTGTGGCAGGATCACTGAACAGGTATGCAGTGGCAGGATCACAGTACAGGTATGCAGTGGGCTGAGGGCTCACTGAACAGAACAGGTATGCTGTGGCAGGATCACTGAACAGCTATGCAGTGGCAGGATCACAGTACAGGTATGCAGTGGGCTGAGGGCTCACTGAACAGAACAGGTATGCTGTGGCAGGATCACTGAACAGCTATGCAGTGGCAGGATCACAGTACAGGTATGCAGTGGGCTGAGGGCTCACTGAACAGAACAGGTATGCTGTGGCAGGATCACTGAACAGGTATGCAGTGGCAGGATCACAGTACAGGTATGCAGTGGGCTGAGGGCTCACTGAACAGAACAGGTATGCTGTGGCAGGATCACTGAACAGGTATGCAGTGGCAGGATCACAGTACAGGTATGCAGTGGGCTGGGGGCTCACTGAACAGAACAGGTATGCTGTGGCAGGATCACTGAACAGCTATGCAGTGGCAGGATCACAGTACAGGTATGCAGTGGGCTGAGGGCTCACTGAACAGAACAGGTATGCTGTGGCAGGATCACTGAACAGGTATGCAGTGGCAGGATCACAGTACAGGTATGCAGTGGGCTGAGGGCTCACTGAACAGAACAGGTATGCTGTGGCAGGATCACTGAACAGCTATGCAGTGGCAGGATCACAGTACAGGTATGCAGTGGGCTGAGGGCTCACTGAACAGAACAGGTATGCTGTGGCAGGATCACTGAACAGCTATGCAGTGGCAGGATCACAGTACAGGTATGCAGTGGGCTGAGGGCTCACTGAACAGAACAGGTATGCAGCCAGGAAGAAGTTAAGCCTAACTAATCTTTCCCTGAGAGACAGTCTGCAGCAGCTCGCCCTACTCTGACTAATGCAGGCACACGAGTGGCCGTAATGGCCGCCGCTGCCTGCCTTATATAAGGGGGGGTGGGGCTCCAGGGGCTAGTGTAGCCTAATTGGCTACACTGGGCCTGCTGACTGTGATGTAGAGGGTCAAAGTTGACCCTCAGGTGCATTATGGGGCGAACCGAACTTCTTCCGCAAAAGGTTCGCGTGCGGTACCCGCACGCGAACCACCTAAGTTCGCGCGAACCCCGTTCGCCGGCGAACCGTTCGGCCCAACTCTAGCTAGCACTAGGCTAGCTGGCAGAAGTCTCTGGCACCCTCCGATCCCCGCCGCTCCCCCATTTATACATTACCCAGCCTGGATCCAGCGATTGGCGCAGCCTCCCATGACAGCTTCGGTCTTCACTATGGGGAGAATCGCAGATGACGTCATGACGTCATGCGCAAACCTGATCCTCCCCATAGAGAGACCTGGGCTGTGCCGGTAGGCTGTGCGATCGCTGGATCCAGGGCTTCTCTGCGTTTTCTCACAATCAATAAACACAGTGGCCCATATGCAATTCACTTTTTCACCTGAGTTTTCTCCTAGGAGATAATTTTTCATCTTTGATTTAAAAATAACTTTCCAGCACTTTTCAACTAAAAAAGTACCAGAAAGTAGGTGAAAAGATGATATCAAAATTATCTTGAGTATTTTCTTGCTTTCTGGTGGATTTAAGGGCATGGAGTTAACAAGATTAAAAATATCACCTAGGAGAAAACTCAGGAGGAAAAGGGAATTGCATATGGGCCAGTGTTTGTTAAAAAAAAGTTAGGAATGGGGATCTTCTATTTCAGTATGTTATATAACTACAACAAAGTCCCTTTATCTGGAACTCAGGCAACCGGAAGTCTCAACTAACCAGCATGCCTGAAGGTTAATGAGGACTTTGATTTGTGCTAGTTTTGGGCAATTTTGGAGCCTTTAAAATACTTACTGAGCCTCCGGCGATGTCTAGCAGCCTTCCTGCATCACCTAGCGGGCTCCTATCGCCTTCCAGAGTCCGTGTAGTCCGTGTATCACGTGACCCGGTGCGGTCAGGTGACACTCCGGCTTCCATGCCCGAAGGAAACATCATTGAACTTGCATCTGTCAGATAAATCTCTTCTCTCCCTGCGTGTCACGTGACTGCAGAACAGTAAATGTAACACTGGTAAGCGTCACACTCCTATCCATAGGCGAGGAGTGTGCCGCTACTGCAACAAAGGGATTTAAACCCTTGCAAAAAGATATGATTGCAAACAGTGGTAGATGACTGACAGGCACTCAGAACAACTGCTGTGATGTATAGGATGAGCATGTTCTGGATGAACTGTTCATAAATGCATCCCAGCAGTAAGGCTGCGTACTCAAACCCTATAGGTAACAATGTTCAAGTAGTAAAAGAAGAAAGGAGTTTGGCACTGCAGCTTTTAATAAAGAAGCTTGCAAAAGTACAGTGATATTGTCTAGTGTCTAGGGCTTCAATTCATCAATGTGTATCGCTGGAGTTAGCGAACAGTTAGTAATTTACCGAATGAGGTAGCGAGTGTGATGCATTCATGAAAGTTAAATGTAAATTTAGAACGTTCGGTATCTCCGTGGTGATGGAGCGGTAGTTCCGTGATAAACATCTCAAAATGTTAATTCACCAACCAAAAAGTGGGTGTGTTTGCTTGATATTTACCGCACTAAATATCTCCTGCTCTGAGGTGTTGATAATCCTGTCAGAAGCCTGCAGAAGAGAGAAAATGGAGCCATTTGAGCTAGTGCTTTATCAATTCTCAGTAATTAATGGTAAATAATAATGTAAATAATGGTCCACATACTACAACAATAGGGAGAGGTGGCCGAACATTCATCCTGCAGTAATATTCCCAAAAATCTGTAAAACTAACTGTAGATTTGCTAAAATTGTATTTGATATTTGAAAAGAAAAAAAGACTTTTAAGAAGCATCCACCTACGCACTTACTCTCCCCTCTCTCATCTCACGTCCTCGCTCTTCTCACATCCTCTCTCTTCTCACATCCTCTCTCGGCTGCTCCCCTCTTCACGGATGTCTGGTCCTAGTCACAAGGTCTTTAATGCCAGCCTCTTTCACCCACAATGCAATCTGTTTCAGAGATGCATTTGTTAAAATAACTCATACCTCGATAATTATCGAATGCGTACCGCACTGTTTTCGAGGTGTTATCAAATGCTTTAGTTAATTTACCGAATGCATCAATACTGTGGTTAAATATTGATGACTTAGGCCTGGTTTCCACTTGTGCGTTTTGTGTCAGATTTTTCTCTCAGAAAATTTGCATTGATTTTGCAACTAATGTTAGTGAATGGTGCTGTTTCCATTCAAAGCGAATTTTCGTTACCGTTCGTACACGTGAAAAAATCTGAGGTCCTATATCATTTTTTCAGACATCGCGTACGATTCATGTACAATGCTTTGTATAAGCAATGCGAATTTTCGAGTTACTTTCCTGAAAATTCGCATTACATCCATGGTTACAGGAAGTTGTCAGCAGTCATGACTAAGCTGTTACTAGGCAGATTATGTTATATTTAACTAATGCGAATTTTCACGTATGAAAATTCACATAAAAATGCGTAAAAATTTGCATGCGAATTATCACCAATCAGAAAAATATTATACGATTTTTTTCCAGGTGAAAATGCCACACTATAGTGGAAACGTAGCCTTACAGCACTTAAACGATACATTTCTAATGCACTATTTTAACGAAAGCATTTCACTTATCGAATGCATGTTGATGAATTGAAGCCATTATCACTGTACTTTTGCAAGCATCTTTATTAAAAGCAGCAGTGCCAACCTCCTTTCTTCTTTTGATACTCAAAAAGACATGATAAATGCTAAAATAAAGGAGGTGATCATGGGGAAAAATAATCAGAAGAACAGTGTGTCTAAAACATAGTAAATGTAATGTTTCCTTAATTGATTAAATGAAAATGGCTGTTACTTTTCCAATGAGGGTAACTTTGTACAGCACCATGCACGCCTTCTAAGCATCTGCTCACTCCCCCCCCCCCCCCCGATATATCCCCTTTCCTTGAGGTAGCGGTGTGAGTGCAGGGCCTGTATATTTGCGCTTGGGTAACAGCTTCCTGGACCCCTGCGCAGTGGGTATTCCCTGACACTCACTTGTACCCCAGTGAACCTATCAGCCTCACCGTGGGATAGCTACACTCCACTTTGGATACTATACAAGTGGAGGGTGATAAGCCAGGACCCCCACGGTGTAGTGCTCAGGTGGTTTTTCCTTTTTTAGGGGGGTTCACAGTAGACTCCCAATTATTTACTTGGGGTCTGTGTCAACCATTTGGTTTCTATTTTCAAAGTATATTTAACTTTGTGTGTACCTATAGGGCTTGTCTTTTTAGACCACAGTGCTTGTACTTTTATAATGACTTAATTTTTTGATGAGAAGTAATTTTTGTCAATTTATAAATATGCTGAAACGTATAATTAACTAGAAAAAAGTACAAAAGTTTTTGTTGCTTTGGCAGACTGGTGAAAAGCTGAAAAGGGATTAAAAATAGGAACTGTTCATCATTTGATAATTATAGTAAAAGGTCAAATTGTTGAAAACATTGCCAAAAAACAGAATTTTTCAAAATTCAAGACAATTATAAACCTTTACAAATATGCCCCTTTGTATAATGTTACTATGTAATTCTGGTTAAAAAAGCTCTTGGAAAATAATTACTACATTATACTCTAGTGTGATTACTATAGAGTATATTGTAAAATCATTCTCTCCATAGTTACAGAAAAGGTATGGGGAAAGCTTCTGGATATATATATATATATATATATATATATATATATATATATATATATATATATATATATATATATACACAGAAAACTATTTTTTTAAATGTATCATGTTATATATACAGAAAACTATTTTTTTAAATGTATCATGTAGGGATATTTTAAAAGATTTTATTGTATAATTATAATTCTATACAAGAACATTTTCTATGTAGTCTATAATAAATAGTATGTGGAAATGGCTACGCACATTACTGGTTAAATTATGTCTAACTGATCTATTGGCTGAATGTGTCATTTAATATAATTATAAATCCTCAAATGTTTCCATGCATGACTTGCAGCTGTTAGTAGTTTGGACAGATACAGTATTGACCAGATCTCAATAATAAGATGGTTAATATAGTGAAATGGTTTTCATTAGTTATTTTGTATGATGGAATCTGTTTAGTAAAATTAAATTAAAGAGACAGAGGAGAGTGCTCGATCCTTATACTGCTAGACCTTTCTGCAGCCTTTGATACAGTTGACCATGACATCTTGATAAACAGGCTACAGGAATACTACGGCATTGATGACATAGCACGGGCAGCACGGTGGCGTAGTGGTTAGCTCTCTCGCCTTGCAGCGCTGGGTCCCTGGTTCGAATCCCAGCCAGGGCACTATCTGCAAAGAGTTTGTATGTTCTCTCTGTGTCTGCGTGGGTTTCCTCCGGGCACTCCGGTTTCCTCCCACATTCCCAAAAAAAAAACATACGGATAAGTTAATTGGCTCCCCCTAAAATTGACCCTAGACTACAGTACTTACACTACATAATATATAGACATATGGCAATGGTAGGGATTAGATTGTGAGCTCCTTTGAGGGACAGTTAGTGACAAGATATATATATATATATACATTGTACAGCGCTGCGTAATATGTAGGCGCTATATAAATACTAAATAATAATAATAATAATAATAATAGTTCTTCAGTGGTTCCAATCCTTCTTGAGTGGCAGAACCCACAAAGTGTCTATGGGGCCCTTTCTGTCCACCCCTGTACCACTTAAGGATGGGGTGCCCCAGGGCTCAATCCTCTTCTCTTTCACGATTTACATGTTACCGCTTGGAAAACGAATCCAAAAACATGGCCTGACATACCACTGCTATGCGGACCACACCCAACTATATCTTTCCTTCAAGCCTGGTGTGACAGACCCAACTCTAACTATAAACGTCTGCTTACGTGAACTACAGCAATGGATGAATGACAACTGGCTGAAACTAAATGCAGACAAAACTGAAGTCCTTCTGATCGGAGGGCAGCGGATGACAACAAAACAACTTAACTTGCAGTCTTCACCCCTGGGAATAGGAGGCAGGATCTACGCAGCTCTAATCATGTGCGTAGCCTGGGAGTTCTAACTGATGGGGATTTAAACTATGGTGAAATCATCCTATTTTCACCTGAAGAACATTGCAAAAATCAAGCACCTCATACCCCCAGAAGATCTGCCAACCTTAGTCCATGCCTTCATCACATCCCAACTGGACTACTGTAATGCTCTCTACACTGGCCTTCCAAAAAAGGTCTTTACTGCCTACCGCTGATACAGAATACTGCTGCCAGACTGCTAACCAACCAACCCCGCCACTGCCACATAACGCCAGTCCTGCACTCCCTTCACTGGCTACCTATAAAATGGAGGGTCCTATTCAAGATCGGACTACTGACATTTAAATCCCTGAATAATCTGGGCCCTGGATACATGAACGATATGTTGCAGCTGCATAGCAATCCCTGCATTCTCAGATCCACAGGTTCTAATAATCTAGTCATACCCAGAGTCCACTTGGAAAGTTTTGGTCCCAGAGTCTTTTGTCATGCTGCCCCAACGTTTTGGAACTCCTTACCTCAACAGATCAGGACAGCTCCATCCCTGGACATGTTTAAATCCAGACTGAAAACCCACTTGTTCAGTTTGGCATTTGCAGAAATATAACTTTTGTTGTGTGAATACTTCATCCTACTACCAATTACTGAATCTGAGATAGCCTAAGCGCTTTGAGTCCTATGGGAGAAAAGCGCTATAGAAATGTTATTGTATATTGTATTGTAAATTCTTTACAAATACTTGTATTTTATCCATAGAGCCCACATTCTTGTTACCATGGACTGGATTGTCTCATGTCTCACTTGCTGTTTAGGACATATCCAATTCCACACTTCATAGGTGGCTGCAGAAAGGAAAGTTGGTCATCATCCTAAGCCATGCCCTCCATAGATAATGCAGGAGTAAGGCAGCCTCAGCTATTTTCCCCTTCCAAGAAGATTCAGCACAGTTATGGTACACAAATATTCTGTAGCACCCAGTGTTAATGGGCACAGCATCTTAGAGATATTTCTAACATTTTTGTTAA
Organism: Hyperolius riggenbachi; assembly: GCF_040937935.1. Taxonomy (NCBI): domain Eukaryota; kingdom Metazoa; phylum Chordata; class Amphibia; order Anura; family Hyperoliidae; genus Hyperolius; species Hyperolius riggenbachi. The sequence continues at coordinate 294,238,979 of NC_090650.1, forward strand.
ATAGCCCAATATTGTTTTTGTGTAGTTCAGGTAGGTACATGCAATAATTATTATTATATATATATTTTTTTTTTGCAGATCCGGTTTAATAGGAGAAATGCATGTTAAAAAACAAAATTCATTTCTATTTTTAGCACTTTTATTGTAATCACATCATTTACCAACTGTATCTTTAGCACTGTGCAAAATGTATTTTTGTTCCATTTTTAGGAGATAACACAATAAAAAAATGTTTACATAGTTCTGCACAATAGTGTAATTGATGGTTTAGGTATACTTTGAGAGTTAGGTGTCAGCATACACTGTTAGGCTACTTTCACATTGACACGTTGCATTGCAGAGGTTTGGACAACATAATGGCATGGCAAATATTGTAATAGAACATTTACAATGGCACATTAGCCGTGTGTGATGTAATCTGTTGGAATAACGTGAGGCATGATGTGCCTTACCAGACAAGTTGTGGTTAAGCGTATATTCCGGTGTATAAGATGACTGGGTGTATAAGACGACCCCCAACTTTTCTAGTTAAAATATACATTTTGGGATATAATCACCCTATAAGACTACCCCTCTTGACTTTTGGACATTTGTATACTGTACTGTATTTACTGGTGCTGTACTATATAAACAGGTACAGATACTGGTGCTGTAGTGTATGTGGTATCCATTACACAACAACCAGCCAATCACAGCTAGCGATGTACCTTACCGGCGATTGGCTGGTTGTTGTATACAAAGCCTGCATGGATTGGTCAGCTATCCCTTTCTCCAAGACTATTAGAGTGGTAGCGCAAACTCGCCTCTTTCACCCGTCTGGCCCGCCCTTGTATACTATTACCTAATTCTCTGCCTCTCAGATCTCGCACATGCAAGCCTGCGCCGCTTCACTGCAATCCTCAGGAGTGAGCTCTGAGAGGCAGAGAAGGAGGTACAGTAATAGGATTGTGTGCATGGATAGGGAACTGGCTAATGGACAGAAAACAAAGAGTTGTGGTCAATGGATCGTACTCAAAATGGGAGACTGTTAGCAGTAAGGTCCCACAGGGGTCTGTACTGGGTCCAGTGCTCTTCAATTTATTTATTAATGACCTAGTAGATGCAGTAGTAAGCAATGTTGCTATTTTTGCAGATGATACAAAATTGTGCAGAATCATCAACTCTCAGGAAGATAGTGTCATATTGCAACAGGATCTGGATAGGATGGCTATATGGGCACATACATGGCAGATGAAATTCAATGTTGACAAATGTAAAGTCATGCATTTTGGTCGTACCAATGGTCTAGCACCATACAAAATAAATGGGATACAGTTGGGAACATCAAACTTGGAGAAGGACTTAGGAGTACTCATCGACAACAAGTTAAATAATCGTACTCAATGCCAAGCCGCTGCAGCTAAAGCGAACAAAATTTTGGGATGCATTAAAATGGAAATAAAAACTCGAGATGCTAGCATAATATTGCCCCTGTTTAACTCTCTAGTAAGGCCACATCTGGAATATGGAATTCAGTTCTGGGCACCACATTACAAAAAAGATATTGCAGTTTTAGAGCAGGTGCAGAGACGAGCTACAAAATTGATACGTGGGATGGAAGGTCTCGCTTACCAAGAAAGGTTAGATAAACTGGGTTTATTTAGTCTAGAGAAAAGACGCCTTAGAGGAGATCTAATTAACATGTATAAATACATTAGAGGGCAATATAATAGCTTGGCGGATGAGCTTTTTGTCCCTAGGCCTTCTCAAAGGACTAGAGTACATGAGCTGCGCATGGAGGAAAAACGTTTTAGCCATTTATTTAGGAAAGGGTTCTTTACAGTAAGAGTGGTTAAGATGTGGAATGCATTGCCACAGGAAGTCGTTATGGGAAACTCTATACCTGCATTTAAAGGGGGCTTAGATGCTTTCCTTGCGTTGAAAGACATCCATGGCTACAATTACTAGGTTATGCCTAATGATGTTGATCCAGGGATTTTATCTGATTGCCATCTGGAGTCAGGAAGGAATTTTTCCCATTTGGGGCTAATTGGACCATGCCTGGTGGGGTTTTTTTCGCCTTCCTCTGGATCAACAGGGGTATGTGGGGGACGGGCTGGAGTTGTACTTTGTACTGGTTGAACTCGATGGACGTATGTCTTTTTTCAGCCAAAATAACTATGTAACTATGTAACTATGTAGGATACAAGGGCAGGCCAGACAGGTGAAAGAGGTGTGTTTTTCTGGGCACAGCGCCGCTCTCTTTTTTCCATACCCCAGGCGTCCCGGACACCTGCAGCTTGATCCACCCTTCACTTACACCTTCCCAGTGAGGTGCCTCCTCACCTCGTCATCTGGACCGGGTTAAGTCACTATCTTCCCAGGAATCCTGATGAATGGATTTTCTTCTACCATACTTGTACAGCATCGCCCTTGCTTCTTTCATATGGTCGCTGGATACAGTGGGGATGCAGATGCAGACGTTTTTGATCTCCCCCCACCGTATGCGGCAACTGCAGATTCTCCAGTCCAGCTTGGAAGTATCAGCACCCGCCCTATAAGACGACACCTGGCATATAGGATGATCCCCAACTTTTAAGAAGATTTTCCTGGGTTAGAAAGTAGTCTTATATGCCAGAATATACATGACTTTTAATCTACTGTGTGCCGCGGTGTATGCGTCATATCACATGAAACGCCGCCACAGAGGGAGAAGGGCAGGAGTCCGGGTGAGACTGAAGAGGAAAGGCCTGCGCTCTCCCATCCCTGCCATCCTGCTAGGGAACGTCTGCTCACTACTAGAGTTGGGCCGAACGGTTCGCCGGCGAACCTGGTTCGCGCGAACCTAGGTGGTTCGCGTGCGGGTACCGCACGCGAACTTTATTGCGGAAAAGTTCGCCCCATTGCGGTTCGCCCCATAATGCACTGAGGGTCAACTTTGACCCTCTACATCACAGTCAGCAGGCCCAGTGTAGCCAATTAGGCTACACTAGCCCCTGGAGCCCCACCCCCACTTATATAGGCAGGCAGCGGCGGCCGTGGCCACTCGTGTGCCTGCATTAGTTAGAGTAGGGCGAGCTACTGCAGTCTCTCATAGGGAAAGATTAGTTAGCCTTAGCTTGTCCCTGGCTGCATACCTGTTCATTGATCCTGCCACTGCATACCTGTTCATTGATCCTGCCACTGCATACCTGTTCATTGATCCTGCCACTGCATACCTGTTCATTGATCCTGCCACTGCATACCTGTTCAGTGATCCTGCCACTGCATACCTGTTCATTGATCCTGCCACTGCATACCTGTTCATTGATCCTGCCACTGCATACCTGTTCATTGATCCTGCCACTGCATACCTGTTCATTGATCCTGCCACTGCATACCTGTTCATTGATCCTGCCACTGCATACCTGTTCAGTGATCCTGCCACTGCATACCTGTTCATTGATCCTGCCACTGCATACCTGTTCTGTGAACCCACCACTGCATACCTGTTCTGTTCAGTGGACCCGCCACTGTATACCTGTTTAGTGAACCCGCCACTGCATACCTGTTCTGTTCAGTGGACCCGCCACTGTATACCTGTTCAGTGGACCCGCCACTGCATACCTGTTCTGTTCAGTGAACCCGCCACTGCATACCTGTTCTGTTCAGTGGAGTTTGGTGTGTCAGTGTGAAGCAGTACCTTAATTACACTCCCTGATTGATGTATACACATGCAAGATGTTTTAAAGCACTTTAGGCCTGTCATTTAGCATTCAATGTGATTTCTGCCCTTAAAACGCTGCTTTGCGTCAAATCCAGATTTTTCCCGGTGACTTTTGGCGTGTATCCCACTCCGCCATGCCCCCCTCCAGGTGTTAGACCCCTTGAAACATCTTTTCCATCACTTTTGTGGCCAGCATAATTTTTTTTTTTTTCAAAGTTCGCATCCCCATTGAAGTCTATTGCGGTTCGCGAACTTTAACGCGAACCGAACCTTCCGCGAAAGTTCGCGAACCCGGTTCGCGAACCTAAAATCGGAGGTTCGGCCCAACTCTACTCACTACCAAATAAAGTCGATGAACTGCTCCTACTACTTAGCAGTAAGCCCTCGATCGGCAGCAGCACCCCGGTTCTCTGCTTTACCGAGACCTGGCTGAATGACGGCATTCCTGACAACTCCATTGCGGTGCCAGGCTACGACCTACTCCGCGCAGACCGCAACCAAGCACTGTCTGGGAAGAAAAGAGGGGGCGGCATATGCTTCTACGTTAACACCACCTGGTGCTCCAGCACCACCACCCTCAGTAAAATCTGTTCCCCTGATGTCGAGCTCATAGCTATAAACTGTAGGCCACAGTACTCCCCCAGGGAGTTCACCTCCATCGTTCTCTATGGGGTCTACATCCCCCCTGACGCAAATACTAAGAATGCCCTGAGTGCACTCAGCGACAGCATCTCCAAGTGGGAATCTGCCTACCCGGAGGCCCTCTTCATTATCCTGGGCGACTTCAATAGCGCCAACCTGCGCCAGGAGATGCCCCGCTACAAACAACACATCTCCTGCCCCACTAGGAACCTCAACACCCTAGACCACTGTTACACGACTCTCAGGAATGCGTACAAGGCCACTCAAGGTGCTGCACTGGGAAACTCTGACCACAACCTAATCCACCTGATCCCCACCTACAGAAGGCACCTTGAAACTACAAAGCCCGCCATAAAGACGGCAAAAAGGTGGACAGCCGAGGCTAAGATGGAGCTACAGGCTTGCTTTGATTGCACCGACTGGTCGGCCCTAGAGGCACCCTCCCTGGAGGAATGGGCAGAGAACATCACCGCCTACATCAGCTTTTGCGAGGAGATGTGTGTCCCTTCAAAGACCTACAAGATCTTCCCGAATAACAAGCCATGGTTCAACAGCAAGCTGCGCCACCTCCGGAAAGCCAAGGAGGTGGCGCACAAGCACGGCACCCCAGTCGAGTTCAGGGATGCAAAGAACGCCCTGAATCGTGAACTGCGCGTTGCAAAGAGGGCCTACTCCGACAAGCTGGGACACTTCCTCCAGTCAAACAACCCACGCGAGGTGTGGAAAGGCCTCAGAGCAGTTACGAACTTCAAACCACCCCCCCAGCATGCAACCCCCAGCACCTCACTGGCTGAGGATCTAAATAAGTTCTACTGTCGTTTCGAACACCATCCCAAGCAGCTTGCTAACCCTACACCCTCGGAAAAGCTCCCACTGAGGGCCCAAGTTGACCTAGGGCCGGTAGCGGTCCGGGAAGCAGACGTCCTACAGCACCTCCACAGACTCAACGCCAGGAAAGCAGCTGGCCCGGATGGCGTGTCACCAACTTGCCTGAGAACCTGCGCAGACCAGCTGGCCCCCACGCTCACCTCCCTTTTTAATAGGTCCTTGGCGGAAGGCAGTGTCCCCTCCTGTCTCAAAAGGTCTACAATCATACCGGTCCCAAAAAAGCCAGGTAATACAGAACACAACAACTTCAGGCCTGTGGCCCTCACCCCCATAGTCATGAAGATCCTTGAACGTCTGGTCCTTGCCCACCTGAAGTGCCTTGCCAGCCCCCTCCTCGATCCACATCAGTTTGCGTACAGGGCAAACAGGTCCGTGGATGACGCCATCAACATCAGTCTGGCGTTCATCACGGAACACCTCGAAAGACCAAACTCCTACGTTAGGATTCTGTTTTTGGACTTTAGCTCTGCATTTAATACAATCTGTCCAAATATATTGATCGACAACCTGGCACATCTCGGAGCCGACCCCACACTCTGCGCGTGGGTAAAGGACTTCCTCTCGAACAGGACGCAACAGGTGAAGCTTGGCAACTGCTTCTCCAGTGTGAGCACTACCAACACAGGTGCTCCACAGGGGTGTGTTCTGTCCCCTCTCCTGTTCTCATTGTACACCAACAACTGCACCTCCTCCGCCGACTCCGTAAAGGTCATTAAATTTGCGGACGATACCACTATCATTGGGCTCATCGGTGAGGCGGGTGAACATGATTATCGCAGCGAGATAGAGAGAATCCGCAGATGGTGCGAGGTCAACAAACTTGTCCTTAATGCAGCCAAAACAGTGGAACTGATCTTGGACTTCAGGAGACACCCCCCCACACAACAACCAATCTTCATCAATGAGATTGAAGTGACCAGGGTCTCTAGTGTTAGGTTCCTGGGAACAACCCTAACGAGCGACCTAAGGTGGGCGGAGAATACCACCAAAATCCAGAAGAAGGCTCAGCAGAGGCTATTCTTCCTGCGCCAATTGAAAAAATTTGGTATGCCTCAGGAGCTGCTGTCCAGCTTCTACGCTGCCACTATTGAAGCTACCCTCTGCTCCGCCATCATTGTGTGGTACGCAAGAGCATCCGCCAGTGATAAGTATAAGCTTCAAAGAGTTATCAGCTCAGCAGAAAGAACCATTGGCTCTCCTCTGCCACCTCTAGACCTCCTCTACACCACCAGAATGAAAACAAGGGCTAACAGGATCTCCCGGGACCCTTCCCACCCAGGCTGCCGCTTCTTTGAGCTCCTCCCATCGGGCCGACGCTACAGGACCATCCGCCCAAAGACTAACAGGCGTAGAGACACCTTTTTTCCCCAAGCAGCCCTCCTGTTGAACTCCTGCCTCTCGTTGGTACGCTAGCCGCACTCAGGTCAAATTAGCCTGTCTAGTCACTCCCGGGCCAGTAAATAACCCAGCTGTCACTTCTGGTAGAATCTACTCAAAGGGTTGAAGGAGGTGACTTTATCCCTTGAGCAGCACAATATCCAACCCGGAGGACTCTTGCAAGAGCCAACCGCACTTTGTACTGCACCGACCCTAAAACTGACGTTACCTGCCTGACCTTGCTTGTATTATTGCTTGTATTATTGTTATTGTCTTATGCCTGTCTTGCTTGTATTATGTTACTGTCTATGCCAATCTCTGTCTTTGCTCTATTGCTGCTGCCATGTGAACCACAACCAATTCCGGGTACGACCTCGGTCGCACTTGGCGAAATAAAGATTCTGATTCTGATTCTGATTCTGATGTGTAGTGCACAATGCGACTTTTTCCCTCCATTGCGTTGAGTTAACAACTTTATGGGTTAACAACTTACAGCTGTTCTGCAGTGATGAAGGTTAATTGAGTCTTAAAAGTTGTTGCAACCAATTTCTGAAAGGGTTCCTAGCTTTTTCTGATTATTTCCTGATTAATTCAACCCCCTCTGATTGGAAGCCTATAGAAATTGGTAACAACCTTCAAGGTTTGCTCAACCTCCATCACTGCAGAACAGCTGTAATGAAACTCATTTTTCAATATGCTGTGGGACTTTTATTGGAAAACATCAAGTTTAAAGCTTAATGAACAGCAAAACCAGAAAAAAGTTGAAATAAAATTCATGGATCCTTAAACCACATTGGCCATATGCTGTACACACATTAGAAATATGAACAATCATCGGTCGAAGCAGTCATGATCTAATTTGCGTTTATGTACCTTTACAGGTACTTAATGTGCAACTCCACTCTATCTCTAATGCAAAAAGAATGATTGGTTCCACATATTGTAATGCATGGTGTACAGGCTTTTTTGGGGTACAAGTGCAATTGGTATCCCCGAGTGGTAGAAGTGGGGTGGGCACTGCACCAGCCATACCTTATATCATCCTGTATGGGTAGAAAAGTGTTCAGTTGTGCAAAATTTTGAAGAAGTAATTAAAAGATCATAGTGCAGACAAACCTCACAATGGCTAGGACGACCAGCCGTTGTGAGGTCTGTCTGCACTATGATCTTTTAATTCCTTTTCTTTGAGATTATGAATACATGAAGGATGGTATTGGAGGAGTGTCCAGCCCCTACCATTAAGTGCAGTTGCTGTCTGTGAGGCGGGGCAGCCTTGCAGCAAGGTGAGTGTGCTATTTGTTGGGCATAGCACAGGGTGACGGAGGTGATCCCGTAGCAGTACTATCCACTACTGACCCCATAGGGTGGTGGTCTCCCCATGGAAATAACACAACAGACTGTACTATGATCCTTTTTGTCTTTTCTTCTTTTTTTCTATATGCTTTCTGAGTACCTGGATGGCCAGAAGCTTATTGTACTGAATACATCTGGTGCTGTGCCAAGTAACTTGGATGGAACTCAGGACTATAGGACTTCCAAGGAGCATCAGAATGTTGTCATTCTTCATCCATTGCTATTGATTTCAATGCATTTGGAGAAACCTTGGTTCTTTGTGAATATATGGAACTTTACTTTTTTTTTTCTTTCAAACGCGGCTTACTAAGTGACCCAGATGTGTACATATGTCATCATCGATTCACTCTTAGGTGGGTCTCTGGTTTGCATCATAGTTTGTATGCTTTTTTTGTAAGCTTTATCAATCTTTTGAATAAACCTTAAAGCAATTATTCAAATCTACTGTATGTTGTATCCTGTGCTATATAATCCCACAAGAATCGTGCACACCTGAATCATTAACAAATACAGTCATCCTATTCACCCTTTCATTCTCCACCTTATCATACAGTATCATTCTGCACTTATAAAAGAGTGGGCTGACTTTTATATACATCAACATACATTTTTGGGGGCTCCCCCCATATGTGGTACTTAACTTAAAATAATTGTGAAACCAAAATTACTTTGCCAATGTTCATTCATCACCACATATGTCTGTGAATGCCATGAAGATATTGCTGGCCCAGGTCTCTGAGAAACCCTTGTAAATTAACCACTCTGCGACCCCCTAATGCTGATCGGCGGCCACTGAGTTGCTCACCCAGGACCGCCTAAAGCCGAAAGGTGTCACGCTCTTTGGGAGGCGATTAGCAAGAATCACATGTGCGGATGCGCGCGCATTCCCGCATGAGTGATGGAACGGGGTTCCACAAACAGTCTGCCAGCGGTGATCGTTGCTGGCAGACTGTAGAAAAAAGAAACCGTCATTTGTTTTTGTTGTACAGCACTGTGATCTACTGCAGCTCTGTACTGCGGAAAGCCCTGTTACTTGGCTGTCCCTTTGCAGTGGCTCACTATGGGATCTCCTCTCATAGGCTGATGCCTATAAGAGAGGATCGCCCTGATTGGCTCTCAGTGGGAGAGAAAATAAATTAAAATATAGCTATTTTTATTACAAATAAAATAAATGAATTAATAAAAAAAAAGCCTGCAGCAGCGATCAGAGTCCACCAACATATATTGGTTAATTTAGAGGTAAATAAAAAGTAAGCTTTCGGCTAATAAGCCTTCTTTGGACTTAGTTCCTGAATATTAACAAGATGTTGAAACACACAGCTTGAAATGGCACAACACTCTACTGCTGAAATTCTTTCAGACAGTTGATGAATTTAATGCTATTTTTTAAACTTAGAATTGCTTATAAATGTAAACTATAATAGTGCAATTGGATAGAGACTGACAATGACAAGAAAGAGCACTGAAGGATATTTATTTGCTACATAAACATCTAAAATATCTGCTTCCTGAGGAAGTAAAGATCAGTGTTGCTAAATAATGGGATGCTTATCTATTTGTGCTTGTGCGCAATGACTGATATGACAGCACCCTATGGTTACTGGGGAATTGTTAGACATGTTTATTAAATATAGCTAAATAACTGTCATTTGCAGCTAATATGTTTTTATAATTGACAAATCCTGTATAATTGACAAATCCTGTTGGCATAGCAGTTGTAGATTAATGTAAAAGTATAATTTTTAATATACAGTCAGCCACCATATATAAATGTAACTCAAACTGAACATTTAATTTATACGAATAAGATATACCATTTCATTTTTCAACAATGTCGATTAATGAATGTTTGAACTGGTGTCTCAATCCACCATGGGACTATGTGATAGTGACATAACAATTTCATCTTTCCAAGTGTGGTTATTCACACATTCATTGAGTACATTATAGATACACAGATTCATTTAATTATCTTTGGTTTTTTCTACTGGAAAACTAATTTGCTATCATTCCATAAGTAGAGATCTGGTATAAGGGCTCAGCCACACTATAAGCGCTTTTGTGATTGATTAGCGGGTACTTAAGTATTATCCGGTCTGGAAAGTTTGGCAGCTTTTTGTTAAAGTTCTGTTTGATCACCTAGCTAGAGCTAACCATTTTTGGACAGCTGAAAGTTTGGGCTTTCCTTTGCACTGGATCCCGAGTCAATGTGATGCCCCATTCCCAAGTAGGGAGGGTTTGGGGGATGCTGCAGAGAGCACAGTGGAATTGAGTCTTCTGCCCATGCCAGTAAGACAGAGAGGAGACTAGGGTGCATAGCTGCACTGCTCCTTCATCTGTAATGAGAGACCCAGGGCACTTGACATAAGCTTTGAAGACACATATTTATGCTGCGAAGGAAGAAGAAGACCTACCGGGTGTGCTGCTTATCACCATGTCTGGTTCGTCCTGTACTTCTATAATTGCACTTTCTGCAGCCAAGTTCAGGGGACACCCCTCCCTCAAAACCCCATAACTTGGGAACTGAGCATCATACCGACTCGGGACCCGGTGCAACAGAAAGCCCGGACTTTCAGCTTTCCAAAAATGGTCAGATCTTCCTGGAAGATCAAAGAAAACTTTAAGAAAAAGCTGTCAAACTTTTCAGACCGGATAATACGTACGTACCGATTAGCGCTTTCTGAGCGCTTTTAAAAAATCGCTCCATTCACTTTTATTAAAATCGCGGTAAAAATCGCCACAATCGCGTACTGCGATTTTATAGGGATTTTAATGCAAGTTAATGGGAGCAATCAATCACAAGCACTCAGAAAAGCGCTTATAGTGTGGCTGTGCCCCAAGTGTAATAAAGTTCCCAGAGAGGATGAATAAGCTGGAAGGAAATACAGACACAATTTTTAAGCAAAACATTGCTATACATTACTGGCACACATGAAGAAAAAAGAAACATTCATTGACCTTGGTTTGCTATATTCAGTTTTGTACAAAAGGAATGCTACCACATTCACACACATATTGTAGCATGTTTGCGCATACATTTGCCCCCGGCCCTTACAGTGCACGCCCACACCCACATTTTGCATAAGGCGGCATTGCACCCACATGCGTGAATGCACCTGTAGGCATTCTGTTCGTTTCTAGATCTCCTCCAGAATTTATGGCTTCCCGCTGTTACAGTACTGGGTTTGGTCACCTGGGTTGCCTACAGGTGCTTTCACGCGCGTGGGTGCAATGCAAGATTGTGCAAAATGTGGGTGTGGGCGTGCACTGTAAGGGCCGGGGGCATATGCATGCACAAACATGCTACAATGTGTGTGTGAATGTGGTAGTGTTCCTGACCCCATCTAGTTTTTTACTTTGCTCTGACCTATGCCTATTGCAGAACTTGGCTGTATTGATCTCTGCTTGTCTGCCGCTTGCCTTTGACCACTGGCATGTTTACTTGTCCCTTCCCACATCAGACTTAGTGGTTCTCTCTGCCTTTGGTGGGGGGGATCCTGGAGGACAAGACCTGGTAATTACTAGGCAGCAAAGTATGGTGTTCCCTGCTAGGGGTAGCGGCCCATCATTCCTCGTGGGGTGCTCTGATAAAGACCCATAGTTACTTGAACCCAACGCCTTAGGAGAGTCCAAACTAACCACTGGTGTCAAGGTCTACAGCTCACCTGTCCGTAACACTGTCACAGGACCATGCCATGTCATTTCAGACCAAATGCGATCATTTCAGTACAAACAAAGTACTTACTTCTGCCTTTTTATGTCCTATGCTTGTATGAGTCCAAACCTTCAGTCACTTTGCTATCTATACTGGGGGCACCTATACCTGGCTACCTATACTGGGGGCACCTATGCCAGGCTACCTATACTGGGGCACCTATACTAGGCTACCTATACTGGGGGCACCTATACCAGGCTACCTGCACTGGGGGCACCTATATCAGGCTACCTCTACTGGGGGCACCTATACCTGGATACCTATGCTGTGGGCACCTATACTAGGCTACCTATACTGGGGTCACCTACACCAGGCTACCTATATTGGGGGCACCTATACCTGGCTGCCTATATTGGGGGCGCCTATACCTGGCTACTTATGCTGGAGGCAAGTATACCAGACTGCCTATACTGGGGCCAACTATGCCAGCCTACCTATACTGGAAGTATGTTGTTTTTAATATACTACCAGGCCTGCCTTTCCGATTTCTGTTTTGAGCGGGTAGGAGAGGAGGGGAGGGGCATCCAAAGTTTTGCAGGGGACCCAGTGATTTCTAGTTACGCCCCTGCCTTTAATGTGGTTTTGGGGGTAAAATGCACACCATTAAAAATTAATTTGAACAGTGTATAAAATACAAATTGCAGATAACATTTCTAGATGAACCTGAAGGGTCCAAAGCAAATCCATGCACACACAAATAGAACATATACATTCAACATACTGTACATAATGTCCTGGCTAAGAATGGAACCTGTGACACTACAATGTAAGAGGACTAGACACTTAGCCCCTTTAACATAACATTACCAATCCGGAAACCTGCTCTACACTTTGATTAAGGTATTTATATGGTGCCTTGTTATCATTTACTTTACAACGACTATTATTTTAAATTGTTAATGCGGCAGTGAATTGTACTTCTGTAGCTGCATCCAGCACATGGAAATCTTTTGTTGCTGTTATTAAGAAAATGAGCGTGCTAAATGCTAATATTATTTTTAGCATAAAGCGTGTAATAAAAGCAGCTGGAATTCAGCAGCGATAATAAAATTAAAATCATTATCACTTCGGGGTTCAGCTGTTGAATCCAGTAAAATAAACTGTAAGACAACAATGAAACAGCAATGCAAATGTTTTAAATGAAACATAAGAGTCCTGGTAACTGTCAGTCTTCATTTTATGAAAATTATTACAAATTACTATAATCTGGCCAAGGCAGTTCTTTGACAGCAAGAAGAAAATTTAGCACAAACTAGTCAGTGATGTGAACTGTGTGTTTAACCTTGTGAAGGTCTAACTGGGATGGCTCCAGTCCCAGCCTCCCTACCGCCTGGCTCAGACTTGAGAAGAGCTTGTAATTAGTACACATTCAGCAAATATATGATGGCAGATGTAAGACCTGACAGATCTCCCAGTGTTGCCCTGAAATGCCCCAATTAAACTTCTTATATTAACACAAGGACAATGTACATAAAAAGCTGTAAGTCTGCGCAGTCATTCTATGTGCTGTCTGCATGTATTAGAGTAATGAAAGGATATGAAGAATTAAAGCCAAATAGCATTTCCTGTACAGTGAGTTCTCTATTTGGGTGTGTACATGTGTCTGTGGATTTCAGGTGTCTGTGTACACAATATCCCTTGCGACCCCCAACAGCATTGGGGGTCCAAGGGCTAGGCAGCCCTCTCCTTTATTTAAGATGCAGAGCACCAGCAGAGTGTTATACATTACCTGGTTCTGGCAGCAGTACAGATCCTCTGCACTCCTCTTTAGTGTACAAGCTCCGTACAGCCTATCACCATGGGACTCCTGATGTCACATGACATGCAAGGACCGGAGATTCATGAAAATGATAGGCTGTACTGCCAACAGTTCTCTGCTGGGGGGGGGCAGGCACAATGTAGTTATGTCCTTAGCTGTTTATAGCATCCTTATCTAAATGTTAAGTGCCCTACTTGAACAGTGGACAGGACCAGAAAAAATTGGTGATGTGAACTAAATTGTGATGTAATTTTATACCTCTCCAATTTTTAAGATAATAAAGAGGGGTACCTTTAAGATATGCCCCCGCCACACCCCTAGCTGTGCATACCACAGAAAAGTCATAAGCAAAATATGCAGCTTTCCCATTCAAACCAAATGGATTCTTTCTATCTTTTCTACTTTACTTCACATTGACATTTGTGTATAATAAATATATCAGCTTAAAGAATGGTAATAAAGTTAAGAATTCAGTAAATACACTGTATTTTCAGTAAGATAATACATTATCTGTACATCAGTCCTGAGAGTGGGAGTAAGAAATAGAGGGAATTTGTTCTCAAAGAGGGACTTTCCTTTTGAAAAAGAGACAGTTGTGAGCTGTGGAACTTGCTTAGATCCCATTCTAGCCAGACACTAATCACTGCCTAGATGCAGGAATGAGATAAGATGATTTATTAAAAAACTCTTCTAAGCTCTTTGTACTTCCAAACTGAATATATAATGGTACCCATGTAATTTCACAAAGTACCAAAGGAAAGTACCAGTTGTTTCTTTAACACTCCTTAGCATATCATAGCTTAATAGTGTTGAACTGAAAATTCTCTTAAAGAGAATCTGTACTGTGAAAATCTTACATAAATAAAAGTACCAGCCTGTTTGTAGCCTTCTCCTGGGCTGCAGTAAGCCAGACCACATTAGAACAGGTATGGGAACTTATAGGATAGAAGAAATAAGGCTGAACATTTTGTTACAGAGTCTCTTTAAAGCACACCTGTGAGTTTGTGGCCTCTTGCACACTGCAAATCACAAATCCGTTTGCGATTTACAATTCTGACTTTTCCCCTAATTTTATCAACACAAGAAGAAAAATGCAGAAAAAAACGCACAGCATGCAGTACCAATTTACTATTGCAAATCGGAATTGCATGTAAAATTGTGTTAAAATTACAAATCAACAGTGGTGCTCGGATAATTTCCGTGATCACGGAATAGCCGTGATTCACTAGCATTTTTCCACTATACAACTGCTGAATCCGAATTCGTGATCGATTCTGGATCATGAAAACCGACCACAGAAATTCAGTGATTGCAAATATTTTCGGAATTCGGTTACGGACGTGATTAGGTTGTGATTGGGTGGAAATGGGCAGAATTGACATCCCTGGGCCAATCTGAGGACCCTAACCAGGCCCTAGGAGGAGAGGCTCTCCCCTCCTGTATATAAAGTGGTGGCCATTCCCAGAGCTCCATCCTTGCTAGACTCTGTGGCACTGAGAGGATCATCTCCAGGCCATATCTGCAAAAGGAAGAGCGTTTTCAGTCCTAACATTGCCCTTATACTGTATCTGATACTTGTATTCAGCTAGCTAGCCAGTGAGTGATTACTTAAGTTAGTTGTAGTCAGTGTAGATGTCAGTGAGAGAGTGTACTGATTGCTGTGCTTAGTGCAGGCAGGCTGGTTCAACTTTACACTGATTCTACTGATCTATTACTGTATACTTGTTAGCTAGCTAAGCCAGCCATCCAGTGATCAACTTCAGTTAGTTGCAGTCACTGCCACAGTTGTTCAGTCACTAAGTTTAGTCAGTGATCTGGTACTTTGCAACTAGCATGCAGCCGGTTAGTTTGCTATGCGCATAGTTCTATTTCGTTAGTTTGCTGTGTGCGATGTTCTAATTCACTACTAAAGTCTGCGTTCCCGCCGCCAGCGGCCACAGACAAGTCTGCTGCCATGCCATTGCTATCGCTGCAAGGGAAATTTTTTTCCACAAAACCCTCTCTGGGTGTTTTTGTGGCGTTGGCCAATCATCCTCCTCCAGTGGTACCATTACCGCCAGGTGCCAGTGGGACTCACCTTCACCTCTGTGACTGCTTAACCTCCTTAGCGTTACGCCGCTCAGGAGGTTTTGTTACTTTTTCCCCGATAATAAAATAATTATCTCACATGGCTTTAAACCTTTTAGCTAGCACTAGGCTAGCTAGTAAAGGTGTCCGGCACCCCCTGATCCCCGCCACACCCCCGTTTATACAGTACCCAGCCTGGATCCAGCGATCGGCGCAGCCTTCCTTCACTCAGTCACTAAGTTTAGTCAGTGATCTTGTACTTTGCAACTAGCATGCAGCCGGTTAGTTTGCTATGCGCATAGTTCTATTTCGTTAGTTTGCTGTGTGCGATGTTCTAATTCACTACTAAAGTCTGCGTTCCCGCCGCCAGCGGCCACAGACAAGTCTGCTGCCATGCCATTGCTATCGCTGCAAGGGAAATTTTTTTCCACAAAACCCTCTCTGGGTGTTTTTGTGGCGTTGGCCACTCATCCTCCTCCAGTGGTACCATTACCGCCAGGTGCCAGTGGGACTCACCTTCACCTCTGTGACTGCTTAACCTCCTTAGCGTTACGCCGCTCAGGAGGTTTTGTTACTTTTTCCCTGGCACCCCCTGATCCCCGCCACACCCCCGTTTATACAGTACCCAGCCTGGATCCAGCGATCGGCGCAGCCTTCCTTCACAGCTTCGGTCTTCACTATGGGGAGGATCGCACATGACGTCATGACGTCGCCGACGTCATGACATCATGCGCAAACCTGATCCTCCCCATAGAGAGACCGGAGCTGTGCGGGGAGGCTGCGTGATCACTGGATCCAGGGGGGGTAATATATAAACGGGGGGATCGGGGGGGATTGCGGGGAATCCGGGGGTGCTGGACACCTTTACTAGGTAGCCTAGTACTAGCTAAAGGGTTTACAGTCATTTGAGAAAATCATTTCATTAAGGGGGACTCCTGGGGCCAGAGAGCGGTATGCCCGACACAGTGTTGGGCATACCGCTAAGGAAGTTAAAGTGTATTTCCCTGTTTAAAACCACTTATTACCAATTAATAGCCGCATTTAAAGTGTGGATTTAACTTTAAAATCCATTTTCTCAAAAGCTAAAAGTTATTTTTGGAATTTTTATTGTCTAAGCTGTAGCCCCTTATCATCTTTATAATCCATGCAATTTGGGGGATTGTATCATGCATGGGGGTCTTGCAATTAGCTAAAACACTTTTCCGTGATCATTTCCATGATCACGGCCATGTTTAGACGTGATTACCTCATTCACAGAAAAAATCTGGGTCGAATTCGTGAGTCCGCTTTAAATCCTGAAATTAATCACGGAATTTCCGTTTTTTTTGTCAATCACGGTCGAATAATCCGTGATTGGGGGGTATCCGAGTGTGGAAGAGCCCTAAATTGGAGAAAATTCAGATACCAGAAGCCTCTGGATCCTCTAAAGCTTTGCAGCCACACTTCTGTGCTTGAAACAGTGCAGCCACACTGTGCAGGCGCAGCACAGTTCACACCTGCACAGTAGCACTGAGCTGCTAGTTCTCGATGGAAAAAGACAAACCCGAGTGCCTCCATACTACTGCATTGGCATGAGGGTTCTGGATCTGTGCAGTGTGGCTGCACTCATTCATGCATGGGAACAAGGCCACACCCACCTCTTCAACAAGCCCTTGCTGAACCAATTAGGGGGTCCCAGCGCTGGAACAGAGTGGTGGAGGGGTATGCGGGAAGCCTTTGGACTATCCAGAGACTTCCCTCTACTGAGGTAAGTACCCATTCAGGGCAATTTTTATTCTCTAAAGGTGCACTTTAATTTTCTAGAATTCTGTTATTTCCTGTTCCACTGGAGATTTGCATGTTAAATTGTCTAGCTGCCAGCTACATGATTGAGAACTAAATCTTATAGATGATTTTTTTTTTTGAGTGAATGAAGATTTGCATTTCAAATAATAAACTCAATAATAGCTGTGGCCAGTGATGGTGACAGGTGCATAATGTCTTGTTCTGACTCTCAATCAAAGAACTGCTGCATACCATCATAGCAGTACCAGATGCTGTGAGAAGTCATTGTATGATTAGGTAAGGAGGGAGTGGCTCAGATTCGATACCATAAAGGTCAGGAGAGCCTTTTTTATTGGAAACCATCAGTGTGACTAGGGTGTTAATAACACACTAATTCCAAATAATGTAATGGAAGGGGGGTGTTAGGAATCATGTACTGTTATTTCCTGCCTGCTGGTGGCAGCATTGACTTTCACTGCCATGGACTTCCACTATCCACCTGCAGGTGGCTATATCTTGATCCTGGCAACCCTGGTCTTCCACCATCCACCAGCAGATGTCCTTCCAGTGACTGTAGGAAGGACTTGCAGTTCCCATTCTGGCCTGTGGGTGATTCAGGAGAAATGTTTACAGAAGTACACCACCAGCTGCTTCCTGTTACCAATTTCATGGACTATTTAGGAACTACCTCTTCCTCCTGTTAGTTTCCAGTACTTTGTGCTTCAATGCCTGAGTATTTTGGACACTCCTGTACCTGTTACTTGGACCTAAATCTGTATCTTATTTCCCTGTTTCCAAACCTACACCTTGCTTTGTCTTTGCTTATGCTTGCTCCATTGCACTATGCCTGAATCTGATATTGTGCTGCTGAACCTAGTATTCTGTCTTGACCTTGAGCTTGTCTGTTCCTTCCTGTACTGCTGCCTGTTGTATATTTGTATGTACATTTAGTTTATATTAGTTAGATAAGTTAGGTTAGCTAGCTTCTGGGGACCACTGTACACTGTACACTGTATAATTTTGGTTAATGTTTTTTTGTATATACATATATATTGCATTGAGTGATTGCATGTTGTTTGCATCTAATTTGCATTTATGTTTGTATGCAAGTCTTGCACTAATAGTACCTTGCAATAAACCTTATTGCACAATATATCCTTGCTTCAATGTCTGTATCGCTGCACACTGGGGTTATCTCCTGTCCCTCCATGCAGGCTTGTAACAGAAGGTGAACTATTACTAATAGGAGCAGAGTAGCAAAAATTGAATCTTCACTTACACTATCAAATCTAACTACAAAACATACCGTAATATAGTTATCCACCCTGCCTCTGGCTCACAGCATCACAATTTCCCAAGTCCCATTTAGCTAATAATATATGCTGGCATGTTGCAAAAATAATGCAATATACAGTTCCATATGCACACTGCTGTTTTTTTGAATGTACAGCCGTCTCCCTTTGTATTTTATACTATGCTGTCAATTATGAAAGAACAACTTTGGTAGTATGGATAGCAGTGTAGCACAACCCAGTGACTGATAAGGCATCCAGAAGAAAATTAAAGTAAACTTATCCCTTACTAACCCTCTTCAGGGGAGGCAATTAACTTATCCAGGATCATTGATTTAGGTGCCACCATAGACCACAATGTAAACATGTGGCTATGGTGCGCCGAGCAATTAAATTCAGTGACAGATTTAGGCCATTATATAGCATGCCACAGACTGAGAGGAACATAAATGAACTAAAAGCCTAAAAATGTTTTAGGAATTTTTGAACAGAGGTGCCAATATAGGATACAAATGTCTAAAAACTGTTTATAAGAGGGAAGTGGTAGACGTACCTCCCTCAAGGAAATTACAGATAGGGATCCGTTATTTTATATCAAAAATAACATTTATTGAAACTCCACTTTGCAATGCGTTCCGTGGACAAATTCCCGCTTCATCAGGCAGTTTATACATATTTTATAGACTATACATGTATTTTTTATTGTTGAAATTTGCACAAAAGTCTTAGCCACTTGTCCTCTGGTACTTTTCTCCCCCCAGTTTCTCCAATAATTGCCTGATGAAGCGGGACTGTGCCCGCAAAATGCGTTGCAAAGTGGAGTTTTAATAAATGTTATTTTTGATATAAAATAACGGATCACTGTCTGTAATTTCCTCGAGGGAGTTAAGTCCACCACTTCCCCTTTTTAAACGTTTTTTAGACGGTTTTATCCTATATTGGCACCTCTGTTCAAAAATTCCTAAAACATTGTCTAGTCCACCCTGGGTGGAGGGGTGTCATTCCTTTTCTTCTTATCTACAGAGAGAGACTTCTTAAACCAGAGTTAGGTCAGGTAATAATTCTCCCCACCTGCGACTACAGTGGTTGCCTGTGTGGTAACCCATGTTTGTGAGTATATTCTTACACCTTTGTTGAATTATTACGAATACTGAAGGTACTATACCATATTGGGCGCTCGGTCTCTTTCTTTTTGTTTTCATACAAGTGTAAAAGCCTAAAGATGTCCATGAACTGCTTACCCGTTGTAGCCCCACCCCTCCGTTTTCCATGTCCACCATTTCCCCCTGCTTTGGCAATGCCTGTGTGAATCTTGGTCATACCAATAAAGCTATATTTGATTTGATATAGCAGCATGCGGTGGGATTGATGAATCAGCACTGGGATTTGGCCATAACAGAGCTTCACTATGGATACTGACACCGGGGATACATATTGTTTAAACAATAGACAGTAGGGTTAGGCATATTGGTCAATGCTTGCAAGCAAGTGTAGTGATTTGAGTGTACATGCAGAAATATTAGTGGATTTGCATTTGTGGACCCATATACATATGCCTTTTGAATTTGTGCACCCATTTACATATGCTCCATGTGCATGTTTTGTAGGTTTTTATGGCTAGTGAGAAAAACAAAAGTTTGCTTTCTTAAAACAGAAATAATTTGCGATAATTCAGGTTGGAGTGAGCTTGAGATGTCTCCCAGTGCATCACTGCTGAATATATGCAAATTAACCATTGTACCCTTAGCAGCTAAACACACCTCCAGAACCACTGGAATGCAATGATGTGTCAGCTTATTAATTTGTACAGAGCCATAATAATCCAACATGCATACAGACTGTTTCGGATTGTTTGATCCTCATCAGTGCATGGCATGGATTAATTTGGCTCTATGCAGTAGGGCTTGTAACACCGAGAGGTACAGACTAACCAGCAAGCTCATGGTGACCCAGAACTCATTGGAGTGTGTAAGGGACTACAATGGTCCTCAAAGCCCCCTTACTAAGATGTTAAGAAAAACAAAAGTTTGCTTTCTTAAAACAGAAAGAATTTCTGTCACCCATAGCAACCTGTCCTGTGACTGCAAGCAGTGCCACCTGGTTGCTATGGGTTACAACACAGGATCTCTTCTTACTGCAGTGCTGTATTGAGTGAAGCTATGGAAGGAACTGGTCTCCAAGTTGATGCACTTGCACCTTGAGGAAGGCAAGACAAAAGTCAGCGCAGACGCCTTGCTGGTGGTCGCAGAGCTGCTGAGAGTGTTTGTTCAAGAGGCAGCGGCCCGTGCGGCTCGTCAGGCAAAGTCGGAGGATTTGGAGGTGGTGGATGTGGAACATGTGGAGAAGATCCTCCCCCAGCTGTTACTGGACTTCTAGGTGAGATCCCTGAGAGACAGTCTGCCTGAAGCCGCTTCCCCCAGTAAATAAGACAGAAGCCAGGGCACACTGCCTCTTGTCTTTACCACCATGAAGACTGCTGCCCACTCTGCTACGGGCAGCTTATGTTTACTTCTGAGCAAACGTCAAATGTTACAATGTCTACAGCTTACAGTAAGGATCTCTCCATAATGGATTCTTCCTCTCCTCTGCTGTGCTCTCCCTCTCCTGCTTGGGAGCTTCCATCTGGCTGGGAATGTCAGCACTGTGCACACATCAGGAAGAATTCAAAACTTTTTTTTTTTTTACTTTCTGTACACAGGGACTTGAAAGAATTTTCAAGCTCGTAAAGTAATATCTATTTCCTTCTAAAAAAAAAACCAAAAAAAAAAAAAAAAAAACCAGAAAGAATTTGCGATAATTCAGGTTGGATTGAGCTTGAGATGTCTCCCAGTGCATCACTGCTGAATATGTGCAAATTAACCATTGTTATGGTTAAGGGATCTGCCTCTGACACAGGGAACCAAGGTTCAAAACTCAGGTCCTTCCTCTTCAGTAAGCCAGCAACTATTCAACAAGGAGTCCTTGGGCTAGACTCCCTAACACTGCTACTGCCTACTGAGCACGCCCTAGTGGCTGCAGCTCAAGCACTTTGAGTCTGCCACAAGTGCAATACAAATGTTATTTGTCTTGTCTTATGTAAATGTGGTGGCTGGGTAGATTGGCAGCATGCTATCACATACTGTGGTAGTCATTTCAGTGGCAAAATCTTCCCTATTTATCACTCTGGAGCAGCTGGAATGGTGGGAGATTATACCAGGGGTCGAGTGGGGCGTGGACACGGGTGGATGACGTCCACTTACTTTTTCCTGAGCGTGGACGCCGTCCACCCTGGCATGTGTGGAGGGGAGCAGCGCAGTGGAAGGAGAGCTGTAAGCAGCGGTGGAGAAGGGGGACCATCTCCCCCCTCCTTTCCTCACCTTAGGGCTCTCCAGCCCTCGCTCTCCCCACCAGAACTAATGTACGGGCAGCCGGCAGCGGGCGGGACTTACCTCTCCTCATTCCGGCGCCGGATCTGCATGCCGCTGCTCTGGTCTAGACCAGACCAGACTAGCGGCAGCGGAGTGCTCGCACCGGAACGAGGAGAGGTAAGCACCGCCCGTTGCCGGGTGCCCGCACATTAGTTCTGGAGGGGAGAGCGACAGATGGAGAGCCCTAAGGTGAGGGAAGGAGGGGGGAGATGGCCCCCCTTCTCCACCGCTGCTCACAGCTCTCCTTCCATTGCGCTGCTCCCCTCATGCTGAGGGACACCTGACTACCTATTCTGGGGACATATACTCCTGCCTACATATACTGGGACATATACACCTGCCTACATATACTGGGGACATATACACCTGCCTACATATATACTGGGCACATATACCCCCTGACTACATATATACTGGGCACATATACCCCTGACTACATATATACTGGGCACATAAACCCCTGACTACATATATACTGGGCACATATACCCCCTGACTACATATATACTGGGCACATATACCCCTGACTACATATATACTGTGCACATATACCCCTGACTACATATATACTGGGCACATATACCCCTGACTACATATATACTGGGCACATATACCCCTGACTACATATATACTGGGCACATATACCCCTGACTACATATATACTGGGCACATATACCCTGACTACATATATACTGGGCACATATACCTCTGACTACATATACTGGGCACATATACCTCTGGCTATATATGCTGGGCACATATACCTCTGGCTATATATGCTGGGCACATATACCCCTGCCTACATATACTGGGCACATATTGCCCTGGCTACATATACTGGGCACATATACCCCTGTCTTCATATACTGGGCACATACAGTATACCCCTGGCTACATATACTAGGCACATATACCCCTGCCTACATATACTGGGCACATATACCCCTGGCTACATATACTGGGCACATATACCCCTGGCTACATATACTGGGCACATATACCCCTGGCTACATATACTGGGCACATATACCCCTGGCTACATATACTGGGGACATATTCCCCCTGGCTACATATACTGGGACATATACCCCTGCCTACATATACTGGGCACATATACCCCTGGCTAGATATACTGGGACATATACCCCTGACTACATATACTGGGCACATATACCTCTGGTTACATATACTGGGACATATACCCCTGACTACATATACTGGGCACATATAACCCTGGCTACATATACTGGGCACATATACCCCTAACTAAATATACTGGGACATATACCCCTGACTACATATACTGGGACATATACCACTGGCTACATATACTGGGACATATACCCCTGGCTACATATACTGGGCACGTATACCCCTGGCTACATATACTGGGGACATATACCCCTGGCTACATATACTAGGCACATATTTATTTATTTAAGTATTTATATAGCGCCGACATATTATGCAGCGCTGTACAGAGTATTTATTGTCTTGTCACTAACTGTCCCTCAGAGGGGCTCACAATCTAATCCCTACCACAGTCATATGTCTATATATGTATCGTGTAGTGCATGTATCATAGTCTAGGGACAATTTTAGGGGGAAGCCAATTAACTTATCTGTATGTTTTTGGGGTGTGGGAGAAAACCGGAGTGCCCGGAGGAAACCCACACAGACACGGGGAGAACATACAAACTTCTTGCAGATGTTGACCTGGCTGAGATTCGAACCAGGGACCCAGAGCTGCACGGCCTCTGGCTACATATACTGGGGACTACGATACTCATGGCTACTTATACTGGGGACACCTATAGACCTGGCTACCTATGCTGTGGGTACCTATTTGGGGGGAACTGCTGTCAGATTATCTGCATTTTTGTGGAACCGCTGTTATGTATTTTGGGGAACAGCTGCCAGATTATGTGTATGTTAGGGGAACGGCTGCTGCCAGATTACGTGTATTTTGGGGAACAGCTGCCAGATTATGTGTATGTTAGGGGAACGGCTGCTGCCAGATTTCGCGTATTTTGGGGAACTCTTGCCAGATTGTGTATGTTTGGGAGACCACTGCTGCCAGATTATATGTATTTTGGGTGTTACGTGTATTTTGGGTGATCCGCTGCTAGGTTTCGCGTATTTTGGGGAACTGCTTCCAAATTATGTGTATGTTGGGGGAACTGCTGCTGCCACATTGTCTATTTTGGGGGAACCACTGCCATATTATCTGTATTTTGGAGGAAAGTCTACCAGATTATGTGTCTTTTTGGTGAAATGCTGTCAGATTACATTTATTTTGGGGGGATAGACTACGGCAGAGCTCAAACTTCCCCGGCAGACCTTTTACATCACTGCTAAGGTCATGTATATTTGGCCCCACCCATGACCACGCCCACATTATGCTTGACCACGCCCATTTTTGGCATGCCGCACAGGGGTTTTCCAGGTGAGTCCACTCACCTTTTTTCACAGGACTAGACCCCTGGATTATACACAGGGCCGGTTCAATTCACAATGGGGCCCTGGGGCAAAATTAACCTGGGGGCCCCCTTCCTCAGCACATTCATCCCTAGGGCTCCTAAGCCAGGTGCTGCCGCCCTCCAGTTCACCCCCTTCAAATTTACTGTGTTCCCCAGGGTCCCTGCACCGTTTTTGTCAGAATAGCAACTTACCTATCCTGGCGCACTGCTTCAATCATGCTCCTTGTCTTCATCCCCGCTACCTATTTTCCATGACTCTGTGCTTGTCGTTGCATAATAACTGGTCACGGAGAAAAGGCAGACAGTGGGGATGAGGAAAGGGAGCATGAATACAGCAGCATGCCGGGATAGGTGACTTGCTATTCATGACAAATCAGTGCAGGGATCTCAGAGGGCACAAGTCAAGGGGAGACCTGAAGGGCCCTGCAGTACTCAGTGGCGCTGGGGCTATTGTCCCCTTTGCCTCTATGGTAGCGCCGGCCCTGATTATACATTGTAGTAGATTATGGCACTCTCCTAATTCTTCTGTGTACAACAATGTATAGTGCTAATGAGCAAAGTCAGATATATAGTAGTTAGGAAAAGTCTATATGGCCTATGGTATATATTAATATATACATTATAGGGATATAATACCAGTTACACTATAGGGATATAATACCAGTTACATTAAGAAGATTCTGATACAGATTTAGAACAGTGTATGGTTTCAGACAGTGTTCTGCTGGATAGAATCAGTATTCAGCTAACAGTGTGCTCACACGTGTACATGTATTTAACCCAGAAAACAAAAACAGATATGATTATTGCTAATCTAGAATAATTACTGTGTAATGCAGAAGGGCAAGTGACAGCTGTATGGGAATGTGATTAGACAACACAAGAATAATGTTTTCTGAATTATACGGGGAAGATTTTTTCTTCGGTACTCTTATGTAAACAGGCATGGATTCATTCTCTGTTGTAAAGGATCATTAAATGTATTAACTAAATAAACCGTAATATTCACATGTTGAGAAGCTGTATCCTGGTGTGATAATTACAAGGAGAGAACAGCTGGCATTCCGGCTAACAGCCAACTTGCGCATTTGGGTTGAGTGAAGTTGTGTGATCTGAGCGCCTAATGTAGAATTAAGGGGCAAAAAGTGATCTTTGATTGGAGGATTAATTTGTGACTAGGCCTCTGAAATTATCTAATTACATTCACAAAATGAAAGGATGAAATTCCGTTAGACAGATCTGGTGTGTGTTTTTGCTTATTTCTTGAGTGTATGATTCAGCACTAGTACTAGGTAAAGCAACACTGAACAAATGTAAAGATTGTAAACATAATAAACCAAAACCTTGATTTTCTTCTGCATAAGTTGTCCTGCGTTATACCTAAATCCTTGTAAACACGCTAGACATTGCTCGGCTAAGGGGGGTGGGCTGACTCTGCTGAGAACCTAGTGTGTGTACAGTGTCCCCTGACCCCCTTGATGCTCTGGTGGACAATCTCTTGCTAAAACTCTAGTTCACCTTTTAAATTGTTAGTAAAGGTTAGTAAAGGTGATCAGGAATAAAGCCATTTGAGAGAAATTCCTCTTGGAAATATCATTCATGACCCAGGATCTATTGAAAAATCTGTCAACTGCCAGGAGAGTAGGAAATCTTCCCTGCATATATGAAATAAAAGTGCAGGAAATTTTAGAGCTGGGATATAGCTGATAGTAGGCTATCGGTAACATTAACCCATAATCAACTACAGGGAGTGCAGAATTATTAGGCAAGTGGTATTTTTGAGGAATAATTTTATTATTGAACAACAACCATGTTCTCAATGAACCCAAAAAACTCATTAATATCAAAGCTGAATATTTTTGAAAGTAGTTTTTAGTTTGTTTTTAGTTTTAGCTATTTTAAGGGGATACCTGTGTGTGCAGGTGACTATTACTGTGCATAATTATTAGGCAACTTAACAAAAATCAAATATATACCCATTTCAATTATTTATTTTTACCAGTGAAACCAATATAACATCTCAACGTTCACAAATATACATTTCTGACATTCAAAAACAAAACAAAAACAAATCAGTGACCAATATAGCCACCTTTCTTTGCAAGGACACTCAAAAGCCTGCCATCCATGGATTCTGTCAGTGTTTTGAATTATTAACCATTAACATTGCGTGCAGGAGCAACCACAGCCTCCCAGACACTGTTCAGAGAAGTGTACTGTTTTCCCTCCTTGTAAATCTCACATTTTAAGATGGACCACAGGTTCTCAATGGGGTTCAGATCTGGTGAACAAGGAGGCCATGTCATTAGTTTTTCTTCTTTTATACCCTTTCTTGCCAGCCATGCTGTGGAGTACTTGTACGCGTTTGATGGAGCATTGTCCTGCATGAAAATCATGTTTTTCTTGAAGGATGCAGACTTCTTCTTGTACCACTGCTTGAAGAAGGTGTCTTCCAGAAACTGGCAGTAGGACTGGGAGTTGAGCTTGACTCCATCCTCAACCCTAAAAGGCCCCACAAGCTCATCTTTGATGATACCAGTCCAAACCAGGACTCCACCTCCACCTTGCTGGCGTCTGAGTCGGACTGGAGCTCTCTGCCCTTTACCAATCCAGCCACGGGCCCATCCATCTGGCCCATCAAGACTCACTCTCATTTCATCAGTCCATAAAACCTTAGAAAAATCAGTCTTGAGATATTTCTTGGCCCAGTTTTGACGTTTCAGCTTGTGTGTCTTGTTCAGTGGTGGTCGTCTTTCAGCCTTTCTTACCTTGGCCATGTCTCTGAGTATTGTACACCTTGTGCTTTTGGGCACTCCAGTGATGTTGCAGCTCTGAAATATGGCCAAACTGGTGGCAAGTGGCATCTTGGCAGCTGCATGCTTGACTTTTCTCAGTTCATGGGCAGTTATTTTGCGCCTTGGTTTTTCCACACGCTTCTTGCGACCCTGTTGACTATTTTGAATGAAACGCTTGATTGTTCGATGATCACGCTTCAGAAGCTTTGCAATTGTAAGAGGGCTGCATCCATTTGCAAGATATCTCACTATTTTTCACTTTTCTGAGCCTGTCAAGTCCTTCTTTTGACCCATTTTGCCAAAGGAAAGGAAGTTGCTTAATAATTATGCACACCTGATATAGGGTGTTGATGTCATTAGACCACACCCCTTCTCATTACAGAGATGCACATCACCTAATATGCTTAATTGGTAGTAGGCTTTCGAGCCTATACAGCTTGGAGTAAAACAACACGCATAAAGAGTATGATGTGGTCAAAATACTCATTTGCCTAATAATTCTGCACTCCCTGTATATTAAAGTGTTAAATATTGTTTGGTAAAATATTGGGACATTTTACATATATCTTACTAAAGCTAAACCTAACCCTACTCTCACACAGAACCCTCCCCTCCAATGCCTAACCCTAACCACACACCCCCTGAAGCCTAACCTTAAAATCCCCCTTCCTAATGCCTAACCTTAATGGTCCCCCAGCGAAAAACCCCTTCCTGAAACCTGACCTTAACAATTCCCAAGGTGCAAACCCCCTTCCTGACACCTAACCTTAAACGCCTCCCTCTGCCGCAAACCCCCTTCCTGGTGGCTAACCTTAACCAACCCCCAGACACACACTCCCTTCCTGACCCCTAATCATAAACACCCCCGCATTAAACCCCCTTTCTGATGCTTAACCTTAACTGCCCCCCCCACACACACACACACAGTAAACCCCCTTTCTGATGCCTAACATTAACCACACCACTGCTACAAGCTTACAGCAAAAAAAAAAAGAAAATACTGGAGTTACTACATAAATGATAATATAAATAATATATGATATTATTAACAATACATATTTTTTGAGGGAAATATGGAGGCTGAGATATTTATTTATTTTTAAACAATGCACATTGCCTGCCTGTCCTACTGATTCTCTGCCTCCAATACTTTTACCCAGAGGCGTATCTAGGTAAAATAGCACCCATGGCAAAAACTGAAATTGTGCCTCCCCCCAAAACCCCCTGAATAACAGCATGCTACCTCACCGTCATAGGCAGAGCAACTCACACAATCAAATCCCAAATCAGGGCACTCCTCCTTCCACAGAGCCATCACTCTGTCTCCAGTATAATGTATCCAAAGGTGTCTCCCCCCATATAACTTAGCAAGTCCCCAGTTTAGGTAATAAAGTGTCCCTGGTATACATAGTTAGGTTTCCCCAGTGAAGATAGTAAGGTGCCCCCAGTAAAGGTAGCAAGGTGTCCTCAGTATAGGTAGTATGGTGCCCCTAGTATAGGTAGTAAGGTGCATCCAGTACAGGTAATAAGGTGTCCCCAGTATAGGTAGTAAAAAGTTCCCCAGTGTAGGTAGTAGGGTGTCCCCAGTATAGGTGGAAAGGTGCCCCCAGCATAGGTAGAAAGGTGCTCCCAGCATAGGTAGAAAGGTGCCCCAGCAAAGGTAGAGTGGTGCCCCCAGCATAGGTAGAAAGGTGCCCCCAGTATATGTAGAAAGATGCCCCCCTGTGAAGGTAGCTCACCTGTCCCCTTTATCCCCATCCTCACACATGCTGTCCTTCCTTCAGACTTCCAGATCAGTGCGGTAATGTGACAGGCAGACCTTCAGATCAGATCAGCGCAGGATCTTAGTGCGCGATTCACTTCAAATGCAGGAAGTCAGCGCTGTGTAATATGTTGGAGCTTTATAAATACAATAAATAAATAAATAAAATAAATAAAGTGATGAGTGACATCAATTTCTCATCTGAAGTTCCCGGTTGCTGCACGTTTTGAATTCAGGTCATCGTAGAGGGTGGAGGACAGCCAGCACGGGGGGAACCGGAGGCAGGCCTGAGGGGAGAGAGTGGCGCCTGTGCCATGGCAATGGGCAGCGGCACCATGACAATGCTGCTGCAGTCAATATGTTCACCTGCTTTGGGTGCAAGCATAGCGCCCATGGCCATGTAGCACCTATGGCACGAGCCAAGCCTGCACTCCTGAAGATACGCCACTGCGTTTAACCATAGACCATGAACTAGCATGCTAATCAGGGTGTTTCTGGCTGAAGTCGGACTAGATTAGTCACATGTCTTTTTCAGGTGTGTGATTGTAACACTATTGCAGCCAAAAAGATCAGCAAGGCTGTAAGGCAACTGGTATTGTTTAAAAGGGAATACACATGGCAGCCTCCATACCCCTCTCAGTCCAGGTGTACCTTAACAACTATGTGGCTAATACTGTATGTAAGGAAACAGCAACTGTTTAAAAAAGCTGAACCTGCATTTTACAAATCATTTCTAAACTGTGCCCAATGCCCCAGCCAGCTGTATTTCATCTACTGGTGATTCTCATGGGGCCTCTCATACTTCCAATACTAGCCTTCTGTATCAGATCTGTGTTTGCCTTCCTTGTCTTTTGCCTATATTTAACATGACTTCTGCTGCTATTCTTTCTCTCTAGAAAAGTAGGATATTTAGTCCATGGGTCTGCATTAATACTGAAGCTGCACCCAGAAAGTCCTACCTGCTGCTGATTAGCTTTACATTGTCAGCAAAGCTCAGAACAGACTCCAGAGTTACCAGGTTTCTCATATTGTTGTCTAACAGAGACATATTGCATCTACATGAATTCTGCCAATTTTCACTCTACGTCCAGCAGCTTCATACAGCTAGTTCTGTCTGTGTTCTGTCAATAAGGTTCAAACCAATCCGGAACCTTCCTGTAAAACTCTGACCTCTGAATGCAGCATTCACACTTGTCTGTCAGTTTTCTGTGGGCATTTTTTGCATGCGGTTTTGTGTATGTGGGACAACATGCTTTTTACAGAAGCAAAATGTAATTTATAGAGAAAATCCACACAGTACTGCACTGCTGTTAGTTTTTTCCCCCTGCAAGTGAAAAGTGCATTCAAGTGTGAACAAGGCGATTGATTAACATTGGTTCTCAGTTTTTCTTGAGCCCAAACTTTCCCTTGTAGCCACAGTTTATGTGGATGCCTATTGAGCGCACAAACTTCCTCAACAACTCTGGCACCCAATTTTTTCTGGCACCCACCTGAGGTTCCCCTGACATAGCCCTTTAGTGAAAAGGGGTGTTACATTTGCTGGCTGGCAGTGATTATAGCAAAATTGGGAAAAGTAAGTGTATTACTGCCTATGTGTAAAACGTTTGTTCTTTTTCTTTAATTATTTTAAGATAATAAATTCATAGTGTATAAGTGTTTTTTTCAGTGTTTATATCTTTATGTTTAGAGCATACAGTGTTGTCAGCCTTTGTTTTCTGTATCCTTTCATGATTAAAAAAAAAAAAACACAGAGAAAAGAGAGTGAATCATGCTGGCATCTGAAAACAATTTCAAATGTCCTAAAGTGACTCATGTTTTGTGTGGTTTCTTAATTGCTACTTGTTCCAGATGTACTGAGTAAACAATTTGTGTAGTGGTGCTTTGAGACACACCTGTGGCCAAACTAACTCTAAATCTTTAACAATGTATTTTTATTATGGGTCAAATTAAAGTGGGACACCAACCATAATAATTTCCTAGCTCTGCACAGAACAGGGAAACTTTATGGAATTAAGATGAAGATGAAGTTCTAGCAATTTTAAAATCCTGTAATGGGAAACATTATATCATACTAACCCTATTCCCAAAATATCTGTATAGCTGCTGATAATTTCTCTACCAGCAATGAGTCGAAACACTCTGGCTCATGGATGTCTCCCTGGATGTTAGTAGACAAGAAAAGACACATAAAATTTATATTGCACTTTTCTCCTGGTGGACTGAGCGCACTAAGGTGCGCTCAGTAGGCAGTAGCGGTGTTAGGGAGTCTTGCCCAAGGTCTCCTTACTGAATAGGTGCTGACTTACTAATCAGGAAGCGCTGAGAACCATGGTCTCCTGTGTCAGAGGAAGAGCCCTTAAAGTGGACCCAAATTAAAAATACAAGATTTCAGAAATAAAATCTATTTTCTAATAATAAATAGCAACCTTTTTTCAGCTGCATGATGAGAAATATAAAATATTTTACATTTATTGGAGGAACCCCTCTCTTCCTTTCATATTGCCGGGACAGAATTCGGCAGACTAGTGGAGGAGATAAAAAACAAAAACAAAACACAGGCTGCTACTGATGATGTCACAGGGGAGGTGATCTCAGCTTGTGAGATTTCACATAGACGCCGCCCCTGTGAGGGAGGGTAGCTGATGACAAACACACCCATGTTGTAAAACCTCCTACTAAGCTCAGAAGTAATGGCTGCCACCTATATAACCCTAGTTATGAAAAGAGAAGGGTGAAAAGCATGCACTGAAATGCTCATTGGCTTGAAGGAGTGTTTATTTATCTTTGTATGTGTCAGAGTGGTGCAACTAAATATTTTGAATTAAAAAAATGTTTGGTTTGGGTCCGCTTTAACCAGTACACTATCCAGCCTGTAGGAAACGTGCCTTTACAAAAAAAAATACTTCCCTAAATTAAAGTGAGCATGTGTCCAAATCTTGAGACATAAATAAAATCTTTGAAAACATGATACATCTTGATGATTTAAAATTAGTTCATGTCTGGCTTCAGTGTTATTGCTCTCTGAAACGTCTTTTTTTTTCTTACTACATGATGTAGTGGAACAAAGACATGGGCCTCAATTCACTAAGATCATGCTGGAAATAATAAGGCAAGATAAAACTTACCTCCACACAGTGAGAGAATTATCTTACCTCTCCATTCCTTATGTTACCTCCTCTGCAGATAAATTACCTCCTCTGTAGTTAAGTTACCTCCTCTCTAGTTACGTTACCTCCTCTCTAGTTATTTTCAGGATTCTGAAGTTATTTTAAGGATTGAAGAGTTAACTTTAGAGATCTCACCCTAACTTAAAGACAGAAGAGTTAACTTTAGGTTTTCCTGAGGTAAAATGTTTGCTGAATACTACATGCCATATCATCATGGTGAAAACTCTAGAAACGTTATTAAAGACAGGAGATAAACTTAGTGAATTGAGGCCTTAGTCATAAACTGTGCCCAACTCTTCCTCCCTCACTGTGCTGCTGTGATTGCCACTGGCCAGCTGCCAACACCTCAAGCCATGTAATGTGGATTCCAGGATTCGAATGCATTGGTCTTCAATACTACTAGAACTTCTTGGACAAATTATTGGAAAAAAAATTACAAAATAATAACCTAGGACGTTGTGAACAGTAAGTATCCGTATTTTTGTTGCCATAGCAACAAATTACATTTCTTATTTTGTTTCAAGAAACTATCGTTCAGGGAATCACACAGTCCCTCCCAAATTCACAGATGAAGTGAAGCCTCCATGGTAGTTCACTCTTTTAAGGGCCGTTGTTATACTACAATTCTGTGTGTCCGTTGCACCCATTAAGCAACGTGGTTGTTTGCAGTACGTTAAACGCGAAGTTTTGTCCGTCAGTGTGAACCTGGACTAACCCTTACACTAACTTATCACCGTGTATGCACGCCGGACGTTTTAACCACTTGAGACCGTAGGCTTACACCCCCTAGTGACCGGGCTATTTTTTGCAATTTGGTGCTCTGCAGTTTTAATATCTCGCTGCAGAGCCATACAAATTGTCACACAAATGAACCCCCCACCCCCCTTTTCTGCCCATCAACAGAGCTTTCTGTTGGTAGGCTCTGATCGCTGCTGCAGGGCTCTGTTTTTTAATTATTTTTTTTTATATATAAAAAATTACAATTTTTTTTATTTATTTTTCGAGTGACAGGGTTGTCCCCAGTACAGCTCTGCAGTAGATCACAGCGCTTTACAATGTAAATAGACGGCCATCTAATAGTCTGTTAGCGGCACCGCTGGTAAACTGATGATGGAGTGGAGCTCTATCACTCAAGCGGAGATGCGCGCGCATCGGCGTGAGAATATCCCTGAAATCCCTGCCCACCGCTCTTGACACCTTTTGGCGTTAAGCGGTCCAGGAGTTGCCACCTTTCCGACGCCTATTGGCATTAGGCACTCGGAAAGGGGTTAAAGCACTTAGTTCCACAAATTTAGGAATGTACTGTGATTTCAACCCTTTAGAGATTAAAACACGACTCTGTGTCAACTACATAATCTTTGGTGGGACTTTGCCATGCATCCCCCTCCGGCATGCCACTGTCCAGGTTTTAGATCTCTTGAAACAATTTTTTCATCACTTTTGTGGCCAGAAACAGTCCATCTAGGTTTTAAAATCTGCCTGCCCATTGAAGTCTATTGCGGTTCACGCGGTTCGTCTATTCGCGAACCGAAAATTTGCGTTCGTGCTCTGAAAATTTGTTCACTACATCACTACTGCTGGCCAAGCTGAGAATGTAGTAATACAATTGTGTTAGGTTGGCTCTTGCCACAGACACAGTATCTGAAAAGATTATAAAATCAGTAGTAGGTCAGGTAAACAATTAATATATACCTTAATTTTAATTGTTTACCTGGTCCTCCATCCATATCCAGTGCATATATTCATAATGCTGCTGCTATCTTTGTATTGCCTGATGCAGAGCAAAGCTATGAAGGCATTGCTTGCCTACCACTTCCACCAGCAGCCTTCATCTTCCTCCAAGCTGCTATTGGCATAACTCCTGCAAAGAATTGGAAATCCCAATCAACTGGAGATCTATATTGTAAATACATTTTATTCAGGAATGCCCTTGGTTTAATAGATTTTCATTAGATTTGATGTTTTTATCTAGTCGGATGTCCGTTCTATTATATAACAGTACAGTGTATGTCTAGCACTAGACAGGAATTTAATTGTTACACAGGAATTGGATTGTTAGGTCAGAGGGTCAGAGTCACCAAGATTTCAAAGACAGAAATGTGACATTCAAGAAATGACTTCTGCCTGCTTTCTGTCTGCTTTAAAAACAGTTCTGCATATTAAAAATATACTGTCTTTGCAGGTATACTTGCTGTCTCTCATCTCTCACAGTGTATGTCCTTATTTGGACTCTTTCATTGTTTAGAGTAGGGACCATAAGGTGAAAGAGAATACTTGTTAAGGCTACATAGGCTCAGTCAGGGCCGGCCCTAGACTTTTTGCCACCTAAGGCAAAAAAATTATTGCTGCCGCCCCCCCCCTTCCCCCCGTGGTGAAGGGGAGCGGAGGATGGGGGACCCAGGCGCGGGAGGGGGGGATCCGACCCCCCTCCCCGCCGCTAGGCCCAATACCCCCGTCCTGCCCGCTATCCCCTCCAGCTCGGGCGGCTCCCCCACACCCACGGGGCGGGTGTCGCCCCCCCAGAAGTGCCGCCTGAGGCAAATGTTTCACCCCGCCTCATGGGCGGACCGGCCCTGGGCTCAGTGTCATCCCAGATATCTGCAGGTATGTGCAGCTGAGATTTCTGTGTCATGCTGTGTCACACTCACATTCTCTTCAGATTGAGTATTCATGCAGCATCTCCTGGTTCATGCCTTCTCCACTTTCACAATCATATGCCAGCAGGGCTACTACAGTTTGGTGCTTGACTGACTTCATCTTAACCTCAGTTTATCAATTGTGACCTCTGCTGATCGTGGCCTTAAAAGTGGTACAAAACTCAAATTACATCTCTAGTCTAAAACATTAACCATAGTATAAAGCTAATTAAAAAAGATCTGTTTTAACCACTTCCTGCAGTGTGGATCTAAAAATGTCCTATGTGTGCACAATTAATGCACATAGGTTCACAGGCATGTGTGCCCATGGCATGAAGTGGTTAAAGTTACTGGAAGCGTTAATAATCAAACTTTCACTTCACTCAGAAGCTAATTGATAACATGGCCATTTCCCTTGACAAAATTAACAGATTGCGTTGAACTTTAATTTGAGGTAAACATAAAGCTTAAGGGACAACTGTAGGGAAAAGTATATGAAGGCTACCATATTTATTTCCTTTTAAACAATACCAGTTGCCTGGCAGCCCTGCTGATCTATTTGACTGCAGTAGTGTTCGAATTACACCAGAGCGGAGACAGGACCTTTATGCTAAGAAAGAGGATGCGTCAGCTGACCTGCCGGTCGGCTGACGTCAGCGGTGACTCTCGCCGCTCGGATTGGTTTCCGAGCTGGGCGCGGCTGAGAGCCTTCCTCTGCTTCTTAAGCCTCCGCTCTCCATTAGCTAACTGTCTGCTGTCGTGAATACTTCGTGTTAGCGCTCAGACCTTAGAATAGTATCCGGTGTGCTTTGATCTGGGAGGAAACCAGGAATTTCACACAAGACTAGAACTATTGTATATTGTTATTATTTGATTATCTGTGTATGATTCTGGCTATTCTCTGACCTCGCATTTGCTTACTGATTCTGTACTTCTGCCTATCTGACCCTTGTTGCTGAACCTCTGCCTGATTACCTACTATTCTCCTGCCTGTCGTTTCTGTACTGATACTGCCTCTCTGTTGCCGAACCTTGCCTGTCCGACCACTCCACTCACCAGTGGGCCCTTGCCACTGGTGAGGTGTTTGTAGTATTACCCACCAGCTCCACTGGTGAGGTGACACTTGTTACTGATAGTACCTTGCCTGCTCCTCTGGTAAGGTCTTGCCAAACTAACTATACAGTTACCGTGTCTGATAGTACCTTGCCAGCTCCTCTGGTAAGGTCTTGTCAAACTATACAGTCACTTATCACTGATAGTACTTTACCAGCTCCTTTGGTAAAGTCCTTGTACTTTCTTCATAGCTACATGCACTGTAGTCCCTGACCAGCCCCACTGGTAAGGTCTGGTTAAATTATACAGGCACATCTTCTGACAATACCTTGCCAGCTCCTCTGGTAAGGTTCAGTCAAACTATTAAGTACAGTGCTGCTAGGCCTCCCAGCTCCTCTGGGAGGCTCTATCTCCTATTTGTTTAATGTTGCACTAATCACTATCACACAGTACCTTGTGAGCTATACTTGCATTATTGGTGATTCTGCAGATCACCACATAATCAGGTATAGTGTCTGCATTATTGGTGATTCTGCAGATCACCCAATAATCAGACATCTGAGTTGCAGCACCCAATCGTTACAATTACAAGACAATCTGATATTTGTCATTCAACCAGTCATGTTATCAGTTAGCTTCAGAAAAGTGGAACCATGCCTTCCAGTGAATTTATACCAGTCTTTCATTGTTTTCTGTTTCATACCACTTTAAAAAACTTATCTTGATATTTTGGATCAGGCATTTTTTTTCCAATTGTGATTGTCATAGAA
Source organism: Hyperolius riggenbachi (assembly GCF_040937935.1). NCBI lineage: Eukaryota > Metazoa > Chordata > Amphibia > Anura > Hyperoliidae > Hyperolius > Hyperolius riggenbachi. The sequence continues at coordinate 294,275,591 of NC_090650.1, forward strand.
AACTTGACATGAAAACATATGCAGAACATTGTGTTCACTGTTATGGATACTTGTTAATTATACCTAGCTCAAACCAGCACTTTAAAAGTTTAATAAAATGCAGCACTTATTTTCACAGATAGAAAAAAAAGTCTAGCACCAAAAAAGTCTCATTTGTTTTACAGTATTTCTATAAAAAGCAAATCACTCACAAACAAATACAACAGTAATTGAACATATGATTAAAAATGCATAAGCAGAGGCTACAGACTGCATATCAGAAACATCCACTGGTTTCTGAGAAGTGGAATGATAAAATCAAAAATTCTTTAAAGTGAAAGCAAAACACTTTTTTTTTCCTTTATCCATTTAATAAAACCATGAAATAATGCATACATGTATTAAAATCATTTTTCTTTTCTTTTCAAAAAAATATGAACTTACACAACAGAAAATGTGTTCCACCTGTTAGTTTGACTAGTTAGCTTTGTAGGTTTAAAAAAATACTTGTTTTGCTACAGTGATACATAGTTGAGACGGCTTCATAGAGAATAAAAGAGCCTATTTCATCTCCTAAATCTGTGGAATTTGTTCTTGAAATGGTAGAGACCTGTTTACTGCACTTGTAAAGTGACCCTCTATATTCTTTCATCAAATGCAGATGGAGTACAAAAAAACAAAACACAAAAAAAATAAAAATAAAAATATAAAATAAACTCAAAATAGCTTTATTGTTAGCTCATATGCATCTAAGAAAAAATGTTTTTAATGTTGTTAGTAATACAAAAAAATGGGTCCAACAACTGATCAATCAATCATTTAATCAAAGTTTGACTTTTACAGCAAAAGTCAAGATTTGCATTTCATTTAGGATATTTTAACTCTAAGAATATTCATTACTTTGACATTAATTGTAGTAACTTTTTATATTATTTTTAACAATCTGCTCCATTTGAATTGCCCATGTTTGTAACAGCCGTACCTTAAATATCTAAATAAGCAAACGAATAATACTATAAAAATACAGGCATAAAATTAAACTGGGATGTATTGACAATTGCTAAATGTGTGGCCTCCTTTATTATTGCAGATTATGCAAAATTATTCTGCTAAACTGTTTTTGTATTTTGTATTTTTGGCCAGTGTTCCCCGGTTTCTTTTAGGTATACGTATAATTATGTAGACAATCAGAGCACACGGTATTGGAAAGCCATATGTGATGATGAAAAGAATGATATTGTGTGATAGACAGCACAGAATCCTAAACAGATTGTGGTTACATACCTTGTCTACAAACAACCCGGCATAACTAGATGTAATTTGCAGTGTTTGGGAACTGGTGTCAAAAGAAGTAACAGTAACTGTTGGAATCTTGCTTTCACATGTTTCTCTTTAGTGACAGCAATTTGTGAGTGAATGGAAATCCTTATCTTGTGCTCACAAGTAAGAATCATCATAATTCATAGAAGTGTCTTGTGGTAAGAAAATACTGATACAAGAGTTAACATTAATCTACACCTAAACATTCCCTATCTCAAATTGAAACATCACCACTTCAGAGTTTAAAGAAAAAGATCACTACTATGTCTACTGTTTGTTAGAACTAACATAAACTGCTTAGACAACCTTTTAGCATGTGTAAGGTGAAATTTCTCTGCATTACACTGTTGAAAAGAAGCCTTTTTGGTTGGGAGTTGCTGGGATGGTAGACTTGGCAAAGCCCTGGCAGCTGGGGATCTGGGGAAGGGGGGGTCTATCCACCAAACCAATGAAGCAGGAGTCGCTAGACCAGTAACTTTGCCAGAAGGCCACTAAGTCACTGCATGTGTGTGTTACTGTAGAAGAGGCTTCTTTCACTGGTGGAGCTCAGGGAAAGGTGCCTGTTGTGGAGTACTATGGTAGGAGGAAGATACAAAAGAGGGTGCAGATGCAGAAACTTGGCTTTTTTGGTTGGCCTGGTATGTAGAGGAAAAAGCAAGAGTGTGATTTACAGAACAAGGAGGAGGAATAGAATTGAATGGTCATCTCTGGTCCTATCCAGAGCTGCTGTGCCCACCCTGGCCCTTGCACATCTCCCACTTCCAGAAATACATATTTTCGAGGTGAGATATCATGTCTGTGGTCCCCAACATCATACTGTGCTTGCACTGCTCACTGCCCAGTTACAGAAGCTACACACCATGCAAGTGTAATTCTCTCCTAACCTGGAGACGTCTGCTACACATTCCTGCCACTCTGGTTGACACTCAAAAATCATCAAGGTTCAGAGTCTTACTGGGTGCACTCAGGTGATTCCTGCTGCACAGCCTGCTGCTGCTCACTGCTGCTGGTTGCCCAACCAGAGTGGATCATGCCCCCGGGCTTCTTGATTACCCCCAGGGTATGCCGCTTCCAGAGTTGCTGCTCTAAAATAAGACAATCATTTCTTATTGCCCTTCTTTTCACAGTCAGACTAAACAACAACCAAATCTACCAGAAAAATAATGGGAGAAGTACCACCGTGCGTCTTACTGTCCACAGGGGTCTGACTTCTGGAGACCTGGCAGCTGAAAGTGATTGTTGGATGGGGGGTCCTTACTACATTTGAGAGGGCTAGGGTTTTCAGTGATTGGTTGCTAGGTGCAGGTAGCTGTTTAATGGCCCCAGGTGGTGGAGCTCTTGACACTAAACCTAGCTTGGAATCAACTCAGAATCTAAAAGTCAGAATTTTGACTGCAGATTATGATATGGAAAATGGAATCAATGATCATCTTTAACACTGGTCAGTTCTCCCTGTATGGTTCACATAATTACTTCAGGGGAGACACTATGCAAGAAAAGTCCACACATGTTCATAATATAATTTGATCCAATATATTGGAGATGCCAAGGATTCTTTTATCAAGCCATTTCAGTATATCAGACAGGTGACAGACTTAATTTATCTGGTATAATGCCTTAAAGTAAACCCAAGTTGAACCTCGGCCCAAAAAAAATGGATGCTTACCTAGTTAGGGAGGGAGGGCTTTGAATCCTACAGAGGCTTTTCGAATCCTTCTCTTCCTATCACTGCCTTCCTGAAGATTTCAGCTGTTCTTCTCTTCATGAATAAGTGCTGCACCAGTGTGAATACAGCCACACCTCCAAAGTAGCACGGAGCCATCGTGCACAAGCCATACTCGTGCAGAATGGCCTGGTCATGCAGAGGAGCGCATCCACAATCAGAAATCTTACGAACTCCTGTCGGATTTCTTTTGGGGGTCTGCGTGGAGCTAGACCAAGGAAAGCCTCTGCAGGATCCCTTATCTTAGGTACCGTAAGTACTTTTTTAAATTTTTGTTGCCTTAGGTACACTTTAAGAAACAGGCTCTTGGCTGCTTCAAAACATAGTCATGCTATTTTACAATCAGTGGTGCATCTACAGAGCCATGTGCCACAGTGAAAGTTTTTCACTGAGTCCCCCAGCACTGTATGTATAATAATCACATGATAAAGTTAACAAAACCCAGCTCTGAAAGGGCAACTACTTTAAGAGAGGTGTAAGGAAAGGAAAAAGAAGAGTGTTAGTGATTACTCATATTCAAAACACATACAGAGGTGAAGATTACCACAACAACTCCAATAAAGAGCAACTGTAGCATCTGAGGGAGGGCATAACCCCCTCAGATCCAGGGGCACTGGTGCGGTCACAACCTCTGTATCTCCTATTGCTATGCAACTGCTTACAATTGATTAGTAAAACATTTGTTTTTTCTAGTGGTCTGGGGGGCTGGTTTCTCTGCTAGCAGATGATAGACTCACCATTTTCTGCCATGCTTGCAGTTTACTATCTGATTGTCCTTTGATGGGATAAATATGGGATGGCCTACATTGTGCAGCATTGCATTTTCTGGGAGAAGAATGTGTCCTTGTCTCTCACAATCAAGAGTGAGCAACTAATTTGCTCCTTCACTGTCATTTCTGTTTTGATTCAAGGTAAAATGTATTTCTGCTTTCCCTAAGAAAGAAGCAATCCTTATTGAAGCATCTCAATGAAATGCAACTATTTTAACAGGTTGGTTTTACACAGACATACCTGTGTTTACTGGTATTTATTCATCCAATGTTGTATACATGATACGCTGCAGAAATGCCCCTCAAGAGGAATCTATATAGGAGAAACAGGACAAAAACTGCGCACAAGAATGAACCATCACCACTTTAAAATTAATGAGGGTAAAATGGACACACCAGTGGGCCAACACTTCTGTGAACCAGGACACAGCATGCAAGATCTTAAAGTACTTATTCTTAAAGAGAACCTGAACTGAAAATAAAAAGTTAAAATAAACATACACAGGTCATACTTACCTCCCATGTAGTCTGCTCATCAATCTCTTTCTCCTCTCCTGCGCCCTGTTTGTCTACTGTGATTGATGGAATTCTCTGACGTCCATTTTAAAATGGCCATTACCCCATAACAGCTTCCTGGTCAGCACACTGTTAAACTGTTATGTCGCCCACTTGAGCCATAGGGAAACATGGACACTACCTTGCAAATTCAGTTGTAACTGACAGCTGCTGATATATAAAACTAACAGCAACTGGTATATTTCAGTTCTGACAAAATCTTGTCAGAACAGGAAGGGAGCACTGTAAGAAAAAATGGTGAGCTTCTGAGAGAAACTGGTGGCAAGGTAAGTATGTAATATACATTTGCAGCTACATCGTGTGTTTATTTTAAATAATTTTACTCAGTTCAGGTTCCCTTTAAGGGTAACTTCAAAAATGAACAAGCAAGAAAGATTTCTGAGTACAAATTTATGAAAATGTTGAAGACATTAACAGAAGGTTTAAATTGTGGAATGGGATTCATGACTCCTTATGTAACATGATTGACTTAGCTTCACTATCTTCAGAAACCTGCTAGATTTCATGTTTGCTTGCATAAGCTCACTGGCTCCAGCCTGCTGATCACCTGACATCTAACTGCTAAACAGCAACCAGTACAACTGCCATCTTCATGTTTGCTATTTCCCTGCATCAGTGTTTTACTACAGCTAACATCTAGAAATATGCCTGAAGAAGGGGACTAGATCCCAGAAAGCTTGCATTATTTAACTTAACGTGCACCTGTAGCATAAACAGTTCCCAGAAGGTTTTATTCCATTCCTTAGACAAACATGATCAATCTTGACATGCATCACAGAAAGTTGCCAAACCTGTGTATGTCGGAGTTGTAGCGGTGTGGAAGGGAGAGGTGACCAGGGGAAATCCGGACGGCACTACAGCCGTTTCTCGCCGCTTGGGCGCTTGCTCACATGCGTGTCCGTATGGGTATGGCGCCGGAGAGCTTCCTGCATAGGACCTACTGTCCCCGCCTCCGGCGCCACCCCATTGGTGTGGAGTTGTGACGGGGAGAGGTCGGAGGTGAAGGGGCGGGGTTCCGCCGCCGTACGGAAAAAGACTGTGTTAGTGTTGCACATCTCATTGGTGCTGTGCAGTGCATTTGGGAGGGGCGGGAACGCCCAAATCGTGACATCGAACGTGTGTGAAACCGCTATTGGGTAAATTAAACATCGTGCACATCTCAAAATAAACATTATTAAACTATGAAGCAATCCATTGTGTGGATGGGAAAGAAAAAGGGGCATGTCGCCGTGCTCTTGTGCAAATATGCATCTACATACACCATTTCTATGCATGAGTTATCAATTTCGCCTGTCTTATCTTTATCTTATAAAAAATTATTATTTTATTTCATCCAATAAAAACCCCATTTAAGGGGACCCCCGACCCTAAAAGAAAAACCCCGGTAAGAACCTGGGAGTGCTGGGCGAGACTTTGGAGACCATTTACTTTCTAGGTTATATTTAACCCTATCTCCGTCATACCCCATGAACAAAAAGGAGGAGGGAAGGGGCTATCATGTAATCATGCTACAGAGATGTTTCTTATTTTCGTTACTGTTACTTGGGAGAGGAGTTAGATTCACACACCTCATAACTGCCGGGACGACCTTTGTCCCCACACCCGAGTATTCAGTCATGGGTCAAACTGGACCTTGGCAAAGTAGAAAAAGAAAGGGGAGGTGGGGGGAAAAAAAAGAGAAGAAAGAAGAGGGTGGAAAACTATTGTCTCCCATGTATACCCTGGGGGAGAGCCATGGTGCGGACCTGTTCCACCCGTCGTGCGCAGGGAAAGGGGTACTCAAAAGTGGGTGGGTTCACCCCTGTAATCGGATGTCCGCATGGTGCCGCCTACGGCACCCCCAGACCCAGGTAGAAAGATTCATTACCCTGATACTATTCTGTTGGGCCCTATTGGGTCCATACATGTCCACCTATAGGGGACCTTTTAATGTTATTATGCCTATTGTTGCCCATGCGCTGCCCATGCGGACATACAACCAGATCTTACTTAGATGATAAACCCCTGCCTGTACTCAGCAGGAGGTCGCCAGGCCATCACCTCCAGGAAAGCACTTACCAAAGGAGGAAAAGTTAAAGAACAGAATTTCCCAGAAAGTTCCTTCACAGAAAGGGGAATCCAAAATATTCCACCAAGAAAAGGAGGGGCACCAAGTGTTCTAAGGTTCAAGAAAGCACGCCAACTCCAATCTATCATTCAGGCCCAAAGGTCCCATAGCTTCAGAGCGCAGGATGACCCTTGACTCACGTCTAGTTAATTCACGATCACGGTCACCCCCCCGCCCCGACGGGGCCACATGCAGGAGGCCTGCAAATCTTAGACATCTTGCTCTCCCACCATGGACCTCCCTTACGTGTTCAATCAGTCTAGGACTGCCCTTGCCTGACTTGACTGAGTTGAAATGTTCCCCCACCCTCTCCTTGAGGGGGCGGGTGGTCTTCCCGACATAATAAAAGAGGCAAGGACAGAACACCACATAAGAAACAAACTTTGTCTGACATGTGATAAAGGCTCTCACCTCCCACTGCAGACCTCCCAAGCGATAATTAGTACCCTCCCACATATTGGCACAAAAATCACAGTGGCCACATTTGTGGTTGCCTTTGGGGCGATTGCTTGATAACCAATTCCGAATGGGAGGTGACCGATATTCACTTCGAACTAGTGTGTCCCCTAGGGTGGGGGCCCTTCTGAATACAACCCTGGGGGGGTCCGGGAACACCTTCTGTAGGGCTGGGTCTCTCACTATCGCCCCCCAATTTTTCTTTATAATCTCAGTCAATTTGGCTGACATTGGGGTAAAGTCAAAGGTAAGAGTCAGATTGTTATTCCCCTTATCTCTTCGACTCTCTGAGCCTCTCGAAAGGAGGGAGTTCCTGTCCATTTTCCTTGCCCTATCTTGGGCTTGTTCCAGACAATGCCTGTCATACTTTCTGGCTTCAAGTCTTGCAGTTAACTCTCGTGCCTGCACCTCAAAGGTCTCTATGTTGGAATTGTTTCGTCTTAGACGGAGGTACTGGCCGTAAGGCAGGGAGGTTTTGACATGCTTGGGATGGAAGCTATGTCTGTGTAAGAGGGAGTTCACAGCAGTATCCTTTCTGTACCCCTCACAGGTTAGCTTGGCTCCATGGGGCCTAATCCTCAGATCTAGGAAACTGATGGATTGCTCGCTTACCTCAGACGTAAAGCGCATATTCACCTGATTATCATTGAGGTAACTCATAAAGGCGCTGAAATCTTCCCGACCTCCCTGCCACACGACCAGCACATCGTCCACATATCTGGCCCAACTTATAATGTTTAGTCTATACGGATTCCTGGGGTTGTGGACATAGTCTTCCTCCCAAACTCCCAGGAAAAGGCCCGCATAGGTACACGCCACAGAGGTTCCCATTGCTGTCCCCGACCTCTGGTGGTACCATCTTCCATCGAACATGAAGGCATTGTGTGTCAATATGAAATTAAGACAATCACAAAGAAAATCTTTATATCCCTCATCCTTATTTGTTCTGTCCAGGTACCTTCGGACCGCCCTTAGGCCCTCCCCATGGGGTATCCTACTATAAAGGCTCTCCACATCTATGGTAGCCATTTTATAGTCACTTCTCCACGGGATTTTTTCAACCAAATTAATTGTGTCCAGCGTGTCCGCCAAGTAGGACGGGACTCCCGACAGGAGAGGGCGCAATAGGTGGTCGAGGAACCTGGACAGACGTTCTGTCAGGGAGCCACACCCCGAGACTATCGGTCTCCCTGGGGGGCTCTCTGATGACTTGTGCAGCTTGGGAAGATGGTACCACACAGGATTTCGGGGGGACGCGGGGAGCAAATCAACTGCCAATCTCTGTGGCATGTATCCTTTTTCCACCCCCCGTCTTAACAAGGAGCGGAGGCTGGCCTGATACCTCGGGGTGGGGTTTCCTCCCAATCTCTGATAGAACTCTGTGTTACTTAATTGTCTATGGGCCTCATTGACATAGAATTCACTGGACATGATCACCACATTCCCCCCCTTGTCTGCCTGCTTGATCACCAGGTCACGGCGTTGTCTTAACCATCTAATGGCGGCCTTGTCGGTCTTATTCAAGTTGTCAGGGGCCTGCTGGTAACACATGGCCTTCATTTCTGCCGCGACCTGGTGGAAAAACAGGTCAATTGGAGAACCGGGGGGAATGGGTACAGGCCGTGTGGACTTGCATGCTCGAAAATTAATGGGGTTGCCCAAGGATAGGTTCGACGGGAGTGGCCGCCCCTCCTCTACGTCGCAGAAACCTCCCTCCTCCCACAGCTCCTCAAGCATCCGGAGTGCCTCTATCTCGGTGGCGTCCCAATCCACCTCAGGGCTAAACCCGAGGACAGATGATGGACTCTCCACCGATGTTGGGCCTCCATCATTGCATCCTTGGAGCGCCCCCTCCCTGTTCTTTTGTAATTGAACAATCATCATCTTTCTGGTAGCCTTGTACAAATCAACAAAAAAGTCAACATAATCGAAGTTCTGTACGGGTGAGAATCCCAGACCCTTCTTTAAAAGGGCAACACAGCTTTCAGGGATGGTCTGGTTGGTCAAATTGACCACCTGGAGTTCTCCCTCTGGATACTGCTGGATTCTCAGATCTGGGGGAGTCCCTACTCCTTGGTCCTCTTCCGTTTGACATTGTTGTGACTGTGGTGGCTCCTGGTGGCTACAGGTGAATCCCAGGTTACGTTTCTCCCAGTGTCTGTGTCTTCCTCCTCTGCGGACTCCCCGCCTAAAGGGGTGGAGGCACATGGTTTTGACTGACTGGGTTTGGCCCTTGGATCTCGACTGTGATCCCCTTTCTTTTTCTTAGGTTGCTTGGGTTTCGATACCCATACGGACACGCATGTGAGCAAGCGCCCAAGCGGCGAGAAACGGCTGTAGTGCCGTCCGGATTTCCCCTGGTCACCTCTCCCTTCCACACCGCTACAACTCCGACATACACAGGTTTGGCAACTTTCTGTGATGCATGTCAAGATTGATCATGTTTGTCTAAGGAATGGAATAAAACCTTCTGGGAACTGTTTATGCTACAGGTGCACAGTAATTTCTCACATGTACTGCATATGTTCAGGTGCTCTGCACAAAACCACTTGCTGCACAGTGCATAACATTGTCCACCAATCCGTTCCGGAGGTCTTTGGAATAGTACTGTAAGGTGTGGTGATAAGAAGTAACATAGGAGGCAAAGCACCCCCTGTAATACAACCCTTAAAGCCCCCAGTTGAAGCACATGAGTGCCGGATCTAAAGTTTCTTTCTACAGTGTACCCATTATTTAACTTAATCAGTTAGCCATTAAAAGGTATTACTTTTACAAGACTTTGTTTTTTTCTACCTACATATACTGGTATTTATTTCCTAATCACAACTCTGAAGCTCTGTGCGTTTCACTGTGAAAGCTGCCTCACAAAGCTGTCATCTGGCACTGAGAAGGAAGTGCTTGCTCCCACTGTGCATTGACAGAGTCAGTATCCTTCAAGTAGGATTCCCTCCTTGAATGAATGTATCACTACTGTAAAACACGAAATGCTGTATGGCTGCAAAGGGAAACAATACAGTCCCTGCTTTGAGGGGATAGAGAGGGAAGAATTTTAGATACTTTTATATTTAAGATGCAAAATGTTGTTGCCATGGTTTCCATCAAGATTTCAAAGGAGAAAAAAACAATTGTAGCTGTACGCTGAAATTTAAAAATAATATTAAATAGCATTCAATTACAAAATCACTGAGCTTTAAAAATATTTTTTTCTAGAATATACATTTTGAAATAAAACAACGCTAATTATAGAAACATCCTAGTTTGTTACTAGATTTCTATAAAGTAGACAATTAAAGAGGAACTGTAGTGAAAATAAAATAATGGATAAAATTGCTTTTTTTTCTTTTATAATATTACTTCATAAATTATATAGTCAGTAGTGATGAGCACGGATTTCACATAATTGTAATTTTGCATTGTAATTCACAATTACGATGCAAAACTGTAATGTGAAATTTCAGGAAAAATCACAATTTTGTTCTAAATGTAATGGTCCTGTAATTTTGTGCTAAATTTAGCAGTTATGAAGAGGAAAGGAGCCTAAACCCCTGTGCTGGACAGAGGGAGCGATCTTGATAATACTGTGAAAGTCTGTGTAGTTGTTGTCAGATGGTGCTGCTCTCTTGGGTTCCACTCTAGGAGGTATATAATCTGCAGTAGACAGTGGGATGTGGTGGATGAGTGGAAAAACAATGGGTAGGGGGAGAGCGCACTCAGGTTGTCATTCAATAAAATGGCCAGCCGGCCGAGGAACATTCTCACCTGGATCTGTGGCTGACTGTCCCATACGGGGTGGCCAGCAGAAAGGCTTTGTCCCACTTGGACTGGGGACCAAGTCTTGGCAGAAGTCCTCCTCCACAAGGCTGCAGATGATAGCCTCTTTTAGCGCTGTACTGACTGGAGTAGGAGATTATCCAATCCCACATCAGTATGCTAATATGCTGGTGGACTATGATGCATAGCTGTTAAAGTGAAGTCGCTGTGAGTGGGTTATTATCATTGCAAGAAGGGTTTAAAAGGAAAGGAAGTTAAAAAAAAATTATAATTAATATACAGTCAATCAAGAGTCCAAATACAGTACTAAAAAACTAAGGACCCTAAAAGCATATATATATTGTAATGATCGCTGCTGCAGCAGGTATTGCTGGAAGTAGTAGTGCTGCAGCTCAGGCAGTTCTGATCTCTTTCCCTGCAAGCTGCATAGCTTTGTCTGCCTTTCCCTGCTGTCAGCTTGTGACTGATTATCATTCACCTGTGTGGGAATCTGCATGTCTGCTCCCATTGGATGACCTCAGTATAAAGATCTGCTTCCTGCAGGACTCCTCAGGTTATCATAGCTTCAGTTTAAGCCCGTCTTGCTGTTGCTTCAGCCCCAGATCGTGTTTCTTGTTCTAAAGATACTTTGCTAATCTTGCATCATATATTGGTTCATTGCCAATATATATGCATACCAGCACGTTTATTATTTTCCTTGTATTCGTGTTACGTTGATACATCAGTGTCGCTGATGTATACGTACACGAACTGTTTATATCCTGTGTTCAGTTAGTCAGCTTTCCAGCACGTTTTGGTAGTTTGCGCGTATCGTAATCACCCGTGCTGAGTTAGTTATACTGCTCCTGGTTCTGTTTGTGGATTGCGTTCATCTCTGCGAAGAGATAACGAATACTTCTGAATCCTGTTCTGTTACCGTTTGTGGATTGCGTTCATCTCTGCGAAGAGATAGCGAATCCTTCTGAGTCCTGTTCCCTGTATTGCTCCAGTCCTAGTCAGTGTTCCTGCTTATGTCATATATCGGTTCATTGCCGATATATACATATGTTAGTCAGACGTTACAAATAGTTTCATTGATAGCTGTAATTGTAATACACTAGGAAAACATACTTATTGTATTTTTGTCTGTGTTACGTTCATCTATCTCGATCCTGCTATTTCCTGACTATCCTGTCCTGTCTTTGTGAGGCACGCCATCGCTGCAAACGCATTGGCTGCCTCATTCCAGTCTGTCTTGTTGTGGACGCTTGCTGTCACTAAGTAGCGGCTAGCTAGCAAGCGTTCATTCTGTCTACCTGTCCTGATCTCCTCAGTTCTGGTTTATGCGCTCAGCGCTACTTTGCGCTGAGACGTTATAGCGAAAGTATTGTTTGTGGCTGTCGGATCTGCACCGGCTCTGTGCGCCACAATCTCCTATTGGAGTCAGTCCTCCCCTCCACTATACTAGGGATAGCCTGATTCCTTGTGCTAGTGTGTGTACCTCCTTCACGTCAGCTCATGCGTTGCATGCTGACTGTGGAGAATACACCACCAAGCCTTACATTATGATAACCCCATTACCAATCCCCATTGTAGGGGGGATTCCCAGAAAGTATGACACTGTTAATTATGGTTCCTGTTCCTTTAAGAAATTTGAAGAACTTAACTCTAAAACAGAAAATGAGTTTTTCTCCAATCCCGATCTCCAAGCGACTCCTGTTTCAACCTGGGCACTCCAGCTAAGTTATATTTTGTTTAAAGGGGAATTGTTTCAGTGGGCATTTGATGTCCTCGATCATACCAATTTGAAAGAGAGACCGCTGGAATTTCTAGCGTTTGTGATCCATAACTGGCTGCGCAAAACTAATTTGCCTTACCCTTTTAATGAACTCCTGGCAGCAGGCCAATCAGCTGCTCCTTCAATTGCTTGCAAAAATGATCAGCAAGCAGAGAGTATTGCTGATAATTTTCCTGCAGCTTTGAATAAATCACCAAAGGCAGCAGGGTCTAAGGCCAAACGCAAACGTTATAAGAAACGTGTCCGATCTGCAGAATCGTTATCTCTAGCGACTGCGCATCAGACCTGTAATGAGATTCTGCCATTAACGGATAATGAAATGCAATTGTCTTTCAGGGGAGTTAAATGGACTTATGAAACTACTAATGAACTTTCATCCCTGGCTAGGGAAAATAAAGATTTTTGTCTAAAAGAATAATCTGAGTATGATTATGAGGAGATATTACAGAGTATTGAACAAGTCAATTTGTTTGTGAGGCAAGGGAAGTTTGCATACACTGCAGTTCAACACTTGCTGCAGGTATTGGAGATTCTTAGGAATAGGGAATCTGCCAATCACCTGCTAATTAACCCAATACATGTCCCTGCCACAATCATATCTGCAAACTGCGATCAGCCTGAATGTTCAGCTAAGTATGCATGGGATCCCCCATTCGAGAAGGGAGAGATGGAAGCCCTGGTCTGTGAATGGAAGAATGATTCAAGTTCATTTTGTCAATTTTACAGTGCAAAAAGTGAATTAGTATTGAATGCATGCATTAAGTCGGCCTATAACCTAATAGAGATTGGTGTGTGTAGGTATGACTTTGTGGCTCCATTGATTGATGTGTGGGAACTGATTTTGGATGATTTTTATGTGACTCCGAATTCGCAAATTTGGCGTTCTGACCCGCCTGCTTCAGCACCTTTGGCTGATTCAGCAGGTGATTCGAAGCTCTTTTTGTGTGAAATTGAAGTTCCTGCAATTCCACCCTGTACCATGGATAACTCAGTGTTACTTCCCAGTAAAACAGAAGCCACTGATACTTTCTTAACCTTGCCCTGCGCAAATTTCTCAGCAGAGAATCCAGAGGTCCTGCTGATTTCTGAGTCCAGCCTAGCCAGTACTCATGACTCTTTGTTCAGTGAAACAGACATCAGAAAAATCTTGCCTGCCTCTGCAAACACTTCTGCAGAAATTACCTGTGTTAATAAAGTTCAACTCCTGTCTGATCCAGCAGATGCCAATAGATGCATTACATTATCTTCTGAGTCCCAGCAATCCTGCCTAGAAACCTCAGAACCCCAGCATCTGAATTTCCGAATTTTACAAATGAATGGTAATTCAGATGCGCAAACATTGTGTCTTGATCTTCCTGTTTCTACACCTAGCTCTAGTTTCGTGAATAGCTCAGAGCATCTGCTATGTGAACCTGAAATCGCAGAATTATTACCTTGTTCAGAAAATGTTCCAGTAAATTTGCCCTGTATCGTGAATAGCTCAGAGCATCTGCTATGTGAACCTGAAATTGCAGAATTAGTACCTTGTTCAGGAAATGTTCCAGTAAATTTGCCCTGTACCATGAATTGTGCAGTAGATCTCTCCTATGAAGCTCAGGTCACAGAATCCTTATGCTGTCCAGCAGGTGCTTCCATGGTTTTGCCCTGCAATATGGACTGTTCAGTGATCCTGTCCAGTGAAGCTGGAGTCGCAGAGTCCTATGCTTCACCCAGTACTTTGGATACTTCAAACCCTCTAGCAGAAGACTCTGAGGCACTGCTTACCTCAGTGGGTGTTGCAGCAATATTCACTTGTTTAGCAGCTGTCTTAGAATTAAAGCCCACTCTAAATAAACTTGATGAATCTTTGTCTGATGAAGCAGAAGTCATTGAAATATTGTCCTCGTCAGCAAGTGTCTTAGATACCTTGCCCTGTACACAGTCTGATTTAACCAATGTTGTTGAGTCCCTCTCCAGTGTTGTAACAGCCGAGGAACTCCAGCCCTGTCCTCTGAATGTTTCAGAAGTCTTGCCCTGTAACATGGATAATTCTGATTCTCTGGTCAAAATAACAGAAGTCTTAGAATTTCAGTCTGATTTAGTGAGTGTTCCTGAAAACCCGCCTGGTATCTTGGAAAATTCTGATTCTCTGGCCGGTATGGCAGAGATTCCAGAGTTCCCTTCCTGTCCAGGGAATTCCTCAGATTTGCCTAGTCCAGTGGGGGTTTCTGCAATACTGACTTGTTCTGCAGCCCCTCATGAGCTCCAATCCAGTGTATTAGATGGGTCTCTGTCCAGTCCAGAGGAAGTTGTGGAGTCCCTATCTAGCTCATGTAAAAAAGAGAGAAATCGAGAGCCCAATATGGTGTAGTATGTCAGAGATACGAAGGGAAATGAATAGGTGAGATGGTTATACTCACAAACATGGGTTACCGCTCAGGCAACCACTGTATAGGCAGGTGAGGAGATTAGACCTGTCCTCACTCAGGACTAAGAAGTCGCTCTCTGTAGATCAGAAAAAATGGGGTAGGGTCACCCCTCCACCTGGGGTGGACTCAAGTATACTGGTAGGTGATCAGAGGCGCCAGCAGAATAAAATTAATATAAAATTGTTAAGAATTGCCGGGAGGGAAAGTGGTGGACTTCCCCTCAATAATTAGACACCAAGGTCTGTCATCGAATCAAACGAATACATTTATTCAATAGTACCCCAAAATCTGCTACTTTCTTAACGCGTTTCGTGGGAGCAGACCCACTTCCTCAGGCAATAAAACGGGGACAACAAACACTGTGAACAAAGGACAGAGGGTATTGCTATAAGATTGCCGCAAATAACAAACATACAAAAGAAAAAAAAATCACAAAACGATGATATAGCAATGATCATATATCAAAAAATCAGGATAATGGTAATGTAACAAAAGTAGGGACTAAATCCATAGGTGGCACATGAGCTAAGTGGAGTATCCAGACGTATACATAGGGGTATCAACATATGTACAGACAATAGAAGTTGATGAAATTATAATAACAACAATAAGTATAAAAGATAGGGACAATAACTATATATACTAAGTTCATACGTTTGCTAGATCAAAAGCCATAACAATGTAAAACAGGATGGTAATATATCAATAAAAGAACAAAAATCAAAGTTGGCAATTAAATTTGTACAGAAGATAAAAAGGATGAAAAAATAGGGATAATAATTATGTGTTAAATACTTAAGGCATCAAAAAAATTTTTTTTTATATATATATAAATATATATATAAACAAAGTGTATATTGCTGAAGGAGTGTCCCAATATATGGTGGAGACATGTGAAGGTCATGATTGACCCTATTTTTCCGTCCTTAAAACATGAAGGGACGGGGAGAAAACAGATTTTGGGGTACTATTGAATAAATGTATTCGTTTGATTCGATGACAGACCTTGGTGTCTAATCATTGAGGGGAAGTCCACCACTTTCCCTCCCGGCAATTCTTAACAATTTTATATTAATTTTATTCTGCTGGCGCCTCTGATCACCTACCAGTATACCCTATCTAGCTCAGTTCATACATCAGAAGACTTGTCCTGTCTTGTTTATGCCCCTGAACCTGATTTGTTAATAACCTTGCTAGAATCAGCGACATCCAAGTCTGTTCCTGCATTCTTTAGTGAGAGTCCAGTGCTTGTGAAGTCTAGTCATGATAAATTTTTGTCCTGTCCTGGTTTCGGTCCTATCTTGGCTGACCCTGAGGTTCACAGTTCCTTGACATGCCCAGAGGTTTCTCTTGTGCCAGTGTGCCCAGATGTGCTTTGTGTGCCAGAATGCCCAAGTGTGTCTAAGGTGTTAGCATACTCAGATGCTTCCTTAGGGGAGACATGTTCTGATGTTGCCAGTCTGCCTGCATGCCCAGAGATGGTTCTGGTCCCTGAAAGCCCTGATCTTGATGTTTGTCCTTGTAACCCTGACTCAGGAATTGCCATAGGTTCCATGGGGGTTTTTGATAGTTCTCCATGTGAGCCTAAAGGGCGTTCTGACCTTTTGGGATCTCTTTGGAGCTTTAAAGTGTTCTGGGAGATCTCTGAGGAAGCTTGTCCTGGTACCTTGGACTGGTTCAACAGTGGGTTTTGTGTTGGTAAAGACAGTTCCGGTGGGCATTGCAAAGGCTTTGGCATTTTTGGACGGTCCCTGGAAGGCAGTGGGTAATGCTCAGAGAGCTTCGGGGGGCTTTCTTCTGGAAATCATGGTTCTGATGGGTGTCACACTGAGACTTGTAGTACTGATGGGCATGGTTCTGTAGGTTCTGGTTCTGATGGGTCCAGTCTTGTGATGACTGATTCTGGAATTTGGTCTTGCCGGGCTGTCCCGGTCATCATGAATGATCAGTTAGGTTGTCTCCTTGGGAATGTCAGTTTTGAGAGGCATCTGGTATCCGCCTTTAAGGGCGGGGGTACTGTAATGATCGCTGCTGCAGCAGGTATTGCTGGAAGTAGTAGTGCTGCAGCTCAGGCAGTTCTGATCTCTTTCCATGCAAGCTGCATAGCTTTGTCTGCCTTTCCCTGCTGTCAGCTTGTGACTGATTATCATCACCTGTGTGGGAATCTGCATGTCTGCTCCCATTGGATGACCTCAGTATAAAGATCTGCTTCCTGCAGGACTCCTCGGGTTATCATAGCTTCAGTTTAAGCCCGTCTTGCTGTTGCTTCAGCCCCAGATCGTGTTTCTTGTTCTAAAGATACTTTGCTGGTCTTGCATCATATATTGGTTCATTGCCAATATATATGCATACCAGCACGTTTATTATTTTCCTTGTATTCGTGTTATGTTGATACATCAGTGTCGCTGATGTATACGTACACGAACTGTTTATATCCTGTGTTCAGTTAGTCAGCTTTCCAGCACGTTTTGGTAGTTTGCGCGTATCGTGATCACCCGTGCTGAGTTAGTTATACTGCTCCTGGTTCTGTTTGTGGATTGCGTTTATCTCTGCGAAGAGATAACGAATCCTTCTGAATCCTGTTCTGTTACCGTTTGTGGATTGCGTTCATCTCTGCGAAGAGATAGCGAATCCTTCTGAGTCCTGTTCCCTGTATTGCTCCAGTCCTAGTCAGTGTTCCTGCTTATGTCATATATCGGTTCATTGCCGATATATGCATATGTTAGTCAGACGTTACAAATAGTTTCATTGATAGCTGTAATTGTAATACACTAGGAAAACATACTTATTGTATTTTTGTCTGTGTTACGTTCATCTATCTCGATCCTGCTATTTCCTGACTATCCTGTCCTGTCTTTGTGAGGCACGCCATCGCTGCAAACGCATTGGCTGCCTCATTCCAGTCTGTCTTGTTGTGGACGCTTGCTATCACTAAGTAGCGGCTAGCTAGCAAGCGTTCATTCTGTCTACCTGTCCTGATCTCCTCAGTTCTGGTTTATGCGCTCAGCGCTACTTTGCGCTGAGATGTTATAGCGAAAGTATTGTTTGTGGCTGTCGGATCTGCACCGGCTCTGTGCGCCACAATCTCCTATTGGAGTCAGTCCTCCCCTCCACTATACTAGGGATAGCCTGTTTCCTTGTGCTAGTGTGTGTACCTCCTTCACGTCAGCTCATGCGTTGCATGCTGACTGTGGAGAATACACCACCAAGCCTTACATATATTGTCCTAAAATTGCAAAAAATTGAGTCCATCATATTTTCCAGTGCTATATTTAACCCATTTGGAGTTACAACCTGAGTGCGCTCTCCCCCCACCCCTCGTTTTTTCTCCCATCCCCCGCATCCCACTGTTTACTGCAAATTTAGCAGTTAATATCAAAGCCCCCGGTGCATGCTATCATCAATCAGTATGTTGCTTTCTGTGTATGTTAAAGGGGAATAGTGGAAACAAGATAAAAAAATAATTATTCAAAAGGACCTTGTACTTTTGGAGAAACTAGATTTTTAATATGCAAAGGAAAATGTTTTTAAACGGTCATTTCTTTTGCAATTTCAAAATCAATTTTTCTCAAAAACAAGGTCTTTTTGCTTTTTGCTTGCTATTAACCTGCTGAAATCAGTACAAAATTATGTGAAATTTCGCGTAGTTACATAAAATCAATTAAACCTCCTAATTATAATTACGTGTGACCGTAATTGTGAAAATGTATGCAAAATTTTGCGTAATCCTAATTAGCAGATTACAATCATAACTAGTTGTCCGTTTTTGCCCACTGTAAAATCTTTCCTCACCTTTTCCTCACCCTGATTTACATTCGGTCACAGGTGGTGAGTGACATCTGTACTACTGGCAGATGCATCCCTGCAGAACCTTTGTTTACTCTGTGTTCCAAAGCCAGTAGAATTAATACCTGTTCTATCAGAATGCTCTAGGAGGATAATTCAACATGTGAAACAACCTAGACTGTGACATTACTGGGGGGACAGGGCTACATACCAATATACAACAATATTTAGATATAGAAAGGGTTTCTGATGCTGAAACTAGGATCATTAACGTAAAACTGGGTATCCTTAATAATTTATTACATTTGACTATATGTCACTACAGTGCCTCTTTAAGTTCTTTGTTTACTTAATCGTTCATTTAGTTAATCATAACTTTTTATTTTTATAAGAAACAGCTTTGCATCCAGGATCTGTGTCCCCGTCACTCCACTAATATACACACTCGCCCATGGTGCAGAGTGAATGGTGGAAGTGCTGGAATAGCATGCCATGCTAGGCCATTCCATTACATGTCACGAGGGATGACATCATCATGCGTGCATGTGCATTACACAGTCGCAGGACAAGAAGATGACAAAGAGGACCAAAGAATGGGACACTATTAATACTCTCAATAGAATGTAGTGAACCTTAATAGCAGCACATGGGTGGCACCCCTTTCTCCTGATTTGGCTTCTTTAAACATAGAAAAAGGGGTACAGGTCGTTCATCACCTCCTGTGTACCCTTACCCCAATTAGTGCCTAGCACCAGAGCTTTGCTTATTTAATATATAAAGACTAATATGATTCCTTTATTCTCTGTCTTTAGAAATAATGTATGTCGTAGCAACTGTAATAATATAGCAGATAAATGACTATCTAGCATGGAAATCTGATGTAAGTAGTTAGTTTAAAGACTAATATTTCTACCTACTAAAATATTAAAATATCAAAGCAGTCATTTGTGAATCTCGACCATATGCTGCAGTTAAAATGAATGAAGTTATGTAGACGACTTATCTGGCATTGTACTCACTTGGCTGCATTTCCTTAAAATTTGACAAATTTCAGTGACATATAAAGTAATGCTATAGGCCAAAGGCACAGCAATTAACACTGTACTTATCAGCATATTATACATGCAAATCTATAATTTTAAAACTTATGTTTTCATTGTAATTCCTAAACTCCATATTATATTGATAGAGAAATATTAAGGCTGACAGAATTGAACACAGCATTGGAGATATTTTTCTTTTAAAAAGGATTTTCTTTTGTAATTGAAATGTAACTTCATTCTGTTTACCTCCCTTTATCAATATGGTAACATCCCTCATCTAAACAATGTCTACTCGTATTTTGGCTGTAATTACAATCTATGATGTAAAGTAGATTTTTCTCCCAAAGGATTCCCATCTTTTACTTGGCATATATTGGTGAGACATCAGAGAACTTGTTTCTTTCAGTCTTTAAATGTCTGCATGTAGTAAATTGTTGGCAAAAGCTGACAATTAGTTCCCCCATGTCAGCCAAAGCCTCTCCTTGATCTCCTCCCCCTTATATTCCAGAGCAGTTGAAAAGAGCACAAAATACATCCTGTTTAAAAGGGGGCCGGCTATGTGAACCGTGGCTACACAGGGGTTGGGGGTGTCAGGAGCCTTTAACAAATGTGTGACTACATCCCCCTTCCTTATTCTAGCAGTCTCCCCAACATAACTCCTCTTAACATAAAAAATATTCACTCTTTATGTCCCCTGTCTTTATGTCCCCTAAGCTCCTGAAAAAAACACGTTTTAATGTAAACACGATTTCACTTTTAACCTGGCAACCACCTTCCTCTTACACATAAACTCCTCCCAACTAAACCTCCAGTGTAAGAAAAAGAGAGCATTTTCCTCTTCATGTCCTAGCATTTGCCAATCTAACCTACCTAAACTTAACCTACCCAACCCCCAAGAGTGGAAAAGATTCCCAAATACTAATCTAATGAAGAACTCCAGAACAAGAATATCCGGTACCAGAATCACCCTAATAGCAGAACTGAAAACTGCTCTGATCAAAACAAAAACAAGTTTACATAACTGGTGTGTAATCTTGGCCACTGAAGTTTCAGCAAGGATGGACTCTCCGTGTAGCTGTAGGGATGAATACAAATCCCCCCCTCAAAAATGTCCTCAACTTCGGGTTCTACCACAAATTTTCAGTGAACTAATTTTGTGAATTCAATTAACACCAATGGGCTAACTTTAAATGTTAATAGCAAAGTCCCTCTATATTTTAGAACCACCAAATTTGTTAGGTATGTGAAGGAGAAAAGTGGCAACAAAAGTAAAATAAAAAAAGTTTCAAAACAAACATGATAGACAGAGTACAGATGGCAGGTTTAGAGATTGAGAAAGGGTGGCGCTTTGTGTCAACTGCACCCACTAGCAGTAGTTTCTGCCATCAAACAGTAGTCGACTACATTGCTAGCTGGAAATGTGAACTGGATGAACTATGTAATGAAAGCCACCTGTAACGATTGGTGTCAGCACGCAGAGAGAATCTGATTGTTGGTGATCTGCAGTATCACCAAAAATACAGATATATACCTGATTATTGATGATCTGCAGAATCACCGATAATACAGATATATTGCTAACCTCTGGACACCTGAAGCGTGTAAGTGATTGGTGTAACAGTAGTAATTGGACCACCGGGGTAGCAGGTGGTCCAATGAGTAGAGACAGACTCTACTGCAGTCAAGGACTCCAGGAGAAGGAGACCTTGACTGATTTTGCAGCAGTGCCCCCTCTGAGGAGTAGGGGGCTCCTGCAGGAAGGCTGAGCACCCAAGGGGTGGGTGACAGCCAGAAAGGTCGGGCAGGCCGGGTCGGCAATACACAGACAGATAAAGTACAAAGACAGGAATCTGATTCGGTATCCAAGGCAAGCAGGGTTTGGCAACGGAATATCAGAAATGCAAGGTACCGAATCAGAAAGCTGAGGGAAAGTCAGGAAAGCAATAAGTCATAACAGATATCAAACAATGCCTAGTCTGGGTGTGAAGTCCATGGTCTCTACACCCTGGAACTAGTCTGATGTATAACAGAATGATAACACAAATTCCCTAGTCTGGGTGTGAGATCCGTGGTCTCTACACCCTGGAACTAGTCTAAGGAATAACACAGATGATACACAGTATTCCTAGTCTGGGGTGTGAGGTCCGTGGTCTCTACACCCTGGAACTAGTCTAAGGAATAAAACAGATGATACACAGTATTCCTAGTCTGAGGTGTGAGGTCCGTGGTCTCTACACCCTGGAACTGGTCTAAGGAATAACACAGATGATACACAGTATTCCTAGTCTAGGGTGTGAGGTCCGTGGTCTCTACACCCTGGAACTGGTCTAAAGAATAACACAGATGATACACAGTAAACTGGCTAGGTGTGTATTCCCAGGTCCACCTGGTTCCACCACACTGAAGGATCTGACTAAGGTCTGAGTGCTAACACATAGGTATTCGCAACGCCAGACAACCAGCAACTGAACAGCAAGATATATATATATAGTAAAGCGCTCCACAGTGCCGCCCAGCTCCCATCAACCAATCACCTGCTGAGCTGGGATCAGCTGACCGCCTCGATCAGCTGACCCTTCTCCTATTGGCATAAAGAGCCTGTCTTGCGGTGCGCGCACGCGTAGCTCTCCATCTGTGTGCACTACTAGGTCCAGGCAAACCAGAAGCATGTTGCTGCAGGGAAACCGCTGCTCTGTGCGCGGATTCCGCCGCCTCACTGTCAGAACGCACGGCGGTTTCTCCGCAATCCGTCACACCACCCATAAAAGTGTGTAGAAGTAGTGCAATGACATTAGGATTAGGATGAAGGACCAGAGATGAAGCGTGGGTCATTGAGGGCAGTAGCAGTGGGATGTGTACATAAACAACATTTAGGATGATGTCAGATCTTGGGTTCCTCCTACTCTGTAAAATTGATCCTTTATGTATAATAGAATAGTTCACTGTCTAAAAATGACACACAAATATACAGGGAATACTGCATAGTTATCACAATGATAGCATGTACTGAAATGATGTATTAAATAATTATATGTATTAAAACAGAATACATAAACACAGTAATGCAAAACTATTTTTTTAATTGCTGATCAAAGAGTTTTATAATTACAGCTTAGGTTAGACTTGGAATCTTGTGAATCGGTTGAAGCTTTCCTTGACTTCTCTTAAATCCCTCAGCAGTAATTAAACCCAACAAAGTGCAAGCTACGATTTTAATTACCAGAATTAATCAAAAATATGTCTCTTTGTAATGACATTTACATTTTATTGCATATGTTTTTTCAGGGATTAAGAATCCTGAATGGAAAAGAAAGAACAGTCTAAAAGGTAGCTCATTTTTACCTTTCAACACTTATGTGACAAATTCTATATTCCTTTGACAGACCCAAATGAACAACTCTTCTCACATAGCCAGGTAACCATGACTGACTGACAGAAGCTTGAACTCAAGTCAAACACTCTTCCACTCTAGCAACGAATGAAGGTTATTCTGTTTCCAAGCCATCGGCTAAATTTCTTTGAAATAGCAGTAGATCCAGTTTTTGTGATGTTTTGTAGTTGTGTGCAGCAAATTACAATCCTTAATACTGTTCCTCAGATGTAGGATGTAACAGCATTGAGAATGGAGCATTGTGTACCGCACACTATTGCCAAGTAATATACGTTATACCCTTATGGCTAACTGAGATATCTCGAAACACTGATGCATAGCTCAGATCAGATAAAGGCCACAATACCCATATCTCATGTATTTAATAAGGATTCTGAGCTGTTTTTCCTGCTATCACCTTGTAGGTAAATCATTTAGTATTCACTATGCAGTTTCATCATGTAATGCTTCAGTTAAGGATTGTTTGTTCAAGTTAAGGATTGAATCCAGATTTAATCCTTAACTTAAAGAGAAACTCCAACCTAGAATTGAACTTTATCCCAATCAGTAGCTGATACCCCCTTTTACATGATAAATATAATGCTTTTCACAAACAGACCATCAGGGGGCGCTGTATGACTGATTTTGTGCTGAAACCCCTCCCACAAGAAGCTCTGAGTACCGCGGTACTCTGGGCAAACTGCCACAATGTAACAATGTTCACAGACAGGAATTAGCTGTTTACAGCTGTCTCTAACAGCCAAAACAGCTAGGAGCAGTTACATAACCTGCCCACAGTAAAAATGTCACCATGTAATAAATGTCAGAATGTAAATCGGGGAGAGGAAAGATTTTACAATGAGCAAACACTGACTAAATCATTTATACATAATTATTGTAAAAATGAAGCACTTTTTTTACTACATTATTTTCACTGGAGTTCCTCTTTAAGTATGGAATTTTGTAATGTTTGAAATCACATAGAGGGAAGCAGGTAAAACAACTCTTCAGTGTGTAAGGAATTATCACCTGGCCTCACCTGTCCTTAAGCAAAGTGTTATTAGAGACTGCAGTGTAAGATGGAGGATTTTAAGCTCAATCTGCAAAATTTTCAAGTATGTCATGCAGAACTAGATGCTGTACACAGAGGAATATACACAAGCACACTGAGAGACATCAATTGTACATGCACACACTTGCACACACAGGAGGGATAGGGCCTTCCCTACCTACTGCTTGTAAAGTTAACTACTGATGCTTATCACAAAACCTCAATAGGACAGGTTCTTTAGTGAATAGTCATTTACAATGTGGATCAATGTTTAGTGATAAGTTTTCACTTCCTTATTATCTCTAGAATCATGTTAGTGAATTGTGGCCATAGTTTTATACGTACACATCTATGGATACCAACTTGCATGAAGTTGTTTCAGACTAATTGGAATCTTTAGTGTATGGAATACAGGTCACAATTATGCTTTGTAGGGTTAGAGGGATAAGTCACTCAAAATATACAGTTAAGCTACAGAGAATCTCACTGCTATTTTTGAGGTGGGCAAAACCTTTTCCTTTCCTAGGTACCTTACTATTAAAATACGGGACCTGTTAGTGCTAATTTATAAATAGTAAAAGCCACGCAGAACTGGAAATCAAGGGTGTAAACAGGAAGTGGTCATAGCTATTTATTTTTGTACTTGGACCATTGCAAATTTAGACTCGAGTGTATTCAGTCTCCTGGCTTTCTCAAATGTTTTGCACATCATCATTTGTACTTGGACCATTGCAAATTTAGACTCGAGTGTATTCAGTCTCCTGGCTTTCTCAAATGTTTTGCACATCATCACTGGGAGTACTTTGTCATGTAAGAACTTAAAAAATATGGCCTTCTTTTGCATATATATTCTTTTAACCAGCATATATGTATATTAAAAGAATAAAATGGGGAGGTGAGAATTATTACTTTGGATTTATATGGCACCAGCATATTTTATGGCTCTGTTAAATAGAGAATACAGACTAAAGAGAGTTAAAAAAACAATGGACTTCCTGATAATAGACAGTTGAACAGGTCATCTATAGTGATGGGCCGAACCTCCGATTTTAGGTTCGCGAACCGGGTTCGCGAACTTCTGCGGAAGGTTCGGTTTGCGGAAAAGTTCGCGAACTGCAATAGACTTCAATGGGGAGGCGAACTTTGAAAAATAGAAAAAATTATGCTGGCCCCAAAAGTGATGGAAAAGATGTTTCAAGGGGTCTAACACCTGGAGGGGGGCATGGCGGAGTGGGATACACGCCAAAAGTCCCGGGGAAAAATCTGGATGTGAAGCAAAACAGCGTTTTAAGGGCAGAAATCACATTGAATGCTAAACTGCAGGCCTAAAGTGCTTTCAAACATCTTGCATGTGTATACATCAATCAGGTAGTATAATTAGAGTACTGCTTCACACTGACGCACTAAACTAACTGTGTAACGCACCGCAAGTTACCAGCTGTTTGTGTAGTGACGGCCATGCTGGACTACTGCGCAACATGGCGAGATTGCTCTTCCTCTCTCAGTAATGTCAGGTAATGTGTGACTGCCTTCTCAACTTTCCATGGCATTGTTAAAAAGCTTAAGTTTTGTTTTTAAATTACATTTTCTACTTGTAGCGGTACTTGTTCAGTACCGCTACAATGAGAATCCTATGGAGGCAGGCAAGTCTGGCATTGTGACCCCGGGTAATGGCTGGGGAATGAGGGATGGAATCCGGTGTGGAGCCTGAGAAACGGCTACCACTACACATCCAAGGAGAGCAGCAGTCAGGCATGCACGCCCGTCCCGAGGTAGTGACCAAAAATAACAATACAGGAGGACTATCGAGGGCTTGCTGTATTTGAAATGAATGCACTTTAAATCCTTTAACGAGAACCAGTTATGGCAAGCAAAGATGACACCACATTCCTTTCACGAGAATCATATGGAGGTGGGCAAGTCTGCCATTTGTGACCCCGGGTAATGGCCGGGGAATGAGGGATGGAATCCGGTGTGTAGCCTGAGCAACGGCTACCACTACACAGGCAAGGAGGGCAGCAGGCAGGCATGCGCGCCCGCCCTGAGGTAGTGACCAAAAATAACAATACAGGAGGACTATCGAGGGCTTGCTGTATTTGAAATGAATGTACTTTAAATCCTTTAATGAGAACCAGTTATGGCGGGCAAAGATGACACCACATTCCTTTAACGAGAATCATATGGAGGCGGGCAAGTCTGACATTGTCACCACGGGTAATGGGCGTGGAATGAAGGTTGGATTCTGGCCCGAAGTGCGAGCCTGCTGAGACCCATGCTATAGCTGCCCTGACCGTGCTTTTCAGACCAGGCATCTGTGATCAGATGGACCCTTGACCCAGCAGAAGACAAACCAAGTTGAAAGCATTTGCCAAGAATGTTTTATGGAGGGCAAGTGTTTTGCCTTTTTTTTCAATTGTTTGAAACTGTAGATGGTTGTATTTTTAAATTGTTTGAAAATGTAGATGGTTGTATTTTTAAATTGTTTGAAAATGTAGATGGTTGTATTTTTAAATTGTTTGAAAATGTAGATGGTTGTATTTTTAAATTGTTTGAAAATGTAGATGGTTGTATTTTTAAATTGTTTGAAAATGTAGATGGTTGTATTGCGTTCTGGAGTTGGAGCCTGAGAAACGGCTACCACCACACATCTAGGCAAGGAGGGCAGCAGGCAGGCATGCACGCCCGCCCCGAGGTAGTGACCAAAAATAACAATACAGGACTCAGGAGGACCTTTTGAGGCCCTAATTATAATGAATCAACTTTAAATCCTTTAACGGGAATCCGTTATGGAGGGCAAGTCTGATGGTGCCTTCACTGCGATTCACCAGGTTGGTCTCCGGCGAGAATCTGTTATGGAGGTCAAGTCTGCCATCGTGACCACTGACCATGGCTAATGGCGGGCAAACCCTTCCTGGTGTGATTCCGGTCCGGAGTTGTAGCCTAACAAACGGCTCCCACCACACATCCAGGCAAGGAGGGCAGCAGGCAGGCATGCCCGCTCCGAGGTAGTGACCAAAAATAACAATACAGGAGGACTATCGAGGGCTTGCTGTATTTGAAATGAATGTACTTTAAATCCTTTAACGAGAACCAGTTATGGTGGGCAAAGATGACACCACATTCCTTTCACGAGAATCATATGGAGGCGGGCAAGTCTGACATTGTCACCACGGGTAATGGGCGGGGAATGAAGGTTGGATTCCGGCCCGAAGTGGAAGCCTGCTGAGACCCATGCTGTAGCTGCCCTGACCGTGCTTTGCAGACCAGGCATCTGTGATCAGATGGACCCTTGACCCAGCTGAAGACAAACCAAGTCGAAAGCATTTGCCAAGAATGTTTTATGGAGGGGGGCAAGTTTATTCCCTTTTTTTTCAATTGTTTGAAACTGTAGATGGTTGTATTTTTAAATTGTTTGAAAATGTAGATGGTTGTATTTTTAAATTGTTTGAAAATGTAGATGGTTGTATTTTTAAATTGTTTTAAAATGTAGATGGTTGTATTTTTAAATTGTTTGAAAATGTAGATGGTTGTATTTTTCAATTGTTTAAAACTGTATCCATTCAAGTGCAAGTAATGCACTGACTGCCAGGTATAATGTGCAGTCACAGATGCAGTGAAAGGTATGCAGTGACTGCAAACAGCCGTTTGTGTAGTGACGGGCGTGCTGGACTGGTGCGCACCATGACGAGAGTGCAGGTGATGGTGGCTTTTCAGCCCATATGGTCGCTCGGCTGAGGTAGCTGAATGACAGAACAGTGACTGTCCAGCTGATCAAATGTGCTCTGACCACAATGAAACAACAACCTTATTATCTTGGGTGTGCCACCCCCACCCGAGACACTCATATAGCCAGCGGTCATTGCTTCATTGTGATACGCAAGCCCCTTCACCGCGGCAAGGTAATGATCACGAAGGGGGATGGGCACATGTACATGCCTTTTGTTTTTTTGTTGCAGTTGCAGTTCAGCCAGAAAAATTAGGCAGGCATGTGCACGCCCCAGAAAAATTAGTATAGCGGCTGCTGCTAGCAGCGGCCTTAAAAATTCTGGAATCCGCCTAAAGTCATGGACCCTGGTGGTGGTGGCGGAGAAGGCAGTCAAGCGGCCTGCAGGCAGAGATGCTGTGTGTGGGGACTGACTTAGTCTTCGGTCGTGCAATAGCCCTCAGGGATCCATGCCTCGTTCATTTTGATAAGGGTCAGGTACTGAACACTGTCATGCCTCTGAACTGCATGCTACAGTTTGGGTATGGCCTTTCGTGAAAAATAAGTGCGGCCTGGTATCTTCCACTGCGGTGTCCCAATGGCCACAAACTTACGGAAAGCCTCTGACTCCACCAGCTTGTATGGTAATAGCTGGCGAGCTAATAGTTCCGCCACACCAGCTGTCAGACGCCGGGCAAGAGGGTGACTGGCCGAAATTGGCTTCTTCCGCTCAAAGACTTCCTTCACGGACACCTGGCTACTGCTGTGGGCAGAGGAGCAGGAACCGCTCAAGGGCAGAGGCGGTGTGAAGGAGGGTGGCTGTGAAGGTTCAAGGGAGAAAGCGGATGAAGACGATGCACCTGAAGGAGGAAGAGGAGAAGGAGGGTGGCTTGTCTTTTGAGGGGTGCTGCTTTTCTTCAGGTGTTCTTCCCATAGCTTCTCTCCAGGTGCCTTCGTAAGGCACTTGTCCCTACGTGAGAGTTGGCCTTTCCACCCCTCAGTTTTTGCTGGCAGAGACAACAGATGGCTTTGCTCCGATCTGAGACACACACGTTAAAAAATTTCCAAACCGCTGAGCCCCCCTGGGGTGATGGCGCTACGGTGGAATCAGCAGCTGACGTTGAAGGGCATGTTGGCTGGCTGGCCATAGCTGGCGATACATGGCGCCGGACACTGCCCCCAGCTGTTTCTGAGGATGAGCTCCCTCTGCTTCTATCATGGAGTCATCTCCTCCTACTCCTCTCTGGCTCCCCCTCTGAACTGTCCCCCTGGTCATCTCCTCTATTGGGAACATACGTGGCATCCGTATAATCGTCATCATAATCCTCCTGCCCAGCTTCGCTTTCCTCAGACAACTCCACAACTGCACCAACTTCAGGTGGTTCATCATGCCCCTCCTCACACATTACGTCTATACTATCGCCACCTAACTCAGACGTATGAGGTGGTGTACCTGCGCCTTCTTCTTGTTGTTGCAGTAGTGGCTGTGAATCAGTGATTTCACCACCACCACCACCAAATAACTCCTGCGAAGTGTCAAATGCAGCGGATGTGGTGCTTGTACTAGCGCTGGTAGCACTGGCTGCGGGAGATGAGGTCTTCTGTGTTAAATACTAAAGCACGTCCTCACAATTTTGGTAAGTGATGGCACGTGCCTTCTTCTGAGCACTGTACTTTGGTCCAGGTCCGCATGAAATCACAGCAACACCACCTCGCACAGACCTGCCAGTGCCAGGTGGCCTTCCTCCGGGTCTTCCTCTACCTCTTCCTCTACCTGGTTTGTCCATTTTGTCCATCTTGGGGGGAAGCTAGGTATATGCAGTGAGGTGAGTTCACTCAACAAAAAAAGGTAGATATGCAGTGAGGTGAGTTCGCTCAACCCAAAGGTAGTTATATATGCAGTGAGGTGAGTTCACTCAACCCAAAGGTAGTTATATATGCAGTGAGGTGAGTTCACTGAACACAAAAGGTAGCTATGTGCAGTAAGGTGAGTTCACTCAACCCAAAGGTAGTTATATATGCAGTGAGGTGAGTTCACTGAACACAACAGGTAGTTAGATGCAGTCAGCTGAGTTCACTCAACACAAACGTAGTGATATGCAGTGAGGTGAGTTCACTCAACAGAAAAGGTAGATATGCAGTAAGGTGAGTTCACTCAACCCAAAGGTAGTTATATATGCAGTGAGGTGAGTTCACTCAACCCAAAGGTAGTTATATATGCAGTGAGGTGAGTTCACTGAACACAAAAGGTAGCTATGTGCAGTGAGGTGAGTTCACTCAACCCAAAGGTAGTTATATATGCAGTGAGGTGAGTTCACTCAACCCAAAGGTAGTTATATATGCAGTGAGGTGAGTTCACTCAACCCACAGGTAGTTATATATGCAGTGAGGTGAGTTCACTGAACACAAAAGGTAGTTAGATGCAGTCAGCTGAGTTCACTCAACACAAAGGTAGTTATATGCAGTGAGGTGAGTACACTCTACAGAAAAGGTAGATATGCAGTGAGGTGAGTTCACTCAACTTAAAAGGTAGTTATATGCAGTGAGGCAAGTTCACTCAACACAAAAGGTAGTTATGTGCAGCGAGGTGGGTTCACTCAACACAAACGTAGGTGTATGCAGTGATGAGGTGGGTTAACTAAACACAACAGGTACTAGTAGTAGGTAAATGCAGTACTGGGTAGGTAGTACAATGTGCAGCTCCCTGTCACACACACAGGTGTCACTGAATGTGCTGTTGAATGCTGCTGGCAGTGGGACACACACATTATGAATTAGCAATGCTGTCTAAGCAACACAAGTGTCTCACACACACAGGTAGTAGTCACTGAATGTGCTGCTGCTGCTGGCAGTGGGACACACAGTATGAATTAGCAATGCTGTCTAAAAAACACAAGTGTCTCACACACACAGGTAGTCACTGAATGTGCTGCTGCTGGCAGTGGGACACACAGTATGAATTAGCAATGCTGTCTAAAAAATACAAGTGTCAGTTTCAAACACAGAAAAAAAAAATTGATCACACGAGCAGGATGAGCTCTGAAAAGAGCTTTTCTGGGGGGCTATTATAGCAATAAGATTCAGCTAAGCAAACTAAGAAGGCAAGAGCCTGACTAATCTGTCCCTAGGAGAACAAGTCTGCAGCAGCTGTCCCTATTCTGTCTCTAGCAGGCACACGAGTGAGGCTAATGGCTGCCGGAGCCTGCCTTATATAAGGGGGGGTGGGGCTCCAGGGCTTAGTATAGCCAGATTGGCTACAATGCGCCTGCTGACTGTGATGCAGAGAGTCAAAGTTGACCCTCATAGAGCATTATGGGGCGAATCGAACTTCCGGGAAAGTTCGCCTTCGCCGGCGAAGGCGAACCACCCGATGTTCGCCTGGAACCGTTCGCCGGCAAACCGTTCGGCCCATCTCTAGTCATCTAATGCATTGTACATAGAGGTGGAAAATATCTACCCAGGTTACATCACAATAATAACAAATAAAAGGAAAGAGAATGTTCAGTAGTTTCCATATTTTCCCCCTCCTTCAATCCAAGAAATGCAATTAACCTTATTTTCAGGTGGCTAGTAATTATTCAGGTTAGAGGATATAGAGCCTGATACAGTAAAATCCGGTAAAGTAATTTTACTGTTACTAGTGCAGATGGAGCATTGGCCATTAACCCATTAGCGCCACTCATGTTGAGTGGCAACGTGCACATTGCTAAGGTGATGCGCTTTACCCTGCACATTAACCCAGTACCACGTGTGGTACTAATGGATTAACGACCAGTGCTCCCCCTGCACTAGTGACAATAAAATTGCCATGTGCTCCCTGTCCACGGCAACTTTACTGGATTTTACTACATCAGACCCATAGTTGCCAATTTTTACTGACGATATGAAACAGGTCTCCAACTTTTTTTTTTCTGTGCTTTTTAAAATTAATCTCCAGTTTTATTATGCAATATTTATAAAAGGGCAAAAAGGTTTTATTATTTAGCGACCAGTGTCACTAATAGAGTACTGTAATTGCTACTTCCTGCTATTATTTCTCACCAGAAAACATAGTGGTACACATCCTACTAACTTTCAGTGAAGCCATGTAGCACTAGTGGTGGTGATTTGTGGCAAAGGGGTGCACATGTTTTTTAAAACAAACAATCCTGTTTCCTTTGGTGTTCAGGACTTCGACAGATCACAGAAAGAACAACGTCATTTTTTTCTTTCAAAATACAGTATTTGATAATATACACACATTTTCCCTTTTTCAATTAACTTTTTCTTCTCTCGTAGGAAATGATGTTTCATCTTCTGTTTAAAATACCTTTTAAGCACTCTGCAATTGAAAAAGTAGCAACAAGTAGGTGGAAAAGTACTGTCAAAATAATTTTCTTGCTTGCTTGTGGCTGAAAATGCACTTTATTGAAAAGGTGTAAAAGGTTTGCAAATATATCACTCAGGAGAAAATTTGGGAGAAAAATTCCATTGAATACGAGCCATAGTCATTACCATGTGAACATATTTGGAGTTCTTTTTTGAATTATAGATAAAAATAATAAATATGTTTTGGAATATATTTCACGTTCACAAAATAGTAAAACTCTTCAACCACAAATCCACAAAGCTCCTAATCTTAAAAGCCCATAACGATAACCGAATAACATTTGTAATAGCAGATAATGGCTTTAAAGATTTTAATGCTCTTCTCAAATCAATATCGTCTGAAAGATGCACTGAAAATTACGTTTTTCTTTATCTTAGACTGTCATCCACATTTTTAGCTCTTAGAACACATATAATAGGCTTGGACTAACTGGCTTTTTAATGATGTGCGTATATACATTAACACATATCTAGCAGAACAAATGACTTTGTATTATGCTAATTTAACTAAATTATATATTGAGGACGATTTGTCATGCACTGCAGTATAATTATTTTATTAAGAATCCTGGACCACAGTAAAACAGCATTGAACGTAAAAGGAACAGTAAAATGCAGTTGATAAAAATTACTTACTCTTGAAATTATAATTCAATGCTTTGCATATAGATATACAGTTGATAGATTTAAGATGGTCACAAATTCAAATTTCAAAGAACATAATACCCTGCTGAGACTCAGCCTTATAAAGTGGAAATACAATTTATTCCTTTATTGATGAAGTTTCACAGCTAAAGTGCACAATGTTTTGGGTGACAAAGCCCATTTAGTAGGCACGAATTAATAAAGACTTAAACTGAACTTACACTTTTAAAGGTTAAACTCTAGGTTTTCTATTCTTTGGAATCTAAAGTGAAGGAAAAAAAATCTGTTATTGTAAGAATGAAAATATTTTTTTAATGAAATTTTCCTGTACAAAGATACATACAATAAAGATACATACAATGAAAAAGTACATAAAAAGGAAATAAAATAAATATAAAAATAAAAACAATATTTCCACTCATATATACATTGTATTACACTTGCCCCTTATCCAATATTATCTTAGAAATATATTAACCACTTCGGTACCAGCAGTCTCTGCCTCCTGAAGGACCAGAGGCTGCTGGTACACTAAAATGCCGTATCCCGACAAATCACCACAATAATTCATCGCTCCCGCCGGTCACGCCAATCTAGCCCCACCGCAGGCTGCTCTCTCTGCCGTCTCTATGACGGCAGAGCGATGTGCGCCAGTCAGGAGCCGCTTTCATTGCCTCCTGACCCTGTCACTCAATGTAAGCCAATGGGATTGGCTTACAGGAATGACAGGGCCAGGAGCCAATGAAAACGGCTCCTGCCCGGCTCACAGTGCTCTGCCATCAAAGAGACGGCAGGGCAGCTAATTGCGGTGGGTGGAAAGCAGCGACAGTGGTGGTGTCGGGCGGGGACGTGCGGTGAATGGGACGTAGAGTTTACGTCTGGTCAGAACCGCAGCGCCACCCGCCCGACGTAGATTTATACTGCGGCAGTCTGGAAAAAGTTAAAAAAATACACTAGGTCAGATTGACCACTAAGCAGCTGTAAGCATAGTTATGGCTGAGGGATAAAAACAGTTTCTCAGTCTATGCGTCTTGGTCTTTATGAGTCTTCAAACAATGCATATCCTGGATGAGAAGGGTGTTGTAAAAATGTTTTAACATTCCTGGAACAACAGGAACTATGCAGTTGTTCTAGTGAAAGGCGATGGCAGCCAACTATTGACTGGACAACCTTAATGACACTTTGGAGCTTTTTCTGTGCCATTGTGTAACTGGAGTACCACAAACAAAGATGGCAGACCAAGGGATGCTCTCTACTGTGCAGTGATAAATGGACACCAAAAGTTCCTCAGGGGAATCTATGTAAATAAGGATGTGCAGGTCCAGTTTTGCAAAATGCTGCGGAGGTGGAAATGTTGTGAAAATAAAGAGCAGCGTGCAGCGCAACATCCAGAGGCTACAGGTGGCCACACACCATTCAATTTTTTAAATATCTGTTTAACTCAAGAATAGCAATCAATTTTTCTGACTGATTGTAACATTTCAAAAATCTGACCAATGTACCACACAGACATGAGAACATTGATTGGGTGTATATATTAATAAATTGACAATCTACATCACACCATTCAATTTTCATTAAACTTGATCAGTAAAATCCGCCATTCCCAATCAACTTTTATCGAATAACAATGGGATATCCAATCAGATTCATTGCGCAAATAAAAAAAAGCTTTACATTTTTGGGGAAATCGGATCTTTTTTATTGAATTGCTGTAAAATCAGATCATTTTATTTCATCGTGTGTGGCCACCTTAAAACACAGGTGAGTTATCCCTCTCTGCAGTGGCCTGAGCCCCCATGCATGCCCAGACAGTTTTGCATTTTGCAAAAATGGTTTCACTCATCTCATCAGTAAACCTTGATAACTCCCTGAATTGTGTGAAGGATACATCGGGGCTGCCGTACAGTCATTTCTTTTTCTGACTATAATTACAAATTGCACAAATTTCACATTCAGCATTACTTTAAGTGGCTGTTTTTCCTTTCAGATACAATGACTCTTAATAAATTTGACAAACCAACTTCAAAAATAATTTTTTGAGCTACAAATCATTTAGCGCTATTAGTCCAGAACCCAGGTACACTTGACATAGTGAACAGAGATCTGTTACATAAAATAATAAGTATTTATATTTTCTTCTCATATAAACACCACACCAGATACGCAGTCATTTTTGAGGACTTAATGGTACCCCAGTAGCTGGCCACTGTGCACGGAGCTATACCTCATGCTGCCTGTTGCAAGTAGTATGGGTGCACAAAGGTGCATATTTTGATGGAGGCAGGCTGTTTTGGATGCCACTTGCCATTGCAAATAAATCTCAAAAGAGCAGTTTGTTATGTATATAGAACTCTGTAGTGTCCCTGTTTAATCCACTCTCTCTTCAGCATGTTCTCTGGATGATACTCACATTTGAGTGCATGCATTAAACTGTGGTAAGCAGGTTAGTATTGATGTGAGAAGGCACACCCTACTGTGAATTTTCAATCCGTGCCGCAGTCCAGTCTGTCCGACATTAACAGAACACCTCAAATTCAGAATACATAGAATGACTGGCATTGGGAGACTTGAAAATTGAATCTTTATTCACCTTGATCAGTGAACAAATATCAGCCAACATCTCTTCAAAATCAGCAGATGCAATATATAGCTCATGTTTTTTTTAGCTCTATATGCTGCCAAGCAATGTTAAATAGCGATAGTCCATTGTAGAAACTGAGCTGCAATGTGACACTGCCCCTTCCATCTGGTAGTCACTCCATTGCTTGGCAGCATATAGAGCTATTATTATTATTTATTGTATTTATAAAGCACCAACATACTACGCAGTGCTGGACATTAATTTAGGTATAATACATGAGCTATACATTACATCGGCTGATTTTGAACAGATATTGGCTGATATTTGTTCACTGATCAAGGTGAATAAAGATTCCATTTTCAAGTCTTCCAGTGCCGGTCATTCTAAGTATTCCAGTCTGCGGTAAGCAGGATAACATGCAAGTCTTACCGCATTATGAGTTGTGCAGAATGCAATACATTATATGTAAAGTATTAAGCTCTACTCCTCATGCAGTAAGACTTTATGCACATTTTTCTGCTCACCGTAGTTGAGTACATACAACCCATTGTTGCCAGCACGCATGGCAATTGCATGCATCAACAAATCTGGTCACTCATCTTCAGGATACGGTCTGACCCGGAAATGGTTGTCATATAACCCTGTACATACAAAAGCTTGTCTTCTACCAGTACTGTCATTTGCATATGGCTTCATAGTGTGGCAATTTCACTTGTGAGGAGTGCATGAATAATATCATCGTTTAATCAAGTTGATTCAGTTGATTTCTAAAATAAATTCTTAATTAAAGCCAGGAGCTTTCTGAGCAATATAACTCTGGGTGTTTCAAGCCCTACTTCATAGAGCCATATTAATCCATGTTATGCACTAATGAGAACCAACCAGTCCAAAACAGTCTGTACTTCACTAGTGTGGCCGCTACTATGTTAATTAACATAGTTACTACGGTATGTTTTCCCTCATATGCAATTAACTTTTTCTCCTGAGTTTTCTCCTAAGTGATATTTTCAAACTTGTCAACAAAATGCCTTTTAAATCACCAGCAAGCAAAAAAACCCTTAATGCCTCTTGCACACTACATGCGATTTCGATTTTTCATACGATCTGATTTTTGATTCAGATTAAAAAAAAGTACTGCATGCTGCTGCATTTCTTAATCGGTATCCAAAATCGGATCGTATAAAAAATCGGAATCGCATGTAGTGTGCAAGAGGCTTAAAATAGTTTTGAAAGTTCTTTTCCACCTAATTTTTTATACTTTTTCAATTTCAAAGTGCTGAAAAGTTATTCTACATAGAATATGAAAAATTATCTCCAAGCAGAAAACACAGGAGAAAAAACGAATTGCATATGGGCTCAGGTGTCAATATAGTGTAGTATGTCTAGAAGTAGAAGAAGTAGGATATACAAAAGGGATATTCACAAGCCCTGGTTGAAAGATTAGCAACCACAGTAATTGGTTATGGAGAAAGTCCCATTCACACTCGAGTCTAGAACCCTGGAGGTGGACGTCGCACTTCTGAAGAATAGTCTTAAGGACCATAAAACTTCAACCACCTTACAGAGAGGGACAAAATTGATAGAATATTTTAGGAGGTGGCATGAAAAATAAAAAAAAAGTTAAAAATGGTGTAAAAGAGAGGTAGGCATTGCCTAACCTCTCAGAAGATATTTGAAAAGATTATAAAATGTCTAAAGGTGACCACTAATGGTACAATTTTAAGTGAAGAATCACCCAAATGATGTGATCAGAAATCAAATGTCATAATACATTGATTATTTCACCATCAGAATCAGAATCAGAATCATTTATTTATTTCGCCAAGTGCAACGGGGGTTGTACCCGGAATTATTTTTGGCACATACAGGGTCGGTGATGGTACATCAAATACATACAGTACTGCATACAGTAAGTACATACAATAGAATGTTCAAATCATGGCATATGCAGAAAGACAGTGTAAGAGGACCTAGGAGCGGGCTTTTGAGTGCTATGTTGAGTGGAGCTGCCACAATCCTGTTGTGGCGCTCAACAGCTTTGCAGCAATTCAGATGCCCTACAGAAGGTCTTGAAGGGATAGTGCAGAGAGAAGAGAAAAGAAGGAGAGAGAAGGATAGAGAGTAGGCGAGAGCGAGAGAAAGAATAGAGGAGAAATAAGAGTCCGAGAATCCCCTGGGGTTTCGATGGTGGCCGGCAGATTGGATCACTGCTTTGGTTGGAAAGTTGGAAAGTCCCCAGGCTTGCGGCCTAGTCTGGTGAGGTTGGATTTGTAGGCCCAAAAGGAGGTCTTCGGCAGAGGAGAGCATCCCTGGTGCAGGTATTCGTAGATGCCTGCTGGCTGCAGGGCTCCAGGGCATGGAGATGCTGTAAGGGCATGGCACCAAGCCATGGACACAGGATGCACACTAGGCTGAGGTGGGCCCAGGAGGCCACAGTAAATTTGCGTTGCTACTGCTGCTGAAGGGCAGACCTGGGGGCTGATGTTCCCACGGGAGCCGGAGGGAGCTTCTGTCCCGGCGGCTGCTTACAGCTGGGGGGCGGTGCACAGACCTTTCGGCCTCCTGCTCGTCCTGGCGGCGTCCTGGTCTCACTGGGCAGCGATGGTGTAGTTGTCCAGTGTCCATGTGATGCGGATCACGTGGATGCTGAGCATGGGTCGGCGGCTCTCTCTGGAGTCCTCCACGTGGCGAGCCTGTTCTCAGAGCGAGCGCAGGGGGAGCCGGAGCCCAGAGAGCAAGCGCACCGCTCCGCACTTCACAGGGGTGGAGTGAAGATGCTGCAAGGAGCCTTTGAGGTGAGCCATGGCCAGGGGAGACCCAGGGAGAGGAGAAAAAAGAAGTGATTACCGGAGCCCTGTGGCCGTGGCTTCCTATCCAGGCGCCATCTTGGATCTTACCAATAAGATCAATGAACCAATATGTATTTCCTATCCTTTACAACTGATTATATAAAAAAAGTTTTTTTCAATTATCTAAATTGTTGTCAAAGGATCACCATTATAATTGTTCACGGATATCTCATAAAGTTTATTATCTGCCATTCCAATCGTATGTATCTGCATGCTTGAGCTATTCTGAAAATTGTACCATAAATAGGCACCTTAAGACTGGTACAAGATTTTTAAGGTTTCCATTAATGTTCTATTTTCCCAAACGATCAACTGTCTGATCCAATCAGACCGAAAGCATCATTTCCAGAATTCAGATCAACAGAATGATCG
Source organism: Hyperolius riggenbachi (assembly GCF_040937935.1). Taxonomy (NCBI): domain Eukaryota; kingdom Metazoa; phylum Chordata; class Amphibia; order Anura; family Hyperoliidae; genus Hyperolius; species Hyperolius riggenbachi. The sequence goes on from NC_090650.1 coordinate 294,314,249, forward strand.
ATAGAATGATCATTCAGCATTGATCAGCACATTAAAGTCACCCAATCCAATCGATCAGATGGTCAATCGTTTGGGAAATTGTACCAATAATTACTATTTTTACACTTTTTATAATTTTTGACATAATAGGCATTGCTTTGAAAATGCTGATTTAACCTGCTAAATGTATTGTCCTGTTTTTTGTGCTCATAAACGTATTTATTCAAAAAAGACTAGTAGTATATTCTGAGTTGTATGCCAACACCTTCCTCTCTTTTAAACTGGATTTAACATTTTATATTCTCCTCCTATGGTACTCTATCACATGTACCATTTGTTACAGTTGAAAAAAAATGACATTTGAGCTCTCTGGCAGTTAAAGCAAAATTAAGCTAAACTATTCTATATTTTGTATGACTTTTTTAATGGAGTTACACAGCAAGATACTTTCTCAGATATTCATACATTTTCATGCTTTAAACTATTGACATAATGACATTTAACTGCATCTGTGCAAGTGCTTAGATTGCTGACGGCTGGAGTTCAGTTTCAAACTTTGGTATTAGCAGGATAATGACAATTTTTCAATATACACATCAGTAACAGAGAGAAAATATAACTTTAAAATAGTTTACATATTAGTACAGTACACCTCCTTGGTGATTCATCTTTTTTTCAACATCGTGGCCATCTGGTATGTGGGATGAAACTATTCTCAGATAATTAGATATATTGGCTGTGCAAAGTAGTTTGCCTAGAAACAGTTATTATTACCTGTTTTACAATGTTTGTTTATTTTCTAGTTTAATATTCATTCTATATGGGCATATGAATGAATCAAGACAGTTAATTGTACCTACAATAACTGTTTTTACAATTTAAAAGCCATTCCTATGACAACATTTAGATTTAGTTAATGTATCTTTATTGCAAGCACATCACTCATTAGCTGTTTATAGAATGCAGTTTCATTAAAATTCCCTCTGCCATTCAGACTAATACCTGTCATTGAAAAAATATCCATTGAGAAGAAATTTACAATCTTAAATCATCCACTTAAGCAGATGGCTGTAAAGAGGGTGCCCGAAATCTTCCCTCCAGAATTTAAGTATGCACAGGATTAGGACTTTAATCTAACTCATTCAGGATTAACTAGAAAATAATCATGATCATTTTATCCACTGAATAATGGATTTGCTTAATCTGATTTTAAAAGTGGATGCTGGAGAAGCCTGGATATATTTTTACATGTGGCAAAAGCAGTGCTTTAGAGAAGGTTCTTGTCCAGTCTTATTTTATTGTGCATAATCTATTTGGTGGATATACGGTAATGGCTTGGTCTTTTGGTTTATTTTGCCTTTTATCCAAGTCAGGGATAAAGTGCAGTTACATTGCTTTCTAGCAGTTTACCAAACAGTAAGTAAAACTAAAGCATGCCATTTTTTACAGGCCAGACAGCTGAAGATGAACACAATGTTCTGCTAAGCCAAGAATGAAAAAAAAAATAGTAGCATTGTAAGCATCTTATAAAGCTGTACTACTAATATCTATATATTTAGCTTTTTTCAGATGCATGATCAAGTATTTAAGGTGCTCTTTTGTGACAAAACTTTACCAAATCAATTCTACTGGCAATATATGAGCGCATTTGAGTGATTACGAAAAAGGATTCAACCAGGGAGTCAACCAGGTCCTACAAGGATGTATCGTCAGATGCAAAGAATCAAGAAAGCTGGGTCTCCATCTGGAATTTGCAATATTAGCTTAATTTGTTAGTGGTACCATAGCCACAGAAAGCACAATGTTTCAGCACACAGGCCTTTGTCAAAATGACAAAGGCCTGTGTGCCAAAACATGCTTTCTGTGGCTATGGTACCACTAATAAATTAAGCTGATATTGCAAAATCCAGGTGGAGACCCCGCTTTCTTTATTCTTCACATTTGAGTGACTCTCAGTAATTTTCAGGTGATATCTATGCATATCTATGATATCTATATCTCTAGATTGTAAGCCTTTGGTAGGGCCCTCTCCCCTTGTGTATCATACTTGACTGTGTGCACTTTACCCAGAATTTGGAACTGGTAATTTTTTACCACTACCATTCCAGTTTATGATCTGGCATTGTACTATTATCTGCATTGTGTTATTATCTGCATTGTGTTATTATCTGCATTGTGTTGTGTATCTTATTGCTATTACCTGTATTGTTGTATCTATGGTCTGTTACCTGTATTGTTCTGTCAACCCTGTTATCATTGTCTGTAATCCTATTTATTGTACAGCGCTGCGTAATATGTTGGCGCTATATAAATCTAATAAATAATAATAATAATAATAAAAATAATAATATGCACCAAAGAAGCCCATGGTTTCTTGAGAGCATACTGTACAAGAGGGTCTCCTTCTTTTAGATGCTAAGGTTCATCTCTCCCAGAGCTAAGACCTGAACCAACAGTTTAACAGTGTAATGTTTAAGCGGATATTGATTGATACTTTGACATTGGACTAATAAAAGGTTTAAGATGGACCTTAGTGGCATGTAGGAAAAGAGGACACCTCTCATACAGAGTACTCCTATTACAACAGTGGAGATTGCTATGACCAAGCCAACTACAGAGGCATCTGTGTGAGCAGTACAGTGGGAAAACTGTTCAACTGCATCCTGAACAAGATAATTGTCTCCTTTCTCATAGAGCACAATGTTCTCAGTAAAAGCAAAGCAGGATTTATACCAAACCATCACACCACTGACCACATCTACACCCTGCACACCTTTATCAAGCACCATGTACAAAAGCCAAGCAAGGGAAAAATATTTGCCTGTTTTGTGGACTTTAAAAACGATTTTAACTCAGTGTGTCACCCAGGTTTATAACTGAGATTTATAGAGAGTGGAGTAGGAGGAAAAACATATGATGTCATCAAGAGTTAATACATTGGGAATATGTGCAGTGTGAAAGTGAACAGGAAAATAATTCATTTTTTCCCTCAGGGTCGGAGGGTAAGACAAGGTTGCAGCCTCGACTGAACTGACAGCCTATTAGGCCAATCAGAGTGCGGAGATCAGGTCCTTTAATGTGACTGGACCCGCTGGGGCTCAGGGTGGGAGGAGTGGAGCCGATGTTAATTACTAGTGTTCGCTATGCTGCAATTCAGCAGCATAGGGTACGCAGAGTGCCCGATCCCTGATTACGCACGCTATGCTGCCAATAGCACGCGTAGTGTACAGGGACACTAAATTAAGGCCCTCTGTTTCACTAGTGTGCGTAACAGCAGATAACACACACTGTTACTCAGTCATTGATCTAAATCCCCTGCAGAAAAACTGAGGGCATCTTATCAGAGGCCGCGATCTTTCTGCAAAAAAAAAAGTTTCCCGTCCTCTTTCTAGTTCCTGCAAGCGAGATCATTTGCTTCCAGGACTTTTTGACTGTAAAACTACACCCAAATACATTTTTTATTAAATAAATACATTAAATTACGTTTAAAATTAGCTATTTACCTCCCACACCAAAAAATTACCCAAATAAAATTTGTAATAAAAAAAAAAAATTACAATAAAAAACAAAAACAAAACATAAATAGTTACCTAAGGGTCTGAACTTTTTGAATATGCATGTCAAGAGAATATATAATTTTTTTTTAATTTATAAGCTTGTAAATAGTGATGGAAGCAAATTAAAAAAATGCAACTTTATTTCCAAATAAAATATCAGTGCCATAAATTGTGATAGGGACATAATTTAAATGGTGTAATAACTGGGAAAAATGGGTAAATAAAATACATAGGTTTTAATTACGGTAGCATGTATTCATTTCAAGCTATAATGGCCAAAAACTGAGAAATAATGATTTTTTTTCCATTTGTTTCTTAATCTTCCTGTTAAAATGGATTTAGAATAAAATAATTCTTAGCAAAATGTACCACCCAAAGAAAGCCTAATTAGTGGCGGAAAAACAAGATATAGATCATTTCATTGTTATATGTAGTGATAAAGTTATTGGCAAATTAATGGGAGGTGAAAGTTGCTCGAATGCATAAGGTGAACAACACTGTAGGCTAAAGTAGTTAAAATGGTAATCTAGCCCAACAGAAATATTCCACCTGGAATTCCGCAAACACCTCCTCCATGTCTATCACAGTACCTCAAATGTTGCTTGCTGAGCTGAGCTGGGTTTATTTCCATTACCGCTTGAGATGCAGAAGAGAGGGTTGTCCTACTGTGTCTATCTACACAGCAACAGCCCTTCCCACCCCACCACAAAGTCATGTTGCACAATGAAGGACAAGAAAAGCCATATGCAAGGAAAGAAAAGGTCAACATTATGCTCCCTCCAAACTCAGCTACACAAGCCCAGATAGAACACACCTGAGCCAAGAGCAAAGAAGACTATGCAGATAAATGGAGGAGGAAAATAAAACAGTCTCAAAAGCTAACCATATACCATTCCCTACAGAGAGAATGTAAAATGGCCCCACGCCTGGAAAATATCAAAAACTCTCAAATCCTAGGAAGATAGACTGTGCTAACACTGTTAGCAGAAGACCCTCTAGGATAAGAATCACTTCCTGCTGCACTGCCCTTAATATACTGTAACCAGGGAAACCGCCTTTAAGAAATTGATAGAACTATTTACTGACTTTCCCACATTAGAGGATGAGAGGAAATGCTACATTCTACTAGGAGAAGGGGAATTTACAGTGACAATCGCTGCACACTGTGTCACAGCATGCCACAGACTGAGAGCAGCTTAAAAGAATAGTAAACTTAAAAATGTCCATGAACTGCTTACCCACTGTACCACTATCCCACCCCCTTCCATGTCACCCCTTTTCCTCTTGATTTGGCAATGCCTATATGAATCTTGGGCATGACAATAACACTATTTTTTATTTGATTTGAGGGCACACAAGGATTTAAAGACTGTCCAGGTACTTAGGAATGTTAACATTAACCCCTTTGCCGTTTCCCGTACAAAGATTTATTGTGTTACTTTCCCTACTACCACACTGTAGATCTCTCCCTAGGAGCTCCCAGAACATTATGATAGAACAATCCGTGTGACCTCCTCAATAATCACTGTGATTGGCTAATAACAGTCAACAAACAGAATGTTTGCTCTAGTAGAAAATAAATGGTGCCACATAAGAAAGGACTAATACAAGTAGCGATCGCTTACAATAGTATTAGTAGTTTGATGAAGGTTTGAGATATGATACTTTAAAGTGTTAGTGTGCGTGTACTTAAATTGGCTTAGTGTTACAGAGTACCTAGATAGTTCATGGTGACCCAAAACCACTGGGATAGTATGACGGATTAAAATGGACAAAACAACAATACTAAATATGAATTTGCCTTCTTAAAACAGAAGGTATTTGCTGCTATTCAGCTTTATGTGAGCAAGAAAGATCTCCCATGATGGATTACTGCTGATTATGCAAATCTTTTGTGTCTCTGAAAACCAGGAAATTTAAGGACACTTAAATGGACCAAAAAGAAGGTATTTGCCATTATTCGCCATTATATGGGCAGCACGGTGGTGAAGTGGCTAGCGCTCTCGCCTTGCAGCGCTGGGTCCCCAGTTCGAAATCCAGCCACGTCAACATCTGCAAGGAGTTTTTATGTTCTCCCCATGTCTGTGTGGGTTTCCTCTGGGCACTCCGGTTTCCTCCCACACCCCAAAAGCATACAGATAAGTTAATTGGCTTCCCCCTAAAAAAATTAGCCCTAGACTACAATACATACACTTCACGATGCATACATGGACATAAGACTATGGTAGGGATTAGATTGTGAGCCACTCTGAGGGACAGTTAAGTGACAAGACAATATACTCTGTACATCACTGCGGAAGATGTCAGCGCTATATACAGTGGGTTGCAAAAGTATTCAGCCCCCTTGAAGTTTTCCACATTTTGTCATATTACTGCCCCAAACATGCATCAATTTTATTGGAATTTCACATGAAAGACCAACACAAAGTGGTGTACACATGAGAAGTGGAACGGAAATCATACATGATTCCAAACATTTTTTTTACAAATAAATAACTGCAAAGTGGTGTGTGCATAATTATTCGGCCCCCTTTGATCTGAGTGCAGTTAGTTGCCTATAGACATTACCTGATGAGTTCTAATGACTAAATAGAGTGCACCTGTGTGTAATCTAATGTCAGTACAAATACAGCTGCTCTGTGAGGGCCTCAGAGGTTGTCTAAGAGAATATTGGGAGCAACAACACTGTGAAGTCCAAAGAACACACAAGACAGGCCAGGGATCAAGTTATTGAGAAATTTAAAGCAGGCTTAGGCTACAAAAAGATTTCCAAAGCCTTGAACATCCCACGGAGCACTGTTCAAGCGATCATTCAGAAATGGAAGGCGTATGGCACAACTGTAAACCTACTAAGACTAGGCCATCCACCTAAACTCACAGGCCGAACAAGGAGAGCGCTGATCAGAAATGCAGTCAAGAGGCCCATGGTGACTCTGGACGAGCTGCAGAGATCTACAGCTCAGGTGGGAGACTCTGGCCATAGGACAACTATTAGTCATGCACTGTACAAAGTTGGCCTTTATGGAAGAGTGACAAGAAGAAAGGCATTGTTAACAGAAAGAATAAGAAGTCCCATTTGCAGTTTGCCACAAGCCATGTGGGGGACACAGCAACCATTTGGAAGAAGGTGCTCTGGTCAGATGAGACCAAAATGGAACTTTTTGGCCAAAATGCAAAACGCTATGTGTGGCAGAAAACTAACACTGTATATCACTCTGAACACACCATCCCCACTGTCAAATATGGTGGTGGCAGCATCATGCTCGGGGGGTGCATCTCTTCAGCAGGGACAGGGAGGCTGGTCAGAGTTGATGGGAAGATGGATGGAGCCAAATACAGGGCAAACTTGGAAGAAAACCTCTTGGAGACTGCAAAAAACTTGAGACTGGGGCAGAGGTTCACCTTCCAGCAGGACAATGACCCTAAACATAAAGCCAGGGCAACAATGGAATGGTTTAACCTCCCTGGCGGTAAGCCCGTGCTGAGCACGGGCTATGCCGCCGGGAGGCACCGCTCAGGCCGCGCTGGGCCGATTTTCATAATTTTTTTTTTGCTGCACGCAGCTAGCACTTTGCTTGCTGCGTGCAGTGCCCGATCGCCGCCGCTACCCGCCGATCCGCCGCTAACCGTCGCGCCGCAGCCGCCCCCCCCCCAGACCCCGTGCGCTGCCTGGCCAATCAGTGCCAGGCAGCGCTGTGGGGTGGATCGGAGTCCCCCTTGACGTCACGACGTCGATGAAGCCCTCCAGGAGATCCCGTTCTTTGAGCGGGATCTCCTGATCTCCGATCGCCTCCGGCGAGGGGGGATGCCGCTGAGCTTTGTCTCGCTACATGACACAAATTTTTTTTTAAAAAAACGCATTTGCTGCCCCCTGGCGGATTTTTGCAAACCGCCAGGAGGGTTAAAACAAAACATATCTATGTGTTAGAATGGCCCAGTCAAAGTCCAGATCTAAATCCAATCGAGAATCTGTGGCAATCTGTGGCAAGATCTGAAAACTGCTGTTCACAAACACTGTCCATCTAATCTGACTGAGCTGGAGCTGTTTTGCAAAGAAGAATGGGCAAGGATTTCAGTTTCTAGATGTGCAAAGCTGGTAGATACATACCCTAAAAGACTGGCAGCTGTAATTGCAGCAAAAGGTGGTTCTACAAAGTATTGACTCAGGGGGCCGAATAATTATGCACACCCCACTTTGCAGTTATTTATTTGTAAAAAGTGTTTGGAATGATGTATGATTTTTGATCCACTTCTCACATGTACACCACATTGTATTGGTCTTTCACGTGGAATTCCAATAAAATTGATGCATGTTTGTGGCAGTAATGTGACAAAATGTGGAAAACTTCAAGGGGGCCGAATACTTTTGCAACCCACTGTAAATACTACATTATTATTATTCAACATTTATGTGAATCCAACATGAACTTGTTCAGTCAAGTATGACAGAGTACTCAGATAGCTTGTGTTGGATCCACATAGAGCTGAATAATTGTGAATACCTTTTGGTTTAAGAACACAGATTCAGATTTAGCATTGCTTTTTAGTAAGAGGGCTTTTTGCAAATATCTTAGAATTATGGTGAACAATAATGCAATGCATTTTTTTGACTGATTTAAATGTAATCTTAAAACACAAGCATGCAACTCTTGGCTCTTCCTGTTCAGTAAACCAGCACCTATTCAGTAAGGAGTCCTTGGGCTAGACACCCTAACACTGCTACTGCCTACTAAGCCCGCCCTAGTGGCTGCAGCTCAAGCCTGTTGAGTCAGCCAGGAGAAAAATGCAATATAAATGTTATTTGTCTTGCCTATTGTTTACATTACATAAATGGCTCTGTACTAAACTTTGCTCTGTACTCAGTGATTCATAATGTACTCCTCAAAAACATGGAGGAGAGGGGGATTACTTTGAAGTCTGTGAGAATAGCCAGTATAGCCAGTATCAGAATATATTGCAGCTAATTTAATAAAGTGTAAACTAATACATTTTCATGAACAGAAGGTATAGTTTATGGAGCCACTTTCTCATTGTGTTATATTTTATCCATGCATAATACTTTTTTTTTTCCTACTACAGAATGAAAAATAAGCCAATATATTTTTACACTGAATGGCTTCTTAATAATAATAATAATAATAATAATAATCATGTTTTAGCTATCGATATTCACGGGTAGTTTTTAGAACACTTTTTCTGGAAGATGAGAAAATATCTGAAATTTGATACAATCCCTCTCCTGCCTGGATGAAATGTTCTTCTCTTTATACAATATTTTTTCAAGATCTCTAAGTTAGAACATGAAGCTCAGTTTGGCAATCGCAGAGTAATAGTACAATAATGCGGCAATGAACTCCAACAGAGATTGATTTTTATTAAAAAATAATCCTTCTATTTGTTTTCTAGGATCAAGGATTATTTCTAATCTATGAACCACAGTCTTTAGCTTTAACTTTATATTTTAATTTTCTCTTACAGATCAGTATGATTTTACCAATAACCACCCTAATATTGTTGAACTACACTGCTGCTAACTCCAAAGCCAAAAAAAGAAAAAAAAAGAATTAGATGTATTGTTTTGTTTATAACTTACAATGTTTTAACAGAGTGCTATTTACAGTATCACAGTACTGTTTTTTTGTTGTTAATTATTGACTCTGGAAACAGGTAAATTATTTCATTCCGGCGTGTAAAGAAGCTGTTTTACCTTTGATCTTGTAAAATTGATTTTAGTTGTAGCTGGCCTTTCTGGTTCCCTCTGCTTTGTGTACATGTTAGCATTTATCATGACATCTCTGGATAACAGATGCAGAAGTGGACTCTGCTTCAGGCTTGACATTATTTTCTAATTGCACATTTTCCCAGAGATCACCTAAATGGATGCTAGCTGTGTGGCTAACAACTTCATTACAAAGCAATATGAACAAGGCATTCCGGACCTGAACAGAGTTGCCTTTACTAAAAATGAATTTACAAAATCATAAATACAGCCATATATTGAATCAAACTAAAATTCCAGCTTTGATAAGAAAAAAAAAAAAACTACTATATATTTCAAGTAATTTTGTTATTTAATGTTATCTTTCCATTTCAGTTTTCAGCTAGCCATAAATGTTTATAATGGTCTATAAGCTTCAACAGTATTTTCTCCAACAGTGAAATCATTTCATTTGGGAGCACTTTTTAAGTTTAGTCAGCCTATTAGGTCCAAGTAAACCCTGTTTTCCTGCATGAGCAATCTTCTGCATAGAGCAAGAAACCACTGCAACAACAATAATCATCTGTAGTAATTAGAGAAGTGCCTAACCCAATAAGGATGCTAGCATGCATGAAAAAAGGACGCCAGGAAAAAAGGTCCCGGCTAGATAACCAAATGGCACCGGTGCATAGCGAAATCTCAATAACGATAAAAATCATTAATGAAATTGGTTAACAATAAATACGGTTTAATAACAGAAGGGAGTTGATAACGAAAATATATTAAAGTTAAAAATCATAATGTAATTCAACAATACAGCTTAACCCAACCCCTATTCTCACACAGAACCCTCCCCTGGTGGTGCCTAAAACTAACCACTCCCCTGGTTGTGCCTAACCCTAACCCCCCCTGGTGGTGCTTAACCCTAACCACCTCCCTGGTGGTACTTAACCCTAACCCCCCTGTTGTTGCCTAACCCCAACAGCCCCCTGGGTGGTGTCCAACCCTAACCACCTCCCCGCTGGTGTCTATCCATAACCCCTCCCCCTACAGAAACACCCTTTTACACATAGAAATGATAATATCTTTGATAACATAAAATCTGTACATACAAACAAAATAAAGGGACAAAAACTATAACTTTGCAAGCTTCTAAAATGATAACATACTTAAATGTTCCAATGTTGTTAACTATATTTATCAGGCACCCTTTTTTCTGCTTTTTTTCACCGTATTAACGATAATTTCATAAGAGTCTATGGCGTCGCCCTTTTTGTCCACTATCCGCCAGCACCCTTCTTTCCTGCTTCCAGGATGCAGCTATTAGTGTTGGTGTTTGAATTTGGCCTAACAAATTTGGAACACCTGAAATCAACCAAACACCACGCTTTATACACATGCATTTAGCAAACTTACTTCTGCAAAAAAAGTTTGTGTTTTAAAACTTTACAATATTTTTTTGCCAATATCACAGCATTGTGACTAAGAATACTAATATTACACACATGCATACATGTATTGGGCTAGTGTTCTTAAAGGGAACCTTAACTGAGATGGATATGGATGTTTCCTTTTAAACAATACCAGTTGCCTGGCATCTTGCTGATCCCTGTGGCTGCAGTAGTGGCTGAATCACACACATGAAACAAGCATGAGCTAATTGTCACAAGCCCTCTAGTGGCCGGACCGCACAATGCCTTCCAATCGGTTTCAGCACACAAATCATGCAATCTGTGGTCACAAAACCGCTGGGATTTTGGCAGCAGACGGACTAGAAGGGAGCCTGTGAGTTACGGTAGTACAAGTTACACACTATTTCAGGGTATAACTGCCACCACCTCTGTTCTAATGTGACAGAGGAACCCACTGACTGGCTGATTCTAAACCTGCAAATAGAAAAGGGTTATACACACTCTATTTTATCTAGCTATCAACAATAGTAGCGACTCTTCAGAAGTCAGGGTTCAGTTTTGTGTTGCTGAATAATAGGTGTAGCCGAACAAATAAATAATGTTAGCGTCGTTTATTAAAAATGCAATATAAATAATTAATATATACAGAAAATCATTAAAATCAACAATTATAGAAACATTAGTAGCCAGTATGAAAATAAAAAGGGAGAATATACTGATGTTCTTGGAAATATGTCCTTCTGGGAAAAGAAATGCAAAGTCCTTGGTTTCAGAAGCATAGGCCTTTAAGCATATTTTGTAATCCAAGCAGATGTTACAGTTCTAAGATGGATGCTGGGTGGTCCTCTGCCCAGCTGCTGGTCTAGTTGTAATCCAGATGATGTTAAGATGGAGGACTAAAGTCCGCCTGCTGGCAATGTGCTTTTGATGAAGCTGGTTTGTTGGTGTCGCAATGCCTGCCCCCTCTGAATTACCCACCAATGACAGCCCACCTCCTCCTAGGAGGATTTTGAGCTTAAAGTGTAAAACACTGTAACTCATAAATGATACATGTCATATTTGGGTGGATAGCAGATTCATAATCGTCAGAAAATACTGATTAATATGACATATCGCATGAGTGCATTAGGCTGTCCTGTCCCCGAGAAGGGTCGTACTCCAATAACCGGACGGGTTATTGTTATGAATTTTATATCAGCACATTGGGCAGATTTTAACGAATAAGACTATATGAGTTTCATAGCTGTGCTATACACGGTTTTCATTCAACAGTCCGAAATCATAAACCACATGCATTTAAATCTATTCCTAATCGGAGCCACTTCGGCTGGCCTCCACCCTCCAGCTGGGGAAGGTTGCCTTAGTTTTTCCTGTGATGAATGGAACTTTTGGTACTCAATTAGCATCTGACTGTGACCAACTAGACACCCTTTGACATATTACACCAGGATTCTGGCTAGGGTTTAACACCTCTGTGTCACTGGCCAGCAAGGAACTCTTTTGATGAAGTTAATTTACAAAAACATTAACTTCACTTGTCAACAAACATACTTCAGGAAAAGAAAAAATGTCATTCTGATCGCTGCAATCACTGCGCAAATCTAACCGGGAAGCGATCAGAAAATCGACTGCGTGAATCTTCTCGATTCGCCCGCGTTTCTCACGGCTGTTGCGTGACACTAATCCAGTTTGACTTCAGCCAGAGAAACTGATCTGCATGCTTGTTGAGGGGCTGTGGCTAAAAGTATTAGAGACACAGGATCAGCAGGAGAGTCAGGCACCTGGTTTATTTTAAAAGGAAAAATCCATATCCTTCTCAGTTTAGGTTCCTTCTGACTAAATATTTTTGTGTTTTAACATTTTTAAACTATTTTTTGCCGCTGCATTTGCTAATACTGGTGTAACACACATGCATACATATACAAGATGTTTGTGTTTACTTAACTTTCTGTTTTTTTTTTATAATTGTGTTTTTACCAGTATCATATAATTTGTGACTATTAGACAAGACATATAACCTTTATATTGCACTTTTCCCCTGGCGGACTCAAAGCACTTGAGCTGCAGCTACTAGGACGCGCTCAGTAGGCAGTAGCAGTGTTAGAGAGTCTAGCCCAAGGACTCCTTACTAAATATGTGCTGGCTTACTGGACAGAGAGACAAGATTCAAACCCAGGTCATCTGAGTCAGAGGCAGAGCCCTTAACTATTACACTTATTACATATTAGTGTAGGTTGTGACATATTTGTACACATACATGATTATTGGATTTTGTGAAAACTATTTCTTATTTGCCTTTACTGAGTTTAATGTAGCGCACACACTTTGAGATATAACAGGTACACTTAAAAGTATTGGCATGTTTGAAAAGTGTAAACAAGACTTGTGTACTCAGCTCTAGGGATGCTCATTCGGATTTCGCGGAATTGAAATTTCCGATCAGAAATCCAAATTTCCGATCGGAACTCGGAAATCGGATTTCTGCGGAAATACTACATTACTGCAATTCGGTAATTTTAGCCCAATCACAGAACTCAAAATCAGTGGACCAATCATAGAACGCAGAAAGAACTCTGAAGTATTTGGCCAATCAAATTTGGAAATCCGAATTCGGAAATCGGAAATCCATGGAATTGGTAATCAAAATCAAAATTTTTGTGGAATCGGAAATCGACATTTCCGACCATCCCTACTCTAGCTACAGTCATTCTAGATTCTAGGAACAGTGAACATGCACTCCTATCCAATATTATTTGAATCACTAGGATTCAGAACAGTTTAATATTGCCATCTAACAGAGACTATGACATACTAGTAAAAAAGGCCCGCAAATTAAAAAACGGGCGCTAGGTCACAGCCGCTACCCCCCGCAATGCGCGCACATACGCGTCCCGCTTGCTCGTACCCCACCACTGTCTGAAGTATATGCACACAGGGAGCTGCTTGCTTGGCAGTTGGAAAAAGCTGTTATTTCCCACAATGCAATGAGAACCTCTGTGAACCACACACAGCAAACTGTCAGATCTGGCCCTGTGTCCTAACTGCCCTGGCTGGGCACATGCTCAGTACAAAAAAGCCAGGGACACACAACCATTCTGCTGATGACGCAGGGAGACTTGCATTTTATTGTATAGGATTGTGTTGTGTCCAACAAGTAGCTGGTGAAGGAGGCAATTTTAGTGCCACCCAGCTGTCCAACTCCTAAAAGAGCGCAGTGGCTCTAAAATGAAGATGTCGTCAGGTTAATAAAAATTATGTAAGCAGCAATGCACTATCTGCACAGAGTTTGTATGTTCTCCCCGTGTCTGCATGGTATTCCTTCGGGGAACTCTGGTTTCCTCCCGCATTCCAAAAACATACATAGGGCTTGATTCGCAAAGCGGTGCTAACTGTTAGCACACCTGTGAAAACCCCCTTAGCATGTCTAAACGAGCTTTTCGCACATAAAACTTTACGCGTGTAAAACTTTATGCGCATAAAACTTTACGCGCGCACTGCACAGAGCGCAGGGCGCTCCGCGCGAAGTGCCCATTAAAACCTATGGGACTTAGCAAAGTTAGCGCGCGATCTGATTGAGAAATCCGGTGCTAACCTACTTAGCACCCTGGTTAGCACGTCTAAAGACTTTAGACGTGATAAGTAGGTTAGCACCGCTTTGTGAATCAAGCCCATATAAGTTAATTGAATTCCCCTAGACTACAGTGGATATATGACTATGGTAGGGATTAGATTGTGAGCTCCTCTGAGGGACAGTTAGTGACATAAATATATGTACTCTGTAATGTCAATAACTGTGATCTTTATTTTTAATTATTTTATTTTATTATTATTTTACTTTATTTTTTATTTTATTTTCCTCTTTGAAGGAAGCATTCAAGGGGAAAATAAATCAAGATCTACTTCCCTGGGGCTTCCTACAGCCCCTGGCAGCCTATCTGTCGTTCGCTGCAGTTCCAGTGTCCCGGAGTCCCCTCCATCGCATTTGCCATCCTCACCAGGATGGCATCTTCTGTGCCTGTGCACGGAGACGCTCCCATGCCCGGGAGCGTTCTGTACAGGTGCAGTAGTTCTGCTCCTGGCCAGAATTTTCCAGGCCACGTGTGCGTGATTGTGAGTGGCATAGGCTCACAAGGTGCTGACCTGGCGAGGTCGGCATCTGCAACAGAGAAGATCCCGGGACACCCGGGCTGCAGCAAGGGACAGATAGGCTGCCAGGGGCTGGAGGAAGCCCCAGGCAAGTAGATCTTTTTTTTTCCTCGCTCCTGTCCTTTAACCTCCCTGGCGGTATGATTATTTCCAGATTTTTTTTCCAAAAGCGGTGCAATTCTGCACATTCCACACCTCCGATGGATCCAACTCAGGATTACTGCTCTGAGCTGTGTATTTTCGTCCCGAGACTGACTCGGGGTTACTGCTAAGGAGGTTAAGGAAAGACAGTTTCCATCACCCCACTGATAGATCAGCTTTAACTATTAGCTCTATAAAGTGCACTATATTTTCAAAGCAGCAAGTATTACAGTGGCATAACTATGGGGAAGCAGCCTCTGAAGTTGTGGGGAGAGGGAGAGGATGAGGGGGCCAGACCTCCTCCTTCTTCCTCCACCCTGACTTGCTCCCCTGTCTGTCTCAACTCAATCTTCCCATTAACAGACCCACAGATCACCACAGTGGCCATGATAAGGCAGAGGGCAGAGGGCACCTAGTGGCTGCAGCAGGAGCATGGAAAGAAATAAGCCCTGTTACTGCTGGTGTACTGATTTGTGGGGACAGTTAGGGGATGGAGCTGGTGGAGGATGAGGAAGATGTGCTCCTCCACACCAGGATCCACTTGTGGGCAGGAGGTAGTCTGTATTTAAGCAGGGGGGAGGGCCCATAACATTTTGCGGGGGTTCTCCTTAAGACATAGCGAGTCTGATGCAGTGTTGTAGCCATTAGAAGGCCTCCCTATTTCATTAAAACAAAAAACAAACAGCTCAACTGCAATAATATGTGAAGCCAGGGAGTCCACCAGTCCACACCCGGATCCTTCAAGGTGCAACAATCCACAGCAATAGAAGAAAAAGACTGGGTCTCCACCTGGATAAATGCAATTGTAGCACTATTTTATTGCACCATAGTGACAAAACACTGTTTTGTCACTATGGTGCAATAAAATAGTGCTACAATTGCATTTATCCAGGTGGAGACCCAGTCTTTTTCTTCTATTGCTCCCTATTTCATTACCCTGATACTTTCCCTTATTATACTTCATTAAACCAAGTAAGATTGTTAGTCATGAGATGCATGTGAGACTGTTGCTCAAAATGATCAAGAATAATTATTTTGTACTGAACAAGATTTTACTGCAAATTCATTATGGATTCAGTTTGGTTACCTTTGCTTATTTCAATCTGCATTCAGTCTTTTCTGCATGCACTAAGAGGCTTTTTAAGTACCAATAATTGTTAACAGTCAATGCCTACAAATGCAAGGGAATATGAGGAAATACAGGTAGCTGTATGAATTAAACTTTTTTTAATTTTTACTGTGAGACATTAAGTCTCCAAATTACTTTTTTGTCATTGCGGCCTAATATTTCTACATTGAGATGAGGAAATAATTATGGAATTCTTCACCATCTGTGATCTTGCAGATTAGATGTTGTCAGTTAATTCACAATTCAGATGTTTGCAGCAGACACTGTTGAAATGTCATCATCTGAGTCCATTGTCCTAGGAGCTTTTGCTAGATTCTCATGCTTAAATTGCTGTGTTAATATGGTGTTTTCTTCCTAATCACAGTAATCCTCCCAGTCAACCTTCAAATATGAAGACAATGACAAAGACTCACCCACACCTCCTGCTTTTTCTTTGCTGTCCCTGTCTATGCATATAGTGAGCAATGCCTCTAATGCTGGGATTACACTGGTCAATTCTGAGCTGATTATTAGATAGTTAGATAGATCATTTCCGACATGTCCGATCACTGCACAATCATTTTGCCGCTCGATTTGTCATTGAAGTGAATTAAAAAAAGATAAGAAAAAAGAGCGGAAGATAAGAGAATCGAGCGGGCAAAACGATCGGGCGCAGAATCGAGCGCCAGAATCAACCCGTGTATTCCCAACATTAAACAAAAACAAGATGAATGGTATAAATGATACTTTTCTTCCTGCTGAATATATTGATGACCATATGAAGAGTGTGAGCAGAGCAAGCTCATTATGTGCATAACTAAATAGTGTACCTTTTAAAGCCTTTTAGCATACTGGTGGCCATCTAATCTCTGCTCAGAGTCATACTACCCTCCTCCAAAAGTTCACAAAGATTAAGGTAAGTACGTCTGCACACTGCAAGTATTTAAGCTATAGGAGAAAATGTGAATCAACGCTCAAAAAAAGTTAGACACTCCCCTATGGAGTGGGAAGGCTCTGGATCCCATAGAGTCCTCCAGGTCCTCCCTCCAAGCCCTCAGTCTACCGCTGTCCCCATTGAAATCTCACACTTTTGAAAGTCCTCAGAAGGCTTCAGAAGCACTGATGTCCCCAAGTACATCTGAAGATGGGGGGCTGTGTACTATGCATGCATGAGTGCACCCTCACATATGTACACTTGTACAGTATTGACCCGCTCTTCTTCAAAAGGACACGAGAGTTTCCATAGCCTTCCAAGGACTCCTGAAGATGTATTCAACCCGTTGGTCAAATAACTACAATTAGGGTGGACAGAAGAGACAGCAGAGAGCATGGAGAGAGACAGTGAATGCTCTATGGGAGCCTTCCTTTTCCATAGGTAAATATAGGTATCAAACTATTTTTTTTCCCGATGGCTTTAGTTTTACTTTAAATTGTGCACATGGACAAATCAGGGCATATCCAAATAGTAGGAACTAAAATGATTAATATCCAACTCAACGGACCATCTAAAGATCTTCTTAACTAAAGAGGAACTTATTGAACTGTAATTGGATTAAGCATTGGAGTAGGAATAAATTTAAAAAATTTAAAAATTTTGCTCTTTTTTCAAATAAAAAACACTCCAATAGTCACAGTGGCAATCAAAAACCACCAAAAGAAAGCTCTATTTGTGAAAAGAAAAGGGGGTAAAATTCATTTGGGTGCTAAATTGTATGACTGAGCAATACCTTGAGCGGTTCCTGCTCCTCTGCCCACAGCAGCAGTCAGGTGTCCATGAGGGAAATCTTTGAGTGGAAGAAGCCAATTTCTGCCAGTCACCCCCTTGCCTGGCATCTGACAACTGGCTTGGCGGAACTGTTAGCTCACCAGCTGTTACCATACCAGCTGGTGGACTCTGAGGCCTTCCATAAATTTGTGGCCATTGGGACACCGCAGTGGAAGATGCCAGGCCGCAATTATTTCTCTAAAAAGGCGATACCCAAACTGTACCATGAAGTTGAGAGGCAAGTGGTGTCATCTCTGGCACACAGCGTTGGGTCAAGGGCCCATCTGACCACGGATACCTGGGTGCCAAGCACGGTCAGGACAGGTACATTACTTACACAGCCCATTGGGTCAACGTGGTGACCGATGGCAAGCAGGGAGTACGTCGCTGTGCAGGGGACCAACTTGTGACACCTCCACGGCTGCTGCCACCTCCTGTCTTTCTCCTCCTGCTACATCCTCTTTGCTGTCGTCCTCCTCCTCCTTCTTGACTGAGTGGCAGCGCAACTCTACTGGTGCTGCGATCTCCTCTCCAGCCACACAACCCCAGCTCCCCAGGGCCTATGCTGCATGCCAGGTACGACGATGTCACGCCATCTTAGACATGTCTTGCCTCATAGAGGAGAGTCACACTGGAGCAGCTCTCCTGGCTGCTCTTAACAAACAGGTGGATCAGTGGCTGACCCTGCACCAACTGGAGATCAGCAACGTGGTGTGTGACAACAGCAGCAATCTAATTTCCACTTTGAATTTGGGAAAGATGACACATATACCCTGCATGGCACATGTGCTGGATCTCATAATTCAGAGATTTGTGTCTATGTACCCAGGCATGCAGGACGTCCTGAAGCAGGTCAGGAAGTTGTGTGGGCATTTCAGGCGGTCTTACGCGGCTATGGCACACTTTGCCAATATTCAGCGGAGAAACATCTTGCCAGTGAGTCGCCTGATTTGCGATAGCCCGACTCGCTGGAATTCGACCCTCGTTATGTTCTCTAGCCTGCTACAATAGGAGAACACCGTCACCCAGTATCTCTACAACTACAGTAGAAGGAGACACTCTGGGGAGATGGGGATGTTCTGGCCCAAGAACTGGGCACTCATGCGAAATGCCTGCAGGCTCATGCGGCCGTTTGACGAAGTGACCAACCAGGTGAGTCGCAGTGAAGGCGCCATCATCAATTTGATCCTGTATGCTTTCTTCCTGGAGCGTGCCATGCATAGAGTGGTGGATCAAGCTGTGGAGGAGGTTGAACAGGAACAGGAGGAAGAGTTGTGGGATCAATTCTCATCTGAACCAGATGTCTCCTCAACACCTGCAGCAGCACAGAGGGGGGAGGAGGAGGAAGAGTCGTGTGGGGAAGAGGAGTCAGACTTGGATGATGAGGAAGGTGTTATTTTTTTGGGGAAGGAGGAGGCAGCGACAGAAGAACAACCACAGCAGGCGTCGCAGGGGGCTTGTGCTGCTTAACGTTCCTGTGGTATTGTTTGTGGCTGGGGGGAGGAGGAGAACTTACCTGACGTCACTGAGGAAGAGCAAGAGGAGATGGATAGTACATCTGGATTCAACTTTGTGCAGATGGCATCTTTCATGCTGTCCAGCCTGTTGAGGGACCCCCCGTATAAAAAACTCAAGGGGAATGAGCTGTACTGGGTGGCCATGCTACTAGACCCTCGGTATAGGCACAAAGTGGCGGAGGTGTTTCCAAATCACATGAAGGCAGAAAGGATGCAGCATTTGCAGAACAAGCTGGCAACTATGCTTTACAATGCGTTTAAGGTTGATGTCACAGCACAACACAATAAAGGTGCTGTCACAGGACCCCTCGTGGCCGGAACGCAAATTGCCTTCCAATCGGTTTCAGCACACAGACCATGCAAGCTGTGGTCGCATTTGGTGAGCAGAAACCGCTGGAATTTGGGCAGCAGACTGACCAGAAGGGAGCCTGTGGGTACGGTAATTACGAATTACACACTATTTCAGGGTATAACTGCCACCACCTTTGTTTTCTGAGACAGAGGAATTCACTGACTGGCTAAGCCTAGATCTACAAATAAAAATGGTTAAACACACTCTATTCTGTCTAGCTAGCAACAAAAGTAGTGTCTCTCCCGAAGTCTGGGTTCAGTTTCTGTATGGCTGAATAATAGGGTAGCTGAACAAACAACTGACGATAGCGTTGGCATATTAATGCAATATAAATAATTAACTACTTCCACACCATGAAATTTTGTGCTGATCTGTGCTGCGTGGGCTCTCCAGCCCACAGCACAGATCAGCTAGCAGCCAGGGCGATCAGACTTCCCCCCTTTTTTCCCCACTAGGGGGATGTCCTGCTGGGGGGGTCTGATCGCCGCCGGCTGCTTGCGCTTGCGGGGGGGGGGGGCTCTTCAAAGCCCCCCTCCGCAGCGCTTCCTGGCCTCCTTCCCCTTCCCTCCCTCTCCCTCCCCCTGTGAGCGGCGCAGGACGGATTACCGTCCTGCGCCTGATGGGATAGGCTTTAGCCTATCAGATGCCGGTGATCCCCGGCCAATCAGAGGCCGGGGATCGCCGATCTCCTCTACGGCGCTGCTGCGCAGCAGCGCCGTATACATGTAAGCACCGGGGAAGATCTTCCCCGTGTGTTTACATTTACCCTGCGAGCCGCCGATCGGCTCGCAGGGTGTTCACGGAGACACCCTCCGTGAACTGACATGGAACGGCCACTCATACGAGCGGCCGTTTCCATGGTATACACTTCAGGATTCAGGGGCGTATATATACGCACCGAGAATCCGGAAGTGGTTAATATATACAGAAAATTGTTTAAATCACCAATTATGGAGACAAAGGATAACACAGTATGAAAATAAAAGGGAGAAAATACTTAATTCGTGGAAAGATGTCCGTTCTGGGAAAATCATAAAGTTCCTGGTTTCAATTCAGTTCAGTTAGTAACAAAGTTCTTTTGTTTCAGAGCAAAGTCCAAACAAGATGGCCGCTAACCACGTGTCCTCTGGCTAGCAGCAGACAGGCTCTCATACAGATGGAATTTGGAGGAATGAGGTCCGCCTGTTGGCAATTTGCTTTTGAGGAAGCTGGCTCGGGGGTGTGGCTATGCCTGCCCCCTCTGAATTACCAACCAACTACAGTTCAAGTCCTTGGGGAGAGATTTAGGCTTAAACTTATAAAATGCCGTAACGATACATGTCATATTTAGGTGGATAGCAGATTCATACTTGTCGGAAAATACAGATTAATATGATATCAGACGTGACTAGGGCAGCGGGTCAGGTTCCTGAGAAGATTCATACCGCAATAAATGGACGAGATATTGCCATGAATGTTATATCAGCACATTTTGCAGACTTTAACGAATAAGACTATATGAATTTCATAGCTGTGCGATACACGGTCTCCATATACCGACAAGAAATCATCCAACACATGCATTCAGATCTGCCCTCCATCCCTGCCATGGAGCCTGTGGGAAAGCAGGTTTTGAATAGACCTCCTGCTGTGAGGGAAGTGTCCTTTGAATAGGCTCACCATTTGGTGACTATGGACATCTCCCTAAGGTAATTAAAAGTAAACATTCTTCTTGGACAAAAGCATTGTCCAAGCTAATTAACACCTCCCCCCAGGGCTGTTACAGGGATTCTCTCAGCTAAGACCAAACCTCCCAGCTGTTCCTAGTCAGAGAGAAATTACACATCACATCTCGGTTTAACGATTTGTGTCGCAAACCGACCGCAATTGCGTTTTGGCTGTCTGGGTGTCTCTCACGGCTGTTCCGTGACAGGTACCACTGCCAGTAATCCTTCTCCCATGTCTACACAGGCAAGGACAGGACGCTCCAGCAATCTCATGGTGATGTCGGACATGCCGACATTCTTTAGTCCTACGCCTCGCCTTAGCCCTTCTGGATCCACCCTCCACCAACACCTGGACCGACAGGTAGCCGACTACCTGGTGTTAAGTGTGGATGTAGACACTGTGAGCAGTGATGAACTCTTGGACTACTGGGTGCGCAGGCTTGACCTGTGGCCAGAACTGTCCCAATTTGCCATACAACTTCTGTCTTGCCCTGCCTCAAGCGTCCTGTCAGAAAGGACCTTCAGCGCAGCTGGAGGCATTGTCAATGAGAAGAGAATTCACCTAAGTCACAAAAGTGTTCAGTACCTGACCTTTATCAAAATGAATGAGGCATGGATCCCGGAGGGCTACTGCCCACCTGAAGACTTATGCTGGGCATACACGAGTCGACCTGGCGGCTCAATTAGCCACCGGAACGTCTTCCACCATGTCCCACCACGTCCCCGCGGGCGGCCGGATCGATTCCCGCTCATCCCCGCGGGCGCTCCTTATCTTCCGTTCGATCCCCCACTATTGTCCGCCCGCGGGGATCGAGCGGGGTATCGATCCGGCGGGTCATCGGACTTGGCGGAAATTATCAATCGAGCCATCAGCGGCTTGATTGATAAGGGTGCATTGGCCCGTGTATGCCCAGCATAAGTCAGTCCCCACACACAGCATCTCTGCCTGCATGCCATGTGACTGCCTGCCCCAAGACCAAGTCACTCCCCACAGAGCATCTCTGCCTGCAGGCCTCTTTACTGCCTTTTTCCGCCACCACCAGGACTCCAGGTGGATTCCTGAATTGTTAAGGCCACTGCTGGTAGCAGCCATTGTAACCTGCATCAAATCAGAGCAGATGCTCTGTGTAATATATTTGGTGGTCAGCAGATGGCAGGATGATTAAGGGGTGTATGCGTATATTTTGACGCATACTCCTGTTTGGTTGCTGGGCAACGGCGACGCGAGGCAGAGCGTTTGCACTTAGTGGGAAGGAGGCGCTTGAGACAGGGGGAGGAGGGAGGCGCGCGGGGAGGCATTGGAACAGCTGTATTGGAGCGGCGGAGGGACGAGGCGGACAGAGCACTACTAAGGGGGAGAGGCATTCGGGCATGTCGGGCTGTGAGAAGCAGTGAACCTCTCTTCATCAGCCATCTGACACGCAGAGCGAGAGATACTTCCAGAGAAAGGACAGAGAGAAGCAGGAAGAGAGGAGCAGCTCAGCCAGTAAGCAGGATGGTAACAGAGGCAGCTTGTAGCAGACAGTGTGACAGGAAGCTGTGAGACAAGATATAGTTTTTGCCATAGAAACCAGAGGAAATTTACAGTCAGAGTGATGTCAGGAAGAAAAAAAGCCAGGTGATGAGAAAGTGATAGCCAGCTGAGACACAGAAATATATTGATCCAGTCAGCATCTTAGAACAAAGAAATATGGTATATATTGTGAGTGAAAGTACAAACAGTGAATAGTTTAAGGAGAGTGATCAGTACAGACTCAAACTTGGCTATGTGCAAGCTACAGAAAACTTCCTGTCAGAACTGAAATAAGGTATCGCTGTTAACACATTCTGAGATGCTACAGAAGATTTCTTCCAATCCAGTCTGCTGTCATGTTTTATGGCATCCCTCCACATATTCAGCTGCATTACTTTTGCAAGTGTTCTGGGTTTTACCTACCGTTTTGAATTTTGAGGTGATAATACAAATCAACTCATCTGCTATGTTGTATTACAAGATTAGTTAGGCTACAGAGAAAGAAAGCTATATCAGAGAATACTTACCTCAGGTGTCCATTTTCATCTGTATTCTGAAAAGAAGAAAGTTGTTGAAATGTGCTGTTCTCAGTTTAATTAATAGTAATTGAAAATTGCCTTTGACCTGACTGGAGTCTTATGGATAGAGGCTGTGAAAGAAAGAGGGAAATCTGAATCAGTTTCCTGCCCTTCTAGAATATGCAAGTGTAGCATCATATCTGAAAGCTAAAGAACTTACTTTTATAAATTTGGCAAAGATTCATCTCTAGGAATAAGGGACATCACCAGCTGTACTGGAAAGATTGTTTAGCACCCGGTCTACATTTACCAGTTGCTGTGGATTACAAATTTGTGTGGGAATCAACATAAGGAATTTTTCTGTTGTTATTACTTCAAGATAGTTTCTAAAAATTCTCAACTAAGAAAATATCCAAAATAAGTTTTTTTTACTGAGCAGTATAGTTTAGACTTGGATACAAGGGACAGAGAAATGATAGGGTATGAACCTAGTAAGCGGCTCCATAGTCTTATTCTAAAGGCAAAGTTATTATAGCCATTTATACAGTCTAAGAAAGAGCTATATCCTCTCTGGTTAGGTGCAAATAAATAGGGGCGTGTTACAAGTAAGATTTAAGGTGGAACAAGTAGGTGCTAACCCATGTTTTTATTCACAGGCAGAAGAATGTAGTGTTTCATAAAATGTACTAACCTCTTTTATCCACAGGAATGTTAAGATCAACTGTATTAGAGAAGAAGAAAGCCAAGAAGAGTGTCATTGATCATTATTTTATTGTGTAGTGAAGTTGTCTTGTTAATTTAATTCTTTTACCTTTCTTGGTTTAATAAATCTAATTTGAACCAATTTGTGTGGTCAGTATCTGGTAGACTCCTCCTAAGCAACCTCCATTTCTGTACCTGTAACACCGCTATAATAATTTTTCTGGTGCGTGTACATGCCTGCCTAATTTTTCTGGCTGCACTGCAGCTGCAACAACAAAGCAAAAGGCATGTACATGTGCCAATTCCCCTTTGTTATCATTACCTTGCCACGGTGAAGAGGCTTGCGTTATCACAATAAAGCAATGACCGCCGGCTATATGCGTGTGTTGGGGGCAAACCCAAGATAATAAGGTTGTTGCTTCATTGTGGACAGACCAAATTCAATCAGCTGGACAATCTCTGTTGTTCTTTCATTGAGCTACCTCAGCCTGGCGACCATATGGGCTTAAAAACCGCTATGGCCTGCACTCTCGCCATGGTGCGCACCAGTCCAGCACGGCCATCACAACACAAACAGCTGTTTGAGGTGCGTTACACAGTGAGTTTGGTGTGTCAGTGGGAAGCAGTACTCTAATTACACTCCCTGATTGATGTGCCCCCCCCCCCGAGAAACTCATATAGCCGGCGGTCATTGCTTCATTGTGATACGCAAGCCCCTTCACCGCGGCAAGGTAACGATCACAAAGGGGAATTGACACATATGCCTTTTGTTTTGTTGTTGCAGCCGCAGTGCAGCCAAAAATTAGGCAGGCATGTACACGCACCAGAAAAAAGTATTATAGCGTTGGTGGTGGCGAAGAAGGCAGTCAAGCGGCCTGCCGGCAGAGATGCTGTGTGTCGACCGACTTAGTCTTGGGGCAGGCAGTCACACAGCGTGCAGGCAGAGATGCTGTGTGTGGGGACTGACTTAGTTTTCGGGCAGGCCTGAGCGTGCTTTGCAGACCAGGCATCCATGGTCAGTTGGACCCTTGACCCAACGCTGTGTGCCAGAGATGTCACCACTTGCCTTTCAACATCACTGTACAGTTTAGGTATCGCCTTTTTTGAGAAAAAATTGCGGCCTGGTATCTTCCACTGCGGTGTGTGGCTTTGCTTTTGTGTGCTGATTTTCCTCAGGTGGTCATCCCATTGCAGTTTGTGCTTTGTAATCATGTGCCTTCGTAAGGTAGTTGTCCCTACGCGGGTCTTGGTCTTTCCAAGGCTCAATTTTTGGTGGCAGAGAGTACAGATGGCATTGCTCTCATCTGAGGCAGACACACAAGCCTGTCATCTGAACATACAGTACAAATAGGTGGATATATGAATGTATGTAAGAAAATTTGAAATATTGCTTATTTAACCACTTCCCGACCGCCTAACGCACAGAGGCGGCCGGGAAGTGGAGCCCTGAAGGACCGGCTCACCCACAGAGGCGGCGGTCCTTCTAAGGGCATGGGCGGAGCGATCGCGTCATCCGTGACGCGATCCTCCGCCGGCGCCTGTCACCGCTCGCTCGCCGCAACATCCCGCCGGCTATACGGAAGCGCCGGCGGGATGTTAACCCCACGATCGCCGCATACAAAGTGTATAATACACTTTGTAATGTTTACAAAGTGTATTATACAGGCTGCCTCCTGCCCTGGTGGTCCCAGTGTCCGAGGGACCACCAGGGCAGGCTGCAGCCACCCTAGTCTGCACCCAAGCACACTGATTTCTCCCCCCCCTGCCCCAGATCGCCCACAGCACCCATCAGACCCCCCCTGCCCACCCCCCAGACCCCTGTTTGCACCCAATCACCCCCCTAATCACCCATCAATCACTCCCTGTCACTATCTGTCAACGCTATTTTTTTTTATCCCCCCCCTGCTCCCTGCCCCCTCCTGATCACCCCCCACCCCTCAGATTCTCCCCAGACCCCCCCCAGACCCCCCCCCCCTGTTTACTGTATGCATCTATCCTCCTGATCACCTGTCAATCACCTGTCAATCACCCGTCAATCACCCGTCAATCACCCGTCAATCACCCCCTGTCACTGCCACCCATCAATCAGCCCCTAACCTGCCCCTTGCGGGCAATCTGATCACCCCCCCCACACCAATAGATCGCCCACAGATCTGACATCAGATCACCTCCCAAATCCATTGTTTACATCTATTCTCTCCTCTAAACACCCACTAATTACCCATCAATCACCCATCAATCACCCCCTATCACCACCTGTCACTTTTACCTATCAGATCAGACCCTAATCTGCCCCTTGCAGGCACCCAATCACCCGCCCACACGCTCAGATTGCCCTCAGACCCCCCCCCCCTTATCAATTCGCCAGTGCATTAATTACATCTGTCCTTCCCTGTAATAACCCACTGATCACCTGTCAATCACCTGCCAATCACCTATCACCCATCAATCACCCCCTGTCACTGCCACCCAACAATCAGCCCCTAACCTGCCCCTTGCGGGCAATCTGATCACCCACCCACACCAATAGATCGCCCGCAGATCCGACATCAGATCACCACCCAAGCGCAGCGTTTACATCTATTCTCTCCTCTAAACACCCACTAATTACCCATCAATCACCCATCAATCACTCCCTATCACCACCTGTCACTGTTACCTATCAGATCAGACCCTAATCTGCCCCTTGCGGGCACCCAATCACCCGCCTACACGCTCAGATTGCCCTCAGACCCCCCTTTATCAATTCGCCAGTGCAATATTTACATCTGTCCTTCCCTGTAATAACCCACTGATCACCTGTCAATCACCTGCCAATCACCTATCACCCATCAATCACCCCCTGTCACTGCCACCCAACAATCAGCCCCTAACCTGCCCCTTGCGGGCAAACTGATCACCCACCCACACCAATAGATCGCCCGCAGATCCGACATCAGATCACCACCCAAGCGCAGTGTTTCCATCTATTCTCTCCTCTAAACACCCACTAATTACCCATCAATCACCCATCAATCACCCCCTATCACCACCTGTCACTGTTACCCATCAGATCAGACCCTAATCTGCCCCTTGCGGGCACCCAATCGCCCGCCTACACGCTCAGATTGCCCTCAGACCCCCCCTTATCAATTCGCCAGTGCAATATTTACATCTGTTCTCCCCTGTAATAACCCACTGATTACCTGTCAATCACCTATCAATCACCCATCAATCACCCCCTGTCACTGCCACCCATCAATCACCCCCTGTCACTGCCACCCATCAATCACCCGCTGTCACTGCCACCCATCAATCAGCCCCTAACCTGCCCCTTGCGGGCAAACTGATCACCCACCCACACCAATAGATCGCCCGCAGATCCAACATCAGATCACCACCCAAGCGCAGTGTTTCCATCTATTCTCTACCCTAAACACCCACTAATTACCCATCAATCACCCCCTGTCACTGCTACCTATCAGATTAGACCCCTATCTGCCCCTAGGGCACTCAATCACCCGCCCACACCCTCAGAATGCCCTCAGACCCCAGCCCTGATCACCTCGCCAGTGCATTGCTTGCATCTATTCCCCCCTCTAATCACACCTTGAGACACCCATCAATCACCTCCTGTCACCCCCTAGCACACCTACCCATCAGATCAGGCCCCAATTTGCCCCGTGTGGGCTCCTGATCACTCGGCCAAACCCTCAGACCCTCTTCCGATCACCTCCCCAGTGCATTGATTGCATCTATTTTCCCCTCTAACCACCCCCTGAGACACCCATCAATCACCTCCTGTCACCCCCCTAGCACTCCTATCCATCAGATCAGGCCCAATACAACCTGTCATCTAAAAGGCCACCCTGCTTATGACCGGTTCCACAAAATTCGCCCCCTCATAGACCACCTGTCATCAAAATTTGCAGATGCTTATACCCCTGAACAGTCATTTTGAGACATTTGGTTTCCAGACTACTCACGGTTTTGGGCCTGTAAAATGCCAGGGCGGTATAGGAACCCCACAAGTGACCCCATTTTAGAAAAAAAGACACCCCAAGGTATTCTGTTAGGTGTATGACGAGTTCATAGAAGATTTTATTTTTTGTCAAAAGTTAGCGGAAATTAATTTTTATTGTTTTTTTTTCACAAAGTGTCATTTTTCACTAACTTGTGACAAAAAATAAAATCTTCTATGAACTCGCCATACACCTAACGGAATACCTTGGGGTGTCTTCTTTCTAAAATGGGGTCACTTGTGGGGTTCCTATACTGCCCTGGCATTTTAGGGGCCCTAAACCGCGAGGAGTAGTCTAGAAAACAAATGCTTCAAAATGATCTGTGAATAGGACGTTGGGCCCCTTAGCGCACCTAGGCTGCAAAAAAGTGTGACACATGTGGTACCGCCGTACTCAGGAAAAGTAGTATAATGTGTTTTGGGGTGTATTTTTACACATACCCATGCTGGGTGGGAGAAATTTCTATGTAAATGGACAATTGTGTGTAAAAAAATCAAACAATTGTCATTTACAGAGATATTTCTCCCACTTAGCATGGCTATGTGTAAAAATACACCCCAAAACGCATTATATTACTTCTCCTGAGTACAGCGGTACCACATGTGTGGCACTTTTTTACACCCTAAGTACGCTAAGGGGCCCAAAGTCCAATGAGTACCTTTAGGATTTCACAGGTCATTTTGCGACATTTGGTTTCAAGACTACTCCTCACGGTTTAGGGCACCCAAAATGCCAGGGCAGTATAGGAACCCCACAAATGACCCCATTCTAGAAAGAAGACACCCAAAGGTATTCCGTACGGAGTATGGTGAGTTCATAGAAGATTTTATTTTTTGTCACAAGTTAGCGGAAAATGACACTTTGTGAAAAAAAACTATTAAAATCAATTTCCGCTAACTTGTGACAAAAAAATAAAAACTTCTATGAACTCACCATACTCCTAACGGAATACCTTGGGGTGTCTTCTTTCTAAAATGGGGTCATTAGTGGGGTTCCTATACTGCCCTGGCATTTTAGGGGCCCTAAACCGTGAGGAGTAGTCTTGAAACAAAAATGACCTGTGAAATCCTAAAGGTACTCATTGGACTTTGGGCCCCTTAGTGCAGTTAGGGTGCAAAAAAGTGCCACACATGTGGTATCGCCGTACTCGGGAGAAGTAGTACAATGTGTTTTGGGGTGTATTTTTACACATACCCATGCTGGGTGGGAGAAATACCTCTGTAAATGACAATCTTTTGATTTTTTTACACACAATTGTCCATTTACAGAGGTATTTCTCCCACCCAGCATGGGTATGTGTAAAAATAAACCCCAAAACACATTGTACTACTTCTCCCGAGTATGGCGATACCACATGTGTGGCACTTTTTTGCACCCTAACTGCGCTAAAGGGCCCAAAGTCCAATGAGTACCTTTAGGATTTCACAGGTCATTTTGAGAAATTTCGTTTCAAGACTACTCCTCACGGTTTAGGGCCCCTAAAATGCCAGGGCAGTATAGGAACCCCACAAATGACCCCATTTTAGAAAGAAGACACTCCAAGGTATTCCGTTAGGAGTATGGTGAGTTCATAGAAGATTTTATTTTTTGTCAAAAGTTAGCGGAAATTGATTTTAATTGTGTTTTTTCACAAAGTGTCATTTTCCGCTAACTTTTGAAAAAAAATAAAATCTTCTATGAACTCACCATACTCCTAACGGAATACCTTGGGGTGTCTTCTTTCTAAAATGGGGTCATTTGTGGGGTTCCTATACTGCCCTGGCATTTTAGGGGCCCTAAACCGTGAGGAGTAGTCTTGAAACGAAATTTCTCAAAATGACCTGTGAAATCCTAAAGGTACTCATTGGACTTTGGGCCCTTTAGCGCAGTTAGGGTGCAAAAAAGTGCCACACATGTGGTATCGCCGTACTCAGGAGAAGTAGTATAATGTTTTTTGTGGTGTATTTTTACACATACCCATGCTGAGTGGGAGAAATATCTCTGTAAATGGACAATTGTGTGTAAAAAAAATTAACAAATTGTCATTTACAGAGATATTTCTCCCACCCAGCATGGGTATGTGTAAAAATACACCCCAAAACACATTATACTACTTCTCCTGAGTACGGCAATACCACATGTGTGGCACTTTTTTGCAGCCTAACTGCGCTAAGGGGTCCAAAGTCCAATGAGCACCTTTAGGCTTTACAGGGGTGCTTACAATTTAGCACCCCCCAAAATGTCAGGACAGTAAACACACCCCACAAATAACCCCATTTTGGAAAGTAGACCCTTCAAGGTATTCAGAGAGGGGCATGGTGAGTCCGTGGCAGATTTCATTTTTTTTTTTGTCGCAAGTTAGAAGAAATGGAAACTTTTTTTTTTTTTTTTTCTCACAAAGTGTCATTTTCCGCTTACTTGTGACAAAAAATAATATCTTCTATGAACTCACTATGCCTCTCAGTGAATACTTTGGGATGTCTTCTTTCCAAAATGGGGTCATTTGGGGGGTATTTATACTATCCTGGAATTCTAGCCCCTCATGAAACATGACAGGGGGTCAGAAAAGTCAGAGATGCTTGAAAATGGGAAAATTCACTTTTTGCACCATAGTTTGTAAACACTATAACTTTTACCCAAACCAATAAATATACACTGAATGGGTTTTTTTTTAATCAAAAACATGTTTGTCTACATTTTTCGCGCTGCATGTATACAGAAATTTTACTTTATTTGAAAAATGTCAGCACAGAAAGTTAAAAAAATCATTTTTTTGCCAAAATTCATGTCTTTTTTGATGAATATAATAAAAAGTAAAAATCGCAGGAGCAATCAAATAGCACCAAAAGAAAGCTTTATTAGTGACAAGAAAAGGAGCCAAAATTCACTTAGGTGGTAGGTTGTATGAGCGAGCAATAAACCGTGAAAGCTGCAGTGGTCTGAATGGAAAAAAAGTGGCCGGTCCTTAAGGGGTAGAAAGCCCTAGGTCCTCAAGTGGTTAAATAATCCTTTATACTGTATATTTTATATTGTGTGCGACCACTACCGCCTTTGAGAACTTAGACTACTAAGGATTAGTGGGGCCTGTAATTTATTTTATTTTATTCTATGTTATTTTATTTCTCATCGGATTAAACCTATGCAAGCATTTTATAGCACTGTTTATGATGAAATTTGAGTATACTTGTATTAATATATATTGGTACCAATTCAAGTATTTTGTCTACAATTTGATACCCAGCGCTGTCTCAACGCCACACAGATTCAGCATACTTTATATCAGGAGATCCTTGGGTGCTCCTGTTTTTTGTAGACAGCAGCGGGTGAAATACTACAAAGACCCGTACAGGTCCCTTCCCCCTATTAGAGCGCCTCCATACGAAATTACTCTCTGTATTTATAGATTATTTAGTCAGTGTTTGCCCAGTGTAAAAACTTTCTTCTCTTAGATTTACATTCTGAAATGTATTACATGGTGACATCTTTACTACTGGCAGGTGATGTCTGTATAGGAGATGCTGCTTTTTTGGCAGTTGGAAACAGCTGTTATTTCTCACAGTGCAACAAGGCTTCCACAATGTGATGTCAGTACTTAGGTGCTGACATCCCACTGCGGGAGGATAAATAGGAGACACCGAGAGCCCAATATAGTGTAGTATGTATTGGAAACCGTGGATAAATGTAAGTGTGAGATGAATATACTCACAAACATGGGTTACCTCTTAGGCAACCACTGTAGATGCAGGTGAGGAGATTAGACCTGTCCTCACTCAGGATTAAGATGTCGCTCTCTGTAGATCAGGAAAGTAGGGGTAGGTCACCCCTCCACCAGGGGTGGACACAGTATTATCGTAAGAGAACAGAGGCGCCAGCAGGATAAAAGGTAATAAAAATTTTAAAATTTGCTGGGAGGCAGTGGTGGACTTACCTCCGGAAAGCAGACTCAAAATACTGTCTGAATTAAACAAATAAATTTATTATTGGTACCCCAAAAGATGCAACGTGTTTCGCAGGCACAGCCCGCTTCATCAGGCAATAAGATAGGGGACAAACTGTGGACAAAGACAAAAGACATTGCAGTAGCTCGTCAGTAGCACGAATGGCACCTCTGGTGCACGAGGTGCCATTCGTGCTACTGACGAGCTATCTCGGACTGTCAGACGCACGGAGTGCACAGCGAGAGGAACGTTTTTAGCCAAAACCATTAGTCTTTTCACTGCATTGTGCAGACGATCATCGGGAAGCGGAGAGGACCCAACGAGCCTGACCGGGAGGCACGGGGGAGAGCCCGTAACCAAAACTCTGAGCGCTGTATTGCTCCAACACATTGTGAGTGAATTTTTAGCATTAAAGTTTACTTTTTAACAAACGGAACTGTACTATGTGAGGTTTCTCATCCCATGAGGTATATGTTGATCAATGAGGACTGGTAACAACAGGAAGCAGCAGAGGTGTGGAGGTTCTGATCGAGGGGGATCACACATGAGCGATCTTTGACCAGTCTCACAGTGGTCAAACGGACAGGGTAAGTGCAATCATATACAAGAAGCATTTGTGCATATGCTATATAAGGTGGAGCGCTAACTACTATAACAAGAGACTGACGAGCTACTGCAACGTCTTTTGTCTTTGTCCACAGTTTGTCCCCTATCTTATTGCTTGATGAAGCAGGCTGTGCCTGCGAAACGCGTTGCATCTTTTGGGGTACCAATAATACATTTATTTGTTTAATTCAGACAGTATTTTGAGTCTGCTTTCCGGAGGTAAGTCCACCACTGCCTCCCAGCAAATTTTAAAATTTTTATTACCTTTTATCCTGCTGGCGCCTCTGTTCTCTTACGATAACACTGCGGGAGGAGTTTCACCACAATATCAGTCATACAATGTCCCCTGATGATTTGTCTGTGAAAAGGTAAAGATTTCTCATGTAAAAGGGGATATCAGCTACTGATTGAGGTGAAGTTTAATTTTAAAAACATGAAACTAGGGAAAACTTCCATGCCACTCAATATTGAGACAAAGCTGCTATTTGAGGTAGGAAGCTTTCTGTGTTCTCCCAAATTGTTTCAAGCCATCTAGGCTAATTAGCTTAATAGGGCAGGAGCCACAAATTAGAAGGGGCCCACTACAGTCTTTAAAGAGAAACTCCGACCAAACATTGAACTTTATCCCAATCAGTAGCTGATACCCCCTTTTACATGAGAAATCTATTCCTTTTCACAAACAGACCATCAGGGGGCGCTGTATGACTGATATTGTGGTGAAACCCCTCCCACAAGTAACCCCTCCCACAAGAAAAGTTCAAACTTTTGTGTGAAATAGCTGTTTACAGCTGTCTCCAACTGCCAAAAGCCATGCAGCAGCTACATCACCTGCCAACATTAAAATGTTCACTGGAGTTCCTCTTTAAGAGAGGGCTACATTTAAACAAAAAATAAAACAATAGTTATTTGAGGTTGCATTGATATTTTTAAATAGGTAATGCCTTAAAATTGGCCATTAAAATTTTCTTTGAAAAAAATCCAATAAAAATTATTGAAACCTAAATAGGTAATGCCTGCTATTTGCTGATGATCACGTTGATATCTGGCAAGTAATTATAAATCCACGACTTCTCATTGCAGGTCCTTTTTTTTGCCTTCTGTAGGCATTCTTCCTGTCTTTGTTCATAGATATTACTGTCAGAATTTTACCAGCATCAATACACATTGCTGCTTACCCTGCATTTAGTGAATCAACCTCATTTGTTCAGTCAGTGTTGAAAAATGATTTGTTGCCAGAAGGAATGTTGCTTTAAGGCAAAAGAATGGAGTGATTTTATTCTTCCTTTATTTTTTAGTGTTAGAAAACAAAATGGAAATGTAAAAATTTAAACAACACAGAATATAGAGCAGAAAGAATCGTGACACTATCATTTTAACATCACAGCTTCGAGAATGTTGGTTCAGTGTGTTGAATTTTATTCTAGGGGAATCCATTTGGTCATGTTAAAGGGAACCCAAGGTGAGAGGGATGTTAAGGCTGCCATATTTCCTTGTAAACAATGCTAGTTGCCTGGCATCCCTGTTGATCTTCTTGTATAAGTAGTGTCTGAGTCAAAACCCTGGAACAAGCATATGGCTAATCCAGTAAAACCTGAGTCAGCTGAGCCAGAGTACCTGATCTGCTGCATGCTTGTTCAGGGTCTATGGCTAAAAGTAGAGACACAGGATCAGGAGGACTGCCAGACAACTGGTATAGGTTAATGCTAGGTACACAAAATGCAGTTTTCTGACAGTTTTACTGTCAGATCGATTATTTCCAATATGTCCGATCTGATTCCAATCAATTTTACATCACTTCTATGGAAAATTAATCGGAAAAGCTATTGCAAATCTGTAAGAAAATTACAAAGTGTGTACCTAGCATTAAAGGAAATAAATATATAGTTACATAGTTATTTTGGTTGAAAAAAGACATACGTCCATCGAGTTCAACCAGTACAAAGTACAACACCAGCCTGCTCCCTCACATATCCCTGTTGATCCAGAGGAAGGCGAAAAAAACCTTACAAGGCATGGTCCAATTAGTCCCAAAAGGGAAAAATTCCTTCCCGACTCCAGAAGGCAATCAGATAATTTTCTGATCATTAGGCATTACCTTGTAATTGTAGCCATGGATGTCTTTCAACGCAAGGAAAGCATCTAAGCCCCCTTTAAATGCAGGTATAGAGTTTGCCATAACGACTTCCTATGGCAATGCATTCCACATCTTAATCACTCTTACTGTAAAGAACTCTTTCCTAAATAAATGGCTAAAACGTTTTTCCTCCATGCGCAGATCATGTGCTCTAGTCCTTTGAGAAGGCCTAGGGACAAAAAGCTCATCTGCCAAGCTATTATATTGCCCTCTGATGTATTTATACATGTTAATTAGATCTCCTCTAAGGCGTCTTTTCTCTAGACTAAATAAACCCAGTTTATCTAACCTTTCTTGGTAAGCGAGACCTTCCATCCCACGTATCAATTTTGTTGCTCGTCTCTGCACCTGCTCTAAAACTGCAATATCTTTTTTGTAATGTGGTGCCCAGAACTGAATTCCATATTCCAGATGTGGCCTTACTAGAGAGTTAAACAGGGGCAATATTATGCTAGCATCTCGAGTTTTTATTTCCCTTTTAATGCATCCCCAATTTTTGTTAGCTTTAGCTGCAGCGGCTTGGCATTGAGTACGATTATTTAACTTGTTGTCGATGAGTACTCCTAAGTCCTTCTCCAAGTTTGATGTCCCCAACTGTATCCCATTTATTTTGTATGGTGCTAGACCATTGGTACGACCAAAATGCATGACTTTACATTTTTCAACATTGAATTTCATCTGCCATGTATGTGCCCATATAGCCATCCTATCCAGATCCTGTTGCAATATGACACTATCTTCCTGAGAGTTGATGATTCTGCACAGTTTTGTATCATCTGCAAAAATAGCAACATTGCTCACTACTGCATCTACTAGGTCATTAATAAATAAATTGAAGAGCACTGGACCCAGAACAGACCCCTGTGGGACCCCACTGCTAACAGTCTCCCATTTTGAGTACGATCCATTGACCACAACTCTTTGTTTTCTGTCTATTAGCCAGTTCCCTATCCATGAACACAGACTCTTCCCCAGTCCTTGCATCCTCAACTTTTGCACCAGACTTTTGTGGGGAACAGTGTCGAATGCCTTTGCAAAGTCCAAGTATATCACATCTACAGCATTCCCAATATCCATATTAGCATTCACTACCTCATAAAAGCTGAGCATGTTAGTCAAACTAACTAACTAATGGCAGTCTCCATATACATCTCACCTCGGGTTCCCTTCAAGTGATAAGACTACAGAATGCATGTAATGCCAAATATTATTGCTGAAGGGTTCATTAACCACTTAAGGACCACAGTCTTTTCGCCCCTTAAGGACCAGAGCCTTTTTCTCCATTCAGACCACTGCAGCTTTCACGGTTTATTGCTCGGTCATACAACCTACCACCTAAAGGAATTTTACCTCCTTTTCTTGTCACTAATACAGCTTTCTTTTGCTGCTATTTGATTGCTGCTGCGAGTTTTAGTTTTTATTATATTCATCAAAAAAGACATGAATTTTGGCAAAAAAATGACTTTTTTAACTTGCTGTGCTGACATTTTTCAAATAAAGTAAAATTACCTATACATTTGAGCGCGAAAGTTATTCTGCTACATGTCTTTGAAAGAAAAAACACCATTCAGTGTATATTTATTGGATTGGGTAAAAGTTATAGCGTTTACAAACTATGGTGCCAAAAGTGAATTTTCTCATTTTCAAGCATCTCTGACTTTTCTGCGCACCTGTCAGGTTTCATGACGGGCTAAAATTCCAGGATAGTACAAATACCCCCCAAATGACCCCATTTTGGAAAGAAGACATCCCAAAGTATTCAGTGAGAGGCATGGTGAGTTCATAGAAGGTTTTATTTTTTGTCACAAGCTAGCGGAAAATGACACTTTCTGACAAAAAAAAGAAAAAAAAAAGTTTCCATTTCTTCTAACTTGCGACAAAAAAAAAATGAAATCTGCCACGGACTCACTATGCTCCTCTCTGAATACCTTGAAGTGTCTACTTTCCAAAATGGGATCATTTGTGGGGTGTGTTCACTGTCCTGGCATTTTGGGGGGTGCCTAATTGTAAGCACCCCTGTAAAGCCTAAAGATGCTCATTGGACTTTTGGCCCCTTTGCGCAGTTAGGCTGCAAAAAAGTGCCACACATGTGGTATTGCCGTACTCAGGAGAAGTAGTATAATGTGTTTTGGGGTGTATTTTTACACATACCCATGCTGGGTGGGAGAAATATCTCCATAAATAACAATTGTTTTATTTTTCTTACACACAATTGTCTATTTATAGAGATATTTCTCCCACTCAGCATGTGTATGTGGAAAAATACACCCCAAAACACATTATACTACTTCTCCTGAGTACGGCGATACCACATGTGTGGCACTTTTTTGCACCCTAACTGCGCTAAGGGGCCCAAAGTTCAATGAGTACCTTTAGGATTTCACAGGTCATTTTGAGAAATTTCGTTTCAAGACTACTCCTCACGGTTTAGGGCCCCTAAAATGCCAGGACAGTATAGAAACCCCACAAATTACCCCATTTTAGAAAGAAGACACCCCAAGGTATTCCATTAGGAGGATGGTGAGTTCATAGAAGATTTTTTTTTTTTGTCACAAGTTAGCGGAAATTGATTTTAATTGTTTTTTTTCACAAAGTGTCATTTTCCGCTAACTTGTGACAAAAAATAAAATCTTCTATGAACTCACCATACTCCTAACGGAATACCTTTGGGTGTCTTCTTTCTAAAATGGGGTCATTTGTGGGGTTCCTATACTGCCCTGGCATTTTAGGGGCCCTAAACCGTGAGGAGTAGTCTTGAAACCAAATGTCGCAAAATGACCTGTGAAATCCTAAAGGTACTCATTGGACTTTGGGCCTCTTAGCGCACTTAGGGTGCAAAAAAGTGCCACACATGTGGTACCGACGTACTCAGGAGAAGTAGTATAATGTGTTTTGGGGTGTATTTGTACACATACCCATGCTGGGTGGGAGAAATATCTCTGTAAATGACAATTGTTTGATTTTTTTTACACACAATTGCCCATTTACAAAGAGATTTCTTCCACCCAGCATGGGTATGTGTAAAATTACACCCCAAAACACAATATACTACTTCTTCTGAGTACGGCGATACCACATGTGTGACACTTTTTTGCAACCTAGGTGCGCTAAGGGGCCTAACGTCCTATTCACAGGTCATTTTGAGGCATTTGGATTCTAGACTACTGCTCACGGTTTAGGGCCCCTAAAATGCCAGGGCAGTATAGGAACCCCACAAGTGACCCCATTTTAGAAAGAAGACACCCCAAGGTATTCTGTTAGGAGTATGGTGAGTTCATAGAAGATTTTTTTTTTGTCACAAGTTAGCGGAAAATGACACTTTGTGAAAATAAAACAATACATATCAATTTCCGCTAACTTGTGACAAAAAATAAAATCTTCTATGAACTCACCATACACCTAACAGAATACCTTGGGGTGTCTTCTTTCTAAAATGGGGTCACTTGTGGGGTTCCTATACTGCCCTGGCATTTTAGGGGCCCTAAACCGTGAGGAGTAGTCTTGAACCCAAATGTCTCAAAATGACCTGTGAAATCCTAAAGGTACTCATTGGACTTTGGGCCCCTTAGCACAGTTAGGCTGCAAAAAAGTGTCACACATGTGGTATCGCCGTACTCAGAAGAAGTAGTATAATGTGTTTTGTGGTGTATTTTTACATATAACCATGCTGGGTGGGAGAAATATCTCTGTAAATGACACATTTTTGATTTTTTTTACACACAATTGTCCATTTACAGAGAGATTTCTCCCACCCAGCATGGGTATGTGTAAAAATACACCACAAAACACATTATACTACTTCTCCTGAGCATGGCGATACCACATGTGTGACACTTTTTTGCAGCCTAGGTGCGCTAAGGGGCCCAACGTCCTATTCACAGGTCATTTTGAGGCATTTGTTTTCTAGACTACTCCTCACGGTTTAGGGCCCCTAAAATGCCAGGGCAGTATAGGAACCCCACAAGTGACCCCATTTTAGAAAGAAGACACCCCAAGGTATTCCGTTAGGGGTATGGTGAGTTCATAGAAGATTTTATTTTTTGTCACAAGTTAGTGAAAAATGACACTTTGTGAAAAAAACAATAAAAATCCAATTTCCGCTAACTTTTGACAAAAAATAAAATCTTCTATGAACTCATCATACACCTAACAGAATACCTTGGGGTGTCTTCTTTCTAAAATGGGGTCACTTGTGGGGTTCCTATACTGCCCTGGCATTTTACGGGCCCAAAACTGTGAGTAGTCTGGAAACCAAATTTCTCAAAATGACTGTTCAGGAGTATAAGCATCTGCAAATTTTGATGACAGGTGGTCTATGAGGGGGCAAATTTTGTGGAACCGGTCATAAGCAGGGTGGCCTCTTAGATGACAGGATGTTTTGGGCCTGATCTGATGGATAGGAGTGCTAGGGGGGTGACAGGAGGTGATTGATGGGTGTCTCAGGGGGTGGTTAGAGGGGAAAATAGATGCAATCAATGCACTGGGGAGGTGATCGGAAGGGGGTCTGAGGGGGATCTGAGGGTTTGGCCGAGTGATCAGGAGCCCACACGGGGCAAATTAGGGCCTGATCTGATGGGTAGGTGTGCTAGGGGGTGACAGGAGGTGATTGATGGGTGTCTCAAGGTGTGATTAGAGGGGGGAAATAGATGCAAGCAATGCACTAGCGAGGTGATCAGGGCTGGGGTCTGAGGACGTTCTGAGGTGTGGGCGG
Organism: Hyperolius riggenbachi; assembly: GCF_040937935.1. Lineage (NCBI taxonomy): Eukaryota > Metazoa > Chordata > Amphibia > Anura > Hyperoliidae > Hyperolius > Hyperolius riggenbachi. The sequence continues at coordinate 294,353,732 of NC_090650.1, forward strand.
GTGATTGGGTGCCCGCAAGGGGCAGATTTGGGTCTAATCTGATGGGTAACCGTGACAGGTGGTGATGGGGGTGATTGATGGGTAATTAGTGGGTGTTTAGAGGAGAGAAGAGATGTAAACACTGCACTTGGGAGGTGATCTGATGTCGGATCTGCGGGCGATCTATTGGTGTGGGTGGGTGATCAGATTGCCCACAAGGGGCAGGTTAGGGGCTGATTGATGGGTGGCAGTGACAGGGGGTGATTGATGGGTGGCAGTGACAGGGGGTGATTGATAGGTGATTGACAGGTGATCAGTGGGTTATTACAGGGAATAACAGATGTAAATATTGCACTGGCGAATTGATAAGGGGGGGGGGTCTGAGGGCAATCTGAGCGTGTGGGCGGGTGATTGGGTGCCCGCAAGGGGCAGATTAGGGTCTAATCTGATGGGTAACAGTGACAGGTGGTGATAGGGGGTGATTGATGGCTAATTAGTGGGTGTTTAGAGGAGAGAAGAGATGTAAACACTGCACTTGGGAGGTGATCTGATGTCGGATCTGCGGGCGATCTATTGGTGTGGGTGGGTGATCAGATTGCCCGCAAGGGGCAGGTTAGGGGCTGATTGATGGGTGGCAGTGACAGGGGGTGATTGATGGGTGGCAGTGACAGGGGGTGATTGATAGGTGATTGACAGGTGATCAGTGGGTTATTACAGGGGAGAACAGATGTAAATATTGCACTGGCGAATTGATAAGGGGGGGGGGGGGTCTGAGGGCAATCTGAGCGTGTGGGCGGGTGATTGGGTGCCCGCAAGGGGCAGATTAGGGTCTAATCTGATGGGTAACAGTGACAGGTGGTGATAGGGGGTGATTGATGGGTAATTAGTGGGTGTTTAGAGGAGAGAAGAGATGTAAACACTGCACTTGGGAGGTGATCTGATGTCGGATCTGCGGGCGATCTATTGGTGTGGGTGGGTGATCAGATTGCCCGCAAGGGGCAGGTTAGGGGCTGATTGATTGGTGGCAGTGACAGGGGGTGATTGATGGGTGGCAGTGACAGGGGGTGATTGATAGGTGATTGACAGGTGATCAGTGGGTTATTACAGGGAATAACAGATGTAAATATTGCACTGGCGAATTGATAAGGGGGGGTCTGAGGGCAATCTGAGCGTGTGGGCGGGTGATTGGGTGCCCGCAAGGGGTAGATTAGGGTCTAATCTGATGGGTAACAGTGACAGGTGGTGATAGGGGGTGATTGATGGGTGATTGATGGCTAATTAGTGGGTGTTTAGAGGAGAGAAGAGATGTAAACACTGCACTTGGGAGGTGATCTGATGTCGGATCTGCGGGCGATCTATTGGTGTGGGTGGGTGATCAGATTGCCCGCAAGGGGCAGGTTAGGGGCTGATTGATGGGTAGCAGTGACAGGGGGTGATTGATGGGTGATTGACAGGTGATTGACAGGTGATCAGGGGGGATAGATGCATACAGTACACGGGGGGGGGGTCTGGGGGGGTCTGGGGAGAATCTGAGGGGTGGGGGGGGGGTGATCAGGAGGGGGCAGTGGGCAGGGGGGGATAAAAAAAAAATTGCGTTGACAGATAGTGACAGGGAGTGATTGATGGGTGATTATGGGGGTGACTGGGTGCAAACAGTGGTCTGGGGGAGGGCAGGGGGGGGGGTCTGAGGGGTGCTGTGGGCGATTAGGGGGCAGGGGGGGTAAATCAGTGTGCTTGGGTGCAGACTAGGGTGGCTGCAGCCTGCCCTGGTGGTCCCTCGGACACTGGGACCACCAGGGCAGGAGGCAGCCAGTATAATAGGCTTTGTATACATTACAAAGCCTATTATACATATGTGCAGCGGCGATCCGGGTGCTAGTAACCCGCCGGTGCTTCCGAACGGCCGGCGGGTTACTACGAGCGGTGGGCGGAGCGAGTCCCCGGCGGCTGATCGCGTCACGAATGACGCGATCGCCGCATAGCCACTCCCGCAGCCGCCCCCGCCGGTGGGCGTATTGCGGTCGTTTGGGCCCGGACTTTGCCACCGCCCATCGGCTGGGGGCGGTCCTTATGTGGTTAAAATGAAACAAACTGGTAAACATACATTTTTTCTTTAGCAATCTTTAACCCTAACAATATGTCAGTTAAAAAAAAGCACTATGGCAACAAAGATGTCAAATATCTACTTACACAATGCCTGGTGCTGTACCAGCTAAGAGACACGATATGACATAGCTGTGCAGAAGGTCAATTGTAAAGCATTAATCAATTCCTACTGGACTACTTAATTCATAGTCTACTTATACTCTGACTTGTCACCTTTAGAAAATCACTATTCCTCTCCCCACCTTTCAAATCCAGTAGATGCCATGATCAGATTTATCGCAGAAATGCAATACACCAAGCAATCTGTCATTAGCCCTTAGGCAATAAAATGTCTAAAAGGACAATTTTTCAGACAGGATAAAGAGATTATACTAAACATGTTCATGCTGGTAAGAGGCAGGTCACTTTTCATCAAAGCCTAACTGATATTTAATGCACTGCCAAGCTGCAGAATGTCCTTCTAAGTCTTAAGGACACATACACTATGTCTATTCTCTTAAAAATAATATATAATACACATATGTTCTCGTAGTTTCCCTAAACATACAACATTGTAATTTGCCTTTGTGTGTATTTATAAATACAAGACGTGCATTGTATAACCTTTCCAAGAAAAAAAAAGCCACTGTAGGTGTTTTTGGGATACAATAGAAATATAGTGCAAATATAGTTAATGAAAGGCATTATTTAAATCATTATAATTAACCAGTAAATAAAATTGAGCACAGGCAAACATAAAAACAAAAATTATATTTCTCCATTTGTGTTTCTAGTATCTATTATTTTTTTTTGTAATTCAGTCTGTTAAGTATCTGATTCTTTCTTGACATTAGCTTCCTATAACCACCTACATAAATTAATTTGCACTGGAAGGTCAAAAGCTACATTAGTCTCCACTGGACTGCACAGTGCTGCCAATTTAAGTAGTGTAAACTAAGTAATGTTATTCAAACATTTTTACTTTTTGGTTTTAAAAGGTCAATTACGATTTAGGAGGAAATAGTACTTCTTTATATGATCTTGATGCAGAGTCAGAAATTTTAAAAGAACGCTTTCAGGAGAAAGGATATGACCAGCCAAAGTTGATTTTGCATATTTAGAAGCCAGGTCTAAAAACCATCTCTACTAATGTATTGAGCACGATCACAGACAAGAAAGGATGTGTTTGAGAAGCCATATACAGGTGAAAATTGAAAAATTAGAATATCATGCAAAATTCCATTTATTTCAGTAATTCAACCATTTCAGCCCGCAGGTATTTGTCACCTTATGGATGAGAGGAATTTTAACATTTCAGCGCTCTTCCCATTAATTCCCCAATAACTTTATCACAACAAAATGATCAATTCCTTGTTTTTTTCACCACCAATTAGGCTTTTTTCAGTTGGTACATTATGCTAAGAATTATTTTATTCTAAATGCATTTTGATGGGGATAATAAGAAAAAAATTGAAAAAAAAAATTATTTCTCAGTTTTCAGCCATTATAGTTTAAAATAATACATGCTACCATAATTAAAATTCACACATTTTATTTGTCCATTTGTCCCGGTTATTGCAACATTAAAATTATATCCCTAGTATAATGTATGGTGACAATATTTTATTTGGAAATAAAGGTGCATTTTTTCAGTTTTACATCCATCACTAATTTTTAGCACATAATTTAATAATAATATGCCCTCTTGACATACATATAAAAAATGTATTGCCTAAAGTCAGTAGGTATAATTTTACTATTTGGCCACAAGATGTCCCTGCCCAGTACTTCCTATTCGCGTACAGTAAGTACTCTATAGGAAGTAATGTGTTGCTACATTGTAACTAGGGAAGTGACACAGGCATCAATGGTTGCCTGAGATCACAGTGGCCTAGAGGGGAGATTAATAAATGTTCCCTTTCATAAATCTAATGATCAGCAGTGGTAAGCGGCATAAATCGGCAAGTGGGAGGAAACGCGGCGGCTCTATTTAAGAATAAACACTGTTTTTAAACAAAAACAGTGATATTCTCAGCAGACGAGAACAGATTGTCTCAGGGGACTTTTTTCCCCTGCAGCCAATTCCTCCCTGTTGCCAGCAACATCGTGATCGCGGACTTCTGCCCCCACGAGCGCGTGCACAGCTGTCCAAGCTACAGGGACGTGACTGTCGCGTTCCTGCGGCTGTGGCAGCTGCCGCTGCCGTCGTGAGACTCACATCCCAGCGGGAGTAATGGCTAAAAGATAAAATTGATATATGAAATCGGAACCCTTTGGAGGTGTTTTGAATCAATAAGCTTATTAGAATCTGACATTTTGAGCCTAAAATATTGAACATTTTCACAATATTCTAATGGTCTGAGATTTGGATTTTAGGGTTTTCATAAGCTATAAGCCCTAATTATCAAAACGATAACACATAAAGGCTTTAACCACTTGAGGACCGCCCCCAGCCGATGGGCGGCGGCAAAGTCCGGGCCCAAACGACCGCAATACGCCCATCGGCGGGGGCGGCTGCGGGAGTGGCTATGCGGCGATCACGTCATTCGTGACGCGATCAGCCGCCGGGGACTGGCTCCGCCCACCGCTCGTAGTAACCCGCCGGCCGTTCGGAAGCGCCGGCGGGTTACTAGCACCCGGATCGCCGCTGCACATATGTATAATAGGCTTTGTAATGTATACAAAGCCTATTATACTGGCTGCCTCCTGCCCTGGTGGTCCCAGTGTCCGAGGGACCACCAGGGCAGGCTGCAGCCACCCTAGTCTGCACCCAAGCACACTGATTTCCCCCCTCCTGCCCCCTGATCGCCCACAGCACCCCTCAGACCCCCCCCTGCCCACCCCCCAGACCACTGTTTGCACCCAGTCACCCCCCTAATCACCCATCAATCACTCCCTGTCACTATCTGTCAACGCTATTTTTTTTTTTATCCCCCCCCCTGCCCACTGCCCCCTCCTGATCACCCCCCACCCCTCAGATTCTCCCCAGACCCCCCCCCCAGACCCCCCTCCCCCCGTGTACTATATGCATCTATCCCCCCTGATCACCTGTCAATCACCTGTCAATCACCCGTCAATCACCCCCTGTCACTGCCACCCATCAATCAGCCCCTAACCTGCCCCTTGCGGGCAATCTGATCACCCCCCCCACACCAATAGATCGCCCGCAGATCCGACATCAGATCACCTCCCAAATCCATTGTTTACATCTATTCTCTCCTCTAAACACCCACTAATTACCCATCAATCACCCCCTATCACCACCTGTCACTGTTACCCATCAGATTAGACCCTAATCTACCCCTTGCGGGCACCCAATCACCCGCCCACACGCTCAGATTGCCCTCAGACCCCCCCTTATCAATTCGCCAGTGCAATATTTACATCTGTTATTCCCTGTAATAACCCACTGATCACCTGTCAATCACCTATCAATCACCCCCTGTCACTGCCACCCATCAATCACCCCCTGTCACTGCCACCCATCAATCAGCCCCTAACCTGCCCCTTGCGGGCAATCTGATCACCCACCCACACCAATAGATCGCCCGCAGATCCGACATCAGATCACCTCCCAAGTGCAGTGTATACATCTCTTCTCTCCTCTAAACACCCACTAATTACCCATCAATCACCCCCTATCACCACCTGTCACTGTTACCCATCAGATTAGACCCTAATCTGCCCCTTGCGGGCACCCAATCACCCGCCCACACGCTCAGATTGCCCTCAGACCCCCCCCCCCCTTATCAATTCGCCAGTGCAATATTTACATCTGTTATTCCCTGTAATAACCCACTGATCACCTGTCAATCACCTATCAATCACCCCCTGTCACTGCCACCCATCAATCACCCCCTGTCACTGCCACCCATCAATCAGCCCCTAACCTGCCCCTTGCGGGCAATCTGATCACCCACCCACACCAATAGATCGCCCGCAGATCCGACATCAGATCACCTCCCAAGTGCAGTGTTTACATCTCTTCTCTCCTCTAAACACCCACTAATTACCCATCAATCACCCCCTATCACCACCTGTCACGGTTACCCATCAGATTAGACCCTAATCTGCCCCTTGCGGGCACCCAATCACCCGCCCACACCTCAGAACGTCCTCAGACCCCAGCCCTGATCACCTCGCTAGTGCATTGCTTGCATCTATTTCCCCCCTCTAATCACACCTTGAGACACCCATCAATCACCTCCTGTCACCCCCTAGCACACCTACCCATCAGATCAGGCCCTAATTTGCCCTGTGTGGGCTCCTGATCACTCGGCCAAACCCTCAGATCCCCCTCAGACCCCCTTCCGATCACCTCCCCAGTGCATTGATTGCATCTATTTTCCCCTTTTACCGCCCCCTGAGACACCCATCAATCACCTCCTGTCACCCCCCTAGCACTCCTATCCATCAGATCAGGCCCAAAACATCCTGTCATCTAAGAGGCCACCCTGCTTATGAAAGGTTCCACAAAATTTGCCCCCTCATAGACCACCTGTCATCAAAATTTGCAGATGCTTATACCCCTGAACAGTCATTTTGAGAAATTTGGTTTCCAGACTACTCACAGTTTTGGGCCCGTAAAATGCCAGGGCAGTATAGGAACCCCACAAGTGACCCCATTTTAGAAAGAAGACACCCCAAGGTATTCTGTTAGGTGTATGATGAGTTCATAGAAGATTTTATTTTTTGTCAAAAGTTAGCGGAAATTGGATTTTTATTGTTTTTTTCACAAAGTGTCATTTTTCACTAACTTGTGACAAAAAATAAAATCTTCTATGAACTCACCATACCCCTAACGGAATACCTTGGGGTGTCTTCTTTCTAAAATGGGGTCACTTGTGGGGTTCCTATACTGCCCTGGCATTTTAGGGGCCCTAAACCGTGAGGAGTAGTCTAGAAAACAAATGCCTCAAAATGACCTGTGAATAGGACGTTAGGCCCCTTAGCGCACCTAGGTTGAAAAAAAGTGTCACACATGTGGTATCGCCGTACTCAGAAGAAGTAGTATATTGTGTTTTGGGGTGTATTTTTACACATACCCATGCTGGGTGGGAGAAATCTCTCTGTAAATGGACAATTGTGTGTAAAAAAAATCAAACAATTGTCATTTACAGAGATATTTCTCCCACCCAGCATGGGTATGTGTAAAAATACACCCAAAACACATTATACTACGTCTCCTGAGTACGGCGGTACCACATGTGTGGCACTTTTTTGCACCCTAAGTGCGCTAAGAGGCCCAAAGTCCAATGAGTACCTTTAGGATTTCACAGGTCATTTTGCGACATTTGGTTTCAAGACTACTCCTCACGGTTTAGGGCCCCTAAAATGCCAGGGCAGTATAGGAACCCCACAAATGACCCCATTTTAGAAAGAAGACACCCCAAGGTATTCCGTTAGGAGTATGGTGAGTTCATAGAAGATTTTATTTTTTGTCACAAGTTAGCGGAAAATGACACTTTGTGAAAAAAAACAATTAAAATCAATTTCCGCTAACTTGTGACAAAAAAAAAAATCTTCTATGAACTCACCATCCTCCTAACGGAATACCTTGGGGTGTCTTCTTTCTAAAATGGGGTAATTTGTGGGGTTCCTATACTGTCCTGGCATTTTAGGGGCCCTAAACCGTGAGGAGTAGTCTTGAAACGAAATTTCTCAAAATGACCTGTGAAATCCTAAAGGTACTCATTGAACTTTGGGCCCCTTAGCGCAGTTAGGGTGCAAAAAAGTGCCACACATGTGGTATCGCCGTACTCAGGAGAAGTAGTATAATGTGTTTTGGGGTGTATTTTTACACATACCCATGCTGAGTGGGAGAAATATCTCTATAAATAGACAATTGTGTGTAAAAAAAATTAAACAATTGTCATTTACGGAGATATTTCTCCCACCCAGCATGGGTATGTGTAAAAATACACCCCAAAACACATTATACTACTTCTCCTGAGTACGGCAATACCACATGTGTGGCACTTTTTTGCAGCCTAACTGCGCTAAGGGGCCAAAAGTCCAATGAGCATCTTTAGGCTTTACAGGGGTGCTTACAATTAGGCACCCCCCAAAATGCCAGGACAGTGAACACACCCCACAAATGACCCCATTTTGGAAAGTAGACACTTCAAGGTATTCAGAGAGGAGCATAGTGAGTCTGTGGCAGATTTCATTTTTTTTTGTCGCAAGTTAGAAGAAATGGAAACTTTTTTTTTTCTTTTTTTTGTCAGAAAGTGTCATTTTCCGCTAACTTGTGACAAAAAATAAAATCTTCTATGAACTCACCATGCCTCTCACTGAATACTTTGGGATGTCTTCTTTCCAAAATGGGGTCATTTGGGGGGTATTTGTACTATCCTGGAATTTTAGCCCCTCATGAAACCTGACAGGTGCGCAGAAAAGTCAGAGATGCTTGAAAATGGGAAAATTCACTTTTGGCACCATAGTTTGTAAACGCTATAACTTTTACCCAATCCAATAAATATACACTGAATGGTTTTTTTTTTTATCAAAGACATGTAGCAGAATAACTTTCGCGCTCAAATGTATAGGAAATTTTACTTTATTTGAAAAATGTCAGCACAGCAAGTTAAAAAAGTCATTTTTTTGCCAAAATTCATGTCTTTTTTGATGAATATAATAAAAACTAAAACTCGCAGCAGCAATCAAATAGCAGCAAAAGAAAGCTGTATTAGTGACAAGAAAAGGAGGTAAAATTCATTTAGGTGGTAGGTTGTATGACCGAGCAATAAACCGTGAAAGCTGCAGTGGTCTGAATGGAGAAAAAGGCTCTGGTCCTTAAAGCGGGCCCAAACCAAACATTTTTTTAATTACAAATATTTAGTTGCACCACTCTGACACATACAAAGATAAATAAACACTCCTTCAAACCTATGATCATTTCAGTGCATGCTTTTCACCCTTCTCTTTTCATAGCTAGGTTTATACTGGGGGCAGCCATTAGCAATTCCTCCATTGCCAGACACCATCTACTCCACCAGTTTGCCGGAAAAATCCCGGCAATTTGAAAGGAAGGGGAGGGGTTCCTTCAATAAATGTAAAATATTTTATATTTGTCATCATGCAGCTGAAAAAAGGCTGCTATTTATTATTATAATTTAGAAAATAGATTTTATTTCTGAAATCTTGTATTTTTAATTTGGGTCCACTTTAAGGGGCGAAAAGACTGTGGTCCTGAAGTGGTTAAATATCTAATTTTGCATGTAATGAGTCTATTACATATATTAGTTTCACCTTTTAAGTTGAATTGCTGACATAAATGGACTTTTGCATGATATTTACATTTTTTGAGTTTCGTATGTATTTGTATGCAGTATACTGAACAAACCAGTCATGTTCACAAATTAATGTGTAAATACCTCCCTGCATCCTCTACATACTTTATCCTCTTTTACTGACGCTGAACTAGCAGCTGATCATTATAACATCACCTTAACCTCAGCCATTGACTCTATGGCTCCCTCCTCCGCAGTCTACCGACGCCGGGCCCTTTTACAACCCTGGATTACCAAGGAGATCAAACTACTAAAACACCTCTCCCGCATAGCTGAACGGCGCTGGCATAAAACTAACTTGCCTGAGCATTATTAAAGTTACAAAGAGGCTTTGCACACACTCAGACAGGCCCTCACAGCAGCCAAACATTCATACTTCTCCTCACTAATCTCCTTACACTCCCACCACCCTAAACTACTCTTTGCTACATTCAACTCCCTCCTCTGGCCTCCACCTCCACCTCCCACTCCCTGCATCTCAGCCAAGGACTTTGTCTCCTTCTTTAGTGATAAAATCACCAACATCCGAAAACACTTTAACCAGCAGTCTCCTGTTTCCCTACATACACCACACCTTACATCCTCCCTGACAACCTTCTCACCACTAACTGAACTTACTGACTCCTCTCTCATCTCTAAATCACGTCCCACTACATGCCCCCTTGACCCCATGCCCTCTCACCTCATTACTCACTTATCCTCTACCATCTCACCTGCCTTAACCACCCACTTCAACCTTTCTCTCACCAGAGGCATAGTTCCATCCTCCTTTAAACAAGCCCTTATGATGCCCATACTGAAAAAACTTTCTCTTGACCACTCTTCCCTGCCCAACTACTGACCCATTTCTCTCCTCCCCTTCTCTTCTAAACTACTTGAGCACCACGTCTACACTGACTTAGTCTGTCACCTCAATGACAATTCTCTGTTTGATGACCTCCAATCTGGATTCCGCCCCAGCCACTCAACCGAAACTGCCCTACTTAAAGTAACCAATGACTTGGCGACTGCTAAATCTAAAGGCCTCTACTCTATTCTTATCCTCCTAGACCTCTCTTCCGCTTTTGACACTGTGGGCCACCCCCTACTTCTCCAAATCCTCTAATCCATGGGCATTCCGGGTTTTGCTCTCTCCTGGCTGTCCTCCTACCTCTCAGATAGGACCTTCAGAGTTGCTTACTCTGGCGCCACCTTCTCTCCACGTCCCCTCACTGTTGGAGTTCCCCAAGGCTCAGTCCTCGGACCTCTCCTTTTCTCCGTCTACACATATGGTCTCGGTCAGCTCATCAGCTCCTATGGTTTCTATTATCACCTATATGCTGATGATACCCAGATCTACATTTCAGCACCTGACCTGGACACCTTAACAGCTCGTGTCCCAGACTGTCTCAATGCCATCGCCTCCTTCATGTCCTCCCGTTTTCTAAAACTCAATATGGACAAGACTGAAATACTAGTCTTCCCACCTCACAAATCAATGCCCTGCCAGGCATCTCTATTTCTGTTGATGGCATTTCCATAACGTCTGTCCCCCAGGCTAGCTGTCTAGGTGTAATTTTGGACTCAAGTCTCTCATTCAAACCACACATTGACAAACTCTCCTCCTCTTGTCGCCTCCACCTAAAAAACATCTCCTGCATCTGCCCTTTTCTAACACAGGACACTACCAAACTTCTAGTGCATGCCCTGATCATTTCCCAACTAGACTATTGCAACTCTCTGCTCTGCGGTCTCCCTGACAACCGTTTAGCCCCGCTACACTCTATTATGAACTCTGCTGCATGACTCATCCACCTCTCCTCATGCTTCTCCAGCCCAAGCACCCTCTGTCTGTCCCTTCACTGGCTGCCAGTCACACAAAGGATACAATTTAAAATCCTTACTAGCGCCTACAAAGCTCTCCACAACATAGCTCCTTTCTATCTTAATCAACTTATTTCCAGATACCATCCTACACGCAATCTCCGCTCTGCTAACGATATCCTTCTGTCTTCTTCTATGATCATGTCTTCCCACTCCCGCTTACAATACTTCTCTTAATCCTCTCCCCTCCTCTGGAACACTGTCCCTCAACACATCCGCCACTCACCCACACTTACTATTTTTAGGCGCAATCTGAAAGCTCATCTGTTCAGGCAAGCATTTTGTCCTACCTAGGACACCACCCACTAACTGCCATTTATACCACCCCATACACAGCTTCCCTTTACCTACTGTCCTATACCTTAAATGTTTAGACTGTATGGCCTTTTGGCCAGGGCTCTCTTCCCTTTCTTCTCACAATGCTGTGTAATAGGTGTACATATCTCCCACCTCTGTGTAAAATATGTTGTTAATTTGTTCACTGTTTTAGTTGTTATACCCTCTTGTCTTGTATCAACTGTTTGTATTTTATGCTTTGTATAGCACAGGACACTACCCTGTATACCCTGTATTATATTGTACAGTGCTGCGGAAGATGCTAGAGCTATATAAATCAATAATAATAACAATAAAATACTGCTATTTTTTTAGGGCAAACAGTTTTGAGTTCTTTGATTTGAAATCATCCCAAACTTGCTTATAAGAAAGCACCACATTTGGGGAGATTGTCGGTAAAGACTATTAGGTTTGCTGAGGAGGGAGGAGAGAAGGAGGGGCAAATTAAACCTTGTGGAGATTGTAGACCCTGCAGAAAATTGGGAAAAGGTGAAAATGTGTCTGTGTTAACATCGATTCATTGGACAAAACTCATCAAATACAGGGAACAATGAGTTGTGATACAACAGGGGCAATATATGTTCTGGTGTGCCCCTGCAAAAGGCAATATATGGAAAGATTTAGAAGTGTCTTAAAACCAGAGCTTCTGAAAAATAATTTGAGATTTCGAAAGGTTTTAAAAACAGCCATAATCTGAGTATTTTAAATACCATTATGGCAGTTTCTATGAGGGAGTGAAATTGTATGCAATTGCAACAGATGTAGAAGAAGTTACTATGCGAAACAGATGTCCAGAGGAGAGTCCTTCTGGATATATAAAATACATACCTTAAGCCCCTTTGGTTTAAACCATGACGGTGAGCTATGTGCATTTGATTGAGAGCTAGTGAGCAGAAGTATAGAGGGATAGTTTTCTTCTGGGGAGGGTGATAGAGCAAAGTATGTAGACTTATATTACACCCCCCCATCCACACACACTAAGCTGTACATTGAATGATTGAAAGTTCTACTATATTGGCCACTATGTTGTAATCAAGTGTTTGTGGTAGTCTTTCCCCCAATGTGCAATTCTCCAGAGTAAATTTGTCACTGATGGTCTTCATTGAGCGTCAGATTTGGTTCACAAATGAACCCAAACATTGGGCTTGATTCACTAAAGCACGCTAACAGAGTTAGCACACCTAAAAGCTTTGCACGTGCAAACTAGGGTGCTAAGTAGTTTTCACGGGCAAAGCTGTTACTGATCGCGCGATATTTGGTGCGCTCGAAACGTTGCATCAGTGCGCGTGAAAGGTCGCACCGTCCGCGTGCAAAGTAAGCTTATCAGGCTATTTTGCACGCAGACGGTGCGACGTATCGCGCACACCGGTGCGACATTTCGCGTGCACCGCACAGCGATAAACTTTGCGTGAGCAAACTTTTGCGTACATATTAGCGCATGCAAAGGCACTTTGCACGTGCTAAGGGGCTTTTCACTGGCATGCTAACAATTAGCATGCTTTAGTGAATCAAGCCCATTGTGGTTAATTTGGCCAAACGTTTGTCGAACCATGGAAACTTCAACTTACGGAATGAATCTTCTTCGTTAGGTTAATATATGTACCAAAATGTAATGTCATTGGAGCTTAGAGTGCTAATAAAGGCACTACAAGCTTCAGTCGCAATATGTTGTAGCAAAAAATGTGTTGCCCTTTGTGCTTAAACTGATAAACATTTGAACAAATATTGTGTCTTGGATGAAGATGGGCCAACACTTACTTTTTAAAAATGCTTTTTAAATATGTTATCATTTTTGGCACCTCCTTGCTTATGTTTCTGAGTTTATCACCTTTGTTGGCAGGAGTTTTTATGTTTTACAAGTATTCATTAAATATATTTTGTTTACCTTATATGTACTCAGCATGATTCCAGAAGTAAAAGCTATCTAAACAAGTGTATTGTCTCTAATGTCAACATACAAATACATATCAAATGATCTTCTTGCTGCCTGTCCTCCCAAGAAACAATTACAAATTAACACCTCACTAGCTCTCCTCTTAAAATCCTTTGGGATACTCAGGAAAAGCAGGAGGGGGCGGAGAGGCAGTGGGTCCAAAAACAAACACCAGGGAAGCAACACCAGGGAAAGGGTAACAAGCTTGACAGTGTCTAAAAAACATAGCTGTCCCCAGGAAAGCTCCATCACAGCCACACTCTGCAATGCCAGATCGATAAATAATAAAACTGCAACTATACATGACCTAATAGAACTCTCTGATTTGACCTTTTTGACGGAGACTTGGCTTGGGAAACATGCAGGCCCAACTCTTGAAGCAACCGTGTCCCCCAATTATTCAGTCTTGCACTGTGAGAGGCAAGACCGCAAGGGGGGGGGGGGGGGGTTGCCATATGCTTCAGATCCTCTTTGAACATAAGGTCCCTGGCCATAGGCCCCACTGAATCCTTTGAATGCCTGGCGGCCCAACTCTCAGCAGAGAAAAACATCACCATATTGCTCATATACCACCCCCCAGAAAATGGCTCAGCCTTTCTTAAAGAAATCTCTGACCTCTGAATGCTGACAAAACTGAGGTCCTTTTTGTCCAAAGCCAGCACTCGCCATCAAAACAGCTCTATCCTAAATCAACACCAATCAGGATTGGGAATTCAGACATAAACAGCTCCAACCTTGTGCGCAGCCTTGGTGTGCTAATTGATGGGGAATTGAGTTTCAGAAACCAAATTTCATCCGTAGTCAAATCTTCTTACTTTCATCTGAAGAACATTGCAAAAAGTAAACATCTGATTCCCCCAGAGGATCTTCCAACCTTAGTTCATGCATTCATCACATCACGGCTGGACTACTGCAATGCCCTTTATGCAGGCCTTCCCAAAAAGGACCTGCTCGGCTTGCAATTAGTGCAGGATGCTGCTGCCAGATTGCTAACCATCCAGCCTCGCCACTGTCACATTACACCGATCCTTCGCTTACTGCACTGGCTACCAGTAGAGTGGAGAATACTCTTCAAAATTGGACTGCTGACATTCAAATCACTGCACAACTTGGGCCCTGGATACATGAAGGACTTGCTGAAGCTGCACCACACCCCTCACAACCTCAGATCAGCAGGATCCATAAACTTGGTCACCCCCAGAGTGCACCGCAAAACCTCTGGAGACAGAGCTTCCTGTCATGCTGCCCCTACTTTTTGGAACTCCCTACCACACCTAGTAAAGACAACCTCATCCCTGGAGTTATTCAAATCCAGACTGAAAAGCCACCTGTTTAGCCTGACTTTTCCGGACTTATAGAATTCTTCCTCTGTACCACGGTTTACCAATCAACCAATAATTGGTCTGAGCCATGCCTATGCGCTTTGAGTCCTATGGGAGAAAAGCGCTTTGCAAATGTTATTTGTTGTTGTTGTTGTACTCACAGCACTATGCCATATTAAGCTCCTGGTGTCCCTGTTGCTCTTTTTAGGATTCCCCATTGTGGTGTTACTTATCACCCAAGTGTTAGTAAACATGCATCTACATTTGATTTTTTTCCCACTAGAGTGACTGTTAATGTAATTTGATATTGTATACTTTGTTAATCCCAGAAAAATGTCCAGGAGGTGTGTCTAGGATTGTTTAGGAGGTGTGTCTACTAGTAACAACAACAACAACACACACACACACCACACATACACACACATATATTGTATCTTATACCGATGAAGAGGTAGACTTTGAGCCCGAAAACCATTGTCTGTATAGCAGCACGGTGGCAAAGTGGCAAGCACTCTCATCTAGCAGTGCTAGGTCCCCGGTTTGAATCCCAGCCAGGACACTATCTGCTGCACAGAGTTTGTACTGTATGTTCTCCCCATGTCTGTGTGGGTTTCCTCCAGGCGCTACAGTTTCCTCTCATATCCCAAAAACATAGAGGTTAGTAAATTGGCTTACCCCTAAATTGTCTCCAGACTATGATACATATACTGTACGATGCAGAAATAGACATATGACTATTGTCGGGATTAGATTGTGAGCCCCTCTGAGGGACGGTTGAGTGACAAGACAATATACTCTGTACAGCTCTGTGGAAGATGTAAGTGCTTTATAAGTTCTAAATGATGATAATAATAATAATACTATTACAGATGTACTCCTATATGAAGAACTACCGTACTTGCAATAAACCTTCTTGGTTGAAACTCTGGAGTGTGTGGACTAATCTTGCTGCTGAATAAAACTCTGTCCAACTTTTTTGAGTATGCAAAAATAATATACCATTGTACATATGCAAAGTATTTTTTCTCTGTTTCATGCTATTTTTATTCAAACAGAGAAAAGAAACTTTACAAGTAATACAGCTAAAGCTTTTATATGCAGCAGAAAAACAAGAACACAACAATATACAGTAAAAAGCATAGAGTGTCTAGTGACTTCGGCTGGCTTGAAAATGCAATTTTTTTCGCCATTAGAAGCAAATTTAAAGTAAATGTAACTGCAGGTGGCGGTTTGAAGTTGCTCTGAAAATTTTCTAGACAAGCATAATTGAGAAGCAAAAAAAGAACACAATAATAAAATACTGGACAAAGCATAATTTCCAAAACAGCATCACGCATAAGAGCATGGATAAAACACAGCATCAATAAAATGCAAGTGGTAATAAAAGTGAAATTTTTATTCATGCATTGAAAGTTGGAGCACATTTTATGGACGCCATTTAAACTGCATGCATTTGTTTCAAGCTAGCACGAACAGCTAATAAATCTCCCCTTTATGCATCCATCAGGAACTAAGCTTGCAAAGTGTCTGGAGATTAGGAAGAGGCGCACAAGAAAACAAACTAAAATGTTGGTATCCTGCCAATCAAATAAAGTATGATCACCTGAAATGGCTAGCAGGTTAAATTTAATGAGTAAACAACAAACTCAGGCTTTTTTTATAGGTATCATTTTTTTTGTTCATTTGTATCACAATATTTCTATATTATGAGCAGCCAGGCTCTAATTAATAGGTTTATTTGAATGTGCTTAAAATGATTTCAAGCTTTTTTCCTTTTCCTTCTGATAATTAAATAAAGGACATACTGTCTAAAGAGTTTCTAGAGAACTGTAAAAAAGATTTTAAATAATAAAATAATTTTGCTTGCTATTCGCAGCCAGGGAATATGTCACAAGAAAAATAATACTTGGACATGTTGTAACGTCACTAATTAGAGTAATTAAAGGAGCACATTCAATGGAGTCTGCCATTAATCTGATTAAATAGATGAAGCCTGAAGCCTAAAAAAATACCTCTTTATACTAGGCAGTCCTGTTCAGCAATAAGGCCATAGCTGAAATGCCGCATCCCCGCAGCAGAACGATCAATTACGGTAATACCCTGGGTCAAAATTTGTGGCTCCTTCCGGGTAGAGGCAGAGCTTTGTGCAGTAGCTCTGCCTCTGCTCGCGTCAATCTCTGTGGATGTCCGCCTCCTCTTGCCCCTCTCAGTCTTCTTTCACTGAGAGGGACGGGGAGATGCGGAGATCCGTGGAGATTGACGTGACTGGAGGCAGAGCTACAGCGCAAATCTCAGGTTAAAATGGCAATGACACTGTAACAGCTTCTGGGTCTGATAAACTGTAATATTGCCCACTTGAGCTATATGGAAACATGGACATTACCTTGCACATCTGTTGTCCTTTCAGCTATAACTGACAGCAACTGATGTATTCCAGTTCTGATAAAATCTCAGAACTGGAGTGGATAGTGGATAGTTGTTTGATGAAAATGGTGAGCTTCTGAGAGGAACTGACGGTGAGATAAATATGCAATATTCATTTGCAGGTGCATCATGAGTTTATTTTAAATAATTTTACTTGGTTCAGGTTCCCCCAATGGGCATGACCACGGCAGCAGCCCCAGGACCGGCTAACGCCAATTGGCATCAGGTCCTGGAGCTTGGTTGTGCAGGAGATCCCGCACAGGCTATGCGCACATCTCCTGCTTGGAAGGTGGAGCTCCGCCCCACCTTAAGTCTCCAATCGGCAATCACCGCTCGGGACACTGTTAGTAGGTGAAACTGCTGTCTTTTTACTAAGTACAGTGCTGCGATCTGCAGCAGCGCTGTACTGGGGACACTGGAGTGCGATCAGCTCTCATAGGCTGAAGCCTATGACAGCCGATCGCGTCATTGGCTGGCTGGGGGAGGGAGGGTTTTCAGGGGGGGGGGGGGCGAAATAATAAACAGTACATTTTATTAAAATAAAAAAAACATAAATGTTTATTAAAAAATATATATATAATGGGGGGGGGGGGCAATCAGACCCCACCAACAGAGCTCTCTGTTGGTGGAGTCTGATTGCCCCCTATTGTTTATTTTTTTATATAAATAAACAATGGGGGGGCTGAAGCCTATGACAGCTGATCACGAGGATTGGCTGGCGGGGGGCGTACAGTGGTTAAAAAACCCCACATTTTTTATAAAAAAAATACACAAATAAACATAAACAAACAAGCAAACAAACATCTGGGGGGTGATCAGAACCCACCAACAGAGAGCTCTGTTGGTGGGGAGAAAAGGGGGTGGGGGAAATCACTTGTGTGCTGTGTTGTGCAGCCCTGCAGCGAGCCCTTAAAGCTGCAGTGGCCAATTTAGTGAAAAGTAGCCTGGTCTAACACTGCGGTCCTCAAGTGGTTAAAGAATGAAAATGTCAGCCTCCGTATTCCTCTCACTTTCATCAGCACAGGAACCAGAACTAACACCTATCACCTACATTGTAAAGGTCTGATGGTTGGGAAGAGACAGCTGTCCTATTTGTGCTTAGTGACTTTATTGTAATAAGAGTCATAGATATAGAACACTGCTTCTCAGTACAGTATTTCTATCATTTTGTTTTCTTGGAATAGCAAGTTTTATATGAATTTATTCTGCAGTCTACACTTAAGGGTTGTTGTATATTATTTTGGATGTGAAATGTTATGCATTCTAGAGCTTCAACTGCCTTGTAATAGACATAGTACGTACCTGGTGGAGATACTGAAATGAGCCATTAAACCTTTGTTGAGTTGTTGCATAATAGGTTAAGGTTCTGGTATCTGCAATAATGAAACTAAGAAACAATGGGTGAATTCATGAATGTTATACTCTGAATTATTCTGAATCTATTACCCCATAGTGTGTTATTAGGCTGAAATTCCTGGAAAAAAAGTATTTCACACAGACTTTTCACTTACTAATATGAAGTTGAAATTTAACATTTTTCCTCAATACCGCAAAACAGGGGCTCCATTCCCACATCTTTAATAAAAAAAAAATATATTCTCGGAAAATATCTACTGGGCCAGGGAAAGAATGTACTGAGTCAATCAAATCTGCCGCTAGCTTATTAATTAACCACCTACCAGCTAGTTGGTCAGCAGATGCTATTCAATAGTTCAGATGTATTTCTCTTCCTGGGTCAGTAAATATTCTGGTAGAAGAAATTTTGTCACAACTTCTAACGCCTGGGTTGGATTTTTCATTTCTGGCATTAAGTGAACTCAAGCACAGCTCTGCCTGGGAAGTCATGGGTGAAGACTAAAATGTAGTTGTAAAAATATAACCTTTATTATATTAAGGGCATATAGTGTAAGCATAATTGAAATCAGTTCCTTTATTGTAACTACAAACCGTTTCATGCTATAACCAATATGAACATGATATAGCTGATTTAAAATAATGGGCACACTTTTTACTGCTAATAGCCACTAATCGGGACAAATATCAGTCTATAGATGCGCCCTTTTTACACAGATGGCTCTGGCACCCTCTTCAAATGATACCCTTAGAGGAGCTCACAATCGAATCCCTACCGTAGTCATAGTCTAGTGTTCCCACCATAGTCATATGTTCATCATACACAAACAACAGCGGCATGTGACAGGAGCAGATCAATCTCTGCTAAGAGTTGATCACATATGAGTGAGTCCAGATGGCAATCAACATCATTTAGATATTATGTATTCACTACCTCTAAAAATGTATGGCTTCCTTTATGCTTTAGCGTAGATCTCAATCTCTCAATCACTCTCACAATCACTAGGCATACAGACGCCATTCAATTGCTGTGAAACATCAACAGCACTATAACAGGTTATGTTACTTTCTTACTATGTGTTTTGTATTGAAGACCTCTTTCTGCACATCGCTGTAAGCTCTATTCATTTTTATAACTATAGCTATGTTTTTGTAAAGTGGTTGGTTGGTTCACCAACTAATGTTAAAACCACCATGGGTAGATAGCACACAAACATTTTACTGATACTTACACAAATAAAATAGTGCATGTTGCACAATAGGCTCAACATGCGTTATGTGGGTAATTCTAGCATTACTATGGTTAGAGATGGTCCGAACCTCCGATTTTAGGTTCGCAAACTTTCGCCAAACGTTCGATTTGTGCGAACTTTCGCGAACCGCAATAGACTTCAATGGGGAGGCAGACTTGGAAAACTAGAAACATTTATGCTACCCACAAAAGTGATGGAAAAGATGTTTCAAGGGGTCTAACACCTGGAGGGGGCATGGCGGAGTGGGATAGACACCAAAATTCCAGGGGAAAAATCTGGATTTGACGCATAGCAGCGTTTTAAGGGCAGAAATCACATTGAATGCTAAATTGCAGGCCTAAAGTACTTTAAAACATGTTGCATGTGTATACATCAATCAGGGAGTGTAATTAGAGTACTGCTTCACACTGACACACCAAACTCACTGTGTAGCGCACGGTAAACAGCTGTTTGTGTTGTGACGGCCGTGCTGGACTGACGCGCAGGCCCGCCATCAGGGGGGGACATCCGTGACTCCCGTCACGGGCCCGGGCCTGCAGGGGGGCCCCATCCCCGCCGCGCCCTAGCGGGTGCCGTCCGGCCGCCGCTCAACCTCCCCTGGCCGCTGCTCCCTCCCTCCCTCCATCCCTCTAGCCGCCGCCGCCGCCTCCGCCGCCGCGTCAGACCCCGAACAGGCGGCGACAATAGTGCGGACGCTAGGACCCAGCGCCCGCACTGATATGCGGAAGTGACGTCACTTCCGCATATAGAGCGGGTGCGTCCAGTGCCCTCTCTTACTGGTCAGGTCGCCGCTGATCTTGAGGTCTGACGCTGCTGGCAAGGTAGGGGAAGCAGCGGCGGCGGCTGGGGGGGGCCTCCCTGTCACTCACTCACTAGCTAAAGGGGCTCCCTGTCACTCACTCACTAGCTAAAGGGGCTCCCTGTCACTCACTCACTCCCTAAAGGGGATCCCTGTCACTCACTCACTCCCTAAAGGGGCTCCCTGTCACTCACTCACTCCCTAAAGGGGCTCCCTGTCACTCACTCACTAGCTAAAGGGGCTCCCTGTCACTCACTCACTAGCTAAAAGGGCTCCCTGGCACTCACTCACTAGCTAAAGGGGCTCCCTGTCACTCACTCACTCCCTAAAGGGGCTCCCTGTCACTCACTCACTCCCTAAAGGGGCTCCCTGTCACTCACTCACTAGCTAAAGGGGCTCCCTGTCACTCACTCACTCACTCACTCCCTAAAGGGCCTCCCTGTCACTCACTCACTAGCTAAAGGGCCTCCCTGTCACTCACTCACTAGCTAAAGGGGCTCCCTGTCACTCACTCACTAGCTAAAGGGGCTCCCTGGCACTCACTCACTAGCTAAAGGGGCTCCCTGGCACTCACTCACTAGCTAAAGGGGCTCCATGTCACTCACTCACTCCCTAAAGGGGCTCCCTGTCACTCACTCACTCACTCCCTAAAGGGGCTCCCTGTCACTCACTCACTCTCTAAAGGGGCTCCCTGTCACTCACTCACTCCCTAAAGGGGCTCCCTGTCACTCACTCACTACCTAAAAGGGCTCCATGTCACTCACTACCTAACCTGGGGGTCCCTGTCAGAATCCAGGTGAGAGGTGTCTACCATAATAAGGGGGCATTCTGCCTATTTATGTGAAATGCTGTCTATTTATGTGCCTCATGACTGCTGAATTTGTCTTGTTGGGGGCCTAATGATTGAATTTTTACTTGTTGGGGGCCTCATGATTTGTTGGGAGCCTCAAGATTGCTGAATTTGTCTTGTTGGGGGCCTCATGATTTGTTGGGGGCCTCATGATTTGTTGGGGCCTCATGATTGCTGAATTTGTCTTGTTGGGGGTCTCACGATTGCTGAATTTGTCTTGTTGGGGGCCTCATGATTGCTGAATTTGTCTTGTTGGGGGCCTCATGATTGCTGAATTTGTCTTGTTGGGGGTCACATGATTGCTAACTGCGAGACTATGGGAAAAGCTGAATCATTACCATATGAGACAATAGCATTAAACCTACTTTTTTAGCTTTTTTAAACAGAAAATAAAACTGGGAGGTTCTAAAAAATGATGGAGCACTTCCTCCTTCCGGCTTGAAGGAGAAAGTGCTCGATATCGAGGCTTGCAACGCGTCCATTCGGACACTTGCACCTCATTGAAACGCTGGGCGGAGAGCGGCGTTCTGGGTAATTAACCCCGCCGCATCTAGCCGCTCAGCTGTGGCAATTAGAGCTAAATTGAATCTCGAGTATCCACCGTGGTTATTCGTGATTAATTTGTGGACAGCAAGCCTCCAACTAGCTCTGCCAACATGTAATGGCTACGCACATTTCTCAGTTTGGGGGGGGCCCGGACTGATGATTTGTGAGGGGCCCCAAAATTTCTGATGGCGGCCCTGCTGACGCGCATCATGGCGAGAGTGCAGGCAATAGCGGTTTTCAAGCATATATGGTCGCCAGGCCGAGGTAGCTCAATGACAGAACAACAGTGACTGTCCAGCTGATCAAATTTGGTCTGTCCACAATGAAGCAACAAGCTTATTATCTTGGGTGTGCCCCCTCCGAGATACTCATATACAGGGGCGTAAATAGGCCCCACCGGGCCCCCCTGCAAAATTTCAGAGCGGGCCCCCTCCCCCCCTCCCTCCCTGGGGCCCGCTCGGGGCCGTGGTGTGGGAGCTGGAGGGGTGGCAGCATGAGGGGAAAGCCTTGGCCACAGTCGGCGGGGAGAGGGGAAGATCCCCCCTCTCCCTCACCTCGGAGCTCTCCCCTCTGCGCTTCCCTCCAGCTAACGTTATACAGCGGGCAGTGGGCAGCGGCGGGCAGATACATACCTTCCTTGCGTTCCACCGCATAATCTTCGCTCTGGCGTCACTTCCAGAGGAGGGTGGCTGTGAAGGTGCAAGGGAGAAAGCGGCTGAAGATGCTCCACCTGAAGGAGGAAGAGGAGAAGGAGGGTGGCTTTGCTTTTGTGTGCTGCTTTTGCTCAGGTGCTCTTCCCATTGCAGTTTGTGCCTTTTCTGTAGGTGCCGTCATAAAGCATTTGTCCCTGCGTGGGTGTTGGCCTTTCCACGGCTCAATTTTTAGAGGCAGAGAGAATAGATGGCATTGCTCTGATCTACGGATGACTCACTAAAAAATGTCCAAACTGCTGGGCCCCCCTGGGGTGATGGCACTATGGTGGCATCAGCAACTGACATTGAAGAGCATGTTGGCTGGTGCCGGACACTGCCACCAGCTGTTTCTGACAACGAGCTCCCCCTACTTCTTTCAGCAACTCGTCTTCTCCTACTCCTCTCTGGCTTCCCCTCTGAACTGTCCCCTTGGTCATCTTGTCTCTTAGGATCCCATGTGGTATCCGTATCATCATCATCATCATATTCATCCTGCCCAGCTTCGCTTGCCTCAGACACCTCCAAAACTGCACCATCAGCAGATACTTTATCATCCTCATCCTTACACGTTATGTCCATAGTGTCGTCGCCTAACTCAGACATATGAGGTGGTGTAACTTGCTTAGTGCCTTCATCTGGTGTAACAATAATGGCTGTGAATCAGTTAGTTCCCCACCAATTAACTCCTGCGAAGTGTCAAATGCAGTGGCTGTGGTGCTTGAAGTAGTGCTGGTGGCTGTGGAAGATGAGGTGTTCTGTGTTAAATAGTCAACCACGTCCTGACAAACTTGGGAGTTGATGGGAAGTGCCTTCTTCTGAGCACTGTACTTTGGGCCAGGGCCGCACGAAATCACATTAACACGACCTCGCACAGACCTGCCGGGTGGCCTTCCTCTGGGTCTGCCTCTACCTCTGCCTCTACCTGTTTTATCCGTTTTGTCCATATTGGGGGGGATGAAGTGAAAGGTATGCACTAACTTGACTAATACAATGTGCAGTCACACAGGTGCAGTTAACAGGTATGCACGGAGTGGTATATCACACTGCGTGCGCTCACGTAGGTGGGTGGGTGCACAGTGAACAACAGGTAGGTATATGCAGTGGGTATTACAATGTGCACCTGTCACACACAGACAGATCCTGGACAGGCACAGTGACACTGCGTGCGCTCACGTACGTGGGTGGGTGCACAGTGAACAACAGGTAGGTATATGCAGTGGGTATTACAATGTGCACCTGTCACACACAAGCAGGTACCGGACAGGCACAGTGACACTGCGTGCGCTCAGCTCATGTAGGTAGGTGGGTGCACTGTGAACAACAGGTAGGTAGGTATATGCAGTGATGGGTATTAGAATGTGTACCTGTCACACACACAGGTAATAGTCACTGAATGTGCTGGGCCTGGCAGTGGCACACACAGTAGGAATTATCAAAGCTGTAACACGCATGCAACACAAGTGTCAGTGGGACACACACACACACAAAAAAATAGATCACAAGATTAGCTCTCAAAAGAGCTGTTGAGGGGTGCTTTTTTAGCAATAAGAATCAGCAAGGAGCAAGCTAAGAAGCCTACAAGAGCCTAACTAATCTTTCCCTATGAGAGTCTGCAGCAGCTTTCCCTTCTCTAATTACTGCAGGCACACGAGTGAGTCCAATGCCTGATGCTGCCTGCCTTTTATGAGGGGGAGGGCCTCCAGGAGGGAGTGTAGCCTGATTGGCTACAATGTGCCTGCTGACTGTGATGTAGAGGGTCAAAGTTGACCCTCATGATGCACTATAGGGGCGAATCGAACTTCCAGTAAAGTTTCCGGTTCTCCGCGATCGCGAACCCCGGATGTTCACCGGAAACCGTTCGCCGGCCAACCGTTCGGGCCATCTCTAACTATGGTAACACACATTATACATTATACAACTTACCATAATAAAGTGAATGTTACCCATGTATTTTAGGATTGGTTAGTAAATCAACACTAAATTGAGTTACAGGCCTTTTTATGCAGTTTTTTTTTCTTTAAAGAGACTCCGTAACAAAAATTGCATCCTCTTTTTTATCATCCTACAAGTTCCAAAAGCTATTCTAATGTGTTCTGGCTTACTGCAGCACGTTCTACTATCACCATCTCTGTAATAAATCAACTTATCTCTCTCTTGTCAGACTTGTCAGCCTGTGTCTGGAAGGCTGCCAAGTTCTTCAGTGTTGTGGTTCTGTGATTCATCTCCCCCCTCCAGGCCCCTCTCTGCACACTGCCTGTGTATTATTTAGATTAGGGCAGCTTCTCTCTTATCTTTTACAAGCTGGATAAATCCTCCTCTGAGCTGGCTGGGCTTTCACATACTGAGGAATTACATACAGGCAGAGCTGTCTGCACTCTGCAGGAAGAAACAGCCTGACACTTCAGTGGAAGATAGCTGCAGGGGGAAAGAAACACACAAATGATCTCTTGAGATTCAAAAGGAAGGGTGTATACAGCCTGCTTGTGTATGAATGTATTTTCTATGTGTGGACATGCTGTACATCAACCTACTTCCTGTTTTGGTGGCCATTTTGTTTGTTTATAAACAAACTTTTAAAAACTGTTTTTAACCACTTTTAATGCGGCGAGGAGCCGCGAAATTGTGACAGAGGGTAATAGGAGATGTCCCCTAACAAACTGGTATGTTTACTTTTGTGCGATTTTAACAATACAGATTCTCTTTAAGAATTAGTACTTAATAAAGTTTTGTCACAATTCAATAATATAATTTCATACCTTTTAACCACTTGAGGACCGCAGTGTTAAGACCCCCTGAAGACCAGGCCATTTTTCATTAAATTCGGCAGAGGCGCTGAGTGTCGTTTGTTTTGCTAGATGCTGTAACTCCTTTTTCTATTGCCTGAGGAAGCGGGCGCTGACCCGTGAAACGCGTTGCTTTGTTTTATCTGGAGTTCGTTAATAAATAGACTGAATGTACAGTCGTGTTGTGTCTGCTTGGAGGAGGTAAGTCCACCACTGCCTCCTCTAATTACCAAGTTTTGGCTTTTAAGCTCCTTTAAAACCCCTTTTATCCTTTTGGCGC
The DNA here is from genome assembly GCF_040937935.1 of Hyperolius riggenbachi. NCBI lineage: Eukaryota > Metazoa > Chordata > Amphibia > Anura > Hyperoliidae > Hyperolius > Hyperolius riggenbachi. Next base: position 294,379,522 of record NC_090650.1, read on the forward strand.
CTCTGTTCTCTCTTATATAAGTTTGTTTGTTTATGTTTATTTGTTTATTTTTTTAAATAATTTTTTTTTTTAAACTACTGTACGCCCCCGCCAGCCAATCCCCGTTATCAGCTGTCATAGGCTTCAGCCTATGACAGCCGATCACCTCTGTGCCTCTGGAGGGGACAGCCGTGTCACACAGCTGCTCCCAGTACAGCACAGCTGTAGATCGCAGCACTCTACATCTTAATTAGGCGGCAGTTTCGCCGTCTAACAGTCTCCGAGTGGCGATCGCTCCGCCTAACAAGCAGGAGATGTGCGCGCAGCCTGTGTGCGATCTCCTGCAAACTGAAGCTCCAGGACTTTACGGTGATCGGTGTTAGGCGGTCCTGGGGCTGCCGCCGCGGCCACACCCATCGACGTGATGCGGTCGGGAAGTAGTTAAATGAATTCATTTTGTGAATTTTAAAAACATTGATTGCATTCAAATTGTATTAAAACGTTTTTTTTTGTCGATATAAGTGTAAATTTGAAGGCTGTGAACAAAATAAAATAAAATACAGATACAATGTTTTAAAGCGGACCTGAACTCAGAATGTTCACTCTGCTGTAAAAGATACACAGTTGCATAATAACCTTTATACAATACAATAACATGTCTATAGTGCTTTTCTCCCATAGAACTCAAAGCGCTTAGGCTCTCTCAGATTCAGTAGTTGGTAGTAGGATGAAGTATTCACACAGAGGGGATCTAATTAACATGTATAAATACATCAGAGGGCAATATAAAAGCTTGGCGGATGAGCTTTTTGTCCCTAGGCCTTCTCAAAGGACTAGAGGACATGATCTGCGCATGGAGGAAAAACATTTTAGCCATTTATTTAGGAAAGGGTTCTTTACAGTAAGAGTGATTAAGATGTGAAATGCATTGCCACAGGAAGTAGTTATGGCAAACTCTATACCTGCATTTAAAGGAGGCTTAGATGCTTTCCTTGCGTTGAAAGACATCCATGGCTACAATTACTAGGTAATGCCTAATGATGTTGATCCAGGGATTTTATCTTATTGCCATCTGGAGTCGGGAAGGAATTTTTTTTCCCTTTTGGGGCAAATTGGACCATGCCTTGTAAGGGTTTTTCGCCTTCCTCTGGATCAACAGGGATATGTGAGGGAGCAGGCTGGTGTTGTACTTTGTTTTTTGGTTGAACTCGATGGACGTATGTCTTTTTTCAAACCAAATAACTATGTAACAAAAGTTATATTTCTGCAAATGCCAAACTGAACAGGTGGGGTTTCAGTCCGGATTTAAACACATCCAGGGAAGGAGCTGTCCTGAATTGATCTTCTCAGGTAAGAAGTTCCAAAATGTAGGAGCAGCATGACAGAAGGCTCTGGGACCAAAAGTTTCCAAGTGGACTTTGGGTATGCCTAGATTATTAGAATCTGTGGATCTGAGATTGCAGCGATTGCTATGTAGCTGTAACATTTCTTTCATGTATCCGGGGCCCAGATGATTTAGTGATTTAATTGTCAGTAAGCCAATCTTGAATAGAACCCTCCATTTTACAGGTAGCCAGTGAAGGGAGTGCAGGACTGGCGTTATGTGGCAGCGACGGAGTTGGTTGGTTAGCAGTCTGGCAGCAAACATTTCTTTGCTACAGCTGATACAAATCCTAAAATAAATCTGCAGTGTTTTTACTTCCTGATTCATGGAAGCGGACATATTGTTAACATACTGTGCTTTCAAATTAGCTTATCTGCCATGTCTGCCATGGCAGTCAGGTGACACAGGGGAGAGATCAAATTAAAACTTGTGATTAGACACAAATGAGGGGGAATTAACCCTCCTGGCGGTCTATTAAAAACCATTCAGAGCCAAGAAGCAGTTATAGTGTGGCACTCCCTATAATGATATGAACAATTTTTGTGCGGGAGGAAACAATTGAAGCTAAGGATCACTCTTCGCCTCCACACTCCTTTCAATGGGATCCGAGGAATGCTGGGACATGTGCTCCGCCAATTTTCATGGAAGGAAGAACACGACAATACAAACGTAAAGGAGCAGAAGCGTGCACCAGTGTCCTCTGACAAATCTTGCCTTTTAATCCTCCAGATCAAATCCATACAAAGGGGTGAACATCAGTATACACGCAGATATATTACATACGTACTGGTGGTGGTGGTCTGGTGGGTGCCAAGGGTGTGAAAGGGTCGGCGACGGCCGTTTTGCGACCAACAGGAATGCAGCGTTACCAAGCGTCCGTCGCCGACCCTTTCACACCCTTGGCACCCACCAGACCACCGCCACCACCACCAGTACGTATGTAATATATCTGCGTGTATACTGATGTTCACCCCTTTGTATGGATTTGATCTGGAGGATTAAAAGGTAAGATTTGTCAGAGGACACTGGTGCACGCTTCTGCTCCTTTACGTTTGTATGGTCTATTAAAAACCGCCAGGGGGCAGCGCAGCAGTTTTTTTTTTTTAAAACATGTAGCGAGCCCAGGGCTCGCTACATGATAGCCGCTGTGCTGCGACATCCCCCCACCCGCTTCGATTGCCTTCGGCGATCTGCAATCAGTAATTCCTGTTCAAAGAACGGTATTTCCTGGAGGGCTTCCCCCGTCGCCATGGCGATGGGCGGGATGACGTCACTGACGTCATCGACATCGTGACATCATTGGGAGTCCCGATCCACCCCTCAGTGCTGCCTGGCTAGGCAATGCATGGGGTCTGAGGGGGGGGAGCGGCGCGTAGCGGCGAATCGGCACGGAGCGGCGGCGATCGGTATGCACATGCAGCTAGCAAAGTGCTAGCTGCGTGTAGCAAAAAAAAAAAATTATGCAAATTGGCCCAGCAGGGCCTGAGAAATCTTCCTGCGCAGCTTACCCCAAACTACGTTCAGGGTTACCGCCAGGAAGGTTAGGCTAAACTCTCTAAATACAGGGTGCATTTCTCTATGTTTTCCTTCTGTCCTGTGCAAGAGTTCAGGTCCACTTTAACATAAATAGCCTTAATAATCTGCAACACTGTAAAAGGTTTCTAAGTTCCAAACCAACCGTGCATGTGCATTGCAACATATGCATAATGGGTTTTTTACATTTTCTTGCCAGGAATTTCTCAGGATTTCCAGAATTAACTTTCTTTGTCTCTCTCTCTCTCTCTTTGTCTCTCTCTCTCTCTCTCTTCTATATAAAGGCAAATTAAACTCATCATATGCTTACTGTGGCATCATGCACAGTATTAATTTCAATAGAAAGAGGTAGCTATTAAAGTCTGTGATAATCAAGTTCAATAAGATCGGGCATAGACAAAGGCGGTCACCTGGTGAGGCAAAGTGAAGAATAACACTTGACCTTCCTGGAGCTCAAAGACGTGTTAGCTAGAAAACATTGACTACAACAATTAAGACAGTATTATGCACATTTATTAATAGAGATCAAAGTTCATTTTGTGTAGACAAGTAGGAAAAAAGTGCTGATTGGTTACGCCAACAAACACCTTCATTTGATATTGAAAATAATCCAGCAGCAGACACTAAACTTATATTGAATGGTTAAAAAGGCTTCAATTAGGCAAGACAATATTGTTTCACTACTGTGATAATTATAGCCAGCACAGAGTTCTCTTGCAGCAAATTGTTTCTTTATTCCCCAAACTGAAACATCACATGCAGTGCTCTTATGACAGAATAAAATGCCACAGTTGTATAGTGTATAAACACCTTTTCTCTGGCACAATAGTGGAAGACTTTATTGTAAAAGACTTTGGAGTTGTAGCTACTACATTAGATATTTTCAAGAGTAACCTGTTAACTCATTGCAAGCTAGCACCAACAGGATTTAGCAAAGGAGTGAAAAATAATCTAAGAGGCATTCTACCAAAATAGCTGTACTAAACACAACACCTACCTTCTTAAAGGAATCATCAGGCAAAAATAAAAAAAATCAGCCATACTCACCTGGGGCTTTCTCCAGCCCCTTGCAGCCGACTGTCCTACGCTGACCGATCCACTCTCTGCTGCTGTCCCGGGCTCTCCGCATGCTGTCCATGCCAACCTCGAGGTCGTCCTCACTGCGCCTGCGTGAAGCGCCACTGTCAATCATGGCCACATCGTCTGCAGCACACTGCGCAGGTGCAGCACTACTGTGTCTGCGCAGTGCGCGCGGACAACGTGACCATGATTGATAGCGGCGCTTCACGCAGGCCCATAAGGATGACCTCGAGGTTGGCCTGAACAGCATGCGGAGAGCCTGGGACGGCGGCGGAGAGCAGAGTGGTCAGCGTGGGACAGTTGCTACAAGGGGCTGGAGAAAGCCCCAGGTGAGTAAGGCTGATTTTTTTTTTATTTTTGCCTGATGATTCCTTTAAAGGGAACCTAAACTGCGAAGGATATGGATTTTTCCTTTTAAAACAATACCAGTTGCCTGACTCTCCTGCTGATCCTGTGTCTCTAATACTTTTAGCCACAGCCCCCCAACAAGCAATCAGATCCGGTGCTCTGACTGGATTAGCTGCATGCTTGTCTCAGTTGTCTGATTCAGCCACTACTGCAGCCAAAGAGATCAGCAGGACTGCCAAGCAACTGGTACTGTTTAAAAGGAAACATCCATATCCCTCTTAGTTAAAGGACACCCAAGACGAAAATAAACTAATGAAACAAACGATTGTATCTATCTTCCTTCTCCTAAAAATGACTTTTTAAGATATTCCACAGTTTTATTTTATATTTAAATCTACTTTTTAAGTTTTACTGTTTTATTGTTTTTGCTCAATGACACATTCATTGAAGTATGCCAGAGGTAAAATCTGTGAACTATTGACTATCTTTATCTCTTTCCTGCTCCCAGAAGCCATTTTCTGCTAGGAAAGTGTTTTATAGTTGTAATTTCTTATCAGTGCGGGTCACACTGTAGTCACTTCCTGTCTGAGTCAGGACTGAGTCAGCCACTTACATACCTGATATTTAACTTTTTCAGGCAGAGAAAGAAAAAAAGGAACACAGCATAGTTATTTGTGTGCCAGGCACTGTACATACCAATGTCTATCTCATCATGTCACATGTCACCTTGGGTATTCTTTAAGGTTTCCTTTAAAACATAAGGTATTTGCAATTAATCTGCTACATGAGCAAGAAGGGACTAACATAATGCACCAAAAGTGATGTATGTGTGCATATATAAATCATTATTTTTGTCTATGAAGGTTCAAGTATATATCTGAATACATAGAAACTATTAACCACTTGCCGACCGCACGCTTATACCGTGCGTCGGCAAAGTGGCAGCTGCAGGACCAGCGACGCAGTATTGCGTCGCCAGCTGCAGGCTGATTAATCAGAAAGCAGCCACTTGCGCGAGTGGCTGCTTCCTGTCAATTCACGGCGGGGGGCTCCGTGAATAGCCTGCGGGCCGCCGATGGCGGCTCGCAGGCTAAATGTAAACACAAGCGGAAATAATCCGCTTTGTTTACATTGTACGGCGCTGCTGCGCAGCAGCGCCGTAAGGCAGATCGGCGATCCCCGGCCAATCAGCGGCCTGTCACTGGCTGCACAGGACGGATAGCGTCCTGTGCAGCCCCGATCACCAGGGGGGGGGGGGGGGGGGGGCAGGTAGGAGAGGGAGGGGGGGGATTTCGCCGCGGAGGGGGGCTTTGAGGTGCCCCCCCCCCCCGCAACACCCGGCAGGCAGGAGCGATCAGACCCCCCCAGCACATCATCCCCCTAGTGGGGAAAAAAGGGGGGCGATCTGGTCGCTCTGCCTGAACCCTGATCTGTGCTGGGGGCTGCAGAGCCCACCCAGCACAGATCAGCTAAAACAGCGCTGGTCCTTAAGGGGGGGGTAAAGGGTGGGTCCTCAAGTGGTTAATTTTACAGAGCCATTCCAACCCAGCTCCAGCTGTTTCAGGCTTAAGTTGGTCATCATCAGTATAAAAATGGAGTGATATGGTTCTACAGATAGAACTTGTGTAACAGGAGCTTTATAGAGTTCTCTGTAAAGTCATGGAGAACTAGAAACATTAACATTTTGTAAGGGACTAAAGTTAACCTAAAAGGTATTTTTGAAATTGATTTTATTATTACCTTTCATACACATTCCACATTAAGGCCCAGTGCACACCGAGCGGTTTTTGGAGCCTCTAAAAATGCTTGTCTAATGTATTGCAATGGGATGGTGCACACCGGCGGTTTGCGTTTTTTGCCAAGCCGCAAACGCGCCTCCTGCTGTGCGTTTGCGGTTTTCGGAAGCGTTTCGTCCTCAATGTAAAGTATAGGAAAACCGCAAACCGCTCTGAAAAACGCTAGTTCAGAGCGGTTTGCCAGGCATTTTTGTTACAGTAGCTGTTCTGTAACAGCTTTTACTGTAACAATATTTGTAATCTGCTACACAAAAACGCACGCAAAACCGCTAGGTATGTTTAGAAAACCTCTCTAAACATACCTAGAATCGCTCTGAAATCAGCTCCCAAAACCGCTAGCGTATTGCGGATCTGCTAGCGGTTTTGGTGTGCACTGGGCCTTAGGCCTGGGGCACACCAGAGGAGTTTTTCTGAGCGTTTTGAGTTTTTAAATCTGCTGCTAATGTTATCCTATGTGTCTGTGCACACTGGAGCAATGAGGTTTTGTAAAAAACCCCATAGCATTACATTGGGAAGAGCTTTTAGAGGTTTCAAAAGCTCTTCCCAATGTAATGCTATGGGGTTTTTACAAAACCTCATTGCTCCAGTGTGCACAGACACATAGGATAACATTAGCAGCAGATTTAAAAACTCAAAACGCTCAGAAAAACTCCTCTGGTGTGCACCAGGCCTTAGTGTATGGGACATTGCAATTAACCATAACAATTGTCCCCATAGACTTCAGTGCAAGTTTGCAAACTGGTTTGGGAAATTTCATTTTTGCCTAGTGAATTACAATGTCTGGGTAGCTTTTTGTTATCTGGAAAACATTTCTGAGGCTTGCTAGCAATAATACATTTTTATGTCTAGCAGTGTACTTTAGCTAAATTATTTTTCACTCAGCATGCACCTACTTTAACGAAGAAAGCATCTTTTAATTTTAGTGGTCTCACACCAGCCTTAAAAGTGACTGTTTGCCACAGAAAATCACTGCAATTTCTTTTAATAGGATGGTTAGGCAGCCAATCAATTACATGTTAAGATGTTTAAATGGACAGAAGAAAAGACACACTTTTAAAAATCCATCTACAATACTACCTACAGTAAATCTTGAATAATGTAAATTAACGTTAATGTAAATCATGTTCTATGCACGGCACATTGCATGCAGTGTTGCCAATTCAACACTATAATTACTGACACATATGAATTATATAGGTCTTGTGGTTAGGAAGATGCAGTTCAGGCACTGTTTATGTGTAAGTAGCCCTAGAACCTGCACAGCTTACATGTGTCAATATGTAAAGGAATGTTTCAGCAATCCTGAACCATGGTTGTATTTACAAATGAGCATGATAGGCTTATGCCTAATGCTAGAGAAGCAGGTGAACTGGATAGCAAACCCCCCATAAGAGGTGAGATTTCTTTTCTCTAGATTTAAAGGACTTAAGAGGCGAAATTACTAAAAAAAAGTAAATTACCTGCCTCATCTTTTAAGGCACGGAGGACGCCGTGGATCAGGGGGGTTTGCCCTAGAGCTGCGCAGCCGCACTCGGTGCCAGGCGAACTGCGCAGCCACGGCCAGAGGAAACGGCCATGTTGCGAAAGGCAGGAGAGCCCGACCCGGGCCGTGGGGTCGGCAGCCGGCCCGGGGGGCTAATGAGCGGGGGACCCGACGTATTGGCACGGATGGCGCGGACGGCGTCCTCCGTGCCATAAAAGATGAGGCAGGTAATTTACTTTTTTTTAGCAATTTTGCCTCGTAAGTCCTTTAATGAAGGGATTAGCCCAAACCATGAGGAACATACCCACACAAATTACCGTTCACTACCAAACGGGGGTAGCACTTTACATTTAGACATTTAGATAGAAGGCATTCTTCTTGTTTTCAGATATAACTTGAAACTCAGAATCAAGTACTGTCTGCAACCAAGAAGAGATAATTTATTGTCTGCACCCACCAGCTCAATACTCTAATACAGTTTATATGTAGGTTACAATTGCCTTGGACAGTTCAGCACCACTAGTTGTAGTACTGGAGCTGTCACCAGACTGTAGTTAAGTGTTATGTCAGCAATTAAAGAATAAAATGTAGCTTTGATGTAGTTGTCTTTGGTCCCTGACTCCCTATTAGTGTTTGTTTATATAATGCCAATATCTTCCATAGCTACAACAAATTGTAAGCATGCCTAGTTCCAAAGAATGGGCCACCACTGGCTGGACAGAGACACTTAAAAATGATAGAACTATTGAATGGCTAAGGCAGGTCTAGTAGGGCAGTCCATGTACTGTAATGGTATTCACTTTTACTACAACTTTGTATAACCTCATCCAATATTTTAATAAAAAATATCTCTCTATTACAGGGATATCAAACTGATCCTTCGGGGGCCAAGGTACTCACACATTTTTGACACAGCTCAAATTAATTGATGGGTCTGAATCAAGAAAGGTGTGGTCCATCAGGTAGAACACATTCCTCTCTTTCTCAGCCCATCCTAAACACTGGCATGGATCTGGCCCTCCAGGCCTGGAGTTTGACACCTGTGCTCTATTTGGAACTGTGTGACAAGCTACACTATATAAATGCATTTTGTGTTAAAGAGACTCTGCAACAACATTTTCAGCCTTATTTCCTCTATCCTATAAGTTCATATACCTGTTCTAATGTGGTCTGGATTATTGCAGCCTTTTCTAGTTGCACTGTCTCTGTAATATATCTAATCTTCTTTTCATTGTCAAGCTTTGTTGACCCAAGGAGGAAGAAGCTGCCTCTGCTGTTATAGGGACAAGTTATGCACGCCCCCTCCAGGCTCTGTGTGTGTGCTGTGTGTATTCCTCACAGACAGTTTGTGAGGCTGAGGGTGGAGGAAGCTGTTTCCTGTCACATGCAGAGAAACTGTGACTAATCCCAGACTGGAGTGCAGATAATTCACTATGTGATAAAAACTTGTGTATACTGTAACATATGTATATGTGTAACACTGTAACATATGAATACCCAAATAAAATGTTTAATATAAAAAAAAAACATTACAATAATAAAAAAGAACATGTAAATATTTACCTAAGGGTCTAAACTTTTTAAATATAAATGTAAAGATGAAATATTTCTATATTTTTTTATTTTAAACTTGTAAATAGTGATAGATGCAAAACGGAAAAAATGCACCTTTATTTCCAAATAAAATATTGTCGCCATACATTGTTATAGGGACATAATTTTAACGGTGTAATAACCAGGACATATGGGCAAATACAATACTTGAGTTTTAATTATGGAGGCATGTATTATTTTAAAACTATAATGGCTGAAAAGTGAGAAATAATGATTTTTTTCCGTTCTTTTCTTATTCTTCCTGTTAAAATACATTTACAGTAAAGTGGCTCTTAGCAAAATGTACCACCCAAAGAAAGCCTAATTGGTGGCGGAAAAAAACAAGATATAGATCAGTTCATTGTGATAAGTAGTGATAAAGTTATAGGCTAATGAATGGGAGGTGAACCTTGCTCGGATGCATAAAGTGAAAACGACTGAAGGCTGAAGTGGTTAAGCAGTTTTGAGGGTGGCATAGTGTTGGTGCCAGACGGGCCCGTCTGAGTATTTCACAATCTGCTGTTACTGGGATTTTCACACACAACCATTTCTAGGGTTTACAAAGAATAGTGTGAAAAGGGAAAAACACCCAGTATGAGGCAGTCCTGTGGGCGAAAAATGCCTTGTTGATGCTAGAGGTCAGAGGAGAATGGGCCGACTGATTCAAGCTGATAGAAGAGCAATGCTGACTGAAATAACCACTCGTTACAACCGAGGTATGCAGCAAAACATTTGTGAAGACACAACACGCACAATCTTGAGGCGGATGGGCTACAACAGCAGAAGACCCCACCGGGTACCACTCATGTCCACTACAAATAGTAAAAGGGGCTACAATTTGCACGAGCTCATCAAAATTGGACAATTGAAGACTGGAAAAATGTTGCCTGGTCTGATGAATCTCCATTTCTGTTGAGACATTCAAATGGTAAAGTCAGAATTTGGCGTAAACAAAATGAGAACAAGGATCCATTATGCCTTGTTATCACTGTGCAGGCTGCTGGTGGTGGTGTAATGGTGTGGGTAATGTTTTATTGGCACACTTTAGGCCCCTTAGTGCCAATTGGACATCGTTTAAATGCCATGGGCTACCTGAGCATTGTTTCTGACCATGTCCCTCCCTTCATGACCACCATGTACCCATCCTCTGATGGCTACTTCCAGCAGGAAAATGCACAATGTCACAAAGCTCAAATCATTTAAAATTGGTTTCTTGAACATGACAAGTCACCAGATGTCAACCCAATAGAGCATCTTTGGGATGTGATGGAACGGGAGCTTCATGCCTTGGATGTGCATCCCACAAATCTCCATCAACTGCAAGGTGCTATCCTATCAATGGGCCAACATTTCTAAAGAATGCTTTCAGCATCTTGATGAATCAATGCCTTGTAGAATTAAGGCAGTTCTGAAGGCAAAAGGGGGTTGAACACTGTATTAGTATCTTGTTCCTAATAATCACATACATAAATACACACAGTATACACATATTAGTGTGTGTGTGTGTGTGCGTGTGTTTGTGTGTATATATATATATATATATATATATATATATATATATATATATATATACACATACATCACTTCCTGGTTAGCGGCCATGTTTTTTGTTTGTAAACACTGCCTAAAACTGGAGATTAAAAGCCAGGATTGCGGCAGAGACGGCAAATAGGGACCCAGGAGATCACAGTGACGCGATTGGTATGTTTTTATTGTACAAATGGGACAGTACAGATTCTCTTTAAATAATGAATCCATCCACCTCCATATGGTGATAAGGGTAGACGTGAGCATACAGTAGGTTTACAAGCCATAATTACCTCTGTGCTAAAAATCCACAGTTCCTTGATCTCTCTGTCCCCACCTGCTGACCTCTAAATTCTGTGCAGTCACAACGTAACAGCAAGGGGCATAATTCACACGGATTGTTCCATTCACCACTTTGGTGATACTTATAGTGCATAAAGAAGCCTTTTTTGTAATATGTATAATGCAGGTGGAATGATGCTGGTTTAAAATTATAATTTAAAGTGAATCCGTGGTGATAGTAAACCCATGAGATAAACAATTGTATTTATCCTCCTACTCATAAAAATGACTGTTTTTTAGATATCCAATGGTTTTATTTTATATTTGAACATTTACGAAGTAGATTGAATGTTTTGTTGCCTCTGCTCAGTGGCAGTCTATTAAGTTTCCAAGAGTTAAAATACATGAAATATTGACCTTTTTTATCTTCTTCTGCTCTCAGAAGTTGTATTCTGTCAGGAAAACTTTTTTTTTGTAATCTGCTTATTAGTGGTGTTTACTATATTCCCGAAAGGTACTGACAAGGCTTATTTTAGGCAGCAAAATGCAACAAGTAAAACAGCCTGGTTATTTATGTTGTGCACTGTACAGACACATGTTTATCTCATCATATCATACGTCGCCTCAGGTACACTTTAACAAATTGATTTGGATTTTAAACAAGAAGAAGAAGACATGGTTTGCACACAAACACCTACACAGCCACACAAACACGCACACAAAAACCTCAAAACAACTATAAAGTAAGATAGCAAGGTGGGGCATTCATATTTTGTCAGGTATACATTTTCAGAAATGTATATAGTATTTTATAACTAGTTTCCTGCAGTATTGATTTCACAATATTTTAATGCTTGACTTTCTGATTCCTGTATGCACATCTTTTAGATTACTGTATTTCTATACGCAGCAGTTCGTCTCTGACTCTAAATCATGCAAATGCATTTGTAATAATCCATACAGTTTTCACCAATTCATAAATTAAAGCAAACTTTATGACTCTGAGAGCTGTAAATTAATGAAATTACACTCAGTGTTACTTTTCTTTTCAGTAATAAATCATTACAATAGACATGCACATTTACATATGAGTGTAATAAAACAAAACATATAAAGCAGTATGAGATTTTACCTTTTTAAACTTCTTCCAGACTGGGCTAATTGAAATTTACGCCCTGTTTGGGACCTGTTTTGTCTGTCACTACATAGATTTCAATTATCATGTCGCACAGACCCGCTGCAGCCCACTTGCTCTGCCGTCACTATTACAGCAGAGCTCTGTGACCCGGTCAGGAGCTGATTTCATTGGCTTACTGTAAGCCAATCACATTGGCTAACCGTGTTAATAAGGTCAGGAGCCAATGAAATCGTCTCTTGACTGTCTCACAGAGCTCTGCTGTCATACTGACGGCAGAGTGAGTGGGCCTCAGCGATGGGAGCGCAGAGCGATCGGCGGTGGTGGCGGGTCTGTGCAAAATGACGTCGGTGAACCCTATATTTTCCTTTTTTTTACTCAGAAGTCTCTGGTTCTTAAGGGGCCAGTGACTTCTGGTCCTGAAGTGATTAAAGAAGATAAAAATGTGTTGATAGTTGTTTGCAAACAGTGTGTCTATTCCCCAACAATACCAAGCATCGTTTACTGAAGTGAAACACTAATAAGAAGGTGACTTTTTTGTAGTAATCTAATTTAGTTGCCTTTTTATACTTATATTGCAAGTGTAGATTTAACTCCATAGCTGACATTGAGGGTCCTGCCAAAACATTAACCACCCTGGAGTTCTATTTATTGCGGCCGTGCGGCCGCGGGTGGCTTTTGGAAAAAAAATTGGTTTAGCTTAGTGTAGCTAGCACTAGGCTAGCTACACTTTCCCCCCAAGTCCCCCGGCACTGTTCCCCCCCTCTGATTGCAGCTGGCGATATTTACCTGGCCGCAATCCCGCGATGGCCAAGACTTCCGCCATAGCTTCAGGCGTTGCTATGGCGACAATCGGGCATGACGTCTGACGTCATTATGTTATGCGCAGTTCCGTTTGCCGCCATAGTGACCCCTGGAGGCTATGAAGAGGCTGCGCCGGTGCTTGCTCCGGGGGGGAGGGGGGTGATGTAGCTAGCCAAGTGCTAGCTACACCCTCTCCGAAAATTTGGTAAAAAAAAGACCCTCCAGGGCCTGAGAAATCCACCACGACGGTAATGGACGAGCTGAGCTAGTCATTACCGCCAAGGTGGTTAACATACATTGGGGTATGTTTATTAAACTGCAGTAATAAGTGTGTAAAGTCTTACACCTAATAAGTAAAGTGTATTGTAATAAGATAATGCCACATACACAGGTTAATAAGGTTTGACGTACGTACGTGGAAATATTGTATGTAATGCATATGTAAATCATGCGCTACAGGAGCAAGCACACCTAACTGAGACATGAGTTAAGTTACTGTCCATAATGTATTTCCACACGTTCGTAACAGTAATTACATACCATGCACAATATGTCTACCGCTTATAAGTTACTTTACTGCAGTTCAATTAGTATACCCTATTGTGTATTAAAATGATGGTTCTTAAACACTAACCCCATTTGTAAAATATCACACAAAATACATGAACCATTAATGTAGCATTTCTTAGTTCATGCATTTAACCCCAGTATGCATAAAATACCACATAAACAAAAAATGCCCAATCTTTTTAATAAACAAGAATGTTCACTGCCCACAGTTACTCTGCAATATTTTACACATGCAATTAGCACGGATGGTACAGCATATTTCCAGTTACATTGATAGGAAGCTTTTTGAGTCCAAACAGGCTCCCTGTTGAATGGAAGTTTAAGTAGCTTAGCCGCTTAGCTAGATATATTCTTAGAGACAAACAAGCGTGCCAACTCATTATGCAAACCATGTTAAATGCTTAAGAAATCAAAACATGAGCACTGCTTTATTCAATGTAGGTTTTGGCACTTGGGGAAATTTTGACAATCTTCTATGAACTCTTCCTGCAAACAACCCACTTTAATTAAGCACACATTTATTTTCAAACATGCTGGCAGTTCTCAATAAGTCTATGATAACATAGCAGTTTTTACTGTGGAGGTATTAATGTAGCTTTACATTCTTCCATAGCCATTTCTCTATCCTTGTGTGTCAATATTTTGAATCTAAATAATGATGCATAGAAGTTGAGATGCCCAGGTGTGGGGGATTCCCTTATACTCCTCATTAGGCTAAAAGTAAAAGGGGGAAATTTGCCAATACTTCCTGACTACACTACACTATGTTTTTTTTAATAAAAGGTCCAGTTTTTAGCAATAATATTTTGTGGACTCCTACACTAACAAGTGAATGGGAAAGGCAAAGTCAAATTCTGAACTATCACTCCCAATCAATTATTCATGAAGAGGGTATCTATATCAATGTTTTCACTTAAAATTTAATATTCTAAAACAGATGTATTTGCATAATTTGGATCTCCATCAAGGGTTGGCTAATCTAATAGCCAACCAGCAAGTACGGTAGGTGTGAAATTTTTAAAATTCTATTTATTTAAATAAATTAATAAAAATACCCCCGAATAAAACTGTAAAATACAGCCCACAGTGGGCTATATTACCTTTTACTGACTGTGCTGCCACTGCTTGTTGTCTTCGGGGTCTGCTCCGCATCCAAAAAATGTGTGTAATATACAATACCAGCTGCTCTGTACACAAAGGATGAAAGCCTTAATTTGATGGCTCTTAACCACAAGAGATGGCTCGAACCTCTGATTTTCAGTTCGCGAACCTCGAACGCGAATTTCCGCAAAAAGTTTGGTTCGGGAGAACTTTTTGAACCGCAATAGACTTCAGTGGGGAAGTGAACTTTTAAAACTAGAAACATTTATGCTGGCCACAAAAGTGATGGAAAAGATGTTTCAAGGGGTCTAACAGTTTTTGCATGGCGGAGTGGGATACACGCCAAAAGTCCCGTGGAAAAATCTGTATTTGACGCACAGCAGCGTTTTAAGGGCAGGAATCACATTGCATGCTAAATTGGAGGCCTAAAGTGCTTTAAAACATCTTGCATGTGTATACATCAATCAGGTAGTGTAATTAGTGTACTGCTTCACACTGACAGACCAAACTCACTGTGTAACGCACCGCACACAGCTGTTTGTGTAGTGACAGCCGTGCTGGACTGGTGCGCAGCATGATGAGAGTACGAGAGTGCAGGGGATGGCGGCTTTCCAGCCCATATGGTCGTGCTGGTGACAGTCCAGCTGATCGAATTTGGTCTGTCCACAATGAAGCAATGACCTTATTATCTAGGGTGTGACCCCCCCCCCAAGACACTCATATAGCCGTTGGTCATTGCTTCATTGTGATACGCAAGCCCCTTCACCGCGGCAAGGTAACAATCACGAACGGGAATTGACACATGTACTTGCCTTCTGTTTAAAAAAAAAATAGGCAGGCATGTACACACACCAGAAAAATTATTATAGCAGCCGCTGCTAGCACTGGCCTTAAAAATTCAGGAATCTGTCTGGAGTCCTGGACCCTGTTGGTGGTGGCGGAGAAGGCAGTCAAGTGGCCTGCAGGCAGAGAAGCTGTGTGGGGAGCAACTTAGTCTTGGAGCAGGCAGTCACACGGCGTGCAGGCAGAGATGCTGTTTGTGAGGACTGACTTAGTCTTCGGGCAGGCCTGACCGTGCTTTACAGACCACGTGGTCAGATGGACCCTTGACCCAACGCGGTGTGCCAGAGATGACACCACATGCCTTCCAACATCACGGTTCAGTTTGGGTATTGCCTTTTTTGAGTAATAATTGCAGCCTGGTATCTTCCACTGCGGTGTGTGGCTTTGCTTTTGTGTGCTACTTTTCCTCAGGTGGTCATCCCATTGCAGTTTGTGCTTTGTCATCATGTGCCTTCGTAAGGAAGTTGTCCCTACGCAGGTCTTGGTCTTTCTACGGCTCAATTTTTGGTGGCAGAGGGTACAGATGGCATTGCTCTCATCTGAGGCAGACACACAAAAAATGTCCACACCGCTGAGCCCTGGGGTGATGGCACTTTGGTGGTGGCGGCCGACTGAGTGTTAAGTGGGGTGCCAGAATCAGAGCAGGAGGAGGAAGATATGTGACGGTTCCATGCGGAAGCTGATGAAGATGAGGTTTTCTGTGTTAAATAGTCAACTACGTCCTGACAATCTTGGGGGTTGATGGCACTCGCCTTGAACACTGTACTTTGTTCCAGGGCTGCACAAAATCACAACAGCATGACCTTGAACAGACCTGCCGGGTGGTCTGCCTCTGCCTGTTTTGTCCATATTGGAAGGGATGAAGTGAAAGGTATGCACTGACTTGACTAATACAATGTGCAGTCACACAGGTGCAGTGAATAGGTATGCAGTGACTGGTATCAATACAATGTGCAGTTGTCACACACACAGGTACTGTCAACAGGTGCAGTGACTGGTGGTATATAACACTGCGTGCGCTCATGTAGGTAGGTGCACTGAACAGGTAGGTATGCAGTGATTGGTATTATAAATGTGCAGCTGTCACACACACAGGTACCGTAAACAGGTGCAGCCACTGACTGGTATATAATATAACACTGCTTGCGGTCACGTAGGTAGGTGCACTACTGAACAGGTATGCAGGGATTGGTATTACAAATGTGCAACTGTCACACACACAGGTAGTCACTGAATGTGCTGGGCCTGGCAGTGGCACAGTAGGAATTACCAAGGGGCCAAGGTCCAGCAGCTGCGACTGACTGACAGGGCTGTATATGCAACACAAGTGTCTGTGGGACACGCACAAAACAAAAAAAAAAGAGCTGTTGAGGATGAGGAGTGCTTTTTAGCAATAAGTATCAGCAAGGAGCAAGCTAACAAGCCTAACACAAGAGCCTAACTAAGCTTTCCCTATGTCTATACAGCAGGTTCTCTCCCTTCTCTAATTACTGCAGCCACATGAGTGAGTGAAAAGGCTTACGCTGGCTGCCTTTTATAAGGGGGGGGGGGGTGCTCCAGGAGGGAGTGTAGCCTGATTGGCTACCCTTTGTCTGCTGACTGTGATGTAGAGGGTCAAAGTTGACCCTAATGATGTAGTATAGGGGGTGGGTCGAACTCGCATTTAGTTCGCGAACCACCGAAGATTGCGCAAATAAGTTTGCATGCGAACTGTTCGGGCCATCTCTATTAACCACTTGTCCCCCACAGGACGATGAATATCATCTCTGAAAACTTAATTTTAGCTTCCAGGGTCATAGATACTCATCTCACTGTGCACGCATGCACATGCTTGCATGTGCTATTGACCTTACATGGCAGTGCACAGATTGTGAATAGGAACATGTGTTCCCAAGCCATTTAAAGTGCCTTATGAATTAATGAACTGCTGCAACAAGTAACAGTGATCATTAATTGTAAACACAACAAACTGTCACTTCCTGCTATATCAGAACACTCTGATTCAGTGTTTTAAGTATAAAAGAGACTGAGTGGTGGTATCTAGTGGTTAAAACAGAATATCACATTAAAAATATGGCACTTCATTAAAAACAGACTTTTTTTTGTGTAAATTGCTGCTTGGGTTCAGCAACACTTCCAAAACCATTGTCAAAGAACATAGTTGCTTGCTGCATCCTCAGATGCAAGTTAAAATTTATTTTTTGCCTTATTCAGGAATGGCTTTGCTGCTTTCAGAAAGACAAAACCAAACCCCATTCTGCATGTATTACAACAGCAGTAAAAGGGAAGCACATGCAATAGTTAATGGGTTCATGTGCCAAACTGTACTGGCTAAAGGATACCTTGAACTTGAGCAGCTTAAATCATTTTTGGGAAAGTAATAAACACAGGGTACTGCTGAACTACTTTCCCTTTTTTAAGTGAAGTTGAGGTTTAAGAACTGTTGAGGTTTAATCAACTGTTGATAAACTGAGTGATTAAGCAATACAATTATCAATTACCAAGACAATTATCAATCTGAATGGCTGAAAAAAGTTTTAAGGTGCCCATACACATTTATTTTCCAATTGGATTTCTGGCAGATTCAATTAATCTGCTGAGAAACGATTCTACAGAGGAATCATTTTTTTTCCACATCGGGTGGCAATCTATAAGTGTATGACCAGCTTAAGACTGACCTAGTCAATGAGATTTTATGACACAACCTGAAATCAGCAGATCAAGCATGAAAAGCTTGTAGTTTGTGTGAAATAAAGTAGTTCTGCACTGATCAGTGGGCGGAATGTCCTCAACTTCAATGTGAAAGACTAAACTCACATTACAAGGAGCATTTGGTTGCAATAATAACAGCTAAGATTGGTGTATGCAGTTCATAAATTTCAGATTTCATAAAAGCAATATGAGTGTTGGGTGACTTTGTTGTATAAAGGTAATCTAAACTTTTGTTCAAAAATCCCTCCAGGACAGCTATATATGTAGCTATTATTTTAGGAAATGTACCAGAACTGGTCCCTCTGTGGTAGGAAAGATATGCTGCTGTGTGAGGTAGAGCTGTGTGCGTGTTGAGCTCCTGAATAGAAACTGGTAACTGTGTGTGTCGATGAAGTGTTCTGACTTTGTGCAAATTAGTGTACTCCTGTTCTGGTTCCACGTAAGCATATTTTGAATTACCTGTCATGTCTGGAAAGTGATAGCTGACAGCAGACGGAAATGTAAAAATAACATCATATTACAAAATGGCATGTATCATATATGTTAAGAAATTATATGTGTTAGTAGTCTTTAAAAAAAATAATTACAGTTCTAAGTGTGCTATAATAGGGACAGTATTGTCTTGTACAATACCCTGAAGAGCAAGGGAAAGTCTCCATTAAGTTTCAAAAACCTTTATTGAAGCTTTGCATATAGTAATAGTCTAAACACCTTAAAACCCACACAGGGGCGCTATCAACAATGTAAAGCAGAGAGAAAAGAAGGGAAGAAATAAACAACGAACAATATAGCAAGAGGGTAGGAGGCCCAGGCAACCATCATATATGTTCAGGGAGCTTCAACTGCAGTGACATTTTAAGAAGGCCTTAAAAGGGGTGAAGATGGTGAGAGAGGCCAACATTCTCAAGACAAGCTATCCAAGGAGGCCAAATATTATAAAAGCCTTGCATGGTGTCAGACACTTTGGCAGTTATATGGGCAGCCAACATAATTTCAGTCATTAGATTAGTGAAGTGACATCGTTCACTGGAAGGGCCACAGTGAGCCAGTTTCGAGCTAACACTCTCATAGCCGTAGAGGGTAAATGTTTAAGGAGTTTATTGGCTGAATGGGTATGAGTAGAAGGTTTTTCACCTAATAAAAATATAGAAAGTCTCCATTTAAAGTGCAACATTCAGATCAATTATTTGACAAGACACATCTAAATAAAAACATAATACACACATTCAACAACTACAGCAATATGACCAAACTATAGTAAGACTCCCAGTTTCCCCTACAGGTGGGGAATGCTTGATGCCAGATATATGTGCTTGTCGGTTGCGGAGAAGTCAAGCAACTGGTCCTAAAACATCACTAACGATTGCCCTTGCAGGATTCAGGAAAGCCACAGGGAGCTGCAGGAAGTGTAGAAAATGACACCCAAAAGTTCAGAAAGTCGCTTCTGCTGCAAAGAACTCTGCGAAAGGCTAAAGTCCCACCCTGTTCTCCCCCTCAGGCATGCCATTCCCTTTATCATTCCTGTGAAGTAAGCTCAGATAATAGAGACAGGGTATATGGTAATGAGCTAAATTAGAGCATATCTACACAAAATGACTAAATACCAGGAAATTAAAACAAGGAATCAAAACAGATTTAACCACTAGCTGCGTTTTTCCGTGTTCCCATTCCAGGGGTGTAGATACTTGTCTTGTGATTCCTATGCGTGGTGCACATGGATGTGCGTGCGTGCAACCCCCGTCCTGGGCAGTGTTGTAGCCTGTGATCAATGACCACCGGCATCAATGAGATGCTGTGGTCATTGATAAAACGAAAGTAACACATACACACATTACTTCCTGTTAGCATACCAACAGTATGCACATGAAGATAAAGAAGGGGGCATCTAGTGGCCAAACAGTAAAATTACACCTACATACAGTTTATTAAATAAAAATACATTTATTTCCCATTCAAATTAACCCCTTACCTCCCCCACTCTCCTATAATTGGCATAATAAAACATTTTTATATATACAGTGGGTTGCAAAAGTATTCGGCCCCCTTGAAGTTTTCCATATTTTGTCATATTACTGCCACAAACATGAATCAATTTAATTGGAATTCCACATGAAAGACCAACACAAAATGGTGTACACATGAGAAGTGGAACGAAAATCATACATGATTCCAAACATTTTTTACAAATAAATAACTGCAAAGTGGTGTGTGCATAATTATTCGTCCCCCTTTGATCTGAGTGCAGTCAGTTGCCTATATACATTGCCTGATGAGTGCTAATGACTAAATAGAGTGCACCTGTGTGTAATCTAATGTCAGTACAAATACAGCTGCTCTGTGAGGGCCTCAGAGGTTGTCTGAGAGAATATTGGGAGCAACAACACCGTGAAGTCCAAAGAACACACAAGACAGATCAGGGATAAAGTTATTGAGAAATTTAAAGCAGACTTAGGCTACAAAAAGATTTCCAAAGCCTTGAACATCCCACGGAGCACTGTTAAAGCAATCATTCAGAAATGGAAGGAGTATGGCACAACTGTAAACCTACCAAGACAAGGCCATCCACCTAAACTCACAGGCCGAACAAGGAGAGCGCTGATCAGAAATGCAGTCAAGAGGCCCATGGTGACGCTGGACAAGCTGCAGAGATCTACAGCTCAGGTGGGAGACTCTGTCCATAGGACAAAGATTAGTCATGCACTGTACAAAGTTTGCCTTTATGGAAGAGTGGCAAGAAGAAAGGCATTGTTAACAGAAAGCATAAAAAGTCCTGTTTGCAGTTTGCCACAAGCCATGTGGGGGACACAGCAAACATGTGGAAGAAGGTGCTCTGGTCAGATAAGACCAAAATGGAACTTTTTGGCCAAAATGCAAAACGCTATGTGTGGCAGAAAACACTGCACATCACTCTGAACACACCATCCCCACTGTCAAATATGGTGGTGGCAGCGTCATGCTCGGGGGTGCATCTCTTCAGCAGGGACAGGGAAGCTGCTCAGAGATGATGGGAAGATGGATGGAGCCAAATACAGGGCAATCTTGGAAGAAAACCTCTTGGAGTCTGCAAAAGACTTGAGACTGGGGCGGAGGTTCACCTTCCAGCAGGACAACGACCCTAAACATAAAGCCAAGGCAAAAAAGGAATGGTTTAAAAGAAAACATATCTATGTGTTAGAATGGCCCAGTCGAAGTCCAGATCTAAATACAATCGAGAATCTGTGGCAAGATCTGAAAACTGCTGTTCACAAACGCTGTCCATCTAATCTGACTGAGCTGGAGCTGTTTTGCAAAGAAGAATGGGCAAGAATTTCAGTCTCTAGATGTGCAAAGCTGGTAGAGACATACCCTAAAAGACTGGCAGCTGTAATTGCAGCAAAAGGTGGTTCTACAAAGTATTGACTCAGGGGGCCGAATAATTACGCACACCCCACTTTGCAGTTATTTATTTGTAAAAAATGTTTGGAATGATGTATGATTTTCGATCCATTTCTCACATGTACACCACTCTGTATTGGTCTTTCACGTGGAATTCCAATAAAATTGATGCATGTTTGTGGCAGTAATGTGACAAAATGTGGAAAACTTCAAGGGGGCCGAATACTTTTGCAACCCACTGTATATATAAATATATATATATATATATATATATATACACACACATATATATATATATATATATATATATATATATATATATATATATATACATATATATATATATATATATATATATATATATATATATATATATATATATATATATACAATTAAAAACTTTTTAAAATATGTATGTCAAGAGGGTATATTATGGTTATTTTTGCAAATGATGCCTCGTAATTATTGACGGATGCAAAGTGGAAAAAAACACCTTTATTTGCAAATAAAATATTGTCATCATACATTGTACTTGGGACTTTTAGATGTTGTAATAACCGGGACAAATGGGCAAATAAAATAGGTTGGTTTTAATTGCAGTTGGATGTATTATTTTAAAACTCTAATGGCCTAAAAACGTTGAAATAATGAATTTTTTCATTTTTTTTTATTATTATTCCCGTTAAAGTGTATTTAGCATAAAATTGTTTTAGCAAAACGTACCACCCAAAGAAAGCCTAATTGGTGGAAATGAAAACAAGGTATAGATCATTTCAAAGTTATTGGCGAATGAAAGGGAGGAATGCTGAAAGGTGAAAATTGCTCTGGTCCACAAAGGGAAAAATCCCTCATTGGCAAAGTGGTTAAAGTAATATGAATCTCAAAATTAAATAGTTGCTCTAAAACACAGGTGTCGAACTCCAGGCCTGGAGGGCCAGATCCATGCCAGTGTTTAGGATGGGCTAAGAAAGAGAGAAATGTGTTCTATCTGATGGACCACACCTTTCCTGATTCAGACCTTCAATTAATTTGAGCTGTGTCAAAAATGTAAGAGGACCTCGGCCTTCGAAGGACCGGTTTGACATCCCTGCTCTAAAATATTAAACACAGCAAAAACCAAAGAGTAAACATAAAAAGACTGGTCTAATGTCATTCAGAGGCATATTTACACTTCACTACAGCTAAGTGATAAGATTGCTGGTCACAGGACAACTTATCCGATTGTCTTGTAATTAATTGCTGTGCTAACAAAATAGAGAAAGTTCTTGGCTTTCCCCCTGGATAGAGCAGAAAATATTCTCTCTTGTTTACACAGTTTAGGATAGTTGAACAAAATCTGATAATTTGGCAATTGTATCAATCATCTTATGAGTGAAGTAGAGGGCTGAAAAACAACTCATTTAGTAGCTTATAAAAGGGATTCCCAACCCTGTCCTCAAGGCCCACTAACAGTGCATGTTTTATAGAAATTCACACAGGTAGGTAATCAGCAATGCTGAGACACTGATTACCCCACCTGTGAATGTTTGTGGTTTCCTGCAAAACATATACTGTTGGCGGACCTTGAGGACAGGGTTGGGGAGCTCTGGCTTAAAAAACATTTATCTGTTTTTACTATTAGTTTTATGCTATGTTTATTGCTTTAGACCCCATATGAAATTTGAGTTGCATCCCACTTTAATAAAGCAAAATGAAATTCGGAGCCGGGTTACTGAACATTCCTGTTGGTTAGTGAAGGCATCCATTACATTAAGGGCTATTTCACATTGTAAACTGCAGCGAAAGCACATCAATTTTGGGCCCTTTTCCACTAGCCGCAATCCACTTGAACAACACGGTTTGCCGATTGCTAGTGCACCGTCATTTACATGTAAATCGCGGTGCACTTTTTTCATTAGCGCGTTTCGATTTTTCCCCAAACGCAATCATAGTGCTGCACGATTATTGCCACAATTGCGTTTCGCTCCCGACGGTGAACGTTGCAATCGCGTTAAGTGGAAAAAGACGCTTTTGCAAGCGCAAATGCATTTGTGATTGCGCTTGCAAGTGGAAAAGAAGCCTTAGTGGTGATTTTTGCCGCTTTTGCTATTCTCATTCAGGGAATGAGAATTGCTCCTGAAATGCTGCATGCAGGTCTTTTGAAATTGCAAGCGCAGCATAATCAAGGCAAAGTCACTGCCAGTGTGAAACAGCATTTAGGGCTCTTTTTCTACTGCAAATTGCAAACCCAATCACAAACACATTACATTTCTTTAGAATTTTTACAAAGCAATTTTTTGGCAATTAAGTTTCACTATTTTCTCTGGCTGCTAAACACAAGGAAAAATTGCTGAAAAATGCAGCAGGCAGGACATTTGCATTGAGGCAATTGCAGTAGTATAAAGTAGGATTGCAATAGTATAAAAGGCAATTTTCTTTAATTTAAAGGGTGAATGTAAGGAATAAAAGTGCCCCAAATGGGAACTCCTCCAGAGGCTTCCCCCGTCCTCCAGTGGCTGTTCCAGTGCTGTCCCCTCCGTAGAGAACTAGACCCAATCAGGTGCTGCTATTTTTGCTGAATCCTGTGTGGGTCCATCCTACTCTACATGCGCAGTTTGCCTATGTTTTGGGGGTTGGTGTTCTGGTTCCGCTTGTGGAGGAGGACAGGCGAAGCCGCTGCAGGATAATATCTAATTTTTTCCTGCCACAACCTCACAGGGTTACTTTATAGGTCTCTTTGGTTCTGCATGTGATCGAAAATGGAGCAAATCGAGTCTATTATAAAAGAACCCTAAAACTCAACTGGGAAACTGAACAGTCAAAGGGGATTCCTAGCATGAGAGGGTGTTCTCCTGACCTCTTAGTAGCAGTCTTAATTTGCATAGTATTCCTTAGGGCATACCTCAGAAACATAAAATGTATAAACTGATAATACACTTCAGTCATTCTATGCTCAGTTTATATTGCTCATCTTTACTTTGAGGTCACATTTAAGACTAGAAGCCATTCAGTGTGACCAACATACAATGACAGAAGAAGCTAGGAAGGAGGCAGACACTTTTTCACATCAGTGTTTTTCAAATATTGTTGTTGTATGAACTGTAATTGCATTTTAGTTAAAATTAATATAGTTTGTGTCATGATGAAATTTCTAGTGAATCTGAAATCAGTTTTAATTTTCTAAAATTGCAAGGAGGTTCAGATTTTTTTTGTTTGCAGTCACAGTGACAGATTTTAATTTATTTTTTGTTTACAGAACATCCCAAAAATCCCATCTTCCTGTCTGTGCAACTAGGAGCACAGAGCAGTAATTACAGTCTACTTAAAGAGAAACCGTAACCAAGAATTGGACTTCATCCCAATCAGTTGCTGATACCCCCTTTTACATGAGAAAGCTATTCCTTTTCACAAACAGATCATCAGGGGGCGCTGTATGGCTGATATTGTGGTGAAATCCCTCCCACAGGAAACTGTGAGGACCCTGGTCTTGGCAGTTTCCTGTCTGTGAACCTCGTTGCATTGTGGAAAATAGCTGTTTACAGCTGTTTCCAGGCCAAAAAAAGCAAGCAGCAGCTACTTCCACTGACATCAACTGCCAGCAGTAAAACTGTCACTATGTGATACATTTCAGAATGTAAATCAAGACGAGGAAAGATTTTACATTGGGCAAACATTGACTAAATCATTTATACTTAATTATTGTAAAAATTAAGCACTTTTGTTCATGATGTTATTTTCACTGGAGTTCCTCTTTAAATACCGGTTATGCAAAATTAAAGCAGACAAAATACATTGTAGATCTTTATGTATAAATTGCTTTCATGCCACATATGCACTTTACAAATGAAAATACCTTGCACTCTTCAGTCAGGTGACTTTGCCTAGGCAAGATTTGCTCTGTTCTAGGAGAATTATGTCATCTCTTACATGGAATGTATGCATGCATAGGGAAGGGACATATAGGAAAAAAATATATAGGATAGAGTACTTTTTAACGGTGTTATACTTGATGAAGTGTTTGAGACTTTGACCAAGGTTCACATCCTGGCTCAACCAAAAAACATAAGACCATCTCTTTGGCCAGGCTCCCTAATTGCTCCTGGTTACCTGTGGAGCATGCCTTAAAGAGGAACTCCAGTGAAAATAATGTGGTAAAAAAAGTGCTTCATTTTTTACCATAATTATGTATAAATGATTTAGTCAGTGTTTGCTCATTGTAAAATCTTTCCTCTCCCCGATTTACATTCTGACATTTATTACATGGTGACATTTTTACTGTGGGCAGGTTATGTAGCTGCTCCTAGCTGTTTTGGCTGTTAGAGACAGCTGTAAACAGCTAATTCCTGTCTGTGAACCTTGTTACATTGTAACAAACTGCCAAAAGTACCGCGGTACTCAGAGCTTCTTGTGGGAGGGGTTTCAGCACAAAATCAGTCATACAGCGCCCCCTGATGGTCTGTTTGTGAAAAGCATTATATTTCTCATGTAAAAGGGGGTATCAGCTACTGATTGGGATAAAGTTTAATTCTAGGTTGGAGTTTCTCTTTAACCACTTGCCGACCGCACACTCATAACGTGCGTCGGCAAAGTGGCAGCTGCAGGACCAGCGACGCAGTACTGCGTCGCCAGCTGCAGCCTAATTAATCAGGAAGCAGCCGCTCGTACGAGCGGCTGCTTCCTGTCAAATCACGGCGGGGGGCTCCGTGAATAGCCTGCGGGCCGCCGATGGCGGCTCGCAGGCTAGATGTAAACACAAGCGGAAATAATCCGCTTTGTTTACATTTGTACGGCGCTGCTGCGCAGCAGCGCCGTAAGGCAGATCGGCGATCCCCGGCCAATCAGCGGTCGGGGATCGCCGCCATGTGACAGGAGACAGCCTGTCACTGGCTGCACAGGACGGATAGCGTCCTGTGCAGCCGGATCTCCAGGAGGGGGCCAGGTAGGAGAGGGAGGGGGAGGATTTCGCCGCGGAGGGGGGCTTTGAGGTGCCCCCCCCGCCACCCACAGCAGGCAGGAGAGATCAGACCCCCCCAGCACATCATCCCCATAGGGGGGAAAAAAGGGGGGCAATCTGATCTCCCTGCCTGCACCCTGATCTGTGCTGGGGGCTGCAGAGCCCACCCAGCACAGATCACTCAAACCAGCGCTGGTCCTTAAGGGGGGGTAAAGGGTGGGTCCTCAAGTGGTTAAGTGGCTGCAGCTCTAAAGCACTTTGAGTCTGCCAGGAGAAAAATGCAATATAAATGTTCTGTGTCTGCTTGTATCATATGTCAACAAGATGCATTCATGCAGTAACAAACTCCACCCACATGAAGGAATACAACATCCATATGGGCTATAAAGCTCAAAAGTTAATAAGTCCAAATTGTTTTACAATATTTGGGCATATAAGTGTGAATTGCACAAAAATATTGCCTTATGATGCCTTATGCCCTCGTGTCTTATGCCTCATAATGAGTTCTTGAGCCATATACCTTTTGCATTTCTTGTGTAGAAAAACAAAAATTTGCTTTCCTAAAACAGAAAGAATTTGCGATAATTCAGGTTGGAGTGAGCTCGAGATGTCTCCCAGAGCACCACTGCTGAATATATGCAAATTAACCATTGTACCCTTAGAAGCTAAACACACCTCCAGAACCGCTGGAATGCAATGATGTGTCAGCTTGTTAAATTGTACAGAGCCATAATAATCCAACATGCATACAGACTGTTTCGGATTGTTTGATCCTCATCAGTGCATGGCATGGATTAATTTGGCTCTATGGAGTAGGGCTTGTAAACCGAGAGGTACAGACTAACCAGCAAGCTCATGGTGACCCAGAACTCATTGGAGTGTGTAAGGGACTACAATGGTCCTAAAAGCCCCCTTACTAAGATGTTAAGAAAAACAAAAATTTGCTTTCCTAAAACAGAAAGAATTTAGGACCATTGTAGTCCCTTACACACTCCAATGAGTTCTGGGTCACCATGAGCTTGCTGTACAATTTAACAAGCTGACACATCATTGCATTCCAGCGGTTCTGGAGGTGTGTTTAGCTTCTAAGGGTACAATGGTTAATTTGCATATATTCAGCAGTGGTGCTCTGGGAGACATCTCGAGCTCACTCCAACCTGAATTATCGCAAATTCTTTCTGTTTTAGGAAAGCAAATTTTTGTTTTTCTTAACATCTTAGTAAGGGGGCTTTTAGGACCATTGTAGTCCCTTACACACTCCAATGAGTTCTGGGTCACCATGAGCTTGCTGGTTAGTCTGCATTTCTTGTGTGAATGAGAAACTTTTTTTTTGAACATTACATATTTATTAATATTTGAGAAAGGGAGCAAAGGCGCCTACACAGCAGCGTATGTTTAAAAGATTTGCGATAATTTGGGCTCCTGGCAATACAATGTAGTAGAAAATAATTAATGTTCTGCTACCAATATACTACTATAGGTTTTGAGATGGTAGTTTAATGGGGATTTTCATCCAGGTTTCCAAGCAGTCTTCTATTTTTAAATGAACCCTTTCTACGAACGAATGTCAAACCTTAATGTCCCCCCTCCCCATTGTGACCTCTTACGTAAACATTATTTTTTTCTTGACAGCTAACCCTAACACTCCTTTCCAATACAAACCCCTTCCTAAATTACTAACCCCCTTCTGATGCAAACCCTAAATACCTAACCTCTAGGGAGGCTCAGTTGGATTCTGCAGAATTGAAATTTACCCCATTTCCGATTGAAACTTGGAAATCGGTAACTGGAAATCAGAAATCAAATTTCCACAAAAATTCGATTTACTGAAACTCAAGTAATTTTAGCCCGATCACAGAACTCAGAAACAATCAACCAATCGGAGAATGCAGATTTTTTTCAGTGAAAATCGGAATGCTGCGGTAATTTCAGGGCCGGCCCTAACTTTTTGCCACCTGAGGCAAACTTAGAAAAAATCGCAGAAGCCGTGGGTGGGGGGCCGCCGGGCTGGAGGGGGTAGTGGGCAGGAAGGGGGTATTGGGCAAAGCGGCAGGGAGGGGGGTCGGACCCCACCCTCCCTCGCCTGGGTCTCCTGATCTGCGCTCCCCCTGCAGCTTTCAAAAGTTAAGTAGCAGCCGCTACTAGTAATAGGCAATGGGTGGGGATCACTCACCTTTTTCGTGTTCCAGCGTGCGTTCCACTGTCGTCACTTCCAGCAACGTCGCCAACTGTATTGTAAGTGGACGGCATTGGGTAATTGGCCTAAAATTTCTGTGATATTCTCATTACTGCAGTAAAATTCTGCATTCTCTGATTGGTCCAATACTTCCAAATCAACTTGGGAGTATAAAGCCAATCAGAGAATGTAAAAAATAACAAAGAAAAAAAACAACCCTTGGAAATCAGAAAATCTGAAACTGGAAATCAGCATTGGCAGATATCGGGATTTCCGTGGAGTCAGAAATTAGCATTTCTGACTATCCCTACTAACCTCTACTCCCTAACCTTCCTACAACTACTCCTAACTCTAACCTCTGCTTGTAAATCCCATATCACCCACTTGGCGACAAAATAGCTTTAGAGGCCAATATACTAAAATCCTTGGTGTCTGTTGAATCTGAAAAACCCATATCCAGGGTTCAGCTATATAATACCCAAGCCAAGGGACCTGTTGAAATATTGGCTACGTAACACCTTATCAGTTAATGGCTCAGCTAAATAGCAGGAATCAAGCGCCCAATTTATACACTGGTAGTGAGCACCGAAATTAACTGTTTCATACACAAGTCCTTTTGTAAAAAGAAAGAAAATTGTTCCAGCCCTGGGAAAATAAGACACATGGGCCTGTATGCAATTAACTTTTTCTCCTAAGTTATCTCCTAGGAGATAGTTTCCATCTCTTTAAAATAACTTTTCAGCATTTTACAATTGAAAAAGTACTCAAAAGTTTGTGAAAAAGTACTATTCATTTTTTTTGTATTTTCTTGCTTGCCTTTGGTTTAACTTAGGAGAAAACTCAGGAGAAAAAGTGAATTGCATATAGGCCATTGACCCATATGAAACTCACTTTTTCTCCTGAGTTTTCTCCTAGGAGGTCTATTTTCATATTCACTTTAAAACAACTTTTTAGCACTCTGCAATTGAAAAAGTACCAAAAAGTAGGAGAAAAAGTACTTTCAAAATTATTCTGAGTATTTTCTTGTTTGCAACATTTTATTAGCTAGTTTTATTAGCTAGTTGTGAAAATATTACCTAAGAGAAAACTCAGGAGAAAAAGTTAATTGCATATGGCCCACAGTTGGTTCCCTAATTAAATAAGCACACAAAAGCAAACAGACTGTTTAATTTCCAGAGCTCAGTAATTTTATAAATACATTTTTGATATTTCTTATTATTATTATTTTTAGTTTAACAAATGCAATTTTTAACCTCATCTAATACAGTGTAGACCCCTTTACTGGGCTGATTAATAAGAATTAGAGAGCTAGAAGAACAGTACATATAATAGACATTGAGGAGCAATGTTGTCCCATATTCTCTTCTTAATAGGGATTTTTACGGAACAGGACACATTGTTCTCTTAACCACTTGCCGACCGCACACTCATAACGCGCGTCGGCAAAGTGGCAGCTGCAGGACCAGCGACGCAGATCTGCGTCGCCGGCTGCAGGCTAATTAATCAGGAAACAGCCGCTCGCGCGAGCGGCTGCTTCCTGTCAATTCACGGCTGGGGGCTCCGTGAATAGCTTGCGGGCCGCTGTTCGCGGCTCGCAGGCTAAATGTAAACACAAGCGAAAATAATCTGCTTTGTTTACATTTGTACAACGCTGCTAACAGTAGCAGCGTTGTACTAGATCAGCGATCCCCGGCCAATCAGCGGCCGGGGATCGCTGTCACATGACAGGCAGGAGCCTGTTAGAGGCTGCACAGGGCAGATCCGTTCCTGTGCAGCCTCCGATCTCCGGGGAAGGGAGGGAGGAGAGGGAGAGGGGGAATCCTGCGGTGGAGGAGGCTTTGAGGCGCCCCCCCCGCAAGCCACACGCAGGCAGGAGCGATCAGACCCCCCCAGCACATCATCCCCCTAGTGGGGAATAAAGGGGGGCGATCTGGTCACTCTGCCTGGTGTTTGATCTGTGCTGGGGGCTGTAGAGCCCACCCAGCACAGATCTACTAAATCAGCGCTGGTCCTTAAGGGGGGGGGGGGGGTAAAGGCTGGGTCATCAAGTGGTTAAATAACATTTATTGGATGTACTTTTGAAAGTGCAGTTTACTTAGTGTAGGATAAACTGTGCACTGTGAATTTCTGTTCTTTCAGAGTTTCAGACTTTTTGCAGCATTGACAGATGGGTACAAGTTGCATATGGAGGCCCTCTTGAACAAATGAGCTGCCTATGCCAACATTAGTCATCCAGACATCAACTTAATGTGCTGTCCCATTCATTTCATAATAATTAAAACACATTGTAAAAGCAACAGGAAACAAGAATTATGGAACATTGAGCATGTATCTTGTGTTTGAAACAGATTTAATAAAGAATAATAATTAATCAGTTGAAAACAGTATGCTCCTTTTTGATCTTATTTTGCATTGTGTATTTTACTTTTTAAGTGTGGCTCAAAGCATATCTTTAACATGTAACAACATGTGGCTTTTTCTTTATATGCTAAAAAGCAAATTGGAATGAAAAAAGAAACAAGATATTGTAATCAGAAACTGGTCTTAACTTAACACTGCAATTATTTAAATGACTCATTGTTTGAGCCTGCTGAATTTTATATTTTGATTTAACTTTTGATATTAAATTACAATTTTATATTTTGAAATCAAATGTCAATATAATTATTTTGTTAAACTGTGAATAACATTGAGCTTATCAAACTTTATCTTTCATCAAACTAATCTAATTTAATAAAAAACTGTCTCGAACCAGACAATGCAGAAAGTCTGCTCAATGTACTGTTAAAAAGACTTACGGAATTCCTTTACCAATACATGGCATCTTATGCATCTTACCTGGATATGGAAATTGAAACTCACTGGCCCTAATGTACTAAATTTGGAGGACAGTGGAGAACCTATATGATCTAACAAACCAGGGCATCATTAAATTCTGTTTGCTATTGGGTGTTAACACTTAAGGTGCGTACACACGCACTACAAGAGGCAACGACGGGTCCGCCGGACCCTCCCGCTGGGCGGTCTTTTAGCCGACAGTAGCACGTGTGGTCTCCGGGTCCGGCATGCTTCACTTCTTCCTGTCTGGGGGAAGTTTAAACAGTAGCGCGCCCTCAACTGTTTAAACTTCCTGCCGGGACAGGAAGAAGTGAAGCATGCCGGAGACCAGACCAGACCAGAGTGGAGAAGACAGCGGAGACCTGGGCAGTCGCGCCAGCGGAGCAGGTAATGTATTGCAGCTGTATTGCGTCGGTCATCGGGCACTCGAACGCCGCTAGCAACACGCTCCCTACCCGCGGGCGATCGACAGTAATTTCCCGCACGGAGCACTCTACGGGATCGATCTATTTCGGAACGAAATAGATCGAAATTTAGTGTGTAGCGTGAACGATGTGACAGCAGATACGATCCCAGTGGTCGAATCTGCTGTCGATCAGCGGGGAATCGGCCTAGTGTATGGCCAGCTTAAGGACAGTATTGCAAAAAGGGTGTGTGCATCAAACACCAAGTGAATATGCTTATATACCTGGCTTTGCAGATAAGGCCTAATTAGCTTATTCATGAGACACTGCTCAAGCAATAAAATTAAAAACAATGGTGCCCAAGCCAGCCTGGGGCCCCGGGAACTCTCACTGCCCGGGGCCCCAGAACCAGCATGCAACACCATATGTGAGTGCAGCCAAGCCCTGGAGCTGCCACCCCCAGGAGCCTGTCCCCAACCGCTCTGAGACTTACCAAACACACAAAGGGAAATACTCACTTCCCAAACAGTTCTCTGTTGCTTATATAAAGCCTTCAGGCTGCTTGTAAGCCAAAAAGAAGTGCACACACACGTTACACCTAGTCTGCAGTAATCAATTAAGCAGAGGCTGAGCAAATTCAGCCAGTCGTTGGAAAAAAAACAGATGAGTGCCTACCTGCAAAAGAGTGCAAGTGTGTATTTTATCCCATAAGTGGGGCTTGCACTCTTTTGCAGGTAGGCACTCATCTGTTTTTAGTAGCGCTGTTCATTTCCTTGCTATGTACTAATTTAATTGATTTTTGGTCAGCCGCTCCCACTTAACAGCTTTGCTTTTGGTGTATATGCAGAGCCTCTGTTTGGGTTCAAGGTGCGTTTGCAGTCTCTGGGGGGGCTCAGCGCATCTCTGATCGGAGGCCATTCGGAGGCGGCCTGGTGATGCGCTGATCCCACTTTTTGCGCTCTTTACATGGGATGTCTGCAGCCTGTTTCCTCATTGGGGTGTGGAGCTGTAGAGTCACCCTTGAGCTTTACCGGGCTTGGGGTGGCCTATGCTTCACTCCACCCCTGTTGTAGTGCTCCCAAGTCGCACACTTTTGGCCTGGCATAATAATGCACTTGGACGCAATACGAAATAAGGTAGGTCCTATCCTTTGGGAGGTGGGTCCGGGTGGCCCACCCTGATGGTGGCTGCCCGCACTTCTTAACCTCCCCCCCAGGGGGGCGGCTGCAGAGTCTCTGAGCAGTGAGTGTGCTTGGAGTGCCCTGTTGGCCCCCCTTTTCCTGGGATCCTGGGGGGGGCCTCCATGTGGTGATCCTGGATAAGTGCTAATTGCTGCATGAACTAATCCCCCGCAGGGCAAAAATTTTGCGGTGAGTTAGTTGGCAAAACCTTGCATATCCTGGCATGCGAAAGCGAATGCAGATTTGCTTAAGCAGTGTCTCATGAATAAGCTAATTAGACCTTATCTGCAAAGCCAGGTATACAAGGGTTCACTTGGTGTTTGATGCACACGCCCTTTTTTCAATATGAGTAAGGACAGTGCATGCACCCTGAAGATCCAACCGGCATTCCAAATGGGGCATTCAGTGACATGTCTGGATAAAAGAAGTAACCTGGAGGGGTCTGAGGAGCCTCTAGATCACAGGTGTTGAACTCCAGGCCTGGAGGGCCAGATCAATGCCAGAGTTTAGGATGAACTGAGAAAGAGAGAAATGTGTTCTACCTGATGAACCACACCTTTCCTGATTCAGACCCATCAATTAATGTGAGCTGTGTCAAAAATGTATAAGGACCTTGGCCGTAGAAGGACCGGTTTGACATCCCTGCTCTAGATCATAGAGGTAAGTATACATTAACACTTTTTTATTCCCTCCAGGTTTACTTTAAGTTTCATCAGTAATTGATTAAAACATTATTTATTAATACAGTAGACTCTCGCTATAACAAACTCTGATATAGTACACCTCTGGATATAGTAAACTCAGTTGTCAGGTCCCAGCAAATGCATTTGTGTAAATATACAATGTATGACCAATTCTTATATATTAAATTTCTGATATAGTAAACTACTTTTCCTGGTCCCTTGTAGTTTACTATAAAGGGATACTACTGTAGTTTAATCTAGGATAATATTACCATCCAATGCGATTTCTCATAACTTTTTTCAGTATCAGATTATTGTCATATATGTCCAATTATAACA
The DNA here is from genome assembly GCF_040937935.1 of Hyperolius riggenbachi. Taxonomy (NCBI): domain Eukaryota; kingdom Metazoa; phylum Chordata; class Amphibia; order Anura; family Hyperoliidae; genus Hyperolius; species Hyperolius riggenbachi. The sequence goes on from NC_090650.1 coordinate 294,413,621, forward strand.
TTAATGCTTTCATTTGAAGCACTCATCTACCATTCGGGAGGGTTTTATTAAAATCATCTGAAGTGATGCTATCAACACTTTCATAAGGTGCTAAGATAATTTTCCTTTGGGTTCAGATAAAAGTGTTTGTCAAAGCTGAGGTATTTCACAGCAATACAATGCCAGTATTAAACCTTGGAGGTTCCATTGTAAGGAGAAAAAGAAGGTCAAAATGAAACTTCATTGTTAAGTAGAAAATCAAAGGCTGCTGAAAATGTAAGCACAGGTTGCCAAGGAAAACATCTATTTTTATAGTTATAGTCTTCCGTATCTTAAAGAAAAGAATCTATCAAGTCAAATGCAGGGTGAATCTCACTGCTGTTCCCTGCAAATGACAGCTACATGTCATTAATCAATCAATTTTCAAAATTTTTGTCTGATTTGCAACCCGTCTGCCATTGTGTGATCTGTAGAATCAGAAAACTGACTGTGATATATTTTTACACATTACAATATTTTTAGCTGCTTACTTTATCCATGCAGGCACTTGGTATACTAGACACAATGCGGGATGCCCATCTGGGGGAAACAGATAAAAAAGTTTACAGCTTATAGACTACATGTCACTCAATTTGTTAGTTCATTGGTAACGATGATTAGTTATCTTGAACATAATTTGTTGTGGTTGTTGTAATGCAAATAAACAGTATTAAAGCATTAGCCTTTTAGGATCAGGAGCTCCAGAGGGGGAAGGGTATTCATATCCAACAGGAAGGAACCCCGAGTGGTAAAACCAGCTGTGTGGAACTTAGAAATTTCACAGGCATCCACAGAGCAATAAATGAGCGCACAGGACAAAACAGGTGAGTTTCTATGACATCAATAACTCTGCCAGGGCCTTGGAAACTAATATATAGTTGGGTGAGGAGATCTAGGGGGCCCAGCAGCCATCTTGGGGCACCAAGAGGGATTGCAAGAAATAAGGAGGCCCCTACCCTAATTCTGCTTATGGGGCCCCCAAGTTAATTCTGCTCTGGGGCCCCATTGTCCCTAGATGCAACACTGCCGCAAGTGGGAAGAGGAAATGTGTCCCCATGATTTTTGGTAGCTTTGCCATGGCAGAAGTGGTGTTGGGATGCTAGATTAACAAATCTTGCCAAGGAGAGTCTTTGGACACTTCCTAAGAAAGACAAACTTGTCTTGGGTGGAGCATGGATAAACCGAACCTAAACCTCTTCCCCCTTTTTTTTTATATATTATCATTTTTATTACATTTTCAAGATAATTATACACATTCAAGAAAAAGAAAAGTATGACATATGATAATGCACAAAGAATAACAAAAAGCATAAGATTCTCATATGCCTATATGTCAATATACAGTGATAAGAATTAGGGTAACATCAGATAATTAATAATAAAGCAATAACATCATGAAAATAAGTCAACCTGTCAAGTAGTACTGTAGAAGCTTTATAAGTAAAACAAAAACACAAAAGAACAATAAATGTGAAGAGATTTGAATATCTAAAAATGAATACAATGTTATGCTAGAGGCCCATAGCCCTCCATGGTTTCCATAATACCCTGGGATGTCAGATATCATCGAACTTATCAATGGAATAATTCAGTCTAGCCATCATGTCTTCCATTCATTTCACGTCTAAAACATTGTTAATTAGTATATCTCTTATGGGTGGAGATTAGGAGCACCATAAAGCCACAATAGGTCACTAAAGAGGAACTCCAGTGAAAATAATGTAATAAAAAAGTGCTTCATTTTTACAATAATTATGTATAAATGATTTAGTCAGTGTTTGCCCATTGTAAAATCTTTTAAATCCCTGATTTACATTCTGACATTTATTACATCGTGCAATTTTTACTGTTGGCAGGTGATGTAGCTGCTGCATGCTTTTTTGGCAGTTGGAAACTGCTGTAAACAGCTATTTCATTTCCCGCAATGCAGCAAGGTTCACAAACAGGAAACTGCCAAGAGTACGTGCTCAGAATTTCTTTGTGGGAGGGGTTTCACCACAATATCAGCCATACAGCACCCCCTGATGGTCTGTTTGTGAAAAGGAATAGATTTCTCATGTAAAAGGGGGTATCAGCTACTGATTGGGATAAAGTTCAATTCTTGGTCGGAGTTTCTCTTTAAGGATAAAGCTGTATGCTTATTAGCTGCACGTGATTGTCTTGGGAGGGGATATCACAAAAGCCGGGTGAGGGGTTTGCATTCCACCTGTGTTTTCTAAATTTCACTAAGTAGCTGGACAACTTAATAGGATTGCAATCTCACAATATATGTAATAATGTGCCTCGGGTGCTCTGGCATCTCCAACAACAAGCTGATGAGCTAGGGTTCCATTTATTAATGACATATGTGGCTCTGTGCAACATAAAAAGGACTTTATAATGGTTTTCTTTATATGTAGTGCATATAGGCAACAAGAGGAATGCCTTCAAAAGTTTTTGCTACATGGGCAACGTAATATCAATGGATAGGCATTGTGACCATTTAGTTATATATCTATGAAAGATGGGACAATCTGTAGGGAGCAATAGTAAGAATTTGGCAAATCATGGAAGGCTAATATGCAATTAAAATTTCTCCTGTGTTTTCTCCTAGGCGATCATTATTCATCTTATCTGTAAAATACCTTTTCCGCACTTTACCATTGAAACAATACTACAAATTAGTTGAAAAAGTACTTTCAACATTATTTTAGGAAACCAGAGGAAACCAAGGCTTGTAGTTAGACCAAGTACTTTTAGTGAATTGGATTGTCATCAGCAAAGATGTAGTGAGTGGGTTGTTAACCTCCTTAGCAGTAACCTCGTGCTGGACACGGGGTAAGCCGCGCAGGAGGATTTCTCAGGCCCCGCTGGGCCGACTTGCATAATTTTTATTTTTAATACACGCAGCTAGCACTTTGTTAGCTGCGTGTTACTAACGATCGCCGCCGCTCCGCGCCGATTCGCTGCTACCCGCCGCGTCAGAGGGTGCCCCCCCCCAGACCCGTGCGCTGCCTGGCCAATCAGTGCCAGGCAGCGCTGAGGGGTGGATCGGGACTCTCTCTGACGTCACGACGTCGATGACGTCGGTGGCGTCATCGCACCCGTTGCCATGGCGACGGGGGAAGCCCTCATGGAAATCCCGTTCAGAACGAGATTTCCAGATGGGCATACGCACCGGCGGCGATCGGTGCGTATGGGGGGACGCTGCAGGGAGGGGGGAAGCATGTAGCTAGCGCTAGGCTAGCTACATGCTAAAAAAAAAAAAAAAAAAAAAAGGTTTAAAGAACCCTCCGGCAGCCTTGTCTCATCCTGACATCTCTCTAATGGTAAATAACAATTTTCACCACTCCACAGGCACACTGTTTTGGTGTTACTTCACTCCATATATCCTGAAAATCTCTAGTTTTTGTCATTTCCACTTGGGCAATATTTACAAATAGATCTCACACTATTCCCAGTGGTATACATTCTCATCGCTTGCCTTGACTACTCTAACAACTTTTATCTGGTATTCCAATAACTAGACTCTCACCTCTACAATCTATCATGAATACTGTCTGACACTCTAAGCAACACTGACACTTCTCGTTATAGCTCTGGAACAAAGAACTTGCTTTGTCATGCACTCTTCACTGAATGTAACTTTTGTTGATGTAATTTATCATATGTTGAGCTTATATTGCTGAAATCACTAGCATGAAGTTTCATGTCAACATGTGTCTGTGAGCAAGAATCAGTAGTGATCTAAGGTGTTACAGTGTAAGCTGACACCCCCTCCTCCCCACTTCAGTCAGTCAGTATATAATTCAAACTAAAGAAATGCATTATATTTAAATCACACCTCACCTGTAAAAAAAAAGGTACATTTTTACTTATCTTGGGCTCCTCCAAGACCCCCGGTAGTCCTTCAGGTACCTCAGTGCCCTCTGGGTCCCCTTCGTGGCGCTGTTGCCCCATCTAAATAAAACAACCTCAACTAGCCACGAGTACTGTGCATGTGTGGTCCTGCCCACGTGCCTCCTCAATCATGCTCCCATCGCAAGCAGCATTCTGCACATGCACGATACAATTCTTTTGAGAACCACACGTGTAGAGCTTTTTTTTTTTTTTTTTAAAGTTCAGATATGCTTTAATATGTGGAGTGCAGTGCCTACATTAATAATCAAGGAGATGGATTCTAAGATTGGTGCCTGTCGCATCAGTAATTCCATGTTTTCATCATGCATGGAAGATTCTTTTAAAGTACACCTGTAATCGAGGAGGGGGGGAGGATTTAGATACTTACCACAGGAAAGGGCAGCGCAGGGGTCTCAAACTCAATTTACCTGGGGGCCGCAGAAGGCAAAGTCAGGATGAGGCTGAGCCGCATAAGGGATTTCACAATCAGCAGCTCCCGCTTGATTTTTATTTCAAAATCAAATTCACACTGAGGCGAACTATTTTGCCTATTTTACCTTATAGTTCGCTTCAGTGATCCCATTACAAGTAATCCGCCGTGTCCCCGCCGCAAAACGAGCCCCCAAATCGCCCGGGGGGCAATCCGCCGGCGTTTCCTGGAAGGGGCAGAGCTTTCAGCTTCAGCTCTGCCCCTCCTGACGTCAATCGCGGCGCATCTCCGCCTCTGCCCACCCCTCTCACTCTTCCTTCAAAGAGAGGGGCGGGGAGAGGCGGCGATCCGTGCGGCGATTGATGTCAGGAGGGGCAGAACTGAAGCTGAAGGCTCTGCCCCTTCCAGGAAATGCCGGTGGATTGCCCCTCGGACGATTTGGGGGCTCTGCAGCCCTCGTTTAGCAGCGGGGATGCGGCAGATTACTTGGGAGCACTGAAGCGAACTATAAGGAAGCTTTTGCCGGCGCGGGCCACAAAATATTGTATCGAGGGCCGCAAATGGCCCGTGGGCCGCGAGTTTGAGACCCCTGCTCTAGATGCATCAGAGGATTTACTGATCCACCACAACCCCTCCGCTGTTGACCAAGAACCTCTTCAACTTCGCAGCTGTGCTCTCCTTTGCACTACGCACTACACAGGTGCTGATTGGTTTTCATTTGTGCAGTAACATGGAGAAAACAGCGCCGAGCTATTGCACTAGAGAGGGCCATACTTTTCACCAGCGCAGTGCTGTTTCTCTACACAGAAGGTAGCGTGGCCACAATCAATATTAAATATTAATGTAGAAGTTTGTTTAGAGGGTCCTAGAGCAGGAAGGAAATAGGAAAATTGGAGAAGCCTCTGGACCATTGAGAATCTTATCCCTACTGAGGTGTGAGGAAACGCGGAAAGCCGCTGCGTGTGCCAAGAGCTAGGCGGCTGACTCCGCGTCCTACGCGGCGGTTTGCACGCGTCTGGTTGTGTGGTGGATCGCGGAAAAGCCGCCGCATGTCCTGAAAGCAAAGCAGCTGTTTGCATGCAGCAGCGTGTGCTTGGTGTGGCTGGGTCTGTTTGTGCACCTAGGCAGATGGAGAGCTATGCGTACGCGAGCCTGAATTCAGGACCTTTATACCAGCAGGGGAAGTGTCAGCTGATCAAGAAGGTCAGCTGATTCCTGCAGGACTCATGATTGGCTGAATGGTTCGGACGGGGCGGCAGTGTCCAGCAACTATATATTCTGCTGCTTGGTCAGTTGCTGGTTGCCTGTCGTTGCGAACACATACGTGGGAACACTCAGACCTGTAGTCAGATCCTTAAGTGTGCCGGGACCAGCTGGAGCTGTAATCCTACACTTAGCTAGATTCTGTTGATTGCTTAAAGTACTAGTTTGATTGTGATTATCTGTTATGACTTCCTGCTTGTCTGACTACTCTCCTGATATCTGACTCTGTACCTTGCCTTTCTTATTCTCCGTTGCCAACCTCCGCTAGCCCCTGACTCTGCCTCTGTCTTCTGATCCTGTACTTTGTTTGTCTGTGAGTTGCCGACCGGGCCTTCCCGACCCTGAGAACTATCTCTATCGCTAGGAGATAGTTCATGCCTTGTATGTCCTGGGCACCTGCTCCACAGGGCCAGCTCTGTATGTGCTGGGCACCTGCTCCACAGGGCCAGCTCTGTATTCGCTGGGCACCTGCTCCCCAGGGCCTTCCCGACCCTGAGAACTGTCTCTATCGCTAGGAGATAGTTCATGCCTTGTATGTTCTGGGCACCTGCTCCACACGGCCAGCTCTGTATGTGCTGGGCACCTGCTCCACAGGGCCAGCTCTGTATTTGCTGGGCACCTGCTCCCCAGGGCCAGCTCTGTATTTGCTGGGCACCTGCCCCATAGGGCCAGCTCTGTATTTGTTGGGCACCTGCTCCACAGGGCCAGCTCTGTATTTGCTGCCTCAGGGCCCATCCTGTATTCATTGGGAACTCGCTCCTCAGGTTCCCCAAGCTTGTTACTATTCTTCTGTATTCTGATCTTGTACCTTGTCGAACCTCGGCTCGCTCTTAGACTCTGCATCTGATTCCTGATTCTGTACCCCGATATTTCTGATACCCTGTTGCTGAACCCTGCTTGTTTATTAGACTCCGCCTCTGCTTTCTGAATCTGTACTGTATCTGTCCGTGTGTTACGACCTGGCTTGCCTGACTTCGAGAACTGACCTTACTGTTAGAGGCAGTTCCCAGATCTGTTAGTGACACTCTCTCCTAGGTGTCACTCACGTTCTGTCCTTCCTACGCTCCGCTTGACTCCTCCCCCGGGAGAGTCCAGGCCTTCGGAAGGAATCTGTATTGCTGCAGTACTTCATACTGTACGGCACTTGTTTCTGAGGCTTAGTCCTCACGGTATTACTGTTGCACCAAGCACTCACACTACTCAGGTGTTCAGAGGTTAGCGTTATATCGGATTATCGGTTATACTGCAGATCATCAATAATCGGATATATATCTGTATTCCCAGTGATACTGCAGATCACCGAGAATCAGACCCTCTCTGCTACACCGATCGTGACATGAGGTAAGTATCTAACTTTTTTTGTGATCCTGATTATCATTCTTTTTTTAGTCGTTTTACTTGTGTAACAACATAAGCTGCAGACTGTGTCTGATTAAATATTTTGAATGAAATCAAATGATTGCACAAAAATAGCCAATCACATCTTACTGTCTTCTGACATCATTTAATCTAGGAAGTGATGTTCTGGTAAATGACAGAATTTGTAAATGTGAAATTCAATCAACATAGAAGAAATATCTCAGGAGACTTTGTCCAGGAATAGACATGAGTGATAGATGATGAATAAATGATCACCACAAATGAGTAAGTTGAAGTTAATGAGTTTCAATGAAGATAATTAAGATGAAAATGCAAATGAAATGATTAATGAGTCTTGGAAATCCTGGACAGAATCTTTTCAATGTTAATCAAGCTTACAGAACTATATGTACTAGATTGCTGTTTCAAGAACTAACTGTAAAATGTAAACTAAATCTCACAGCGCATAGGAGATATTATATATATACTGTAGGCATATATTCAAAAAGACACATCTGGTGTTTAAAATACCTAACAGCCTTGATCATGATGATGGTAATGATGATATTATTATTTACGTAGCACTGACACATGTCCTAGTGCTTCACAGGGTACATTAAACTATTACTAATTGTACCTCATTGGCACTTTCATCCATTAGGTCTGATAACATGTCTTCAAGTGTCAGGAACCTAAAATTGACCATCATCAACTGTTAATATGCCCTAGCAGCAGATACATTCTAGAGCTTGGCACCATTTGAATTATTCAGCTGCCCAACCACCTGCAGTTACTCTGAGGAAAGTGTGTAGAAATGACAATTATTAAAATACCTCATTGCTCTTGGTAATTTATGTAATATGTTAAGTTTCTATGAAAAAAATCTTGAAATGCTACCAGCCTGCAAATGTCATTGTTTTTAGATCATACTGCTCTACACATAGAAGTATAAAGTACAACCCCCTCCAGGGTACACTGTCCTCATACTTGTGAGTACATGGGAACTTCCTTCTCCTCTCCCCACATACAGAACCATCTGTCATTGCCAGTGAACTAGCTGATTGGAGCCAGGCACAATTTGTACATGCCTTAATTTACATAAAGGATGTAAAGTCTATTAAATTTACTTTATAAACGTCAAAAAAACGATCTTCTCAATATAAAGATTAATATAAGTGGAGGATATTGGCAATTCCTTTTTAATGTAGACAAATGGTATCTTTTGATGATCCATGCAGACCCCTTATTCAATCACTAGCTGATGGCCCAGTGTTGCCTAGGTATGTATTTGGCTGGTGTTGGCTCCGCCCATTTTTCTACCCTTAACATACAATTACTCAATTACCTAGTTTGTGAGCTTTGCCATCTTTGGCATCTGTAATTTGTATTGAAATGAAACAAATCTGATTGGCTGTTTGTGGCTCCACCCCCTTTTCTGAATTTGAACCCCAGTCACCCAATGACCATTTGTACCAGGTTTGGCACTTGAGCCATTAACAGTGCAAGAATGGCAGCAATTGAATATTCCTCTTAAAAAATCAAAAGGTGAATTTTGATTGGCTTTTGTAGGCTCCACCCACTTTTCTGAATATTAATCCCAGTCACCCAGTGACCAACTGAGCAAAGTTTGATAACCCTACCATTAACAGTGTAAGAATGGCTGCAGTTTACATTTTTCCCAGTGACATTTGTATTTGTCTCCACTCACTTTTTGGTTAAGGGGATAAAAAGTATCCTATATGTTATTCCAGGTAATGTACTATGTGTGTGGCAAATTTCATTCAAATCCATTCAGCCATTGTTGCATAATTGAGTAACGTCCAAACTTTTGCGTTTATAATATTAGTGAGATAATTATCTCAAAAAGTCATCTTTGTAGACTTCAATGCATTTTGCCAAACATCAAGGTGAAAACTGGTAACTGACTTGAAACCTGCAGAAAAATTTGGAATTAGATTTAAGGAATACCCGGACAGCTCGTGATTCAGAACCACTGTAAGGTATAAAGGGCTAAAAGAGACCAAAAAGCTCTCTTTCAAAATCAAAGCTAAATATAATTCTAGCCTTGTTAAAACAGAAGGTATCTGAAAGTAACTGAATTATCACAAATACCTTCTGTTTTAAGAAAGCACAACATCGAACCAGATTTAAGCAATTTTGCTCATTTGTAGAGCTCAGATGAAAAGGTAATTGAAGCTGGGTTTATGGTATATACCACCAGAACAACATGGGGATGGTGTGAGCAAGCGCAAGCTGCATAGAAGCAGCATGCTGAGCTGGGCAGGACCAGAACATATGAAAAAAGTCACATGTTGGCATCTGGTACACACCTTGGCACTAAAATAATTAATTGTTCCCAGGGACACATACTGTAGCTGGAAGCAGCAGATTTGGGCGCATGAGACAAGTGGACAAAAAGGGCGCCCCATTCACTCCCATTATAAATATCGTTTAATGGGCGCCGAACAGGGAAAAAAAGGCGCTGGAGATTATTAACGTTTTAACAAACGGCGCCCGGGGATTTTTAAGGATTTATAACTATGTTTGTGATGATTTAACTTTACAAAATGAGCCCGTGACGAATAACGTTTATAAAGATACTAAATCACTATTTCTAAAACATTTCTAAAACATTATTATCCACCCAAAAAAATTATTTACATTTTTTTATTTACATTTTTTATTTATTAATGTCTGTAAAACATTATTATCCATAGGGGGTCTTAGGTTTAGGCACCACCAGGGGGGTCTTAGGTTTAGGCACCAACAGGGGGGTCTTAGGTTTAGGCACCATTTGGGGGGTCTTAGGTTTAGGCACCAACAGGGGGGTCTTAGGTTTAGGCACCAATAGGGGGGTCTTAGGTTTAGGCACCAACTGGGGGGTCTTAGGTTTAGGCACCAACAGGGGGGTCTTAGGTTTAGGCACCAATAGGGGGGTCTTAGGTTTAGGCACCAACTGGGGGGTCTTAGGTTTAGGCACCAAAAGGGGGTCTAGGGGGTAGGGATAGGTACAGGGAGGGTTTTTAACAAACGTAAATATAAGTTTCAGTTTACAAACAGGGAATATTAACGTTTTAAAAATTGCCGATCTCATACACATTATTTAGTGATTTATAAATTCTTAAAACGCTATTTGTAAACGAAATTCTACACAATATTTCTATAAACGATAATACTGTTTATCGTTTACACCACGCGCCCTTTTTTCCCGAAGCCCTTTTTTGATGTACGCACTGTAGCTATGATACAAGTATTTCAATTCCATCTGCTTATTTAAAGCTGCTATATGTATTTTGGTAAAGTATGATAACATATCCTCCCAATCCCCTGACCCAAGAGTAGTAATCAATCTCTGCCAGGTTAACAGCAGTTTGTCTACTCTACTCTGTTCCTTGCAAGGGAAGGTTTTGTGGAGAAGTGTGCAAAATCAAGTGGTACAAAACTAGCATTGGAGGTGGTGCAAATGATATAAGATCAGATTATTGCTGAAATGTGATCTAATATCTACTGGTTGAGTAGCCCAGGTAAACAACTGATCTACAGTAAATATCAGGACTTTTTTTTTACCTAGTCTACCAAAAATCCAAAAGCATAGGCAAGCTTGGGGATTCATTTGGGATGGTGTTTAGGGGAAAATAGAAGGTTTAACCCTTTCTACTTCGTTCTTTCCTAAAGGAAGTCATTTCTGCTCTGAGTTTTTTTTAAAGAAATGCACTCTCCCTCTTACTCTGTCTACCATTTTAACATGGAACATAACACCATAACATGGTATATCTTATTTTAAAGAACACATTATAACGTTTCATTTGATACCTTATTTGGACAGTTTGGCATCTTCTATTGGCTGGTAGCAGAGGAGAAAACCAAGGTATGGTAAATTGAAAAACAGTTTCCTGGGTGTAATCCGGGCCTGCGTGAGCAAGTTTTGCAATAATAGGTGGTTTTATGCCCGCCATCTGGGGTTTTACTGTCCCTACACACAATGCAATCATTGGTATTTTGATTGGGCAGATTAGCAATAAAATACTGGCTACTATTTACACCCTCCCCCAGTCCATCCCATAGGATGCCATTCATTATTTATATAACTTTGCAGGCAATCTGCAAGAAAAAAAAAATAATCTGCAATTATTTTTCATTTTTTTGCAGAATGGAATCTGAAAAAATGAACCAGCAACTACTTTTTATTTGAAAAAAAAAAAACAAAAAAAAAACACAGGAAAGAATAAGAAGTGACATTTAAATCTAAATGGCACTTCCTTCTAGCGCTGATGGGGGAAAGAAGGTATGGGGCTGGGGGGCACGGACAGTGTGGGCATGTAGTAATACATGTCCACAAACAGTCGCATGATGATCGGCGGTTTGCGGCGGTCCCGATGCGCTGAGAACCGCGCATCGGGCTTTTCCGTATGTCCCGTGTAGCAGGAAATACGAGTGCAAAGGGATAAGGAGGTTATTTAGATTATGCTTTAAAATAAAACTCCACTTTTGTTGGAAGGTAGGTAATTCCTTACTTTACTTGTTCAAGCTGCTACAATAAAAAAGAAGTGTACTTTACCAAGGGCTCTGTGGTGCAAATTTTTGGATACAAATAAATTGTAATAAGATGACAAGATGATGGTCCTAGATTTTATTATTGTTCTTTCAATAAAAAATAGCATAATTTCAAATTGCTTACATTGTTTTTGTGCAGGAACATAACCACTCCACAGTGATCCTATTAGAGAGTGGACCTGTCATACTTTTAATGCAGGTGTGGAAAATAAGTAACAGTTGTTCCTATTAGGTGCAGCTAATTAAGCATAGAGAAAAAAGCATGTACATTATTATTATTTAGTATTTATATAGCGCCCACATCTTACACAGCGCTGTACAGAGAATATAGTCTTGTCACTAACTGTTCCTCAGTGGAGCTCACAATCTAATCCCTAATGTACATACAATCTGTGCCATTCTGAGTACAGAGTCTAGGGTTAAAAAAGTTCAGTTTTTGCTTAGTCAGTTTTCAAAATCTCTATGTGGACAGATAGTAATGGAAAGGTCATTTTGATTAAATTGAAATTACATATAGCAGTGTTTTATCTGTTTTTATTAATGAGTCACACTATTGTAAGATAGGTTCCCTCACTTGAATTTTGCAGTCTCTGGGTTTGCCTTTTACATTTTTGAAGTTTGCACTGCCCTGTGTCCCTGCTGCTCCACCTCTCACTTCACATACAATAACTGGCGCTCACTGTCCAAATAGTACAAACATCCTCAGATGGTTGGTTCTTCAGACTGTATTTACACCTTTAACTGGAAAAAACATAAGAGAGTCAGAGCACATCATAATGTAGGATGCCTGTATAACAATGTATAGCCACCTCCGTGCACCCTGATACCCGCATACAAGATAGCACCGACAGTGTCAGCAACCTCTGCCACCTTAGGGAAGGGGGATCTAAATGCCCCCCTTTTTTACCCTGCTCACCAGAATGTCTCTTTAATGTTTGCGTGTCACTTCCACGTCGTAATTCCAGTCGCCAAATACCTCATAAAACAAATGACCATATCATGTGTAAAACCGTTATTTAATTGGCTTCTCGCCTAAAAATCCATATGCGTACATTAAAACTTCTTGGTTTAAAAGCATATCTCACACTCTCCGTAGCCCGCGGGAAAGGTTCCGGTCTCGGCCGTGCAGACTGCTTACTCGATCAGCACGTCTCCTAAGCTCCGCCCTACCGGTTTCGTCATCAGATGTGACTCATCAGGGGCATAAGGAGCATGCGCTGACTCACCTGTTATGTAGCTGGGAAAAGTCCCGCTTTCCCCTCCCCTCCCGCTCAATGATTGGTCGAAAATCCCCTCCCTCGTGATCCTATTCCGAGCCCGGAAGCTATCCTTTAGTTCACAGCTAATATACATATAAATACATATGAACCTTATTTTTTATATACCAAGTATGAGGGGAACCGTGCCTATTCATTTACAAACATTATGAGACGTATGCCATAATACTACTTATTTACCACCGCTTCCAACACGCTTGCGCATATCCGTCTCTGCCATGACACCTGTTACAGCGTCTAGGCACACTTACCGCGCCTGTGCCAGTCTGTGACTGCAGGTGTTTGTGGCGTACGCCGTACTATTTGTCCGACCTCACTATAAACGCCTCAAAAAAGCGCCCATATACCTCACCATATACGCCTAATACCGCGCATAAACTGACCCCTCCGTGAAATACCATATGGTTTGCCCAATTACGCGCTCATACCGCGCTTACGTTGAGACTTCTGGCAAACTATATGGTCAAGTCCAATTTACCGTACACGGCAAATTATGTCTCATATTGCCAGCATCTAAGTTATATGTTATTATTACTAATAAGCACGTCCTTTTACTAAAACTTGTGTATTGTGTATATAATTCAAACCAACAAATCCTTTAACCAATCAGTGATTGCAACATATGTAAAAAGTGAAAATATAGCTACAAATAGCCAAATCTCGTTACAAAACGTGAAAAAATTCTATCATAGTGCTCACATATAGTATTATATAACCATATAGATTACAATGCGTGTATCCCACTATATGCTACTCCATGTGCATTTCAATACTAATAATATCCTTTATATACCATTGTGCTTACATCACATTATTACTCCTAATTCTACGTACAATTCTTGTCTTTACTCATAAAACCTAATTACTATAGTCCCATTTTATATTATCCCAATAGTCCGTGATATACTTCATTAAATACTCTCCTACATATTACCCATTATTTTATTATCATATTGATACCCCTATTACCTACATTCTTAATTCTACTCCCCAGTTTCGTAATCCATCATCACATACTGTGCATAATCCCATTTATAGGATATCAACCAATTATCTCTGTGTTGCTAGTTATCCATTGTGCCAAACCGTGACCTCATCATGCACCATTATACTGCACGTATCACCAAACATACACTAACCCACTCTCTTCTATTGTGATTTACAGGAAATTAGCATAAGTACATGTGCACCACCACCACCTAGTGGCATTTATATAAACTGTAACATAGTGGCCTATATATCAATGACTCAATCATTAGTCAGAAAACAATTGATGTCTATATCAATATTTAGGCCTGATGGTTCCAATGTTTTCAATGTGTATATCCACTTAGTTTCTTTTTTACAAATTTCTCGCAATCTGTGACAACCCCTCCAGCTTGGTTCTAGTTTTTCTATTCCACATATCTGCATCTCCCGCGGGTCACAGTTATGCTTATTTTTAAAGTGTCTAGGGACACTATGATTCTCATGGCCTTTACCAATTTTATACACGTGTTCTCCCATTCTTTCTTTTAATGGGCGTGTAGTTCTACCAACATATTGATTGCCACATGTGCATGTTAGCAGATACACTACATGATTGCTGTTACACGTGATAAACTGGTTAATTTTAAATTCTTTGTTCGTGGTCTCTGACCGAAAGTTAAACCTTTTCTGGGTTAGTCCCATTTTGCAAGCTTTACAAGACCTGCGTGGGAAAAAAACCTTTTGTTGCCAACACCCCATTTCCCTTTTATTTGGAGGGTCAACACAACTTGGTACCAATCTGTCACGCAAGTTTGGAGCCCTACGATATATGAATTTGGGTTTGGGGGGAAGGCATCTGTTGAGTGCCGAATCATTCAAAAGAATTGGCCAGTGTTTTTTTTATAACTTTTTCTATTTCTTTATGTTGCTTTGAATATTCAGTTATAAAGGCCATTTTAGGAGTTTCTTGATTTTTTTGGTGTTCACCCAGCAAGTCTGCCCTTTCTTTCTCTGCCACTTCCTTTATCATTCGATTCAGTTCAAGTTCGTTGTAACCTTTTTCTACAAATCGTTTACCCTTTTTCTACAAACCTCTCACTACTGTTACTTCCTTCCTATTCACCCGATATGCATATACCCAGAACTTGACTTTCACTTTCTCCTTGTGTGTCTATTGAAGTCACAAGCAGAAGGAGATGGGGCACGGCTGCAGAGATCCGGGGCACTTGCCAGAGATCTTTAGCAGCAGCGATGCAACTGGTGCCTAGTGACCCTCCCCCCCCCATCTCTAGCACCAGCGATGCAACTGGTGCCTAGTGACCTTCCCCCTCCCCCCATAATGCCTAAGGCCCTCTAATCAAGGGGGGATACTCTTCTCCACCTTTGTGATGGCAATCAGCTGATTGGCTGTCTGCCACCACACATGGCACACAGGCAGCCATAGTTCTTTATAAGTAGAGGGCTTGCTTGCATCAGTGCTCGTGACTGAGATCTGATAGAGCGAGGCAGCTCTGTGTCTGCTGACAGAATGGCTGCAGGCCTGCAGCCACTGTATTGTGTTAAAGACACCTGAAGTGAGAGGAATATGGAGGCTACCATATTTATTTCCTTTTAAAAAATACCAGTTACCTGGCATTCTGCTTATCTTTCATGCATCAGTAGTGTCTGTCTTAAACACCAGAAATAAGCATGCAGCTAATCTAGTCAAATACACAATTCCCATACAACGAATCCTGACCCTGTGACATGACGTCCCAGGCCTCACGAGAGCAACATTGTTGCCGCTCCTCATGAGAGACAGACCTCACGAGAGAGAGAGGCAGAGCCCCCGGAGCCTCACAAGCTGCCTGCAAGCTGCCTGCAAGCTGCCACCAAAGTTGCTGCTGTGCTGCTGCCTAAGAGAGACCAACAGCAACCTGCCAGACAGAGACATAGACCCAGAGACCAAGCTGCTACCAAAGCTACTGTGCGCACCACAGAGACCACCACTAGCGATGGGCTTCCGAGTAGGGAGCCACTCAAATTCATATTAAAATGAGGCTTAATTGCCTCAGGTGTGCGCACGGGAGACAGGGGGTTACTTCCACAGAAGTCTGTTGGCTTCTATGTGTATCAATTTACTCGCACGCGACCTATGGGACACATTGCAAGACTCACTACCGCACTTCCTACTTCCAATTTGAAGAAGTAGTGTGGTAGTGAGTCTTGGAACGCGTCTCATAGGTCAAGCGCGAGTGAATTGATGTGCATAGAAGCCTGGGGTCTTCTGGGTAAGTAACCCCCTGTCTCCCGTGCACACACCTGAGGCAAATAAGCCTCATTTAAATTCCGAATTCAAGTGGCTTCCTATTTGGAAGCCCATCGCTAACCACCACCGAGACCACCTGCCTCGTCTTCTTACAATAAGTAAGTAGCCAGTGCCACTATATAATAGGGCTAGCCAGGGGCATTACCTAGTTCTCTACAAAGCAGGGCTGTTGAGTCGGTACAAAAATCCACCAACTATCAGATTACTGATATTTTACTACAGTAAAAAAAGTAGTAGAAAATCAGTAATTTTACAAAAATTCTATTGGCAATTTCCGCAGCCCTTTTTTTCAGATGCCCTTATTACATATACCCGGTGGGGAGGGGGTACACATGGCTGATGGCAGTGATATGCTATAAAGAAGGGAGAGACACATTAACTACTTAAGCTTTTTGGAAGTAGCTCCTACGTCCAAAAATGCAAGCTGGAGGTAGGAACTACGTCCATGAAAAAACCTGTCGCCATGGGCGATCGCACGTTTACCCGTGGGAGCACCCATCACTGCTCTTAAGCACAGAGATAAATGAATAGGAACAGAGTTCCCTTTCATTGATCTAAGTCCCCATTGTTATGATCAGTGGCTTCAGTGAGCCACGATCATTCAGGAAAAAAAAGTTACACATCCTCTCTTCACTTCCTGTAAGCGTAGCTTACAGGATGCGAGAAAAGAAAATTACTGAGGACATCTTGTGGCCAAATAGTAAAATTACATCTATATAATTTATTTTTTTTTTAAGAAGAAACACAATTACATTTAAAATTAACTTCTTCCCTCCCACACTCTCCCATAGTACCCCCCCAAAAAAATTGGCATAAGAAAAAAAAATGACCAAGAAATTCAAAAATAGTCACCATAGGGACTGAACTTTTTTTTAATATGTATGTCAAGAGAGTATATTACTGTTATTTTTTTAATTATGGGCTTGTAAAAACTGATGGATGTGAAACTGAAAAAATGCACCTTTATTATCATATAAAATATTTGCGTCATACATTGTGATAGGGACATAATTTTAATGGTGTAATAACCGGGACAAATGGGTAAAAGAAATATGTGGGTTTTAATCATGGTAGCATGTGTTATTTTAAAACTGTGCAATGGGGAGAAAATGAAATGGTTGCGCATCTAACCAAGATGCACCTGATAGATACTCACTGCATAGGGCTAAAAAGCCTCTCAAAGGCACAAGTGTGCTCATTGCAGTGGAACAGGTGCATTAAGAACTAATGCATCTCACAATACAAACAATGGAAGCAAATACATGCATTACACATTATCCGGGGACCTTACCCTTCTCTTATTGAGAGAGACATCTGTTCCACGCTGCAGAGCATGTTAGCAGGGACGGCTCGTGCAGCCTTCTCTATAATGGCTGAAACCTGAGAAATTATGAATTTTCTCATTTTTTTCTTAATATTTCTATAAAAATGCATTCAGGGATTTTTTTTTATCAAAATGTACCACCCAAAGAAAGCCTAATTGGTGGCAGAAAAAACAAGATATAGATAATTTTGTTGTGATAAGTAGTGATACAGTTATTGGCCAATGAATGGGAGGAGCGCTGAAATAATGCATAAGGTGAAAAAACACTGAAGGCTAAAGTAGTTCAAGAAATATATGATAGTTCTATCCTGTACAGATCCGATTCACTATATTAGCTTGGGACTTGGGAGCAATACAGAATCGTATGCTTTTAGCTTGGGAGCTGCACAGAAGAACTTTAGGCTCCTTTCTTTACACTAAGGTTACATTGCAATGCGAGTGTTCTTCAATCACATTGCAACATACTCAAAAAGTTGAATTATGCATTAATGGTGCAGTGCAACCATACAGCACAATGAAAGTATACCTCACGTCCACTGTTAGGGTCCTTTCACACACTATTCCCACCATTGCATTGCGCTAGTGACATAGCTAAGGAGCCATGGGCCCCAGTACAAGTTGTACATTGCCTCCCCCCCAAGCATTCTATACATAACAATTGATAAGGCACACCAAAACCTGTCAGGGACAACCACAGAGGCAGATGCGCAAGAAGGGGATGGGGAACAGTTTGTTAACCTACCCAGCGTTCAATTTCCCCAGGATTTCTGTGAAAACAGTGATACAATTTATTTTTAAAACTTTTTTTTTCCTGTAACTTGCCAAAATGTGTCAAGCAAGGGTCTAGTATACAGTGCAGGAGAGTATTGATGTGTATGCATGTTTATACTGTTCACAGCAAGTTTTTTTGAACGGACATTTCTGTCCATACCGCTAGGGAGGTTAATGATAACTATTATTCAAAGCATTTATAGAAGTGATCATTACCAGCATAGGACAAATAGAGAGCTAATACTGTGGTTGAGGGCTCCCTGGCTCAAGTGCCCTGGTGCGGCCGCAACCTCTGCATCCCCTATCGCTACGCCACTGCCTTGCGCTGCAATGAGCAACCACATTGATTGTGGTGCGTGCGATGTGGCGGGTAATGTTTACAGGGTAATGTGCGTATTTAGGTTCCTTTCCTAACCTGTGAGGCTACTCTAGTGATCACATTGCCATGTGGCATGTTCAGTCGGAAGTAATGCACAGCATGCAGTGCATTTCCAGGGCATCATGCTTGTTTACAGGGACAGCGAGGCACACTTGTACTGTATGCTTCACTGTATGGTTATGCAACATTGAGGCGATGTTGAAAAGTTATTGCAGTGTGAACAATGTGAAAGGAGCCTAATAACTGTAAAAATACTGTACAGTTGCATATGGATGTTGTGTGATGTGTGATGATGTGTGAAGGAGCTATGATGCTCACCCCTACTACACACTATGGGGTTGATTCACTATAACAAATAGCATGTCTTATCATACCTTATCAGAGTAGCATAGCTAGCGCTACAAACTTATGCCTGCTAATTGGCAATGAAGAGAGCTCCACTCGTCCTGCCCTGAGCCCTCTGCAGGTCCAATCACTTTAAAGGACATTATCCCCAAACTTTGATTGGCCCAATAGGCTGCCTGTCAAATTTCCTGTCAAGTGACAGGCAGCCTATTGGGCCAATCAAAGTGCGGGGATAATGTCCTTTAAAGTGATTGGACTCGCAAGGGCTCAGGGCAGGATAAGTGGAGCTCTCGTCATTGCCAATTAGCAGGCATAAGTTCGTAGCGTTCCCTATGCTACTCTGAAAAGGCACAGTAACTCTGATAAGGTGTGTCAACTCTGATAAGGCACACTATTTGTTACAGTGAATCAACCCCTAGGAGTGTACTTTGGGGGAATCAGAATACTAAGCAGGCTGGCAATCTGAGAAAGTCAACCAAGATATGCAGGGATGCTCAGACAAAACATAGCTTCACACACTGACTTGGGATTGGTAAAATCACACTTTTCAACATAAGATGTATTTTTTTTTTTTACACTGTGTGAGCAAGGCGATCACTCTTATTAAATGTGATCTTTGAGATTAGGACTGTTTAAAGAATTTATGTATTCTAATCAAGTGCAATTGATTTCCTTTTTCAGCATGCTACACACATGATATACAGCCCCAAGAAATCGCAAGCCACAATGATATATTTTCTTATTTCCTCAGCCATGTATTAGATGGTCATTTCCCATGCTTTGTGGAAAGAGTATTATTCCAGCAAGGCAGCAGTTGAGTTCAATAGCTAATCTCTTTTGTAGATTGTGAGTCAAATAATGAACAAAGCTTGCTCCACACTGCACCCCTCCCTCCTTCAATCATATGCAAAGCCCCTTGCGTAGCTTTCAGTGGTGAGCTGCTGAGAGTGCTGTAGTTTGCAGCATTAGTGAATCACACAAGCAAAGTCTGGTGCATGTTGTTTGCAGTGCCCCTCTGCGCTCCACGCTGCTTGATCGCCCAGAAGGGGGATGTTTAAGCTAAGCTCTGGATAAAAAGTCATTTATTCCTTCTGCAAGAATCAGCCGTCGCTGAAAAAGACCAGACTACAGAATGTCTACTGGAATCTGCAGTTTGCAGGAGTGCTAGACGGGTCTTCTCATCTCTTTTCTGAATACAGTGATTTATTCTTATTATTACTATTGATTTATTATTAAGAAGTAACACTGTTTGGACCATGGGTACCAATTTAATGTATTTCACTCTGAAGGTCTTTTTTGGCCACACTAGCCTCGTCTCCCTGTACACTGGATTGCTGAGAAGGAGGATGCCATCAGTTTGGCTATGATGAGATTAACTAGTAAAGTTTTATTGTGCTGTGAATATTAAGGGAGTTGTAGAGGCGCTATCAGCAGAAGATCCAGATGAACGCTTCAGTTGCTGAGCCCGAGTGTCTGAAGAACTAATTGCCGGTGGGAGATTGGCTTCATCCATATATTGATATCTCCGGATTGGTGGTCTTGTTGAGGGTCTGCGACGGGCTGCCATTCACATTTTATTCGCTTGCTTGATACTATGCAACAAACAGAGCACTTGGATCTGCTCCACACTGAGGGATTTTGCTCTTTTAATGCGGATTTCATCACAGAAATATTATTAAATCCCTATTTTTGCAAAGCTTTCCTTCAGAAGATTGCAAAGGTGGAGCGACCAGAGCGAGCAGATGACGGTCCCATTAATCCTTTCAATGCATGGAAAGACCCAGGAAACGCTCTTCTTGTGTGAAGCTGCTGAAGACTTCGATCTGGCTTTGCTCTTATGTGAAACTAATGATCAGCGTCCCTGCAATTGCTCCTTTTCTATTCCTCTTCTTCCTCATGATCTTAAACCTTAACCAAGCCTATGGGGAAGTGACCTGCTGCCCATCCATGGCGATCTGTTGCAGAGCTCTGGGGATCTGGCTTGAAGATGTGATCTAGTGTTTGAATGCAGTGTTTATATACATTTAACCCTATATGCGATCATGGTGATTACTTGAACCATTTAAAGAGGAAGTGGCATTTCCTGCTGTGTTGGCTTGTATTTTTTTTTAAATCCATCCTATTCCCCCGCACTGGAAGTCCTCTCGTATCTAAATGGAATTAGTGAAGATCGAAGCCCCTTGTGTAAGGAACAGACATGGTCCATGGGCGCAGTTTGTTTCACAGTGAGTATGTCTTCAGCTGCAGCTTGCTGCACATCACTTCTGTCTGTTTCCTCTAAAGCTAGACTTAATCAGGTTTAATATCTTTCCCAGGGCTGGTGGCTTGGTTTTATGACCTTATGCAATATTGATAATGGCATAAGGCTGAGGACAAAGGTGATGCAAGTAAAAAGCCTGAACTGTATATTATGCTAGGCATACATTGACATTCTGGAGATGTAGCCTATAACTCCATCCTTATGCTTGCGATGGGAAGTGGTGGTGGTAGTGGGGGGAGGATGGGGGACTTGCTGTGGTGAATCGAGGTATAACAGTGTCATTTTCTCTTCTGCAGTGATTAGTAAACGCTGTACACAGCAAAGTACTGATTAATATGAGAAAACGCTTGATAACGCTTTGGTGTAACCTCCAGGCGTGAGGCTTCCTATGGACACACTGGAAAGTCTAGGGTTGAGAGAAAATGCCAGCTATAGTAGTGTGTTTAATCGCAGAGCTGTTATTGTGTTTGTAGAGAACTGCATTAAAATAGCCAGGACAGTCAGCTTCACTGCATTAAAAATTCAGAGGCTCTTAAACGTGTGTATATTAAGAAGCTTCATTTCCATAACTCATTAAGGACCAAGGACAGCTCCGTCTGTGAGTCAATATATTGGTCTTTTGATGCTGCTGCTTGCGTGTGTCCTCGGCAGCACTCCAGCATTTCCCAGTCCTGCTGTATATAATTCCATGGCAAAAGCAGTGAAACCTATAGTACTCCTACTTCTGCGTATTGTGAATGTATTCCAGTTTACGTCAAGGTTTTCCCATGCAGCACAAAGCCAGACACGTAACTAAAGTCCTGCCTACAGTGCTGATGTTACTTCAATGGCCAGTCATATAAAATAAACCTTTCATTTGATGCTGTGATTTGTCATGGGTTGCTCATCGGTTTGGGGGAGATGAGCTTGCTAGGAGTTAAGCAAGGCACACACACATCACCTTATCTAGTGGCTGAGTCAGTGAGACATAACGCATTGTCTGACATATCAGACATACTCTATATATCCTGCAAACGTGGCTGGTATTATACATAGCACTGCCTGACAGTAGTCGTTAGTGTGCTTGAAAAATCCAAAATAAAACTATTTCTGTAGCTAAGGTACTATAAGCCATGACTATTTCAATGCTCTGCAGTGCTGCTTCACAAAGCTCTTTTTATAGTTCACAGGGAAAATCTTTAAAATGCACCTAAACATTCAAGTGTCTTCTTTCATTGCAGTTGTAACAAGTCTTATCATTCTGCATGTGTCTTGGGCAACCAAAAAAGTTGGAGGTGAGTTGTGCTGGGGTTTCTTTATACTACTGTAAAACTCATCTTATACTACAAATATTCATAATGTAATCAGAATGTGTATTTGCAATCTTAAGTCAATTAACTTGGTGGAACTTTTTCAGACAAACAACAACCCTCAGAAGGACAGAAATCTTTACAGTGTGGAACTTGGACAAAATCCCCAGATGGAGGAATTTTCACTTCTCCCAACTATCCCAACAAGTATCCTCCTGACAGGGAGTGTATCTACATAATAGAAGGTAATTGTGCCATATAATACCATTTGGGCTATACAACTAAGGAAGGGCAAAAAAAAAAAAAGATATTTAAATTAATAATTACACAGTACTGCTCTGTACCATACTCCATTGGTGAAGCCTACCAACTAGAGGTTCGGCCGTGCAGAGGTTCCTTACGTGGGGATGCTCAAATTTTAAAAAGGGTTCCTATCGGCCACGTGTTTTAGTCTCCTTGTCTCTCCCGCTGGCAGCCGCGTCTCCGGTGTTACGTGACGTCAGGATGGCAAAAAAGTTACCTAACGTAGTTGCCATGGAGATCCCAAAGTTGTGTTGAAATTCCTACTTGTTGGCATTTGGGTTCCTGCATCGGCCGCACCGGCTAATAAATATAACTTAATGCAAGTCTGTTGCAAGCCTGCAACAGTCTACAGACTCTACAATAGACTCCACACTCCTAATAAGGAGGAAGTCCGAGGGTAGGGCTGTGGTAGAGGGACACAAAAAGAAGGGGGGGAGGGGGTGATTGAGCACCAAGAGCTCCCCCCCCACACCCAACCATGCACGTGCCTGTTCTGGATGGTATGATGCACCATCATACCATCCAGAGCAGGCACGTGCATGGTGGTGGTGGTGGTGGGGGGGGAGCTCTAGGTGCTCAATCACCCCCTCCCCCTTCCTTTTTGTGTCCTTCTAATCCCGGCCCTAACCTCGGACTTCAGCTGTCACCCAGATAGAAAGGTATTGCGCAGTTGCTGAAAGGCAAGCACAAGCACCTTGTGCTTGCCTTTCAGCAACTGCTCAATACCTGTCTATCTGGGTGACAGTTGAGTAATAGTCTTCCCCTGAGAAGCAAGGCCAGCAACAATCAACTGTCTTATATCATTTCAGTAAAATATTTCATGTTATTAGCACAGCTCTCTAGGTGTATTAGGTAAAATATTTAATGGGTAGGTGATAATGTCTTTCTCAAAGCTGATGGCGTTGTTTTATGACATATATCAAGCATCATAGTTGCATAGTGCACACAGAGCATCTTGGGTTGGACAGACATAGGTTGTATAGCCCAGGCAAATTTACCTGCATTCACTAGCACCACTTACCACTGTCTCTAAAGCTAATTGCATTAAATCCAATCAGAGATGGATTAAGGTGTAATGGGGCCCTAAGCAAGGTAGTAGATTTGTGACCCCTATGTGGTCTTTTTGGTAAGCTGAAGTGGAAAGAGGTTGAAGAAGGTGGCCGGTTGGACCCTTGACACCCACTAGGCCCCAAACACTTGCTTAGGTTGCTTGGTGGATCATCCTGCTCTGAATCCAATGAATGCACACTGTAAATTTGGAGCAAATTTACAACACATCTACAGCCAATGAGATTTAATGGTACCCATGGACATGAAAGGTAGCAGGCCCACTATGTCTACCAAACTAAAGGCTAGAGAACCTGAGAACCTGATTCATCAGAGGAACCTTGTCCGAAGAATTGTCAAGGCAAGCAGCTGCTATAGAAATGAGACAGCTACCAAATGTTTATATAAAATAATCCATCACATTGAAAACCTTTTAGGCTGAGAATGGTTGTTCAAGAGGTAAATTTAATATCATATGATTTAAAATGAAAAACGTGTAATATACACGTGTAACTTAAATCAGTTCTAAGAAAATGGGAGGCAGTTGGATATACAAGCATGAACATGATGACAACCACCATCAGAGCATGCTGTGTGGTTTCAGCTCTACAAACACAAATACTTGTCTTGAACACATTTGGGTTCCCCTTTATCTGATAGAAGCACTGAGTAGTCACTAACAAGAAGACACAGTAAGGAATGGGTGAGATTTTCCAAAGCAATCAGTTGCTTGACCATAATATAATTCTTCAGTTCAGGTATTAAGGATCTGACATGGTGAGAGTGCCACCCTCCTGGTCAAGTCTAGACAACAATGCGGAAAAGGGTTTTGTTTATTTATGTAGTCTATATAATATAATAATATACCTTTGGTTTAAATATATAAAATATGTGATGATTGTTTCACAGTTTAACAGAATTCTTCATCAAAAAATAGACCATCTTGCAGTGTTGTAAAACACCATCACATACAATACAAGCTAAACTGGTCAGCCAATACAGATGGTGGTGGCATGCTCCTCATGTATGGAAAATTTAATAATGAACAGGAGGAGCTAAATGTACATAAGACAATGGCATTTACCCTACTGTAATGTACAGATGTACTCAGAAGAACCTCTATTATCTCTTTCATGATTGGTACCCTTGGGAGCACCTTGGTTTGTGCAGACTTTGTTTGTCCCATGCCAGTTGTGTTTGTTGGCAATCTCAGATGACCTTAAAGGAGAACTGACCTGACAGAGATATGGAGGCTGCCATATTTATTTCCTTCTAAATAATACCAGTTGCCTGGCATCCTGCTGATCTTTCATGCATCAGTAGTGACTGAATCATGCACCTGAAACAAGCATGCAGCAGATGCAGTCAAACCTTTGATCTGCATGCTTGTTCAGGGTCTGTGACTAAAACTATTAGAGGCAGAGGACCAGCAGGACAGCCAGGAAATGTGCATTGTTTAAAAGGAAATAAATATAGCAGCCTCTGTATCTGTCTCAGGTCAGTTGTCCTTTAATGATACCTGCCATTTCACAATTTTTGTATGTGCATTTCCCAGCTTGCGCCAATAAAAGTGAAGCAAGGGCAGTTTTATATTGGTCCTTGTGTTGTCATCTGTTTTCAAATTGTCCTGTTGAAGTCTGTTGCCCTATGCCCAGTCCTCCTCTTCTGTCTTTTGCCCACAAGGCCAACAAAAGCTGCTTTTAAGTACAAGGGTACTTGTTTTTGGTCTTGTTGGAATAAAGAGTGTCCCAAAGGTGGAAGGACTTTGCCTGTCCATATTTCCACCAGGAAAAAGAGCAGCACATGTCTTTGTATAAATTTGCTACAATTTGATCCAGCATCAGCAGGTCAATCTAACAGGAAGACTTTGGGGGAAATGTAACATTGACCACTGAGCATCACTAGAAGAGCATGGAGCATGGGCACAAGAACTCGTACACTTCTACAGAAATGTTTCTTTGGAGAAATTGCACAACTTAAAACCAGGACTGCTAGCAACAATAAAATAGGCTGCTTAATATGATAAAATTGCAATTTCCGTGTATGCAACTAATGGTCTCTTTTATATTGAAGGGCACTTGTCATTGAGTGTCACTGCTAAGAGAAAACGATACTAGTTTTTAGGCAATTTTACGCAGAAATGTTTAATGAACGGCGAAGCCATTTAAGCAGTTTCAGGAACCTCATGTTTCGGAATAATAAATCGCAGTAGTAGCAAGATTCCTGAATGCTTTCTCTGTAATGCTAAGTTAATGGACAGAATCTTGTCTGTTTGCGGGGAGAAGTAAGTAATTTCAGGAAATGGCTCATTAGTCTGTCTTTTTTAGGCAATCTTATCTAACAAAAAGCCGTAAACTTAGGAAGAGAACACCAGTCTCAGTCATAATGTGGCAGAAGGTAGCACCACCTGGTGGTTGCAAACCATGAGTTTTAAATATTGGAAATTGTCAATTTTTAAAATATCCCTTGTAATTCTTCAGTCACAGGCATTTTTCTGAAGTCTTCTGAAGCTCTGTGGCCACACCCACCTGCATTGCTTTGGCCCACCCCCCAGCACGGCAGCCACCAATTTGGCCGTGGCTGCCGAACTGGGGCAGGGGGCAGGCTGTGGCAACTCAGGTGGGGGTTGCCAGAACTTCAGAAGAGTTTTGAAGAAAAAGTGTCATGGAAAGCCTTATTGCGATGGGCAGAGAGCAACCGAGCTAATGAATTACAGATGAGTAGGTCATTTATTAACCCTGAGAATCCCTGATCCCAGTGTCATTAAGACAGAGCCTGACACTGGAAATACTCTTTGATAAATGATGTATAAAAACAGTATGCATACATTCCTTATACATATTCCCAAATCCTTTGCATTTCTAT
Organism: Hyperolius riggenbachi; assembly: GCF_040937935.1. NCBI lineage: Eukaryota > Metazoa > Chordata > Amphibia > Anura > Hyperoliidae > Hyperolius > Hyperolius riggenbachi. The sequence continues at coordinate 294,440,261 of NC_090650.1, forward strand.
TTCCCCACTGCAGTCTGTTTAATGTACAAGGTTCTACTAATGTAATGGACCACATTTATTATAATAATTTAATTTCAGTTTACAAAAAATATACATGCAACCAACCTTAACGAGTGAGTGTGTGAGAGAGAGAGAGAGAGAGAGAGAGAGAGAGAGAGAGAGATGAACAGATCAGTTAGGGGAAGATTTAGGACACAATAGAATATACTGTAATTCATCAGATGTTTTCACACGAACATCTCTGAAGGGGCTACTAACCATTCTGACTGTAATATAATTTGTCTCCGAAATATGTTATTTGTGGGCTTTACTTCCGACCTGGGTCTACCTACTTTTAAGAAATAATACAAAATATGTATTGAGAAGCTTCAAAAGGAAACATTTACAATCACAATCATATTTAAACGGAACCTGAATTGAGAAGATGTGGAGTCTGCCATATTTATTTTCTTTTAAGCAACACTAGTTGCCTGGCAGTCTTGCTGACCTCGTTGGCTGCAGTAGTGTCTGAATTATCAAGCATGTGGCTATTTGGATAAGACTTGGGTCAGACATCTGATTGGCATACTTGTTCAGGGTCTATGGCTATAAGTATTAGAGGCAGAGGATCATCAGGATAGACTAAGGCCCCACCAGAGGTTCCAAGCATCTCCCCTGGGGATGTCATTATGGATTCAGCAAACCTGGACTGCATCTATGAAAATGTGTCTGCCATTTTTTGGTAACATATAGCAGTACTCTCCTGGGTAATACATGAGGCATAGTGGGGGATTGCTGAAAAGTTTGTAAGTAAAATTAATAATTATGTAATTACATTCTTATCCAATATAATAATCTGCCTGTGTCCCTGCGTCCTCCAGTGTCCGTGCGTTTAGGCCAACACACATGCACGGCACGTGGGCAGACTTTAGACAGCACAGGAGGACGGGTGCAGGGGGCAGGACTGTGCGCGTGTGTTGCGGCATGCGCGCGTGTCGTGCCCCTTGTGTTGTGTGGGCGTATATGTGTAGCGGTCGCATACACGTAGCAGCCATGTGCATGCAATCTGACTGTTGCGGCGGCGTTGGCGGAGGCGACGGGGGTGGGGCAGGTTTCAGGGGCATTGTGGCCAAGGCCGTGCACCCATTATTGTACGGGCCTAACAGCTAGTGTTTTAACAAACTCGGACTGTCCTATGTTGCTTAAAAAAATAAACAAACAAGCTGACTCATAAGCCAAATTGTTGCGTAATCCCAGGACTACAAATTCACCAGCCTCAAAGCCTCCCTGGCTATAGTTTGATATGATCCAAGTGAGTCTGGCAAACACGTACCTCCTGCTAACAAACAACATTTAATTAATTCAGTCTATGTTGCTGGACATACAACTTATGATATCACCACCTTGAGATACTCGGCTCCTGAAGTTGACACATGGCAGGGTGCCATGGCTTAGCAATCATAGACCTAGGCAGTGCATATCAGAATTAGGTAATTTATCAGGCACCAGGTTCAGGTTGCTATATAGCCAAGTTATAGATATCGGGTCTGCTCTTTTATAACCAAGCTCTGGATACTGCGACAGGGCTAAAGTTAGGTTTAGCGTTAGTAGAGTTAGTGTTAGGAGATAGGGTAAGGGTTAATAGGCAGGGAGAGGAGGTTAGGGTTAGGCATTAAGAAAGGGGTTTGCTGATGGGTAAGAGGTTATAGTTAGGATTAGACATCAGGTAGGAAGATAGGAGAATATTGGTGATGTAAAATTGCTGATATTCTACCTATTGGCAACAATTGCCACCCATTTAACACATGGCTACTTTAGATGTATACTGCTGCTGAACCCAGCGCTGTACTCTGAAGCAAAGAAAAAAAGCTTCTGCTCAGATATTGCTTTTAAAGGGAACTAGAAGTGAAAGGGATATGGAGGCTGACATATTTCATTTTAAACAATATCAGTTATCGACTTTACTTCTCTGATCAATGAGAGAGAAAAGATGAGATGAGAGAAATGAGAAAAGACTGACAAGATTAGCCGCATGATTGTTTCAATTGTATGATGCTGACTACTGATGCCAGAATGATCAACAGGACTGAATGGCAACTAGTAAATTGGTTAAAAGGAAATAAATATGACTGCCTCCAATATTTCTCTCAGTTCAAGTTCCCTTTAACTCACATGTTTGGTGCACAAAGAGAAAGGCAATCTAACAATAGGGATGTTTACTGCCTCAGTTTCCCACCAAGTTTGCAAATGATACCTGTCTGTAGAAGTAATTAGGAGCAGCACTATTAGCTGCAAATGTCTGCTGGCAAAAGGGAGGCAGCAGCACAATATAAGGTGCATCTCTGTAACTGTGCTCCTGTACTACACTGAACACATCCATAAATACAAGAAATATATATAGTCAAGCTGGTAAAAATGTAATGCATATAACTGATATGCTGCACTGTGCTAGACTCCTTGTAGGGCAATATTGTTTTGATGGTCATGTTCTATTGAGTTCACAAGTATACTGGGAAGTATGAAAATGTTATTTGGGAGCTCAGTCAACTACAGTATAATTGTTTTCTTTGTATCACTGTAAACCTTCTGAAGGTGCATATACACCTGATGGATGTCGCCCGTTGGGGATTGGGATTTTATTCCCTTGGGCAACGTTGCTGGGCTGGCCTGCACAGATGTGAGCCAGCTGTTTAGCTGACAACGCATTCTGTTGCTATGTGAAGCCCCGCCCCAGAGGGACAATGGAGCGATGCGTGTGTGACTTCACACAGCAGGTGGGGGAGCGTCGCGCACAATAGGATTGCTTGTCACTGGGGTGAGAAGAGCTGCCGGGTGGATCACTTATGCATCGTGGGTCGGGGTCGCGAGCCCCAGCGCACACGCTTGATAATCGGCTGAGGCGGTCGTTATCGGCCCCCTCAGCCAACTTTAGTCAAGTGTGTGTACGAGGCTTAGCAAGAGTAAACTTCAGCTACAATGTAAACATTAGTAACAGCTACTTGCAAAAAGGACGCCACAGTAGATTGGGCGCCTCTTGTAGAATATTGGTAAAATTACCGATATTCTACTGTTGAACAATGGGTATTACGATAGAATATCGGTAATTTTTGCCGATATTTTACTGTCGCTAACCTAACCCTATTCTCACTTGAACCCTCGCTCTATACCTAACCCTAACCAACCACACACCCCTCCCCCCATTATATCGGCCAATATCCATGCTGCATTCCCCTTAAAAAATCCCCTCTGCCGAAATCCATGCTACCTTATTGCCAAATCTATTGGCCGCTGGTGCCACCCAAATTACCCACTGGGCACCACTGTAACCAAAGTTATAGTCTATGTGACACACATATGTGACACACATTTTACCGCAGTGATGTCGGCATCCACATTACCTGCTTCAAGTTTAGACACCCCCAGGCCCTATATGTCTACTTGAGAAAAGAACATTTCCTTTATTTTGTCAACAACATTCATTCATTCATTATTGTGTAAATCATTACCTACCATAATATTGAAGTTATGCCTGCAAGTAGAATATGAGGATTCGTTTTTTGAATTAGAAATGTGCTGTTTGGTGCTATGGATTTCTGTAATTAAAGGCGACCATACACCTTATCTGGCAAAAGGATTGATTTTATTCTGATCAGAGAGAAATTGATTCCTCCAAGCACAGTAAAATGATTCTCAATACTTTTCAGCAGGAAATCTATTCAAAATCGATTGAACCACATCTTTCAATGCAGGGAAAGGCTATGGCCCATTGATTGACCACCGCTTGTGCCCCATCTCTGATTGATGCAATTCTACCATCCTGTCCAATCAATAAAATATATTGATTTTAGCTAGAAATTGATTGAAAATTTGATCGCTCGGACATGTTGGGGCAATAGATTTCTGTCAGATTTAATTAGCGTTGCAAATGATTTTGCATTTGTTGTGCGCTGCATCAGTCCATACAGAAAAGTATATATGCTATTTGGTCTTTGCCCTCATCATCTGTAAGCTCTGCCTGGCTGACATAAAGAAGGAACTTGAAACTGTGACAGTGAATAATTTCCAATGGTCATATTCAGTATGTTTCTTCTGTGTTTTAGTTATTTCAATGTCATAAAACTGCTGTAGTTTATAATGGATAAGTTGTACTTGGCACAGATATTTCATAGGAGGTTTTCAGTGCCAATATTTCACTCTGTTCTTTATTGCCAGTAATTGGCTTATGCTTTTAAGTATGGAATGGTTTTGCTTTGGAGCAGGCGGTTGCCAGCATAGAACTAATAATAGTATAGCTATTGTATAGTTTTAGATTTGAGGTTTATGTTTATATTTAGTAGTTGGATTAAAGGTTAGATTTACATGTTAGTTTGAGAGTTAGGGAGAATGTTAAAGCCCGGTAACATACAGTAAAGACTATTTCTCTATCCTCCACCAACTTCAATACCTGAAACTGACCATGCACCTTAAATACCAGATCCAAATTAAGATGGAGAAATGGGGGGAGCAGGTATATACTGCCAGCTGTCTTGATGCCCACTGCTTCCCCGTTCTTCTCTCTGCCCCTGAATCCTACCTAAATTCCCCCTGAGCGTCCTACAGCATGCACCCGCGGCTGGGAGTGCACTGTGTCACGACTACATCATGACCATTCATTCCCGGCATTGGGAACGCACTGTAAGACGCGTGCCCACGGCCAGTGCCTGCGCAGTAATGCCCTTACTCCGGCGACCTGGAAGAGGCTGCCGGGGGGCATATATATATATGATTGACTAATTTTACCACCTCCACATAGTTTGAGGGCCAACAGATTTTGCATAAATCAAGTAAAGTATGGTCCGGTGTTAACCGTGAAGCAGATATGCCGACGTCAAACCAACAAACATTGTTTGAGGTAATACCTTTAATGACTAACTGTACAGTTATGATCCAGTTTTGTATCATACCTGAAGAAGAAACTTAAAGTTTTGAAAGCTTGCAATAAACTATGTACAGTTAGTCATTATTACCTCAGTTAAAGAGACTCAGAGCTTAGTCTTCCTGCTGTTTTTTTTTACTTACCCGGGGCTTCCTCCAGCCCAATAAGTATGGATGTGTCCCTCGCTGTCCTCTTCAACGCCTCCGTTCATCCGCAATCTTCAGTAAGCGTCTCATTGACGTCAGCGGCGGAACTTCTGCTCATGTGCGGACCTTCTGCGCAAGCACAGAAGGCCGGGGCTGACATCACTCAGTCAAACTGAGTCCGACTGAGCCACGTTGCCGGTAGTTGACTGCTGCTGAAAGGGGGACTGCGAAAGAACAGCGAGGGACACATCCATGCTTATGAGGCTGGAGGAAGCCCAGGGTAAGTAAAGAACAGCAGGAAGACTAACCTCTGAGTCTCTTTAAAGTGAACCTCCGGACTAAAAATCTACTCAGCAGAACTGAAAAGGCTTGGTGTTTCTTTAACAGTTTCACAGCATCAGAACTTTGTTTCTCTTACCAAAGCATCATTTTTAGCTAAGCTCCACCCATCAAAGAAAAAAAGCCAGGGCTTTTTTTCCCTGATGCTGTGCAGAGCATGATGGGATTTCCTATGTTATTCACGTTGCCTAGCAACTGGGAGAGGTGCTCAGGACACAGGACAGTTGGAACTGTGTCTCATGATCCCTTTCACCTCCTTTCAACCAAAAAGATGGCTGCCATCATGAAAGCAAACATTTGCCTGTTCTTTTAAAACAGTGTGGGTTAGAGATTATATTACCTATCTATTTTAATTAACATAACTAATGTAACTTAATGACAGTATGTTTGTTTAGGCTGGAGTTCCTCTTTAAGGTTTGTTGGTTTGATGTCGGCAGATTTTGAATACTATGAACAGAGTGTGTAGGTAAGCTGTTATACTACGTAGAACTTATAAAATTGTCTAGGCAAGAGGAAGGACAAAAGATTTGCAGAATCCTTTGTGGCAGTTGCATGATGTTAAACATTGCTGGCTTCAAATTGGAGACATCTGAAGTCCTCCCTCTTAAGATAGATACACAAATTAGATATTTTTAGTAGACATTTGACTGTAGAAATTAGAAATTTGATCATTTTCAAGAAGAGGCAGAAAGGGGCAACGCCCATTCATGTGAGAATTCTATTAGTTGAGGACTGAACAGCACTTACAAAAGGTCTTCCAGCACAGGCTGTAAGCCACCAGTCTTTCCTGTTGCACTCATGCCTGGACATCCAAAATTCGAACTCCTTTGTAAGTGCTGTGCTGTCTTCAATCAATAAACTTTGGACACAAACAGATGGTGCCCTTTTCTGTAGCCTTAAAAATATATGACTTGACAATATACAGCTGACCACATCCATCCTTTAGGCTTGCCAACAGACAAATCTCCCAGCTTCACTATTTGGATGTCTAGCATTCCCTCTCATTCTCCTAATGTCCCCTTGCAGTATAGGGGATATAGACTGCTCTGAGTGTGTGGCAGTTCCTCTCTTTTGTCTTCATTAATTGTAAAATATTGTGCTGAATGCTTATGTCTCAATTAATGTTCCATTATTTCATCAAATAAACATTGACCCAGAAAAACCGTGGGGAATGTGGTGGTGGTGGTGGCAGCAGGTAGAATCTACCCCTCAAGTGACAGCTGTTTAGCTTTGTACTGCACAAAGCAGCCGTGGTGTATTTATTGATGCACTGCCGGTAACAAGCTCATGTTACAATATTAATGAGTAACACACATGGGCCTGATTCACAAAGCTTTTCTTTTAAATTATCTCATCTTATTTATTAACTCACAATTTATCTCTCCTTAAATGACTGAACTCATTATTTACCTCTCCTCATCTAACTTAACTCATGGTTTAGCTCTCCTTATTTGACATAATTCATGGTTTAACCATCCTTATTTGACATAACTCATGGTTTATATCTCCTTATTTGTTATCTCATGCATTAGCACTCCTTACAGTTAAGATGAAAAATAAGTAACCTTTGTGAATCAATCCAATGTTGTTCTAAAATTGTAATATGTGCTGCTATTCTGGCATTGGTACCCGTAAAATTTACTGGGGCTCTGGGCATCAGGATCCTTGTGTGGGGCAAGGGGATGGGGGGGGGATGATTAATGTCAGATAGATTACAGTTATTTACAACATTTAATAGTCAAGTGCATGCCTGCCTTTATCCTTCTCTGCCTAGTGCTAGTAAAGGCTGTGGCGTAGCATTAGGGGACACGGAGTTTGCGACCGCAACAGGGCCTCTAGACCAGAGGAGCACATTAGGGATCCTCCTTCATCCATCTTATTAGCTGTTTATTGGTGCTATGCTGCTAATGAAAGCCTTAAGTGGTAATCCTTAACTGTTTCCTTAATCTTGGTACATCTCTATGACACTGAAACTTTCCTTCGTAGGTTTTGGGACTCCATGTCAATAGAGTGCTTGGGGCCTAATGTAAAACTCGCACTGGGGTCCCAAGCTTCTCAGTTACGCCACTGAGTCAAGGTGCATAGCATAGAAAACGGTGTTGCTGAGATGGCCTGAAAATAAAGTGCAGCATGTGTGCCTTGAAATTGCGCAAAAACAGCAGAATATATCAACTGCATTTTGTCTCTTTAAATATATATATTTATTTAATATATTTTGTCTCTTTTTATATATTAGGGTTTAATATGTGCTGCTTTAATTGTTTATATATAAGGAAACGGAATTGCAATAACCTCTAGAGGTTGCTCAAAACAGTCTTCAGTTAAGGTTCAGGGAAGGTTTTGTTTTTGAATCAATGATTTTTGCTGCACTGAATCCCCATTTAAAGTCTAAGTATAATTAGCAAACGCTTATCAGCCATAAAAAAATATTTTTGCAAAATGTATTCGCATTGAAAACGTTTCTGCCAGTGTGGCTGTGCTAAAACCACTCTCATTATTATTATGATAGTTATTCAACATAGCAGTTTATTATCAACAATAATTGTAAATGCATTTTATTCTACAATGTATATTTCTGTATTGGGACTAAAGCCACAGCTCTGTATTTTAGAAAGGTCTGTAAATATTAGTAATAAGTACTAGTGATATTTCACGAAATGATGCGTTGGGTTACCAAATTAAGAGTGTGTGTCAGCAATACTGAGTTGGACTTCATAGCACTCACAGGAGTTCTTTGAAAGGAATCGCTCAAAAAACATCTTGCACTCTGAAACAACCTTTTCACTAGGTTAAGGTGCTAGGGTTAAATAAAATGAGGAAGAGGGAGGGCTCTGTGCTACACACCACTTTCACAGCAATCAAAGCCTAGAAAGAATCACTTAATAGGCGGTCACTTACATGCCCATGTTAACTTTGTCTTACTTTATGGGCTTTGGGGTCTTTAGTCATCCAACTCTGACTTCGACTCCCGACTCCTCAGTTTACGAAAATGCAGACTCTGACTCTAAACATCCCAAATTGCTACGACTCCTTGACTCAGACTCCACAGCCCTTCCAAGCTATGAAGTGGGGACAAAAATCATCCGACTCTGACGCCTCAGTTAATGAAATCACAGACTTCAACTCCAGGTACCTAAAATTGCTTGCTCTGACTCCAACTCCTCGAGTCCGACTTCACAGCCTGATGAGCCCGATGCAATTCCAGGTGGAAAGAAATGCACTAAGTGTGTGTTTATTACCACCTGACATTCAGTGGGAGCCTCCAGAAGTTTCAATTGCCAGCTTCTCCTGGGTGATGCCTGAGGATGAAGAGCCTTGATCAGGCAAATAAAAGTCATTTGCTTGACCATTGTTCATAGCTCCTGGGTGATTTTAGAGTGCAGTCCTGTGCTGTATAGCTGTTTCAGTCCTGTGTTAAAAAAATACCACCTTGCCTCCACTACAGACACTCCAGACATCTGCCACACCTGCTGCTACAGTGACGGTTACCCCAACAATCCCCCAACTTCCACTACTCCAGTGGCGGACACTCCATCGATGTCTGGAGCCCTTCTGCCATGCAACCCTAACAACATTGCTCTTAGTCTCGCAGCAGCACCAGCCCTACCTGGACCATTGCTGCACCCGCTGCATTTGTAACTCCCCACTGCTCTTCTCTGCACTTTAAGCACTCTGAAATGGGAGACCCAACAAAAAGCAGTTTAAACCACCTGCTATTCGGACCAATGAAAATCCTTTCTAATGCTTTTTGTAATGTTTAAAGGGGGACTATGGACATTTTGGTTTAATATTCATAAAAAAGCAACCTCCCGCTTACAAGGCTGGCCACCGGGGCTCCTCATTGGCCATTATATTGACCCAATGAGAATTCTTTCTAAGAAGGATTGCCATTGGTTTGTTAAAAGAACAGTTGTGAACCCCAGTGGCAGATTCAAATCTGCATAAATGATAATGCACTATTTCTTCCAGAATTTGATAACTAAAAGTGTGCTTGCTAGAGCTTGTTTTTTTTTTTACATAATGTGGTAAAAGCCTGTTTGTTGATTTAAAAAGGCATTTATTTTAGGCATTTAAAAAAGGCATTTCAGCCCAAAATGGGATGCCTTTTTTCTGTGTATAGTACCTGCCATGAAATAGGCAATAAATGCAAATATTTTCATTTTCAGACAAGTAAAATCTAAAACCATCTGTTTGGGCCCTTTTCCACCAGCGCGTTTGCGCTGGCTGAATCACAAAAACGCAAACCGCTAGCGATTTTACAATCGCTACGGTTTGCTTTTTAACATAGGAATCGCGGTAGGTCATTTCCACTACCGCGATTCGTTTTTGCCGGGAACGCGAACGCGCGGCGGAGCGATATTTGCCGCGATTTTGCTATGCAGTGCATAGCATAGCAAAATCGCGGCCGCGAACGTCGGGGAATCGCCGGTAATTGCGATTCAGCAATCGCTAGCGTTCAGCGTGAACGCTAGCGATTGCTAGTGGAAAAGGGCCTAGAGTGTTTTACCTCAAGAGGAATCTCCCTAGTTTGGTTGGTGAATAGAGATACTGCATGTGTCATCCACAGATCTCAGTGATTTTACTCTTCAAACAGTGGCCTGCTCACAGTTCAAACAAAAGGATCAGTAACCTTCCCCCTCTCCATGGCTCTGATAGCAGTAGGGAAGTGGCACTCAGCTCAATACATTGGCCTTTGTTGTCACATTTGTTTCATCCTCCAAAATTTATATCACTGTTTTGTTAAGCTTCACTGTAAAAATGAATGTAGGCGGCTTATCTTTACATAGAAGTTCTTCAGAAGTGGTATTTGTTAAGTAGCTTTGCTGTCATGGATTTGAACTGCAGGGTCAGAAATGGTAGACAAATGGAAAAAGGCTATTGTTAAAAGGTTATTAATAGAAAACAGGAATATTTCCAGAGTGACTATTGCTGTTAATATATAAAAGATCCAAAGCCTTTGATTTTAATGCAAGGAAAAAGTATCCCTTTGTTCATTGATATTATGTGCATTAAATTGAGCTGTCAAAGTGCTCATTATCCTCTATAGAGTTAAAGGCTCTCTGTGGGCACAGCGCTAAATATAATACCGGATAACTTAGTAATCAGAGCTCCCAACTCAGATTGCTTGCATCATCTCGCTGTTAAGATCGCATAGGAACAGGGCACAGACTGGACTCTCAAAGACGATTGCAGCCAGCACAGTAGAAGTCTATGCTACAGGAATTACCTGTCCAGGGGGTTTCTGTCCAGTTGCTTCATATCTGATTCATTGGACATTAACAAATCAAAGATCTAACACACAGGAAATAAATAACTTTTCCACCTAGTGCCTAACCAGGGGTGTTGCTAGCCCCAAAGATCAGTGGCACATGTTCCGGTTCTATTCTGGGATGCCCCAGATGTCCGCAAGGCAGAGTCTGCATCGGGCAGCAGTACTCATCTCCAGTTGCTTGGTCTCCAGATTCTGCAGACATCTTCTCTTTCGGGCCTCTCTCCCTAGTGTCTGAGAATGAATCAGATGCTAGAGCTCCTAGCATTTGATTCTCAGTTTCTAGGGGGAGAATCGCCAGCTACAGAGTATGTCTCCGGATTTGGAGAACGGAGGGAGGAGATGAGTAGTTCCTCCTACTGTGCTACTCTGGTGGTGGTGGTGTGGGGGGGGGGGGGGGGGGGGGCAGTGAGGACACACACATTGAAGCATGCTCCCTATAGTGGCTCAAGGCATCACAGCTTCAAGCAAGGGTTGCAAAAGTATTCGGTCCCCTTGAAGTTTTCCACATTTTGTCTTATTACTGCCACAAACATGAATCAATTTTATTGGAATTCCGCATGAAAGACCAACACAAAGTGGTGTACACTTGAGAAGTGGAACGAAAATCATACATGAGTCCAAACATTTTTTACAAATAAATAACTGCAAAGTGGTGTGTGCATAATTATTCGGCCCCCTTTGATCTGAGTGCAGTCAGTTGCCTATAGACATTGCCTGATGAGTGCTAATGACTAAATAGAGTGCACCTGTGTGTAATGTAATGTCAGTACAAATACAGCTGCTCTGTGAGGGCCTCAGAGGTTGTCTAAGAGAATATTGGGAGCAACAACACCGTGAAGTCCAAAGAACACACAAGACAGGTCAGGGATCAAGTTATTGAGAAATTTAAAGCAGGCTTAGGCTACAAAAAGATTTCCAAAGCCTTGAACATCCCACGGAGCACTGTTCAAGCGATCATTCAAAAATGGAAGGAGTATGGCACAACTGTACATCTACCAAGACAAGGCCATCCACCTAAACTCACAGGCCGAACAAGGAGAGCGCTGATCAGAAATGCAGTCAAGAAGCCCATGGTGACTCTGGACGAGCTGCAGAGATCTACAGCTCAGGTGGGGGAATCTGTCCATAGGACAACTATTAGTCGTGCACTGTACAACGTTGGCCTTTATGGAAGAGTGGCAAGAAGAAAGGCATTGTTAACAGAAAGCATAAGAAGTCCCGTTTGCAGTTTGCCACAAGCCATGCGGGGGACACAGCAACCATGTGGAAGAAGGTGCTCTGGTCAGATGAGACCAAAATGGAAAATGGCCAAAATGGAAAATGCTATGTGTGGCAGAAAACTAACACTGCACATCACTCTGAACACACCATCCCCACTGTCAAATATGGTGGTGGCAGCATCATGCTCGGGGGGTGCATCTCTTCAGCAGGGACAGGGAAGCTGGTCAGAGTTGATGGGAAGATGGATGGAGCCAAATACAGGGCAAACTTGGAAGAAAACCTCTTGGAGACTGCAAAAGACTTGAGACTGGGGCGGAGGTTCACCTTCCAGCAGGACAATGACCCTAAACATAAAGCCAGGGCAACAATGGAATGGTTTAAAACAAAACATATCTATGTGTTAGAATGGCCCAAAGTCCAGATCTAAATCCAATCGAGAATCTGTGGCAAGATCTGAAAACTGCTGTTCACAAATGCTGTCCATCTATTCTGACTGAGCTGGAACTGTTTTGCAAAGAAAAATGGGCAAGGATTTCAGTCTCTAGATGTGCAAAGCTGGTAGAGACATACCCTAAAAGACTGGCAGCTGTAATTGCAGCAAAAGGTGGTTCTAGAAAGTATTGACTCAGGGGGCGAATAATTACGCACACCCCACTTTGCAGTTATTTATTTGTAAAAAATGTTTGGAATGATGTATGATTTTCAATCCACTTCTCACATGTACACCACTCTGTATTGGTCTTTCACGTGGAATTCCAATAAAATGGATGCATATTTGTGGCAGTAATGTGACAAAATGTGGAAAACTTCAAGGGGGCTGAATACTTTTGCAACCCACTGTATATATTTGCTTGTTGATATAATATCAACCTGTTTTTGTGTCTGCGCGGAGGAGGTAAGTCCACCACTGCCTCCCCCATTTTTTTTTAAAGTTTTAGCTACTTTAATCTTTTTGGCTCCTCTGTTCATTTCCACGTTGTTCAAGTCCACCCATGGTGGAAGGGTGTTTCCAGATCTACAGAGAGCAACTTCTTAATCCTGAGTGGGGTCAGGTCTAATCTCCCCACCTGCATCTACAGTGGTTGCCATAGTGGTAACCCATGTTTGTGAGTATAACTTTACATACTTGCCTCTCATTACCCACATCAATCCAGTACATACTGCAATATATTAAGCTCTCAGTGTTCTCTCTCATTTTTTCGTTGACTCTTATCTGTAAGTATGTAACAGGAGAAAAATATGATTGCCTTAAATCAGCATGCAGTAGGAGAAATGGCTAGATGAAAGTTGTAGTGTACAAACAGTTCCCAACGAATCTGTGAATGATGTGACATGCAGTGAGTTTGTACGAACTACATCAACATGATTGTTTGTCACACTGTACAGACTGTTGTCTGACGAGTGTTCAAGGTTCATGCAGAGAAGCTGCACTTGCATACTTGCACCAATGATCTGATGATATTTGTGTGCATGGTTTCAGATAAGCAATAATCACCCAAACGGATGCAGCAGGATGGATCATTTATTGTGCCTGAAAGCCATCGCTGGTTTGACATCCTTGGATTTTTTTTTTAAAGAATGATTTTTTGATGACTGGTCATGCATTGTTCATATACTGTGACCTTGTGTAGTGTGGGTAAGCTTTAGTTGTATGTTATTTGAGTAAATTAGCTAAAAAGAACTACTAGGGTTTGAACAAAAAAGCTAAACAATAGTGGCTTTTAAAGTTTTCATCAGCTCACATTTCCTGGTGTGAATCAGTTTGCCAGGCCCAGTGGTACAATAATGACCACTGACTACTGCCAACTCTGTGCCTCTTTCTATTGCAAAGGTCTGTAGGCTACATCAAACTTTGGACTACTTTGTTTAAACATGGCTATAATTGATCATCCAAAACGAATAGCTATTGGCACATACATCATTTTCACATGCATAGTACGCATGTGAATTGTAATTACGCCTGTAATGACACAATTATGCGTAATTCACGTTCATCAGCCAGTATACTGCACATGCAGTATATAAACATTCAATGTCAAAAATGTGTTCTTATGCGGAAAAAAAAATGTTCAACACCCAGTATACTGCACAAGCACAGCTATTATTTAAATGTTCTATGCGAAAAATGCATTTGTAAGAAAAAAAAAAGTGCATTCATCAGCCAGCATATTGCACAATGCACATGTGTGGCTATTGTTCAGTTCGAGAAATTCGTTCGTATTTGTAAAAATGTTAAAATCCGAAATTACGCATAAATTAGGCTGGCATGCGTAATTACAGTTAGCGATTACATTGCCATGCAAATTTTTTTACGCACAATCCGCAAATTTTGCATTAGGATTACAAAAGGCATAATTTGTGCCCACCACTACTTGTGAACCCAAACAATAGTCGAAGATTAATTCCATGAGGATTCATTGTATTGGCCAATAAATGTAACATTTATCATTTTTGTTTATGAATAGTTTTGTACAATCATCTAATTTTTTTTGCCATTTTTTAGCCATTTACTAGCCATCTGACTGATGTCTATTTGAATGAGTCAGAGATAGCTAGTGAAACAGACTACAGCTTCAAAAACATGTTTTAAGACAATGACTGTGTTCTACTAATAGAGTAAGTTTAACCTTTTCTAATCCATTTTCGCGATCACTTACATACCTCTAGCATTTTTTTCCAGTATGCTCTTGTAGGGTGATCACAATATAGCTGCCATGGCCGGGATCTGGAGGATTTGTACCTCCTCACTCTAGAACAAGGAGGCAACCCGGCATCAGGGGAGGGGCGGGGCAGGATGTGTTGTAGCTCCATCCCCATGCCAGCATTATTCCATTATTATATGGCGCAGTGGGGTGTTGGAGGCGATCAAAGTGTCAAACTTATTGACATAGGGTGATGCCGTGCTGACCCAGACCCGGCAGCAGAGCCTCTGCAAGAAGCCCAAATGCACCCATGTTACATGGTGGAGAGTGGAGTCAATCTCTGACATTTTTGATCTGAAGAGGCTGATGTTGTGTCGGATTTTATCCGGCAACAGCGCCACCTAGCAGCAGTCATTTTTCTCTATGTCTGGCATCTGGCCTATACTGGAAAAGGCAAATGTTGGACATAATCCAAGATATGATTGGCAAAGCTTAAATGTACTTTCAGAATACATTTTTTAAGACCCTGTGTTGTGTTCAGGACACTGAAGTAAGATGGAATGGGATCTGAAATGAAGATACGGACTCCGGCACTCCAATGCAGAGGTAGTTTATTCAAGCACGGTAGAAAAGAACAACAGGTTACAGATCGCCTGTGTCAACAGCTTTTTCGCGTGTAGTCACGCCTCCTCAGGACACCAAGCCTTAAAGAGGAACTCCAGTGAAAATAATGTAGTAAAAAAAGAGCTTAATTTTTTACCATAATTATGTATAAATGATTTAGTCAGTGTTTGCTCATTGTAAAATCTTTCCTCTCCCCGATTTACATTCTGACATTTATTACATGGTGACATTTTTACTGTGGGCAGGTTATGTAGCTGCTCCTAGCTGTTTTGGCTGTTAGAGACAGCTGTAAACAGCCATTTTCTGTCTGTGAACATTGTTACATTGTGGCAGTTTGCCCAGAGTACCGCGGGGTTTCAGCACAAAATCAGTCATACAGCGCCCCCTGATGGTCTGTTTGTGAAAAGCATTATATTTCTCATGTAAAAGGGGGTATCAGCTACTGATTGGGATAAAGTTTAATTCTAGGTTGGAGTTTCTCTTTAAGATGGAAGGGGAAATGGATATGGAGGCTTCTATATTTAATTCATTTTAAACAATACCACTTGCCTGGTGTCTTGCTAATCTTTCATGCATCTGTAGTGTCTGAATCACCCACCTGAAACAAGCATGCAGCACATCCAGTGACAATTCAGTCAGAGTGCCTGATCTGCATGCTTGTTCAGGGTCTATGGCTAAAAGTATTGGAGGCAGAGGATCAGCAGGACAGAGCCAGGCAATGTGTATTGTTTAAAAGGAAACACAACCCAGAGTATATATAAAAAAAGGATTCTGAAAGTACATTTAAACTTACTCTATGATACCCGCTACTATAGCAGAATTTATTCTTTCTGACATTTTTCAATTTATATTATAAGGAAGGGGAAACACTACTGAAATATTACCGTAATTGCAATAAATATTATAAGATTGCAATACTTAAGGCATATTTTTACAGAAACTACAAACTTTTTTGTTGACTTAAAGTCAGTGGGCCTGATTCACAAGCCGGTGATAACTCAGTTATCACGCCTAAAAGACTTTAGGCGTGATAAGCTTTGCACCGCTGAGTTAGCACCGCTTTGTGCTCTTTAGTGCGCGCAATTTCCAGCGCACAAACTTTTGCGTGCGCAATTGCGCAATTCCGCGTGCAGCGCCCATAGGGTTTAATGCATCGTGCGCACTGCACCCCGCGCCGGGATTTCGCGCGAGTTTCATTTTATCACACCTAAACTGAGTTTAGGCGTGATAAAGGGCTTTTCACAGGCGTGCAAATACTTTGCACCGCTTTGTGAATCAGGCCCAGTGCCTTCTTTTTGGCTCTTTAAATTGCAAGGATTAATGAGAAACATGTTATCTTAATTACTTTTGTTTTTATGTGCATATAAAAGACTGTCATACCACATTGTTTCTAACAGTAACTGCAAGACAGAGTCAATACCGCCAATATGAAACAATTAGACTCTGACATATTGATGGTGTTAAAGTTATTCCTAAAAGGTGCAAAGTGGCAGATGCTTAATTACTGCAGCTTTAATGCTGCACAATTGCAGAAGTGTGAAGTGTACACTTTGCAGTAACGAAAATGTGTTATAGATTTTGTGAGGTCAGTGAATTATATTAAAGGGGTGATGAAGATAAGAATTAACTTGGCACCTTTTACAAATATATCCCTTTATAAATTCTGTGATGATTTTGGTACTATGAATTCATTGTATGCTAGTTTTTCTAGTGGATCAGTTAACGTAAATTGAGATTCCAAGTGGATCTGAGCACTATAGCAATAACAAAACATTTGTAAAGCGCTTTTCTCCCGTAGGACCCAAACGCATAAGCTTGTATCAGTATCATAGTGATGTGTTACAGGGAAAAAAATATGTGATCATAATGCCAGACTAAACAGGTGGCTTTTTAGTTTTGATTTAAACAAGGCCAGAGTTGGAGCTGATTGGCAAGACATTCCATAGGGTAAGAGCAGTATGACAGAAAGCTCTGGCTCCAAAGGTTTTTAGTTGAACTCTGGGGGTGGTCAAATCTTTGGATCCTTTTAACCTGAGGCTGTAGGAGGTGTGACGTAATTGCAACAAATCCCTCAGGTAACCAGGTCCTTGGTCGTGTAGGGATTTGAATGCTAGCATGTCAATTTTGAAAAGGATTCTCCATTTTATGGGAAGCCAGTGTAGTGAGCAAAGGATTGGTGTTATGTGGCAATGGAGGGGTTGGCTTGTTAACAGTCTTGCAGAAGCAACATTCTGCACTAGCTGCAAGCAGTGTAGGTCTTTACTTGGAAGGCCTGCATAGAGGGCATTGCAATAGTCCAGCTGTGATAAGATGAAGGTGTGAACTAGGGTTTGAAGATCCTCTGATGGAATGAGGTGCTTAATTTTTGCAGTATTCCTTGGGTTAAAGAAGGAATGTTTCATAACAGCTGAAATTTGATTCCTGAAGTTTAGTTCCCCATCGATCAGTAAACCAAAGCTGCGCACAGTGTTGAAGCTAGATCTGGCTCAAGGTCTGAGTTCCCTACCCTCAGTGGTGTTTACTGGGTCTGGAGCTGCTTTGCTGTTAGGCGCTGACCTCCAATGACAAGTGTCACGGACGGTTGCGGGGCCGCAGGCGCGTCCTGGAACCGCCCGTGAAGAAAAGAACGATCGCACTCGATTCCCTGCATCGATTGCGCTTCAGATCAATAGAACCAAGATTTGATGTGTAGTATCCCTCTGCCTAGGAACAGCTGGGGGATCTGTCTTAGCTGAGTGGAAGCCTGGGGGGGAGGTGTTAATTAGCTTGAACATCTTCCCTGTGGAAGGCACAATTTCCCTTTCTGTTCTGGGAACCAGGTGACACCTAGCTGATCTCATGTAGATGTTAATTAACCAAAGGGTGATCAGGATGCCTAGGTGCAGCCAGGCAGGCTACGAATCTCCGGGAGGTCTTGACACCTTGCTCACTGGTAAAGATCAAAGGGAAGTCAGCTGTTAGCAGCTAGAACACATCCTGAATAAACCTGAGTCTCATAGCATAATCCATAACTTCCCAGATCTGTCATATTTCTGGGGTTCCTGAGATGGCAGCTTCGCCAAACGTGGGGAAGTGTAGCATGAGTCCCGATGCTGGTTCTGAGGAAGTTTCAGAACATTCTGAGGTAAGGACTGTCAGTTAGGCAGTTTTAAAGTGCCCTGATGATACCACAGGGGTCCCACCCCTCATGTCTGGTATCAGGGCGCTGGGTAAATCGAGGCCGACCTGAAAATATTAGTAAATCTGCCCTGACCTGTACGGTTCTGTGAGATAGAGCCCATATATGGTTAAGGCATGATTTCTGGTCTCCAGGACAAGGGGAGGACTCATCTTATGTTCTAAGGGGGGTGTGGCCCCGCCCTCACTCCCTCCTACTGAATCAGGGGCATAAGAATGGCAGAGGAGCCAAACTCAGTGTCCTCCACCCTGAAAACATCTTGAACTCATCGGTGCCAGCTTGAGGATATGCTGGCATCCACCTGGTCTGAACTCTGAACCTTGATTGAAACCCAGAACTCTGATTTTTCCCACAAAAAGGACATCTTTCCAGGAACTAAGTATTTTTCTCCCTTCTTTTATTTTTTATACTGGCTATTACTGTTTTAATAATTGTTGATTTTAATAATTGTCTGTATATATTAATTATTTATATTGCGTGAATAAACGACTTTCTCCAAGTCATTCACTGTCTGCTACCCTGCTTATCAGCACACACAGAACTGATCCCGGGTCTCTGAAGATACGCTACTGTTTGTTTGTTGTTGGCTAGACAGAATACCGTGTGTTTAACCGTTTTATTCGCAGGACTAGTCAGTCAAGTTAGTGGGCTCCACGGTCCCATGGTAACCGCGGTGGTGGCAGTTTACTCTGAACCAGTGGGTGAAGTTGTAATCACCCGTGTCTCACAGGCTCCCTTCTGAGTTGTCTGCGGCTAATTCTTAACGGTTCCTGCGCATTGACTGCGACCAGAGTTCGCACGATCTGTGCGCTGGCACCGTTTAGAAGGCTAAGTGCGGTCAGCCACTAGGGCTCCTGTGACAACAAGTACCTCGGTTTTGTCACTACCTACCATAGATTGTCATTCCATGGCCTGTGAACTGAATGAGTTTGTTGCTAAATGATAACATAATCCTCTGGGTCATTTACCAATACACTAAAGGCTTTGTCCACTCTTTGGCTTGATGTACATCATGCTGATATGTAAGGTGAGGGCAGTGGAATATTCCTCTGGTACACACTCTATTGTGGTCCAATGTGGCAGCATGCCAATCAAAAGGAATGGCAATGCTTTCTGCTGCCAGGAATAATATGCATGATTGCGTGGTACCACAGCGCATGGAACTGCAACACAGATGCGTCAAAGAATTCAGGCAAAAGCATGCACATGTCCACTCAGCTTGCTGTCTGCTGCAGTACACCACAACACAGCAGTGTACATGTACCCTATATATCTTAAAGCATGGATATTACTAAGACTTTTGTAAACAGAAAGCTCATTCTGAGTTTACCTTAAAGGTGGCCATACACTGGCCCGATTCGCGGCCGTTTCGACAGCAGATTCGATCCTGGGATCGAATCTGCTGCCAATCGTTCACGCTAAACGCACCCGCCGATCCGATTTCCTCCCGAAATCGGATCGGTCCGTCGATCGCGCTGTGCGGGAAATTACCCTCGATCGCCCGCGGGTAGGGTGCGCGTCGCTAGCGGCGGCCGATCCGATCAGGTATACATTACCTGACGCTGGCTCCCGGGCGTCTTCTCCGCGCTGTACCGCTCTGTTCCGGCTCCATCCCGGCGCTTCCTGTGTCACTGCAGTGACCAGGAAGTTCAAATAGAGGGCGCTCTATTTGAACTTCCTGGTCACGGAGTGACACAGGAAGCGCCGGGATGGAGCAAGAACAGAGCGGTGCAGTGCAGCGCGGAGAAGACGCCCGGGACAACAGCATCAGGTAATGTATACGGGGGGGGGGCACAGGCGGCAGGAGCATCTCAACAGATTGTGATCGGTTTCAGGCTGAAATCGATTCACAATCTGTTTGCAGTAAAGGCAGCCATACGATCCCTCTCTGATCAGATTCGATCAGATAGGGATCTGTCAGCTGGTCGATCTAATGGCAAATCGACCAGTGTATGGCTACCTTAACAGTTGCTTGCTATTCAGCTTTTATATGCAATTAGTATATTGCTAACTGCGCATCTGGTAGATACTGCTCATCAAATCATAAGCAGAACATTATACCAAGAGGTCAGTGGTAAAGCAATAGGGGATTAAATAAGTGACTGCAGTGCACAAGGGCCCCTGGACCTGAGAAGTCAATATGGGGAGCTCCTACAAGCACTATATTACCTCTTTATTGATTACTAGTTGACCTAAGCCCGTTTAAAAACAGGCTCTAGGTCTATTCACGCCACCAGTCAGTGCTGGGGGATAGGGGGGTTGATGAAAAAATTGCATTGTCTCACTATCTATATAGCTATGCAACTTTAAGAGGCCCTTGTGTGGAGAATTTATTTTTAAAGAAAATATTCATGTGAAAATGCATGTAATTTAATGTCCTTGTTACCCAATAGCCTGATGAGGAATGTAACATGAGGACAGAGCAGGGTCATCCATAATCTAAAATACTCTGTTGGAGGTACCTCAGAGAGGTGCTCATGTCCGTGTTATACTGCTTCTAAGGCACTTTTGTATTGACCTGAGGAAGCGGGCCAGGACCCGTGAAATGCGTTGTCTGTCTTATGTGCATGAATACAAAGTACACTTTCCGTTGTGGTTTGTCCTAGGAAGTAAGATCTATACACTCCTAAATACACCAACTAGAATCATTAGGGTGCCTCCAACAAAGTATCTTAAAGTAGCCCAACCCTTCGAGGACTCATATTGCAAGCACTAGAATATGCAATAAAACCCAAGTAGCACAACCGACCAGAGCCTGCCCAGCGGATCTGGAATACTGAGCGGGGATGAAAGTTTTCCCGTAGGCCTGAATGGTGGTTGCAGATTACTGCAACCTACCCTTGTGAGTAAAACTCTTATATTGTTATATCTCAACTCTTACAAATGATACTACACCACTGGGCTCCTGGTCTCTCTCATACAGAAACTTGGAGGTGATATCGACCACCAAGGATCCCACCAGTCCTTCTGCTGTACGGGTCATCCACAAGGCAACCTAGGCAGGTGCCTGGGGTGCAATGGGTGTCAGGGTGCCCAACTGCCACTTTATCTGACCCTTCTCTAATCTTAGAACCAAGGAGGAGCCAAAGCTTACTACCTTGCCTAGGGCTCCATCTTGTCTTAATCCATCTCTGCATGAGGATAAGAGATAAGTGCACTGCAAATAACCAGCTGATGCATCTGTGGCAAGTCACTGAGCACTCTGCTTTCTCATCTAGATTCTTGCTGAAGCATTATAAAGAATAAAATGACTCCCAATTATTGACTTAATTAAGATACAGTACAACAGCATACTTTATGTGCTTGAGTATCACAATTTCTGATATAGTAAACCTCTAATGTAGAAAACGTGGGCAGTGGCCCGATCCCGTGGAGTTTACTTTAAAGGGATTCTACTGTATATTGTTCCGAAAAACCTCTCTTTCAAAGCGGGTGCTGGCAGAAGCAAAGTCTGCAGCCTTCCCGCTCTGCTTCCCTGCCGCTACAAATGACTCTGGGGGAAGCGCGTGTCCCCAGCTGCCACAGCTGAATAGGAGAGGGTACAGGGGGAGGAGGCAGAGCTGAAGAGGCGGCCAGGGAATTAATTCATTAATGCCGCCGAGATTTTACAATTTGGCCTCAGTGAGACGGCCACCTAATTCATTTATGCAGCCGGGCATCTTCATTTATACGGTTGGGAATCTTCATTTCTCACATTGGCCGTACTTTGGGTTCTGGCCATAACATATATTCTTAGCTTGGAGTGTTCGTAGCATAAAGAAAAGCTGAGGATTTTTTTTCAAGGATGTTGCACTACTGATTAAATTGTACTAGGTAAACAAACACTGGAGCACTTTGCCTCTAGGGGCCTAACCACATACTGTATGTACATAATGTATACACGGAGATATATGTCGGTCTCCTTGTTCCCCTTTATGATTAGAAACACTGTATATACTCTAAATTCATAAGATAGTTTACTTAAAAATAAAGTGTGTCGAACACAACAGTCATGGGTTTGTTAAAGTTAACAGCAAAGTGTACCGTCAATTGACTGCAAAACTGTATCAAGGGTCTTTGCTGATCCCCCCCATTTATTTCCATGGGGTGTAGCTATCTTACAAGCGTTTGCGCCAAAACAGACCAGATGAACTGTTGCTTATCCCAAAATGATTGGTGACTGTTGAATGTAGGGGACACGTAGGGGACACACCTGCCCATTGAAAGGGTTTAAAACTATCCTGTGTAACGATCAGTGTCAGCACACAGAGAGAATCTGATTATTGGTGATTTGCAGTATCACCAACAATACAGATATATACCTGATTATTGATGATCTGCAGAATCACCAATAATACAGATATATAACTAACCTCTGGACACCTGATAATGTAAGTGTTTGGTGCAACAGTAAGTGAGTCTAGACCACCTGAGGAGCAGGTGACTCCAGACTGTATAATGAGTATCTCCTGATGGTCTTGGAGTACACAGAGTGTCAATGTTTCCCTGAACTGTTGGGAAACAGACTCTACTGCATTCAAAGGACTCCTGTGAGATTGAGTCCCTGACTGGATTGCAGAGAGGTCCCTCTGAGAGATAGGGAGTCCCTGCAGCTACTGGGCACCCCACTGGGGGGTGTCACAGGTAGAAGGGTCGGTTAGGCCGGGTCGGCAACACACGAGCAGATAAAGTACAAAGACAGAAGGCTGATTCGGTAACCAGGGACAGGCAGGGTTGGCAACAGGAAATCAGATGTGCAAAGGTACCGAATCAGAGAGCAGGAGCAGAGTCAAGAGAGCAATAGGTCATAACAGATATCAAACAGATGCCTAGTCTAGAGTGTGAGGTCCGTGGTCTCAACACCCAGGGACTGGTCTAAGATATACACAATGATGATACAGTATCCCTAGTCTTGGGTGTGAGGTCCGTGGTCTCAACACCCTGGAACTAGTCTTAAGTATAACACAATAATAACACAGAATTCTGGCTAAGTGTGGATTCCCAGATCCACCTGGTTCCACCACACTGGAGGATCTGACTAAGGTCTGAGTGCTAACACATAAGCATTCGCAACGGCAGACAACTGGCAACTGACAGGGAGGACGTATATATAGCAAGGTGCTCCTCAGCACCACCCAGTCCCAGTCAGCCAATCACCCGCTGTTCTGGGATCAGCTGATCGTCCAGATCAGCTGATCCTTCTCCTATTGGCATGAAGGGCTTGCCTGTTAGTAGCTCTCCATCTGTGTGCACTACTAGGCTCAGACAACCCAAGCGCATATTGCTGCGGAGAAACCGCCGGTCTGAACGCGGCACCAGCCGCCTCGCTGTCTGATAGTAATAGATCAGAACAATTAAGACCCCATAGGGGTCAAAAATTACTCTTCATAGAAGGTAGCTGGGTGGTATACCATATCCGAATTGTGTACAGTGAGACAAAAGGGGTAAACAGTGCCAACTTCATTTATGCAGCCGGGAATCTTCATTTATGTGGTTGGGAATCTTCATTTCTCACATTGGCCGTAGGGGCATGGCCACTTCGTATTTTGATTGGCCAGAACCTGAAGTGGCCAGACTTTGGGTTCTGGCCATAACATATATACTTAGCTTGGAGTCTTCATAACCTGGAGTCTTCGTAGCATAAAGAAAAGCTGAGGATTTTTTTTTTCAAGCAAAAAGCACCTACCTCTGGCAGCAATCCTCTTTTTAATTACTTCAATAAAACTCAACAACATTTTCATCTTGATAATTATTGATCCCTTTCAATATATCTTCCTGAAGTGCCTTGTCCACTCCACTCTGATACACTTTCGCTTATTTCACTTCTAGTCCGATGTTATTTATATCAGTCTCCACTGCTACAAAAATTTTCTTATTGATCTTTCACTTTGAGCTGTAATTGCTAGAGCATATGCTGCCACCCGACTCATTCAGAATGGGATATTATTCTTCATATAGACCAAAGTGCAGCTTTCAGTACCAAAATAAACAGCAATGCTGGCAATGCAACTCATTGCCTTGCTCCCTTGTTTACTTCAATTGGATCTGTCATTTAGCCATTTACCTTAACTATTGCTGTTGATCACTGTACAGTGGCTGCATGCCTCAAATGATTTCTTATTTAATCTCTTTTTTTTTTTTTCTGCCAAAAGCTTACCTGTTGTCAATGAAAAGGTTATGCAAGACAATATTATTCTAACAACACCTCTGGAAAGCTTGTTGCAGCAAGAGTTTGTGATCAATAGTTGACCTGCCCACGCGGAATTTGTATTGATTGTCTCCAGTTACTTGCTTAGTGTGCTTTGCAAGTCTATTATACAGCAGACTGAATAACACTTTATAAAATATATTCTGTAAAAAAATGAACAAAAAAAATTGTCCTGTAGTTACAGCAGTTTTTATGAATTTTTTAATGTATTGTTACCTTTAATATAAATGTACTTTTTCCAAAGACCAGCTTCACCATATATAAAGAGCGATGCAGTTATACTATCATTTCCTGCTAATTTATAGTTCTTTTGACTCTTAATTATCTCAGTAATTTCAGCTTCTGTTGGCTCAGGTGCCTTGAAGCAGCAGTGAAATATACGGTAGTTCTGTTTCTTATTTCCTTACTTGGTATTCTTGGTCCTTACTCCCATAAACATTTGTGAAATATTTTCTCCACAGCACCATAATCTGATTGCATTCCTTGTGATATCCTTCAAATTTTGTAAAACTTTCTTATTCAGGATGCAGGATTTCTCTAGCTCACTCATAAGATCACCAGGCTGAGATAATGTTTGTTAGATAAAATTATACTTTCTTATTAATGGGGTAAAAATGCATCGGGATCCCCCTCCCAAGGATTTTTAACTCCTTGTCCCCTATGCAGGCTGGTATTTCCCAAGGAATTTGGAGCTCACAAGTGTATTTTTCTGCCCCCTAACAATACCAACACGTATTGTCTATAAGATTGGAAAATTCTGTGCATTGTTAAACGTCCAATATTTCTAGGTTCCTGCTTTTTAATAGATGGAACTGATAAAATACACAAAATTGTTAAAATGGTAAGGTTCAATTAAGTAAGTAAGGTTTTCTGTAATCTAATACACTCTTGACATATGTAAAAACTTCAATTCTGACAACCTGAATGTTTTGCTTCAGTAAGTGCATACAAATATAGTTAATTTACTGACGGGGAGAATATCTACCAGAAGATGGTGAGACAGTAAAATATCTATTTATGTAATCAGTCTTATTTGATGCTCTCAGAATGATGTCCCTTATTTTTTTTAAAGTGAAATCCCACCTAAAATATAAGCATTTTTTTCAGTTGAGCCAATCTCAACGATCCAGGTATAGAAGAGTTGCAAAATACTCCTCAGACTTTCTTGCAGGATTAGGCCGAAAGGAGATTGTATTTTGCTAAAAACATACCAAACAAAATATTTTGCTCATAGTTTGATTGTTGAAAACAGCCACACTACTGTACACATTAGGCCATATCCGGTAAACTTTTCTCCAGACTTTTCTCCAATGAGATATTTTAAAACCTTATCTATTTAAAAAAAAATACTTCTTAAAGGCTCGTACACACGTCTGATGAAAGGCAACGACGGGTCCATCGTCACCTCCCGCTGGGCGCGGGCGGATCGCTCAGAAACAGCCTTATCACTCCACCGACAGACTGTACACACGCTGTACTGTCTGCTGAAAACCCACCCGGCGGGAGGTGACGACGGACACGTCGTTGCCTTTCATCAGACGTGTGTACGAGCCTTAGGCTCCAACAAGAGAGACATTATCTACTAGTTAGTACTTGTTCAGTTGATAAATATTGGAAAATTATTCTTTAGATAAGATAAAAAGTTATCTCCTTGGCAAAATGTTTATAAGATAAGGCCATGGCCTGTGAGCTAAATCCTCACCTTGGGTTACCTTTATGATCATAACAGTAACCCTTTGTCAGAATTCTTTTGGCACTACCCCCCTCCCCCCTACTAGAATCAGGTTGGAAACACCACAAGGTTGAGGGTGTTTTGACAGATGTTGTGGATTGACAGATCTGAAACTGGTGTGACAGCTGTCAGTCTGCACCTGGGAAGAAGTTGTATGTAAAGTGTGGGGCATCATGAAACTGCACCTTTAGAAGTTGTTAAATAAGTGATTGGTACCAGCTAGGTATAAAGAAGCAACAGGAGTCATTTTCAATTGAGAAACGTGTTTTTCATAAGCTGAAACTGAGTCACCATGATAAACTTCTTGGACATGGTTGTCTTTAAACTTAATTAGACTATTTAATTAGGTAATTTCAGTAGTAGAATGTATAAACTGGGGAAATAGGCTGTAAAATAGATGCTATATGTATTGTGTGTTAAATGCCTACCTTTTGTTATTCACAGTGATTAATAATGTAATGTGTGTTGTATAGAATACTGAATTACAAATGTCATGCACAATTGAGCCTTGCTTAAACAAAATGAGGACATTATAAACATATAATTTTGTATTCATAGCGTTTTATTATGAATGTGTATATGACTTGGGATTTCCATAACTTGTAATTTAGAAATAGATTTTACGGCATTCACATTATTGTGTATGTATGTGTGTGTGTGTGTGTGTGTGTATATATATATATATATATATATATATATATATATATATATGTATATATATATATATATATATATATATATATATATATATATATATATATATATATATATATACACTTGCCTGAGTAGTTCACTATATCAGAAGTTTACTATATCAGACATTGTCATACTTTGGATATTTATACAGGAAAACAATGAAGAATAGCACTATTAAACAATGCATGCTATTTGATTTAAAGGGGCACTATAGTGTAAAATTTAAAATATGTGCAAACAGACATATAAGAAGTTTTTTCCAGAGTAAAATAAGCCATAAATTACTTTTCTCCTATGTTGCCGTCACTTACAGTAGGTAGTAGAAATCTGACAGAAGCGACTGGTTTTGGACTAGTCCATCTATTCATAGGGGATTCTCAGCAAGGCTTTATTCTTTATAAAGATATTCCCTAAAACGATTTAACAATGATGCCAGCCAGCTTCCCTGCTCGTTACACAGTTTTTTGGCATATGGACAGAGCAACTGTTATTCACTAAGTGCTTTTGCAAATTAATAAATATCTGAGAATACCCTATGAAGAGATGGACTAGTCCAAAACCTGTCGCTTCTGTCAGATTTCTACTACCTACTGTAAGTGACAGCAACATAGGAGAAAAGTAATTTATGGCTCATTTTACTCTGGAAAAAACGTACTTCTTATTTGTATATGTGCACATATTTTAAATTTTACTATTTTTCCTCATAGTGCCCCTTTAATTAACCATGCTCAAGAAAATAGATCTAGATATTCAAATTCATTATTCTTGCATTCTTTGAGAATGCTCTACAGTTGTTGGTATATGCCAAGAGATTTTGACACAGTATTGAAGAAACACTTTAGATTTAGGACTTGCTTTAGACATGACCAAGTTAGAGGTCATATTAGCACTGGCCAAGTCAGAGGTCTTCCAACCCTTCTGATTCCATATTGCATTTTTGCTGATGTGTCTTTATGTCATACTTACTTCTTAGGGCTGGTTCAGACGGACGTTTGGAGGCGTCGCAGCGGCAATGCGTTCAGGCTTTCAGCAGCGTTCGCATTGCGTTCACTTGAATGGGAGCGTTTAACGCCAAGCCCCGAACGCTGGCAGTAAACGCTCTGCAATCGTCCGTCTGAACTCATTTAATCTGCAGCTGTCCACAGAAATGGTCAAGGAAAAAGTTCCTTTACAGTTAATCATTTTCTTTTATTAGGGCCTGGAGGTGATCTTTATTGGCCTTTGAGAGAAATATATAACTTTTAGCAGACTGTTTTTCATTTCATTCTTTTGACATAGTGACCCATATCAATTAGGCACCTGCTCATGAAAAAAAAATTGCTTGATTCTGATAAACTGCTAGCCAAAAGTGCTAGCCACTCCCTTCTTGTTAATGGTGACCTTCAAACAAAACATAACATTTAGTATTAAATAATCACATTCTTATATGTCTGCCTATTGTATTTGAATACAGTAAAAAGGCTGATAATCCTCAGACTCCATCTACATAAAGTGATTTGAATATGTCTTGGATAATGTTGCTGTTCAATTAGTCCTTAGTATAAAGTGTGTCTTAATTGAGGTACAGCAGACAAATTTAAAGGTGTCTAGTTTTCACAGGTGGCAACTAGAGGTGCTCAGAGTTAATAAATACAACTTGTTATTATTATTAGTTATAAAGTGTTGCAGCACTTTACACAGTATATAGTCTTGTGTACTAACTGTTCTTCCCAGAGGCTCACAATCTAATTCCTACTATAGTCATATGTCGCTCGTAGTCTTAGGTCAATATTAAGGGGAAACCAATTCATTTACCTGTATGTTTTTGGGGTGTGGGAGGAAACTGGAGTACATGGAGGGAGCCCACACAGACAGAGTGAGAACATACAAACTCCTTGCAGATAGTGCCCTGGCTGGGATTCAAATTGTTCTAAAAATTGTCTTCAATAAGTTCACTGATTATTTTTCTCTGCATCATCATAATTTGATATTTCTCCCATAAAATTATCATAAATTCTGCTTTAGTGGCCAAAGGTACTAGGTATTTTCCCATTGGGAAACTGACACATGGGCCATATTTAATTCATTTCTTCTCCTTCACTTTCTCCTAGGAGATAATTTTTCATCTTCTATTTAGAATAACATTTCAGCACTTTGCAATTGAAAAAGTACCAAAAAGTAGGTGGAAAAGAACTATCAAAAGTATTTCATATATTTCCTTGCTTGCCGGTTATCTAAAAGGAATTTTATTGACAAGTTTGAAAATATTACTTGGGAGAAAATTCAGGAGAAAAAGTTAATTGCATATGTGCCAGGGGCCCTTATTCAATTCACTTTTCTCCTAAGGTATCTCCTAGTAGATAATTTTTCATCTTCTGTTTAAAATTATTTTCAGTACGCTGTAACTGAAAAAGTACCAAAGTTAGGTGAAAAAGTACTTCCACAATTATTCTGAGCATTTTCTTGATTGCTACGGGTTACTTCAAAGGCATTTTATTGGTAAGTTGTGAAAATATCACCTAGGAGACAACTTAGGAGAAAAATGAATTGAAAAAGGGCTACTGGCTTATATGAAGATCTGACTGTCAAAATCTGCAATTAGCATGCTGAGTTACTGTCATTTTAATAACAAGAATGTAATCTCTTTATATCCATTAAGTAAACCCAATGTTGTAATGTTGTCACTTGGTGAATGGTAAATCTAGATATATCTAAAAATTGTGTTTGTTTTTCAGCGGCCCCCAGACAGTGCATTGAGCTCCATTTTGATGATAAATATGCCATAGAGTCTTCATGGGAGTGCAAATTTGATCATATTGAAGTACGAGATGGACCATTTGGCTTTTCTCCAATTATTGGGCGTTACTGCGGACAGCAAAGCCCTCCTTTTATAAAATCAAGTGGAAGATTCTTGTGGATTAAATTTTTTGCTGATGGTGAACTAGAATCTCTAGGGTTTTCTGCACAATATAATTTCACACCAGGTTAGTAAATTGAATTTACGTTTACATTTTCCATAGCCAAAGGCACACAGAATGTGGCTCTTGTTTGTGTGAAAGAAAGCTGTAATGTATTGTTATGTATTGCTATTTAGGTGATCTGTTTCTCAAGTGTAAAAAATCATGAAGAAGCTTGTGACCTTGTCATCTTATGCACTCCTTTTTCTTCCCATTTTGGCTAAGGGTCCTTTCACACTGCATTAGTTGCTTTGAAGAATAAATTATGCATGTAAACTCACTGCCCATACAATGCTATGGGCCTGTTCTGTGTTGTAATGAATTGCGTTATTCTAACTAACTGCATTGAGTCATTGAATTAACATTTATGTTTGGTTTCCATTGCGGTTCACACACATTATGACTTGTGCGTTATGCAATGCACACAGTGTGAATCCAGCCCTACAAAGCAAATAGAAGTGACACATGATCATGACAAGCCAATCGGGTTATATCTCTGTTGTAATGGGTGCTGTTTTTAAATGATCATTGTAATGTTTATATGGAAGAATTATTTGATGTGATTGCAATATGCTATATTTTTAGGATCAAATGTCATGTGAGAATTTATAGGTTTCCCTTTAGTGGATATATGCCATTCAAACTCTTCCTTTTGCAGAAAAAAAATTCACAAACATTAACTAGGACATTAAAAAATGGAGTTTGTATGTTCTCTCCATGTCTGCATGGGTTTCCTCCAGGCACTCCCGTTTCCTTCCACATCTCAAAAACATACAATTAAGGTAATTGGCTTCCCTTTAAAATTGATCCTAGACTATGATGGATATGTGATGGATATAGGGATTAGATTGTGAGCCCCATCTACAGTTAAGTGACAAGACTATATACTCTGTGAAACTCTGTGGAAGATTTCAGCACTATATAAATACTAAATAATAATAGTAATAACCAGGGAGAAGCTTAGAGGAGGGACCAGACAGTGCTCCACAGCTAACTCCTCCTCCCTGTGTTCAGGAGGGAGGCAAGAGACGAGGGGGGTGAAGTCAATTGGTTGATCTGTGTAGATACAGAAACTCCCACTCATGTTGCAGCTGAGCTCTATACTTTGTGCTAAGGTAGTTTTGCAATGTCACTAACTTTTTCCAATGAAATTTATAAAAAAAATCATATTAAAATGTAAGTCAAGCAAAAATATATATATTTTTTAAAGTTTTGGATAGAGTGAGGCAGCATAGAACTTCTATTTCCCATAAGCAAAATTAGCACAGTACAATCATCACTAGGACACAGTGGCGTAGCTACAAACCTCTGGGCCCCGATGCGGAATCTGGATGTGGGCCCCCCCCCCCCCACGGCAACAACAGCCCCCCTCCCCCGGCAACACCCGACGCACACACATATCCGAATCCCTATAGCCAGCTATAGGTCCCCCCAGTATAGGTAGCCAGGCATAGGTACGCCAGTATAGTTGCCCCCGGTATAGGTTAGCCAGGTAGGTGCCTCCAGCATAGGTAGCCAGTATAGTTGCCCCCAGTATAGGTTAGATAGGCAGGCGCCGCCAGTACAGGTTAGCTAGGTGGGTGCCTCTAATATAGGTAGCCAGAATAGTTGCCCCCAGCATAGGTTAGATAGGTAGGTGCCCCCAGTATAGGTTAGTTAGGTAGGTGCCTCCAATATAGGTAGCCAGTATAGTTGCCACCTGTATAGGCTAGCTAGGTGCCCTGAATACAGGTTAGACAATTAAGTGCCCCCAGGTTAGATAGGTAGGTGCCCCCCAGTATAGGTTAGATTAGGTAGCTGCCCCCCAGTATAGGTTAGATGAGGTAGGTGCCCCCCAGGATAGGTTAGGTAGCTGCCCCCCAGGATAGATTAGGTAGCTTTCCCCCAGGATAGGTTAGGTAGGTAGCTGGCCCCCCAGGATAGGTTAGGTAGGTAGCTGGCCCCCCCAGGATAGGTTAGGTAGGTAGCTGGCCCCCCAGGATAGGTTAAGTAGGTAGCTGCCCCCCCAGGATAGGTTAGGTAGCTGCCCCCCAGGATAGGTTAGGTAGCTGCCCCCCCAGGATAGCTTAGGTAGGTAGCTGCCCCCCAGGATAGATTAGGTAGGTAGCTGGCCCCCCAGGATGGGTTAGGTAGGTAGCTGGCCCCCCAGGATAGGTTAGGTAGGTAGCTGGCCCCCCAGGATAGGTTAGGTAGGTAGCTGGCCCCCCAGGATAGGTTAGGTAGGTAGCTGGCCCCCCAGGATAGGTTAGGTAGGTAGCTGGCCCCCAGGATAGGTTAGAGTAGGTAGCTGCCCCCCAGGATAGGTTAGGTAGGTAGCTGGCCCCCCAGGATAGGTTAGGTAGGTAGCTGGCCCCCCAGGATAGGTTAGGTAGGTAGCTGGCCCCCCAGGATAGGTTAGGTAGGTAGCTGGCCCCCCAGGATAGGTTAGGTAGGTAGCTGGCCCCCCAGGATAGGTTAGGTAGGTAGCTGGCCCCCCAGGATAGGTTAGGTAGGTAGCTGGCCCCCCAGGATAGGTTAGGTAGGTAGCTGGCCCCCCAGGATAGGTTAGGTAGGTAGCTGGCCCCCCAGGATAGGTTAGGTAGGTAGCTGGCCCCCCAGGATAGGTTAGGTAGGTAGCTGGCCCCCCAGGATAGGTTAGGTAGGTAGCTGGCCCCCCAGGATAGGTTAGAGTAGGTAGCTGCCCCCCCGGATAGGCACGGAAGCGCTGTAGGCGGAACTCACCTCCGTCCCTGCGCCGCTGGTCTCCTCCCGCTCTGTATAGATGTTGTTACACACTGCTTCCTGTTTAGCCGGAAGCAGTGTGTAACAGCAGATCTATGCAGAGCGGGAGGAGACCAGCGGCGCTTGGAACGCAGGCAGGTGAGTTCTGCCTACAGCGCTTCCGTGCGCTGCGCACTCTGCATCTGAGGGGGAGGGGGGGGCCCGGGGAGAGGTCGGACTGCCCTCCCCACGGCTGCAGCTCCCCCCTCCCAATAACGCACGCAGGGATCCCATCTCCGAGTCCAAACGGACATGGGCCCCCCGGGCCCCTCCCCCGCCTCTTCAGGAGCCGGGCCCGGTCGCCGAGGCGACCGTTGCGACCACAGGCCCTACGCCCCTGCTAGGACAGAAAGATACCCAAAGGGGGACAGAAAGAGGCAGAGGACCACAGTGGAGACAGAGGTGTTGTAGAGGGATACAATGGAGCCAGAGGGGGGCACTCAGGGACAGAGGTGACACAGAAGAGGACACTGGAGGCACAGGGGAACAGAAGTGACACAGAAGGGGGTACAGAGGAGGTACAGGAGACAGAGATGGCACAGTGTTCCAACTTAAAGAGGAACTTCAGCGTAAATAAACATACTGTCATTAAGTTACATTACTTACTGTATGTTAATTAAAATAGATAGGTAATATAATCTCTTACCTACCCTGTTTTAAAAGAATAGGCAAATATTTGTGATTTCATGGGTGCAGCCATCTTTTTGGTTGAAAGGAGGTGACAGGGAGCATGAGACACAGTTCCAACTGTCCTGTGTCCTGATCACCCCTCCCAGTTGCTCGGCAACGAGAACAAAAACATAGGAAATCCCATCATGCTTTGCACAGCATCAGGGAAAAAAGCCCGGGCAGTTTTCTTTGATGGGGCAGAGCTTAGCTTCTGTGCAGTTACAAATGAGGCTTAAAGAGGAACTCCAGGGAAGAAAATGTAATAAAAAAGTGCTTCATTTTTACAATAATTATGTATAAATGATTTAGTCAGTGTTTGTCCATTGTCAAATCTTTTAAATCCCTGATTTACATTCTGACATTTATTACATGGTGACATTTTTACTGTTGGCAGGTGATGTAGCTGCTGCATGCTTTTTTGAATTTACCACAATGCAACAAGGTTCACAGACAGGAAACTGCCAGGAGTGCCACGGTCCTCAGAGTTTTTTGTGGGAAGGGTTTCATCATAATATCAGTCATACAGCACCCCCTGATGGTCTGTTTGTGAAAAGGAATAGATTTCTCATGTAAAAGGTGGTATCAGCTACTGACCCAATTCTTGGTCGGAGTTTCTCTTTAAGTAAGAAAAAGAAAGTTCTGATGCTGTGAAACTGTTAAAGAAACACCAAGCCTTTTCAGTGCTGCTAGATTAGATTTTTAGTCTGGAGGTTCACTTTAAGAACGGATTTAGTTTAAGATCAAACCTACAGTCCCTAGCTCGTTTGTTAACCTAGCTTCCTCCAGCCCGTGGCAGACAGGACGTGACCTCGGCGCCACTCCGCAGGCTCCCAGTCTCCTCCGGTGGCGCACCCGACCTGGCCATGCTGGCTGCCAGGTCGGGCTCTTCTGCGCTCCAAAGCGCGCCACACGCGGGCGCGCTGACGTCATCGGACGTCCTCCGGGCTGTACTGTGCAAGCGCAGTAGTTCTGCGACTGGCCAGGTCGGGTGCGCCACCGGAGGAGACCGGGAGCCTGCGGAGTGGCGCCGAGGGCACGTCCTGCCTGCCACGGGCTGGAGGAAGCCCCAGGTAAGTGGATTTGCATTTTTTTTTTTAATGGACCGTGAACCTTCCCTTTAAGTGACAAGACTATATACTCTGTGAAACTCTGTGGACGATATCAGCACTATATAAATACTAAATAATAATAGTAATAACCAGGGAGAAGCTTAGAGGAGGGACCAGCCAGAGCTCCACAGCTAACTCCTCCTCCCTGTGTTCAGGAGTGTGGCAAGAGAAGAGGGGGGGGGTGAATTCAATTGGTTGATCTGTGTAGATACAGAAACTCCCACACGTGGCAGCTGAGCTCTATACTTTGTGCAAAGGTAGTTTTGCAATGTCACTAACTTTTCCAAGTTAAATTTATATGGTACAACTGTATCAAGATTCGGTGAGCAATATAGCCCCCTGTTCATCTTTAATAAAAAGGGAAAATAGTAAAGGATTACATAGGGTTTTAACACTTAGGCTAGTTTCATACATGGTACTGGGCGATTTGCGAGTGGCAGAAGTGTCCGCATGCAATGGCGCATACACCATTGCATGCAGATTTGTTTCTGAGGCAGATAGCGCTGACAGGGAAATCTGCATGCCCTCGCCCCCCTGAACGTGTATGTCATCATAGGTCACTTGTATCTAATCCCTCAGTCATCCAGACAGGAAGTGCATCATGTGACTTTGCTTCTATGCGCGTCACACCACTACCGCAGCAATCTAGGAAGATGTTGTGGTGCCATTGACTACAATGCAATAGTGTGCCAAGCGTACCACTAATACCACTTGACAACAAGCTGACGAGTCTGCTTTGATCAAAGCACTTCCGTTGCATTGCGTCGCACTGCATGTACTGTGGCCTATCTCATAGAGATTAATGGCTACTGCGGTGGGGGAGAGTACCGCAACATGATGCGCTAATGTGAAAGGAACCTAAATAACAACGACAAAAAAAACTGCACCAATTTTATATTGCTATAAGTTGTTAAATGCGAGAAGGACTGTAGGTTCATTCTTAACCCGAATTTGTATGTAAGTCATACCTTTTGCTACCTCTGTCCAGGTGCATGAAAAAAGGGCGCCAGGAAAAAAGGGCCTGGCTGGACAACAAATTGGCGCTGGTGGATATTGAATTCTCAATAACGATAAATATGAGAGGAGATGAAAATGAAAAGATATTAACGTTAAAAATTGTTACGTAATTCAACAATACAGCTTAACCTGACCCTACTCTCACACAGAACCCTCCCCTGGTGGTGCCTAAACCTAACCACTCCCCTGGTGGTGCCTAACCCTTACCACCCCCTCCAGGGGTGCCTAACCCTAACCACCCCCTACAGTAGTGGCTAACCCCAACCCCCCCGGTGGTGCCTAGCCCTAATCACCCCGCTGTTGCCTAACCCTAACCGCCTAACCACCCCCTCCAGTGGTACCTAACCCTAACAACTCCCCCTACACAAACACCCTTACACACATAGAAATTATTATCTATTTGATAACGTAAAATCTGTACATATAAAGGAAATTATATGACAAAAATATAATGTTGCAAGCTTCTAAAATGATAACATATTTAAAAAACTTTAATTTTCTAAAGTTAACAATATTTATCGGGTGTCCTTCTTTCTGCTTTGGGAGCCCTATTAATGATGTATTAAAATCTATGGCGGTGCCTTTTTTCGGCCACTAGCCGCCAGCGCCCTTTTTCCTGCTTCCCTCTGTGCCCTGTGCCTCCTCTGTGTCCCCTTGTGCCTTCAGTGTCCCCCTACTTTGACCTTGTGTCCTTTCTGTGACACCTTCTATCCTTTTGTGCCCCCTCTGTGCCTAATCCTTTATTCTGTATCCTCTCTGGCCTCCTGTGCTCCCCAGTACCCTCTCCTGTCATTCTGTGCTCTCCTTTTCTTCCTGTGCTTCCTTCTATGACAATGTCTCCTTCTATCCCCCCTGTGCCTCCACCCATACCCACGTGCCTCTATCCATGCCCCTGTGTTTTTTTCTGTCCCCCTGTGCCCTTCACCCACCTCTGACAATGTCCCACAGCGCTACAAGAGGCTCTCTGCACTGCAGCCTCTATCCCTGTCGTATGCATTATGGAAGTGATGTCATGGGGCACAGCGAGGTGTTTGTAATGGTGGGTTGTTCATATCTTTCCGTATTCACAATTCTTTAACTAGTTTTCTAGGAATTTAACTTATAAAAATGTCTTGTGAAAAGCTCCAGAGACAATTCTAAAACTGGTTCTCACTGCGAGAAACTGGCCACCATTGCAGATACAACTATGGTAGAGAGGACAATACGGTAGAACCCCTTGTACTGTTTTGAGTCTTTCAACCTTATAAAATAACTAAAAGCTATAACAAAAGCAAATCAAACTCTTTAATGATCTTTAAAGTCAAATTAAAAGCAAAAAAAAGTAACTGATACTTCAAGTTAATGATTCACAGAATTCTTTTAGGCCTCTTGCACAATACATGTGATTCCGATTTGCAATATTTAATCGATTTTCACATTCGATTCTGATTTCCGATTTTTCATCAGTACTGCATGCTGCAAGTATATTTATTATGTAGCCTACTTTCATTTTAGCATAACTAATGCCTCATGGTAAATGTTGATTCTCCAGTCTAAAAAGACACAATGCACAATCCATAGATGCTGTATCATACCAAAGTATTTCCAACCATGTGATGGGTAATTATGTCCTGTGATAATGTTGTGTTTATGTCATGGCATTGCAAAACTGGAATGCCAAAAAAAGCATATACACATGGCATCATAGAAGGGTAGCCACGGCACTAGGGCTCCAGCCCGTCTCTGTTTTCCTCCCTCCTTCTCTCCCTCCTCATCTCCACACTCATGGTCGGGGCTGCGGGCCATACACCACTGCTGCTGCCTCGACTCTCGGGTGCCTTCTAGCACTGGCCAGCTGGGATGCGGGTGGAATGGACGTATGGTCTCTAGGGCATTCCAGCTCCTTAGCTCTGGGTAGGCACCCACAGAGACTCCTGGGACTTGGGCACAGGATGGCGCTGCCTCATCAGTTATATTGTAAGCTTGCACTGCAGCTCCTCCCACTTCTCTCACCAGCCATCCAGCTCTGCTGTCCTCAGACATCTGCACTGCCACCCATGGCCCTCAGCCTTTGGTCACTGCAACCCCAGCACTGCCTCCGGGAAGCCCTGATCTCCACCACAGCTGTGGTATTCCCACATGCAGTCTATGGCCGCGTTGCCACCCAGCTCATGACCACCAGCTGATCTGCCTGTCACCAACCCTTACTGAATTTTTGCAGGCCAGCCTGCACCACACCCCTGGATCCTTGCAGGCCAGCACCTTTTGTAGCCCTGCAGCCCTGCACCACAGCCCTGGATGCCTATCCTTCTCTCCTCCCCCTGCTGCCACCATTTGTCCAAACTTAGGCCCACCAACCTCACTGAACTAGGCTAATATTTCAGGACATGCAGGTCCGGAGCAACCCCAGGGGGTCTCTCTGTTTCTCTTTCTTTTCTCTCTCTTCTCTTTCTTATTCAATTTTCTCTTTCCTTTTCTCTTTCTTTCCCTCATCTTCCATCTCTCTCTCTCTCTCTCTCTCTCTCTCTCTCTCTCTCTCTCTCTCTCTCTCTCTTTCCTGCATCTCCCTCTTTCTCTATCTCTTTTTCTTCTTCTCTCTCTCTCCACCCCCCCTCTCTCCTGCACTGTATTTCTCTCCCTCTCTCTCTTTCCTTTTCTTTCTCTCCTCTCTATCTCTGTCACTCTCTCCATTTCTCTCCACTCTTTCCCTATCTTCTCTTTTTCTCTCTCTTTTCTCTCTCTTTCTCTCCACTCTATATCTTTCTCTTTCCTCTCTCAGTAGGAATTCTGGTTCACCATGAGTTTGCTGGGTACTCTGTAACTCTGGGTGTTTCAAGTCCTGCCCCATAGAGCCACATCAATCCATGCCATGCACTGATGAGGATCAACCAATCCGAAAGGACAACAATAGATCATTTGATAGGGCAGCATGGTGGCGTAGTGGTTAGCGCTGTTGCCTTGCAGTGTTTGGTCCCCAGTTCAAATCCCAGCCAGGTCAACATCTGCAAGGAGTATGTATGTTCTCCCCGTGTCTGTGAGGGTTTCCTCTGGGCACTCCGATTTCCTCCCACCTGCCAAAAACATACTGATAAGTTAATTGGCTTCCCCCTAAATTGGCCCTAGACTATGGTACATGCACTACATGATACATTCATACATAGACATATGACGATGGAATGGATTAGATTGTGAGCCCCTCTGAGGGACAGTAAGTGACAAGACAATAATCTTGTAGCTCACTCCAACCTGAATTATTGCAAATACTTTCTGTTTTAAGAAAG
This sequence comes from Hyperolius riggenbachi, assembly GCF_040937935.1. Taxonomy (NCBI): domain Eukaryota; kingdom Metazoa; phylum Chordata; class Amphibia; order Anura; family Hyperoliidae; genus Hyperolius; species Hyperolius riggenbachi. The sequence continues at coordinate 294,478,943 of NC_090650.1, forward strand.
AAAACTTTTGTTTCCATAGCATTTTATTAAGAGGGCTTTTTGGTCCATTGTAGCCCCTTACACACTCCAATGAGTTCTGGTTCACCATGAACTTGCTGGGTACTCTGAAACTCTCTCACTATGAAGAACATACTTTGCTGCAGAGCAGTTGAATGCATAGTATACCTGACAGCTTCATTCACATAGCACTCAGACTACCCCTTTGGCCCTTCTTCTCTATGCTCTATATAGTGTGTACAGGATCTTCTCAAAAATTAGCATATTGTGATAAAGTTCATTATTTTCTGTAATGTACTGATAAACATTAGACTTTCATATATTTTAGATTAAAATACACACAACTGAAGTAGTTTAAGCCTTTTATTGTTTTAATATTGATGATTTTGGCATACAGCTCATGAAAACCCAAAATTCCTATCTAAAAAAATTAGCATATTTCATCCGACCAATAAAAGAAAAGTGTTTTTAAAACAAAAAAAGTCGACTTTCAAATAATTATGTTCAGTTATGCACTCAATACTTGGTCGGGAATTCTTTTGCAGAAATGACTGCTTCAATGCGGCGTGGCATGGAGGCAATCAGCCAGTGGCACTGCTCAGGTGTTATGGAGGCCCAGGATGCTTCGATAGCGGCCTTAAGCTCATCCAGAGTGTTGGGTCTTGCGTCTCTCAACTTTCTCTTCACAATATCCCACAGATTCTCTATGGGGTTCAGGTCAGGAGAGTTGGCAGGCCAATTGAGCACAGTAATACCATGGTCAGTAAACCATTTACCAGTGGTTTTGGCACCGTGAGCAGGTGCCAGGTCATGCTGAAAAATGAAATCTTCATCTCCATAAAGCTTTTCAGCAGATGGAAGCATGAACCCACTTTTGACCCAGAGTTGTATATGCCAACTCTATGCATATTCTGTAGCTATGTACTGTATATTCTACTGTTCACTGTACTGCCACAGACCCTGTATGTGCCAAAAATCCTAAACTGTAAGCGTAGCTGTACTTAGGATAAAGAATGCATTTCAAGTACTCAGTGGTAGATGGTTTAACCTGAAAAATAAACAGCAGTAGATTTATTTTCTACTGAACAGTGATTAACTTGTAAGAAAGACTACAGAATTCATCTGATAAATAAACTGCTGACGGCAGTGAAATGCAGTGTGTTGGTCTACTTTGCAACAGTGTCAGTACTAATGTCATACTATTCATTAGTGCATCATCATTCTAAGAGATCAAGGATTTCATTTAAAAAAAGAAAATATCTATGAGACCTTATCCCTCCTGGCGGTCAATTAAAACCGCCAGGGGTCAGCACAGCACTATTTTTTTAATATATTTTTTTAAACCATGTAGCTAGCCTAGCGCTAGCTACATGACAACCGCTGTGCAGCGCCATCTCCCCACCCTCTTCGATCGCCTCCGGCGATCAAGCCCATCCGGAAATCCCGTTCTGAACGGGATTTCCATTAGGGCTTGCCTCGTCAGCATGGCGACGGGCGGGATGACGTCACCGACGTCATCGACGTTGTGACGTCAAAGGGAGTCCCGATCCACCCCTCAGCGCTGCCTGGCACTGATTGGCCAGGCAGCGCATGGGGTCGGGGGGGGGGGGGGGGGCAGCGCGGCGGGTAGCGGCGAACCGGCGCGGAGTTGCGGTGATTGGGTAGTACACTCAGCTAGCAAAGTGCTAGCTGCGTGTACCAGAAAAAAAATTATGCAAATCGGGCCAGCAGGGCCTGAAAAATCTTCCTGCGCGGCATAGCCAGAGCTCAGCTCAGGCTTACCGCCAGGAGGGTTAAAGGAAACCAGAGATGAATGCTTTGGCACAAAATAAACATATCCCCTTTTAGATTTTATAAAATAAATATAGGTATTTTTGCAGCTCTGGTGTGTCTTTTTTTTGTGTTTTTTTTTATTTTTTTTTTACTATAACTCCATGCAAAACACAGTTCACCAGAAAAGCATATTATTTAGTGGGCTGTGTGCAAAATGAAATCACCATTTCTAAAAACTTCTTATGACTGACACATATACATAAAAAAAAAAAGTTTTTCAATATACCCTTACATTAGCAGCTCCTTCCATCTCATCACTGGTCTCTGTGATGCTGTGCATATACAGAACAGGAAAGCAGAGCCAGAAGGGGTCAGGCTTGTACTTAAAAAACATCAGAGAAGACCGACTCAGCTATAATGATTCCTGAGCAAAGCTAGACTGAATCCTCAGTTGGGGATTTTATCAGGGCTGATAACAAGCAGGCTGAGCAGTGAAGGATGAAACATAGAGCAGGGTAGGTGTTTTCTGTAATGTTCCCACTTATATATATGGTGGAATACATGAGGGTGCTTCATCTCTGGTTCACTTAAGATACAATGATGAAATGTACCTTTTATTGGACCAGTTTCTCCAGATCCAACTGGCTAATATTTAGCCCGGTGTGTGGGCCTAGCCTAAATATCAATTACACTTGCTGATGATAGTTACTTTTGTGACTATATAAGTTATTTCAAGTTTATAATATTCTTTTACCAACGTGACTATTTTAGGTGCAAGAAAGAGCATCTTAAGGATAATCAGTTCAGAGCTATATATCACTGACTCACTACTGCCTGAAGTCTGAAAAGTCATTACTGCCTTTCCAATTCTAATCACATTTTCTCCCTATGTGACTCAGTAGTTTTCCCTCATAATTCTTGTTGGAAATGTCCCCTATAATTGAAAATTAATGCATCTTCTACGAGAAAGTAAAAAGTACAGAGAAAACCTATCCGCCTTGTTTTGTAAAACCACAAAGCTTTGATAAAGCTTATACAGCTTAAGTGCATTAGTCCCTAACAGAACTGGAACATCTCATTCCTGGAACATAAGAGCTTTCCAGGAACATTTCTTAGATTGCTATGTGCTCGTGTAAATAATAAAAAAAGTATCACATTCAAGTACTCCAAGAGAAACTTTACTCAATGTAAAAATAAAAAACATTAGTATTAAACTTTATTTATAAAGCACTAACATATTACACAGCGCTCTACAATAGAAAGAGGAGACATTACAGCATTAAACAATTTTACACAGGATCATGATAGTGTTCAATGCTATACAAATATACCATTCAATGACATAAACACTCCCTGAAAGTAAGCTGGAGGTAGTCAGGCTTCCCCAGTTGAAACAAAAGGAGCAAAAAGGTCTCAAGCAGAACTGATGCAGAATGCATCATTACACTGTGTACTGTTACACCATGGAATATTAGTGATAAGTAACTTTAGTTGTACATTTCATAGAAAAATGCCTTTGTTTTGTTTCATAAATGTGCTCTGTTGTGTTGGCTTTGAAGTAGTGTGCTGATAATCAGACCTCCATAAAGAAAACTACATTCAGAAACAAAATTCAAATAAATTGATTACCGTGGCATCCATTATTAAAAAATCTTTTGAAGCATGACAGAAACAGACTGACTGCATTATTATTCCAGTCACAGTCTGCCCCTTCCAGATGAAATTGGGAAACCGCCATTTGTTGTGGAAGGACTAGCAAGCATCCTCACAGCCAGATGTTACACAATGGTTAATGCTCTAACCACCTGGCAATGGAAAATAATATGCAGACAGTTATTATGGCAAAATAGGACACATATATTTGTCTGTTTAGCCAACTATTTTCCTTGTCTTTCTGTGTGTTCATGTATATACAGGGCTGCTAGGATAAGATCAAAGTAAACAAAGGCAGTGTCAATTTGTTGCATAAACCAATCAAATACTGATTGCAGGAAAAATGCTAACTATTAGGAAATAAGCTGTAGGACCCATCTATAATATGTACAGAAAAAGTAACAGCAACTGCTTTTATCTGCCACACAAGGGGGTTGATTCACTAAAGGAAATAGCGTGAGTAATCTCCTGTTACTCCCGCTATTTCCACAGAGTGCTTTAGATGTAATGCGCTGCACGCTACGCGCGCTATTAGCTGCATAGGGTGTTCATACACAGGATCGCACGCTCTGCTGCGGGTAGTGCAGCATAGCGAATGCTATTACCTTAAAGGACAACTGAAGAGAGAGGTATATGGAGGCTGCCATGTTTATTTCCTTTTAAGCAATACCAGTTGCCTGGCAGTCCTGCTGATCCTCTTCCTCTAATACTATTCGCCATAGCCCCTGAACAAGCATGCAGCAGATCAGGTGTTTCAGACTTTAAAGTCAGATCTGACAACACTAGCTGCATGCTTGTTTCTTGTGTTATTCAGATACTACTGCAGATAATTAGACCAGCAGGGCTGCCAGGCAACTGGTATTGATTAAAAGAAAATAAACATGGCAGCCTCCGTATACCTCTTACTTCAGTTCCCCTTTAAGCCTCCTTCCAGCAAATAAGGAATGCTCCTCTCCTCCCAGCCTGAGCCCCTGCGGATCCAATCACTGTAAAGGGCGTGATTCCCACACTCCGATTGGCCCAATAGGCTAATTTTCACACAGCCTGTTGGGACAATCAGAGTGTGGGGATTACGTCCTCTATGGGCCATATTCACTACAGTAAATTTTCTCTGCACAGGGAGGGCACAGAATGTGAGCATTGTTAGAGTAATGTGCACTATGCATGTAGAATAGGGAGCATTGCTAGGGTAATGTGGGCCACTCTAATTCCGCAATGCACACTACGTAGTTGGCACAAGTAATTGTAAAATTGCTGTGTGCTCCTTGTGCACAGTAACTTTACTGACCTTTAGTGAAACAGTACAAAAGGGGCTCACAATCCAATCCCTACCATAGTCATATGTCTATATCGTGTAATGTATGTATTGTAGTCTAGGGCCAATTTAGGGTTAAGCCAATTAACGTATCTGTATGTTTTTGGGATTTGGGAGGAAACCAGAGTGCCTGGAGGAAACCCACACAGACAGAGGAATGTGGATGCGGATTGTCCCCTGGATGGGATATGAACCAGGGAACCAGCGCTGCAAGGCAAGAGTGCTACAACTTCGCCACCGTGCTATATTACACTGTAATACAGCCCTTAATTCTTTACTCTTACCGACAAGCTTGAAAAACATTTTTATTTGCTTCACCTCATCAGACACAACAAAATAGAGCAGAGATAAATGTTTGTTTATTTAAAATAAATGTAACGGATATTGTGAAACAGTGTTATTTCTCTTGGTCCGTGTGTCTTGGAAAGGGTTGTAATTTAACATAAAAAGCACAGGTAAGCTAAAGACATATGTCTAGTTATGCAAACCTGAATTTATTTTATTCATTTGTAAGATGGATTGCCATTAAGGAAAATACAATGAAGTAATAAAATTGCACCAGTGCTGTTTCTTTTATTCATTTTAATCCAGTGTATGCTGTAAGGCCCAATAGCATATGGATTTATTGGTAATTTCCACTGATTTAAAACAGGCCTTTAACTGTGCTGTGTTCCCGTAGCAGGCAAAAGAACTGTTCCGACTATAAACTTACACTGCAATATTCATGAAGAAGTAAAATGTTTCATTATTTTACAGCGTTTAGCTGCATCAGAGGTGGCCGTCAGACTCGTCACAATCTCAGGATTATGATGGACTGAATAGGGCAAGAAATGAGTCAAATTAAAATGCTTTTTCTATGGTAGCATGAGCCTAAACTCAAATTATGTTTGCAGAAAATAGGACTGCATTGGCTTCCTCTCCCCACACACCTCTCATAACCCCACAGTGGACATGATTCACAAAGCTTTTTCACCTGTTTTCCTGTTTTCACCTTATCTATGTTACTTTTTGAAGCTTCCAAAAGACAAAAATATAAAATTAAGTTAACTTACTTTGAGTGATTATTTTGCTTGTAAATGCGCTGAAAGGTTATTTTTTATCAATTAGGTGATAAATAAGTCATTTATGAGAAGCATTGTGAATAGAGCCCATTGGCCTCAATTCTTTTAGCTATGTGCGGTAAATATTTTTTGTCTGTAAAATAGCTAATGCGGTATTTTCCCTTTTTTTTGCAATTCTGAATGATTTTTCCGCATTTCAAAACATGCGGTGAAACGTGCGGTAGTTGCAGAAAGTGTGGTTAAACATGCGGTATTTCAGAGGTTAGCATGTGGTAAATATTAATAATAATAGACTTTTTTGTCTTCCAGGTGTATTTGGTTATGCAGCAAGCTATTAAAAGTATTTTTATAGGCATCCCCTATAAAAAAATCCTGTAAATATTTGGGGTTTTATTTCTACTATTCGTTTCTATTACACGGCCTAAATAGGAACTTCACCAAAACAGCAATAGGAACTCCTTTAAAAATGAAAAATGCAGATCTTAGGCCTGAAACCCACTAGAAGCGCTTTTCTGAGCGCTTTGTGATTTGAAAAGCTCTTGCTAATGCAATGCTATAGGTGTGATCTCACTACAGGGATGTTATTTTATCAAAATCACCCATAGCATTGCATTAGCAAGAGCTTTTCAAATCACTAGCGCTTACAAAAGGCTGCTAGTGGATTTGAACCCTTTAAGGACATCCGAGGTGAAAATAAACGAATGAGATAAACAATTGTATCTATCCTCCCTCTCCTAAAAACAACTTTTTTATCTATCCCATGGTTTTATTTTATATTTAAATCTACATTTTACGTTTTTACTGTTTCATGGCTTCTTCTCAATGACACATTCATTGAAGTATGCCAGAGCTAAAATCTATGAACTATTTACCCTCTTTATCCCTTTTCTGCTCTCTGAAGCCATTTTCTACCAGGAAAGTGTTTTATGGCTGTAATTCCTTATAAGTGAGGGTTATGCTATAGTCCGACCTGGTCCCGACCCAGACAGAAACTGTCATTTGCATACCTGATTTGTAAATCTTTCAGGCAGAGAAAGAAAAAAAGAAACACAGCATAGTTATTTGTGTGCTTGCCACTGTACATACACATGTCTATCTCATAATTTCACTTTTCACCTCGGATGTCCTTTAAATTGATTAATTAATTGAAAAATGTTGAAGGGTCCTTCCACTTGAGAAAGGCTGATCTAACATTTACAGCTGTAAGCTTATGGTCCACCACAGACATAGGGTTACAATAACACAATAAGGGTGTGTATGCCAAAACTAAGGTACCCACACTTACTAATTTAAACCACTATTGTAACTGGCTACAGTTGTGTGGATAATCACTAAAATGTAATCTGGCATCTGCAGCGCCTCTTTGCACCCCACCTTTTTATGAGAAAGGGTTAAGTTACATCTTTACTTTAAATAAATTAACAAAAAATAAAACTAATAATGAAACACAACTACTCTATTTGTTATCACTATACTTCCTTCTTTTCTTCTGTAACCTTCGTCTGGGTTCTCTATTTGACAGTAGGGTAATTACTCAATCTTGTATACTTTTCTTTCCGTTCATCATTTTTATTAGCTTTTACTTTTTTTATTTTTACTTTGCTGTTATGAATAAATTGAGTACATTTTCTATATCTACATAATGCACAGCAAAAAATTTTAAGTATTGCACTAAAATGCCAAACCATATTTATATTTACACATAGAGAAATAATAACTGATATTGTGAAACACCGTTTTAGTCAGATTGTGTGGTTATTCTATATTTTTGGACACCTACTTTGATCTCCAGGTATAACTAAGCTGATGCTTATGCCTGGACATCACTGTCCTCCTTTTTGTGCATTCACTGGTATAGTGGCTCTGCTGATGGCAGCAATAGTGCCTAAGTTTTATGGCCACAATTACACTCACATTGACTTGCCCGGCATAACTCTCAAGTGGTAATGAGATGGGAGTGAATTTTCTCTACTGTTCATACAGTACATAGCCATCTTCTCTATTCATGTGCAGGATCCCTCATCCCTGTGGAATAAATGTGTCATGATAGTAAAGTCACTGAAGCTGTAGAGGTGAGGAATGCAATTGATTTTACTTCCTGATTTATGCAGACGGATGAACTTATGAGGTAAACAGAGGCTGAATTCTCAGCATCTGTAATTCCAAGCCATATCTACATTAAACGTTCGAGGGTTGGGCTCTCCCTTTTGTGTCTTGTAACATGATGTACAAGTAGTCCCCTGTTAAAGAATGAGATAGGGACTGTAGGTTTTTTCTTAAAGAGAATCTGTACTGTCCGATTTGTACAACAAAAAAACATACCAATCGAGTCACTGTGATCTCCTGGATCCCTCTTTGCCATTTCCGCCACTTTCCGCTGCGATCCTGGCTTTTAATCACCAGTTTTAGGCAGTGTTTACAAATAAAAAACATGGCCGCTAACCAGGAAGTGATGTTTGTGTGTATGTGTATATATATATATATATATATATATATATATATATATATATATATATATATATATATATATATGCAGTGGTGTGAAAAAATATTTGCCCCCTTCCTGATTTCTTATTCTTTTGCATGTCACACTTAAATGTTTCTGCTCATCAAAAACCGTTAACTATTAGTCAAAGATAACATAATTGAACACAAAATGCAGTTTTAAATGATGGTTTTTATTATTTCGTGAGAAAAAAAAACTCAAAACCTACATGGCCCTGTGTGAAAAAGTGATTGCCCCCCTTGTTAAAAAAATAACTTAACTGTGGTTTATCACACCTGAGTTCAATTTCTGTAGTCACCCCCAGGCCTGATTACTGCCGCACCTGTTTCAATCAAGAAATCACTTAAATAGGAGCTATCTGACACAGAGAAGTAGACCAAAAGTACCTCAAAAGCTAGACATCATGCCAAGATCCAAAGAAATTCAGGAACAAATGAGAACAAAAGTACTGTACTTGCGATCTATCAGTCTGGTAAAAGTTATAAAGCCATTTCTAAAGCTTTGGGACTCCAGCGAACCACAGTGAGAGCCATTATCCACAAATGGCAAAAACATGGAACAGTGATAAACCTTCCCAGGAGTGGCCGGTCGACCGAAATTACCCCAAGAGTGCAGAGAAAACTCATCCGAGAGGCCACAAAAGACCCCAGGACAACATCTACAGAACTGCAGGCCTCACTTGCCTCAATTAAGGTCAGTGTTCACGACTCCACCATAAGAAAGAGACTGGGCAAAAACGGCCTGCATGGCAGATATCCAAGGCGCAAACCACTTTGAAGCAAAAAGAACATTAAAGGAATACTTAAGTCAAAAAAAAAAATGACATTTACTCACCTGGGGCATCCCTCAGCACCCCGAAGCTGGATGGTGCCCTCGCAGCCCCGCTTCGATCGTCCTGTCCCCGCCGGCGGCTACTTCCGGTTCGGCGACAGCCGCCGACAGGCTGGGAACGCGGCTGATTTTCCGCGTTCTCAGCCGCTGCTATCACTCTCTATGCTGCTATAGCGTCTATATAGACGCTATAGCAGCATAGAGAGTGATAGCAGCGGCTGGGAACGCGGAAAATCAGCCGCGTTCCCAGCCTGTCGGCGGCTGTCGCCGAACCGGAAGTAGCCGCCGGCGGGGACAGGACGATCTAGGCGGGGCTGCGAGGGCACCATCCAGCTTCGGGGTGCTGAGGGATGCCCCAGGTGAGTAAATGTCATTTTTTTTTTGACTTAAGTATTCCTTTAAGGTTCGTCTCAATTTTGCTAAAAAAAAATCTCAATGATTGCCAAGACTTTTGGGAAAATACCTTGTGGACCGACGAGACAAAAGTTGAACTTTTTGGAAGGTGCGTGACCCGTTACATCTGGCGTAGAAGTAACACAGCATTTCAGCAAAAGAACATCATACCAACAGTAAAATATGGTTGTGGCAGTGTGATGGTCTGGGGTTGTTTTGCTGCTTCAGGACCTGTCTACCAAAAAATCCTGAAGGAGAATGTCCGGCCATCTGTTTGTCAACTCAAGCTAAAGCGATCTTGGGTGCTGCCGCAGGACAATGACCGCAAATCCACCTCTGAATGGCTGAAGAAAAACAAAATGAAGACTTTGGAGTGGCCTAGTCAAAGTCCTGAACTGAATCCTATCGAGATGTTGTGGCATGACCTTAAAAAGGCGGTTCATGCTAGAAAACCCTCAAATAAAGCTGAATTATAACAATTCTGCAAAGATGAGTGGGCCAAAATTCCTCCTGAGCGCTGTAAAAGACTCTTCGCAAGTTATCGCAAACGCTTGATTGCAGTCATTGCTGCTAAGGGTGGCCCAACCAGTTATTAGGTTCAGGGGGCAATTTCTTTTTCACACAGGGCCATGTAGGTTTTGAGTTTTTTTTCTCACTAAATAATAAAAACCATCATTTAAAACTGCATTTTGTGTTCAATAATGTTTTCTTTGACTAATAGTTAACGGTTTTTGATGAGCAGAAACATTTAAATGTGACAAACATGCAAAAGAATAAGAAATCAGGAAGGGGGCAAATAGTTTTTCACACCACTGTATATATATATATATATATATATATATATATATATACACACACACACACACACACACACACACACACACACACACACACACACACACACACACACACACACACACACACACACATACACATACACATACACACACACACACACACACACAGACCCACTGATATGTGTGTGTGCGTGTGTGTACGTATACAGTGGGTTGCAAAAGTATTCGGCCCCCTTGAAGTTTTCCACATTTTGTCATATTACTGCCACAAACATGAATCAATTCTATTGGAATTCCACATGAAAGACCAACACAAAGTGGTGTACACATGAGAAGTGGAACGAGAATCATACATGATTCCAAATTTTTTTTACAAATAAATAACTGCAAAGTGGTGTGTGCATAATTATTCGGCCCCCTTTGATCTGAGTGTAGTCAGTTGCCTATAGACATTGCCTGATGAGTGTTAATGACAGCTGCACTGTGAGCCCCTCAGAGGTTGTCAAAGAGAATATTGGGAGCAACAACACCATGAAGTCCAAAGAACACACAAGACAGGTCAGGGATCAAGTTATTGAGAAATTTAAAGCAGGCTTAGGCTACAAAAAGATTTCCAAAGCCTTGAACATCCCACGGAGCACTGTTCAAGCGAGCATTCAGAAATAGAAGGAGTATGGCACAACTATAAACATACCAAGACAAGGCCACCCACCTAAACTCACAGGCCCAACAAGGAGAGCGCTGATCAGAAATGCAGTCAAGAGGCCCATGGTGACTCTGAACAAGCTGCTGAGATCTACAGCTCAGGTGGGAGACTCTGTCCATATGACAACTATTAGTCATGCACTGTACAAAGTTGGCCTTTATGGAAGAGAACCAAGAAGAAAGGCATTGTTAACAGAAAGCATAAGAAGTCCCGTTTGCTGTTTGCCACAAGCCATGTGGGGGACACAGCAACCATGTGGAAGAAGGTTCTCTGGTCAGATGAGACCAAAATGGAACTTTTTGGCCAAAATGCAAAACGCTATGTGTGGCGGAAAACTAACACTGCACATCCCTCTGAACACACCATCCACACTGTCAAATATGGTGGTGGTAGCATCATGCTCTGGGGGTGTATCTCTTCAGCAGGGACAGGGTAGCTGGTCAGAGTTGATGGGAAGATGGATGGAGCCAAATACAGGGCAAACTTGGAAGAAAACCTCTTGGAGACTGCAAAAGACTTGAGACTGGGGCGGAGGTTCACCTTCCATCAGGACAATTACCCTAAACATAAAGCCAGGGCAACAATGGAATGGTTTAAAACAAAACATATCTATGTGTTAGAATGGCCCAGACAAAGTCCAGATCTAAATCCAATCGAGAATCTGTGGCAAGATCTGAAAACTGCTGTTCACAAACGCTGTCCATCTAATCTGACTGAGCTGGAGCTGTTTTGCAAAGAAGAATGGGCAAGGATTTCAGTCTCTAGATGTGCAAAGCTGATAGAGACATACCCTAAAAGACTGGCAGCTGTAATTGCAGCAAAAGGTGGTTCTACAAAGTATTGACTCAGAGGGCCGAATAATTACGCACACCCAACTTTGCAGTTATTTATTTGTAAAAAATGTTTGTAATGATGTATGATTTTTGATCCACTTCTCACATGTACACCACTTTGTATTGGTCTTTCACATGGAATTCCAATAAAATTGATGCATGTTTGTGGCAGTAATGTGACAAAATGTGGAAAACTTCAAGGGGGCCAAACACTTTTGCAACCCACAGTACCTACAGTATATATCTATCATGTTACAGTATAATACAAGTTTTTATTACATAGTGAATTATCTGCACTCCAGTCTAGGTTTCTCACAGTTTATCAGCATGTGACAGGCAGCTCCCTCCCCCTCAGCCTCACAAACTGCATCAGAGACAAACTGAAACTGAGAGCAGAGATGCTGTCTCTGAGGAGTAAACAAAGCACACAGAGCCTGGAGGGTGTGTGCAGGGGGCGTGCATAACTTCCATTCATTACAACAGAGGCAGTCCATTCCTCCGTGGGTCAACAAAGCTTGACAAAGAGAAGAAGATTAGATATATTACAGAGACAGTGCAACTAGAAATGGCTGCAGTAATCCAGACCACATTAGAACAGGTATAGGAACTTATAGGATGGAAGAAATAAGGCTGAAAATGTTGTTACAGAGTCTCTTTAACCTGAATCCATTCTCAAGTTGAAACGCTGTGCCATCTCTATCCCCTTTGCCTCCTATATGCATCCCTTTGCCTTCAGTGTTGCCCACTGTGCCTCACTGTCTCCCTATGTGCCTGTTTGTCCCCTTCAGTGCCCTTGTTAAAAAAAAAATCCAAAAGATATTGTCTTTTTTTTATTAAATCAATTTTAAAAATGCGAAGGAAAAATGTTTTTTAAACTCTGTAAAATGACATTATGGGACTTGTTCCTCTTAACATACGTAGCAATTTTGGTGAAGAAAGCATGTATGGGGGCTTTGCTAATAACCGCTAAAGTGGGCGTGAAATTATGTGTTCTTGACTATGTTTACAAACAAAATTAACTATGATTTTTCTACAAATTTTACATTTTTTCATTGCGAATTGCGGCGCAAAATTATGATTATGTGAAACTTGTGCTCATCACTAGACATTAGTGTTAGGCAGAGAAGAGGGGTAGGTTAGTGTTAAGCAGATGAATGGGGAGGTTAGTGTTAGGCAAAGGTCCAGTAGGTTTTCCATTTAGAAGAAAACACTTTTCGTCACCTCACTGGCCAACATACAATGTACAGTCTTACATTTGACCTTGAGCACATCCCTCAGCCACCTCTTGCATTAGCTGGCCAATTTTTGGAACTGGACACTTTTCTGGTTTTGGCCGCAATATGTATAGAGATGTATGTATGTTAAGGTTTGGTAAGAAGAACCATGTGGTATCACTCACTACTCTTTATACCATCCTGTGGTCATTAGTGTTTTGCAATCGGCCATGTTCTGATTGATGCCACCAGTTAATGTATGAAAGGCAGTGTTTTGACCTTTCTGTATACAATTTTTTTCAAGTGCAATTGAAGAGCTGAAACTTCAAATCAGAACAGAGGTTAAACTGTATGCACTTGAACAAAAGATGAAAAAAACATATGAGCTTCAGTTCTTACCAGATTAGTAATTGGAGGAGGTCCTCTTTGGCTGGAGAAGGACAAAGAACTCAAGTTTCCCAGCAAACATGGTCTGGCTTTACAGAAATCTGTCTGCTGGTAGGTGAGAAATGTCTGGAACACTTACCTGCATAATATCTGAGCACAGCAAGGACAAAGGTGAGTAAATCTACATCTAGTGGTGGCTGGATGGTGTAATGGTTAAGGGCTCTGCCTCTGACGCAGGAGACCAGGGCTCGAATCTCGGCTCTGCCTGTTCAGTAAGCCAGCGCCTATTCAGTAGGAGACCTTAGGCAAGTCTCCCTAACACTGCTACTGCCTATAGAGCGCGTCCTAGTGGCTGCAGCTCTGGCGCTTTGAGTCCGCCAGGAGAAAAGCGCGATATAAATGTTATTTGTCTTTCTCTATCTAGGCCCTATTCACACTTAGAAACGCAAAACGCTGGCGATTTTAGCCAGCGTTTTGCAAGAGTGATTCTTCTGCGATTTCACGTGAAAAAAATCACTGAACACCGCGGCAATTTTGCCACAAACGCGTTTAGCGCTTCTATAGCACTGAAACACGATCGCCTGGAAATCGCCTGAAAATGGTGCAGGCGACGCATTTGCGTTTCGTGTTTTTGGCCGTTTTGGGGTGATTTGCGGCGATTAGTGCAAATCGCCCAAGTAAGAATGGGCCCATAGGGTTTCATTACACTAGCACTTTTAAAAAGCGCTAGTGTTTGAGCATTTTGCCGAAATCGATGCAAAACGCTCTAGTGTGAATGGGCCCTTAGACTATTGCTGCCATGCGCATACACTGTCAGCAATAAAGTAAAAAAATATAGGACGACCTTACTAAAAGGTACCCCAAGCAATTCTATACACATGAATTCAACCAAACCAACACTGATTTACTAAATTTTCAGCAATCCATGTCTTGTTCGGATATTGATCAAATTAGAAGAAACTACAACAGCCTATATTTAGGAAATGACATACATTAATCTTTACACAATTGCAATGCAAAAACACACTAAATCAGCCTCCTTATGGCCTTGTTTGAAAAACAAAATAGCACTGACTTGGTAAAAAACAAAAAAGGACACAGACACACCAGCTGATTATCAAACAACCTAAATAATTCTGTGTCAATTGTTGCCGGGTCTACAGGATTTCTATATTCAATTTAAAGGCTGAATTCCCATAGCTAAAGTCAGTTGAATTTACAGCAGCAAGCCATGCTACATCTGATGACATTTCTCATTTGCCTAGGCTGCCTTTAAATCAGTCGGATATCGTGAGCAGATAATCTCCTAGAGTGCTACAGCAAATGTTAAAGCATAGCATACATGCATCCTAAAAAAAGCACAAATGTTGTGTAAAGATGACACTTTGAGATAGCAGTAGGTACAGCAGAATAAGGGAGAGGTATCAAATAACTACATTTATATTGAGGAAGACAGAGGGCATTAGTATATGTTATTACAAAATGATTCACACTAAATTAAAATCAAGGGTATGTGCCATTAATAGTGAGCATATAGTCAATTTCCATGGCTTCTTCTAGCTTGAAGTGAATAACCCGTGGTGGGAATGTTAAAGCGGATCCGAGATGAAAAACTAACTATAACAAGTAACTTGTCTATATATCTCATCTAAAGTTTAAATGGTTTATACTAGTGTTGGGCGAACAGTGTTCGCCACTGTTCGGGTTCTGCAGAACATCACCCTGTTCGGGTGATGTTCGAGTTCGGCCGAACACCTGACGGTGCTCGGCCAAACCGTTCGGCCACATGGCCGAACTAAGAGCGCATGGCCGAACGTTCCCCGAACGTTCGGCTAGCGCTGTGATTGGCCGAACGGGTCACGTGGTTCGGACCCGAACGCGCTCTGATTGGCCGAACGGTCACGTGGTTCGGGTAAATAAATACCCGAACCACGTCATATCTCCGCCATTTGTCTGTGGGTTTAGCTTTGGGTAGGCAGGCAGGGTAGTTCGCGCTCCAGCCACGCTAGCCAGGGTCCCCCCCAGTCATTGTGTGTCACTGCTGGGAACAGTAGTACACCGCTCGTTCAGCCACACTATATAGCATTCTGTGTACTGTTCTGTGTCTGCTGGGAATAGTGGTACACCGCTCGTTCAGCCACACTATATAGCATTCTGTGTACTGTTCTGTGTCTGCTGGGAACAGTAGTACACCGCTCGTTCAGCCACACTATATAGCATTCTGTGTACTGTTCTGTGTCTGCTGGGAACAGTAGTACACCGCTCGTTCAGCCACACTATATAGCATTCTGTGTACTGTTCTGTGTCTGCTGGGAACAGTAGTACACCGCTCGTTCAGCCACACTATATAGCATTCTGTGTACTGTTCTGTGTCTGCTGGGGATAGTGGTACACCGCTCGTTCAGCCACACTATATAGCATTCTGTGTACTGTTCTGTGTCTGCTGGGAACAGTAGTACACCGCTCTTTCAGCCACACTATATAGCATTCTGTGTACTGTTCTGTGTCTGCTGGGAACAGTAGTACACCGCTCGTTCAGCCACACTATATAGCATTCTGTGTACTGTTCTGTGTCTGCTGGGAACAGTAGTACACCGCTCGTTCAGCCACACTATATAGCATTCTGTGTACTGTTCTGTGTCTGCTGGGAACAGTAGTACACCGCTCGTTCAGCCACACTATATAGCATTCTGTGTACTGTTCTGTGTCTGCTGGGAATAGTGGTACACCGCTCGTTCAGCCACACTATATAGCATTCTGTGTACTGTTCTGTGTCTGCTGGGAATAGTGGTACAACGCTCGTTCAGCCACACTATATAGCATTCTGTGTACTGTTCTGTGTCTGCTGGGAATAGTGGTACACCGCTCGCTCAGCCACACTATATAGCATTCTGTGTACTGTTCTGTGTCTGCTGGGAACAGTAGTACACCGCTCGTTCAGCCACACTATATAGCATTCTGTGTACTGTTCTGTGTCTGCTGGGAACAGTAGTACACCGCTCGTTCAGCCACACTATATAGCATTCTGTGTACTGTTCTGTGTCTGCTGGGAATAGTGGTACACCGCTCGTTCAGCCACACTATATAGCATTCTGTGTACTGTTCTGTGTCTGCTGGGAATAGTGGTACACCGCTCACCCGCCACTGTATAGCATTGTGCTCTGTGTCGCTGCTGGGAATAGTGGTACACCGCTCACCCGTCACTGTATAGCATTGTGCTCTGTGTCGCTGCTGGGAATAGTGGTACTGTATAGCATTTCTGTACTGCCACTGTACTGCTGCCAGTCAGCGTGTACTGTAAGGATAAGTGAAATGAGGAAGAAATCCGGTGAAAGAGGGAGGGGCAAGGGAAGAGGTGTTTCCCCTGACGGTTCACGTACAGGCCACAGGGGAGCACCCAAGAAAACCCACTCAATACCGCCCATGTTGTCCAGGACAACAACCCTCACAAATCCAAAAGAACAGGACCAGATAATTACTTGGATGACCTCTCAAGCGTCCAGCAGTGGGTTAAGCAGCACCAGCACATCACGCACGAGGTCCGAGTCCTCAGCCAGTTACAAGGAGCCAGTGGGCACAAAGCTGACACAACCGGCAGCGACACCACGCACACAACTGCCAGATAACCAGTCCGATGAATTACCTCAGGACACAATGGGGTATTCGCAGGAGCTATTCCCAGCCCAACAAACTTCCACCTTTCAAAGGTCAATGGAGGAACAGCCAGAAATGTTGTGCCTGGATTCACAACCGTTAACTGTGGGAAATGCACCGCGCACTGAAATACAAGGCGAGTCCGAAGAGGACTCGGAAACCCAAATCCCAGAGCAATTTGGGCAGGAGGGGTTGCAATTGCAGGAGGTCGGCCGACAAGATCTGGAAGACGACGTTGGAGTGTGCTGCGCAGAGGTTGTTGTGGGGAGCTCTACTCCACGGCGGCGGCCCACAATGACATATGACGAGTTTGAGGAGATGGAAGAGGAGGGTATGGACAATGTGGACAGAGACCCAGATTTTGTTTGTGAACGAGAACATCGCCGTCGTAGCAGCAGCACAGATGAGTCTGTTGAAGAACCCACTGCTGCACGAGCTCGCCTTGTGCCACAAGGTAGGCGGCGCGCAATTTCAGGCACCACAAGCGTGGAAGTTCAAGTGAGAGGCAAAAGAGGAGCAAACAGAAATCGCCAGCAAGGAGGCAGGTGCTCCAAAGTCTGGGCTTTCTTTGAAGACTGCACTGAGGATGTTACCATGGCGATTTGCAAGGTGTGCAAGACCCGCCTGAGCAGGGGGAAAAGTATTAACAACCTCTCCACCACCAGCATGAGCCGTCACATGCTATCCAAACATCCCACTCTTTGGGCAAACGCGTCAGGACAGGGTACCAGAAACAACACTGCCTCCCTTGGGTTCACCAGACCCGCCTCAGCAGCAGCAGTAGCCCAGCCATTGCGTGGTTCACAACATTCACAAACATCAGACGACGCTGACACTGTCACTTTCCGGAGTAGTGCTCTTGAGGTCTCCCAGTGTTCTTCAAACACAACAACCAACAGCCCTTCCGTGTGCAGCGCTACGGTTCAGTTGTCTGTGTCGGAGATGTTTGAGCGCAAGAGGAAATTGCCAGCAAATGACCCCCGGGCCGTGGCAGTAACAGCCAGCATAGCCAAGCTTCTGGCCTGCGAAATGCTGCCATATCGATTGGTGGAGACAAACAGCTTCAAGGGCATGATGTCAGTGGCCATCCCACGTTACGTGGTTCCCAGCCGCTACCACTTTGCACGCTCTGCAGTGCCTGAGTTGCATGAGCACGTGGTCAGCAAAATAACCCGAAGCTTGAAGAATGCCGTTGCCTGCAAGGTTCACCTCACCACTGACACCTGGACGAGTGCGTTCGGCCAGGGTCGATACATCTCCCTTACCGCGCACTGGGTGAACCTTGTGGAGCCTGGCAGCGATTCCTCACCTGCTACGGCACGGGTGTTGCCCACGCCACAAACAGCTGCACCGCCGTCCCTCCCACTGGATAACAGCAGCACCTACCTCTCTGACTCCTTCTCCTCCAACGCATCTCAAAGCTGTACCTCATCCGGAAACGCTAACCCAGCAGCAGTAGGATCGTGGAAGCAGTGCAGCACAGCTGTTGGCATGCGTCAGCAAGCGTTGCTGAAGCTAATCTGCCTTGGGGATAAGCAGCACACAGGGGAGGAAATTTGGAAGGGAATAAAGGAACAGACGGATTTGTGGCTGGCACCGCTGGACCTGAAACCGGGCATGGTTGTGTGTGATAATGGGAGTAATCTCATTCGCGCTTTAAGGTTGGCTAAGCTGACACACATCCCTTGCCTGGCGCACGTGATGAACCTAGTAGTTCAGCGGTTCCTGAGGACATACCCAGGCGTGGCCGATCTTCTGTTGAAGGTGCGTCGAGTGGCCAAACATTGTAGAACTTCCAGTACTGCTTCGGGGGCACTCGCCAAGATGCAGGAGCGCTTCAATCTCCCCCACCATCGCTTGCTGTGTGATGTCCCTACGCGCTGGAATTCTACGCTGCACATGCTAGCCCGCTTTTGCGAGCAGAAGAGTGCAGTGGTCCAGTACATGACGGCGCAGTACCGAGGCGCATCCGGCCAGCTGCCAAGCTTCTGTGGATCCGATTGGGCCAACATGTTGGACCTCTGCCAAGTCCTCCAAAATTTTGAGCAATCCACGTTGCTTGTGAGCAGTGACAACTCTTCAGTCAGCATTACCATACCACTGCTGTGTTTACTGAAGAGGTCGATGTTAAAAATCAAGGAAACAGCTGTCATGATGCAACTGGGGGAATCTGAAGGAGAAAACGATCAGCGTGATGGTACCAACATCAGGCCATCCGCCTCAGGGAACGCTGGCCCCAGCAGCTATGACGAAGAAGAGGAGGAGGAACAGCTGGAGTTGGAGCAGGAATTTCATGCCACCACTGACGAGGGCCAGAGCGGTGCACGTTGGACTTCCACAATTCAACGCGAATGGTCAGCAGAAGCAGACCAGGAGGAAGGTGACGACTATGATGCATCACAACAACTATCACAACGCTCACAAGAGGATGATGAGGATTCTGGTAGGACTCTGGCACACATGGCTCAATTCATGCTAGACTGCATTGAACGTGACCCACGCATTGTGCGCATTCTGGACAACACCAATTACTGGGTTTATACCCTTCTGGATCCACGGTACAAACACAATGTTCCAAAACTGCTTGAAGAAAGAGTCAGACAGGTCAAAATGGAAGAATACCAGCAGGCCCTTGTGGAGACTTTAGAGAGGAGATTGACATCCTCCCCCTCCTCTAGCCAGTTGTACGCAGACAGACTGACTTCCGCAAACCCAGGACGACCAGGAGGGCAGCAAACAACGCAAGCCGCAGCTAGTACCCAAAAGGGAATGGTATCGGCAGTGTCCTTGGAGTGGGAACATTTTCTGACACCCATGCAGCAGCAGCCCACAGAACAGCAAGCGTGCAGATCCACCTCCAACACCGATCGCCTGGAGAAGATGGTCAAGGACTACATGTCAGATGACGTAGCTGTGTCTAACAATCCATCTGCACCCTTCAACTATTGGGTATCGAAGCTAGACACCTGGCACGAACTGGCAATGTACGCAATAGAGGTGCTGGCTTGCCCGGCAGCCAGCGTTATGTCGGAACGCTGTTTCAGTGCTGCCGGAGGCATCGTCACAGATCGGCGTATCCGCCTCTCCACAGAAAATGCAGACCGTCTGACTCAAATTAAAATGAATCAATCCTGGATTGGAAACGACTACGCAACACTCCAGGACCCCAACCAAGTAACATGACCAATGAACATCTGGGATGGTTTAGCGTTTCCGGTCCCTGTTTATTGAACCTCTCATCTGTATTACACTTATGACTGCATGGCGGCAAAAAGCATTGCTATATCCGCACGCTTTTTGTCCTCATGCAAGGCCTGTGTTGTTGTGTCTCAAAAAGCTTGGCCTTCTCCTCCTGCGCCTGCTCCTAGTCCTGTTCCATCACGTCTGCTGCTGCTGGGTTAGCATTTCCAGTCCCTGTTTATTGAACCTCTCATCTGTATTACATTTATGACTGCATGGCGGCAAAAAGCATTGCTATATCCGCACGCTTTTTGTCCTCATGCAAGGCCTGGGTTGCGTCTCAAAAAGCGTGGCCTTCTCCTCCTGCGCCTGCTCCTGTTCCATCACGTCTGCTGCTGCTGCTGGGTTAGCGTTGCCGCTCCCTGTTTATGGAACCTCTTATCTTTATTACATTTATGACTGCATGGCGGTACAAAGCATGCTATCCGCACGCTTCTTGCCCTCATGCAAGGCCTGGGTTGTTGTGTCTCACAAAGCGTGGCCTTCTCCTCCTGCACCTGCTCCTGTTCCATCACGTCTGCTGCTGCTGCTGCTGCTGCTGGGTTAGCGTTGCCGGTCCCTGTTTATGGAACCTCTTATCTTTATTACATTTATGACTGCATGGCGGTACAAAGCATGCTATCCGCACGCTTCTTGCCCTCATGCAAGGCCGGGGTTGTTGTGTCTCACAAAGCGTGGCCTTCTCCTCCTGCGCCTCCTCCTGTTCCATCACGTGTGCTGCTGCTGGGTTAGCGTTACCGGTCCCTTTTCCTGGAACCTCTTATATGTATTACATTTATGACTGCATGCCGACAAAAAACATGTTACCTGTGCAAAGAAAACAGACATTTCCCGCATTTAAAAGACAGTTTTCCCTTTGAAACTTTAAAATCGATTTTCTCAAAAACTATAAGCTCTTTTTGCAAATTTTTTTTTTCCTCTTGTACCCACTCCCAAGGTGCACATACCCTGTAAATTTGGGGTATGTAGCATGTAAGGAGGCTTTACAAACCACAAAAGTTCGGGTCCCCATTGACTTCCATTATGTTCGGAGTTCGGGTCGAACACCCGAACATCGCGGCCATGTTCGGCCTGTTCGGCCCGAACCCGAACATCTAGATGTTCGCCCAACACTAGTTTATACAGCAAATCTAGCTGCAAACAGTTTTAATAGAATATGATTATTTATTCCTGTGATACAATGACAGCGGCCATGTTGTTTGTAAACATTACACAGAGTTAGGCTTATCTGTATCTTGAGCCATCAGCCTAATCCCCTCTCCTCCTCCCTCTTCCCCTCTGCCTCTGAAATGGATGGTTAGTAACACCTCCTCCTCCTCCTGCCCAGACTGAGCTCCCATGAGCCCTTGCTACTGCCTTGGCTCTCTGAAAACCTGTGGGTGTGGCTTTTTTAGTTTATAGGGAATTAGAGTATTAAAACAAAAACAAAAAAAGTATTTGGCTTGCGGAACGCCCTATAAACAATAGGAAAGGAACACAATTATGCAATGTGTAAAAGTTCACCTCGGATCCACTTTAAATTAGGCTAAACTAACGACAGCAAATCTTCTTGATGTCCTAAGACAGCTGTGCTGTTCACGATCCCTTCACCTATGTATTTCATCCTCCCACTACAGACTTCATCAGTGCTCTAACAAGGGTGTAGACCAGCCTTTCTCAACCTTTGTACCCTGGAAGAACCCTGCAAATAACTTTTGGATCTTAAGGAACCCCTGCAAACAATTTTTTTATCTCGAGGAACCCTTGCATTTATTTTGCAGGAGGCATGGTCTTTAAAAGTATGTGTGACTGTTTATTTCACTACCCCCCTATTACAGTGCCACTCATTTAGTACAATTTAGTGCTTAGTTTTACAGTACTCCCTATTATAATGTGCTCTATTATACTTCTCCTCCACGATGGGGGAAAATGCCAAGGAACCCCTGCACAGTCCTCAAGGAACCCTGGGGTTCCAGGGAACCCTGGTTGAGAAAGCCTGGTGTAGACCTTTGTAACCTGGTAGGAAATAATTTTTAATAATTTCAGATTAAGTTCAGATCACTTAGGTTCTTCACTGTTCTCCAGTTTAGAAGAACCTGAAAGTGGACATTAACTCAGAACTGCCTCTATGCTCTAAAAGATAAGCAACAGCATAATAACGTTTAAAGAAAAAATTTATTTGCTACAGCTGATACAAATCCTGCAATAAATGTGCAGTGTGTTTACAAATTAGCTGCTCTGCCAAGGCAACCAGCATACACTGCTGAGAGATCAAATTACAGTCGTGATTTGTCACAGATGATGGGGAAATAGGCTAAACTCTCTAAATACATACAATGTTCATTTCTTAATGTTTTCCTTCTGTCCTGTGCAAGAACTCAGGTCCACTTTAATACATTTGGATCAGTGTATCATTTGCATATCATATAACCATATGCTGTTTAAAATGTAAAGTGACATTACAGTACAACAGTCTCCTACGCAGCGTAATACAATTTTTGTACAATCCCTCTGAATGAATTCTCAGAAATGTACTGTATGTCGGAGAAAATGTGTTTTTCATTATTCTGAAGCAATAAAGGGTATAGCTTCTTTTAAGGGAAATTGTATCTCTTTTTATTTTCTCATACTGTTTAGTACCAAACACAGATTTTTTTTTTTTACTTCTATTTTAACCACTTTACCCCCGCGCGTACGTATTTCTCCGCCCCTTTTTCCATCCTTTAAAAACCAGGGACGGAGAAACACGTACTTTCCGCGTTCCCGACGCTGTCCGCGCTCCCGCTCGTAAACACGCCGCCCGCCGCTAGTAAAACCGCCGCCGCCCGCTCGCCCGGAGATCAATGAACGGGAAAATCCATTCCCGTTCGTTGATCTAAGCCCCACAATGACCCGCTGCTCTCCTATGGGCAGCGCGATCATTGTGAGAAGAAACTCACGTGTCCAGCCTCCTTATTCTTCCTCCAAGCTTCCGGAAGGAGGCTTGGAGGTCGCAATAAAGCAAAAAGTTACTGTGGCCATCTTGTGGCCAAATAGTAAACTACACCCTACACATTTTTCACATACAAATAAATGACTTTTACACAAAAAATTAACTCATTACCTCCCACACTCCCCATTTTTTTTTTTTTGTAATTAAAAAAAAATTCAAAAATTTACAATTAAAAAAAATACATAATTAGTTACCTTAGGGACTGAACTTTTTAAATATTTAAGTCAAGAAGGTATAACACTGTTACTTTATAAACTATGGGCTTGTAATTAGGGATGGACGCAAAACTGAAAAAAATGCACCTTTATTTCCAAATGAAATATTGGCGCCAAACATTGTGATAGGGACATAATTTAAACGGTTTTATAACCGGGACAAAAGGGCACATAAATTTCATGGGTTTTAATTACAGTAGCATGCATTATTTAAAAACTATAATGGCCGAAAACTGAAAAATAATTTTTTTTTCCCCACATTTTTCCTATTTTCCCATTAAAACACATTTAGAAAAAAATAATTCTTGGCATAATGTCCCACCTAAAGAAAGCCTAATTGGTGGCGGAAAAAACAAGATATAGTTCATTTCATTGCGATAAGTAATGATAAAGTTATAGACGAATGAATGGAAGGAGCGCTGAAAGGTGAAAATTGCTCTGGTGGTCAGGGGGTAAAACCCCTCAGTGGTGAAGTGGTTAATTACAAATGAATATTTCATATTTATCGCTGCAAGCCAGAATGCAAAGAGATCCATGCAGAGTTAGGAAATGTTTATGGTCAATTTACATTTGTTTCTTAGTAATAAAAAGAAAACAGTCTTTGTGTTAAACAAGGTTTGTCTGGAAGTGCAGACAATACTTTTTTTTTTTTTTAAATAAAACTGTTCTGAGAATGAGCTGCATATTGTAATACATGACATATTTGTTATAGTGTACTCAATTTCTTATGTTTAATAGGACAGTAAGGCTGTATATCATCCTGGTGTTTTCAGTAATGCAGCACACATACAAGCATGCTTTAGCATCATGCACAGGGCCGGATTTAGAATTTAGGAGCCTGTAGGCACAGGCATTCAGATGCTCTAAGCTCTGCCCCTCAACACAGGCCACACCCCCTACTCTCTGTCCCTCTCTGTCAGATGGTCAGCAGGATGCACACAATTCTGGACTGCCTGTAGGCTATCAAATTGCATGCCTACAGACAGTACAGCCATGAGTCATCAGATCTGGGGACACTATCAGATGGTCAGCAAGACGTGTGGGCATCTCGCTGACCACCTGGTAGTCGCCCCAGATTTGATGGCCTATCATAGCTGTACTGTCTGTAGGCATACAATTTGATATCCTGCATGCAGGCCAGAATTGTGTGCATCCCTCTTACCATCTGACAGTATACAGTACACTCTGTGACCCCAAACTCACCTTCTCTGAATAATGCATAATGCTTCATAACAGGAATCTATGGAGGGTGCTGTTAGCTGATATAAATCTATAACAATCATGACGTGCTATGTGGCAGAAATGCATTCAAGAATCAATGTATTACACTACTAGCATTTGTTTATAAAATAAAACAAAACATCCACACCACAGTCTGGTGTCAAATCTATTTGGTTACTCAATGTCTAATGCTACTAATGTGCTGGTGCACGGAATGATTCTATCCTCCTTTTACCACTGCAACTTCCTCCTCTGTGGGCCACCATCAAAATACTGGCATGTCTGCATCTCCACGGAACTCAGGCGTCTGAGCCATTTATTCGACCCCCTAACCCTGTGCTCAAATCTAGGGACACCGTGCTACCCAACCAGTGAACTTATCCGGGACATGATGCATGATAGAGTGACACTGACGCTGAGTGCATGTGTTTGACTTACTTTACAGCAGAGCGGCTCTTCAGATAATGGGCGGGGGGGGGGGGGGAGGCATAGCTGTATTCATCAGGCTGTGTCTGGTGCATCAGCACAGCGCAGCTTACCTCTGCTCGCTCGCTCTCTTTGCCTCCCTCCCCTCCTTTCAGCTTTTGGACATTCTCGGGGTCGGTGGCCAGAGACTGAGCCCATGCAATCCGCCCCCAAAGTCTATGCACACAGCTTAAGTTCTATCGCTGCGTGCATGATTAAATTCAGCCGCTGGGGGACCACACAACAAGCCTCTCACTCTGCGGCTGGCCGGCTGCGGAGGGAGACGCGATCGCTGGCATGACAGGTCAGGCCACGGGGTGACATTGATCACGCTCCCTGCTTTTACGCTGAATAGGGACATTCGGGGAGCCACCTCTGCACCATAAGGTGCCTATAGGCACATGCCTACTATGCCTTATGCTAAATCTGGCCCTGATTAAGAATATCCTGCTTGGGAACAGCTACATATACCTACCTGTTCTGAACCTTAAATCCAGCCCCCTGCATTTATTCCTTGACAGTGAAGCAGTTGACACCCAATACTGTTTATCTCTCACTGCAACCTAGCACCCAATTCTACTTGCTACCTACTGCCATGCTGCACCCAACATTGCTTAGCACCTGCTTCAGCCTGGTATCTAGCACTGCTTGGCAACCACTGCAGCTTGGCACCCAGTAGTGATTAGGCCCCACTACAGCTGAGCACTCTGTACTACTTGGCTACCACTGTTACACGGCCGCCACTGCAAGTTGGCACCTTAATATTACTTAGCTCCCACTGCAACTTGACATGCAGTGCTATTAAGCACCCAGTGGTTTTTAGCAGCTACTGCTTCCCAGTACCCACTTCTACTCGGCACCAATACTTGGTACCTACTATTTCTCTTTCACTCACTACCTACTACTTGCCAACTCAGTTTTCTATTGCTTCTTGTTGCCTATTGCCTTCCTAACTTTTTGCCTGCCACTAGAATCCACTGATCACTACCTAACTGCAACTAGTATCTACCAATCATTAGCAGATTGTTTTAGAATCCTCTTATTACTACCTACCCAGCACTGGAATCTATTGATCATCATCGACCCACCAATAGAATCTACTTATAATTCCTTGCTAATTAAATATATCAATCACTATGGACCTACCACTACCAGACTCCAACTAGAATCTATTAATCACCACCCTTCCGCCATTGGAATCCACCAATATCTACCAGATTTCACTAGAAGTGAAATCTCGATCAGCCCCTATGAACTTCAAGGCCCCCCCCCCCAAATTTGCTAATTACTACCTACCATCTTAAAGAATCTATACATTACTTTGAGTCTACCACTAGAATCTAGCCATCACTAGCAGCCTGCCAGTAGAATCCAAAAATATCTGCAAGATTTCACTCCAATTTACTGATCATTACCTTTCACTGCAATTTACCTTCTATCTAATCTTCACCTGCCTGCCAAAAGAACCT
Organism: Hyperolius riggenbachi; assembly: GCF_040937935.1. Classification (NCBI taxonomy): domain Eukaryota; kingdom Metazoa; phylum Chordata; class Amphibia; order Anura; family Hyperoliidae; genus Hyperolius; species Hyperolius riggenbachi. The sequence goes on from NC_090650.1 coordinate 294,505,644, forward strand.
AACTATCATCACTACCTGCCTGCCACTAGAAAGTACCCAATATTATATGCCTGTCCCTAGTAGTCATTGCCTGTGACTAATGTCATTTGTTTGTCATAAGTAATATCTTGATATCATATCGGCTTTATAATTGGTGATATCTGCCTTTTGTTGGTAATATCTGCATGTCCTTGGTATCTGCCTGTCATTGTTAATGTCTGCAAATCATTGGAATCTGCCTGTTGTTCATGCCTGCCTGGTACACACAATGCAATTTCCCATCAGATAGACTGGTCTAATGGATAATTTCCGACAGGTCTGATCTTTTTAGACTGATTTAGCATAAAAGTGATTGGAAAATCGATCATAAAAGCAAAATCAGATCGGACCTGTATTGAGTCGACCCATTTGTCTGACTGCCAATTGCATGGTGTGTACCAGACATGAGTTAGCTACTATGCATTTTCTGTGTTTTTTCCCTACACTTTGATGTATGACACCAGGGGATGAGGAGCATATTGCTTGTGGTCAACTATACTGGTAGGTGATCAGAGGTGCCAGCAGAATAAAATTAATATAAAATTGTTAAAAATTGCCGAGAGGGAAAGTGGTGGACTTCCCCTCAATAATTAGACACCAAGGTCTGTCATCAAATCAAATGAATACATTTATTCAATAGTACCCCAAAATCTGCAACGCGTTTCGTGGGAACAGACCCACTTCTTCAGGCAATAAAACGGGGACAACAAACACTGTGAACAAAGGACAGAGGGTATTGCTATAAGATTACCGCAAATAACAAACATACAAAAAAAATAAAAATCACAAAACGATGATATAGCAATAATCATATATCAAAAATCAGGATAATGGTTATGTAACAAAAGTAGGGACTAAATCCATAGGTGGCACATGAGTTGAGTGGAGTATCCAGACGTATACATAGGGGTATCAACATATGTACAGACAATAAAAGTTGATGAAATTATAATAACAACAATAAGTATAAAAGATAGGGACAATAACTATATATACTAAGTTCATACGTTTGCAAGATCAAAAGCCATAAAAATGTAAAACAGGATGATAATATATCAATGAAAGAACAAAAAGAAAATAAAAAAATACAATTAAAAAAAATTGGCAATTAAATTTGTACAGATGATAAAAAGGATGAAAAAATAGGGATAATATTTATGTGTTAAATACTTGAGGCAAAAAAAAAAAAAAATTATTTATATATACATATACATACACATACACATACACACATACATACACACATACATACATACATACATATACATATATATATATATATATATATATATATATATATATATATATATATATATATATATATACACACACATATACATACATATATACATATACATACACACATACATATACATACATACATACACACATACACATACATACACATACATATACATACACACACACACACAATGCTGTAGGAGTGTCCCAATATAGGGTGGAGACATGTAAAGGTCATGATTGACCCTATTTTTCCCGTCCTTAGTGTCAAAGAACCCGTGGTTATGCTAGTAAGAGATGGCCATGGTGTATAAGGTTTTGCATTAGAGATACCACCATTAAAGACAAGGCTATAGGAGTGGAGGATACAGAAAAGTATGAACATATGGGGAAAGATAAAAACACCACCTGGGACAGCGGTAACATGGTGCTAGAGTCATATTAATTAGTGACATGTTTAGGTGAACATATTGGGGCAAAACAATGGGGGGTTAAAAATAGGCAAAAAGAAGAGCATAAACAGCATAAATAACAGATGCAAACTTACCAGCAATCAATGTGCAGTGAATTTAGCACCTCTGTACTAATGCATGGATAATGGGGATGTGGTGCATTAATACAGAGCTTACAGCTTGCAATCTAGGTTCACAAACTTTTTTATAGTGTAGCAAGTATTTGCCCTGCTCACAGTTCGAGTTGAGCCGAAATTTTCGTAATTTCGCATTACTATAATTACGCATGCGAAATTTGCGATTACGATGCGAAATTAGCGTAGCGAAATTGCCATTAAAATCGTAATTGAAAATACCGTAAGCGTAATTTTCAACGCGAAATTTCGCGTTTCGTTCATGCCGTAATTTCGCATTAAACGCTACCGTAATTTCGCATTAAACCGTAACGCTCCGTATAATATAAAAAAGCCGCCGACTTTAAGGGTTAATAGCAAAGCCCCCTTAAATGCTAAGAGTCTCAAATTTGGAGCATATATTAAGGAGATCAGGAGGAATAAGAGGAAAAATTTTTTTTTCAAAAATACCTTATAGTTTTTGAGAAAATCGATGTTAAAGTTTCAAAGTAAAAATGTATACATTTAAAAACCCGCCGACTTTAACGGTTAATAGCAAAGCCTGCTTAAAGTTTAGGAACACCAAATTCCTAGGGTATATTAAGGGGATCAGTGGGAATAAGAGGAAAATTTTTTTTTTCAAAAAGACCTTATAGTTTTTGAGAAAATCGATTTTTAAGTTTCAAGGGCAAAAATGTCTTTTAAATGCGGAAAATGTCAGTTTTTTTTTGCACAGGTAACAATAGTGTATTATTTTCATAGATTCCCCCAAGTGGGAAGAGTTTTACTTACTTCGTTCTGAGTGTGGGAAATATAAAAAAAAAACGACGTGGGGTCCCCCCTCCCAGACCTCTTTAACCCCTTGTCCCCCATGCAGGCTGGGATAGCCAGAATGCGGAGCACCGGCCGCGTGGGGCTTCGCACCCTGACTATACCAGCCCGCATGGTCCATGGATTGGGGGGTCTCGGAAGGGGAGGGGCAGCCAAGCTTTCCCCTCCCCCTCCGAGCCCTTGTCCAATCCAAGGACAAGGGGCTCTTCTCCACCTCCGATGGGCGGTGGAGGTGGAGGCCGCGATTTCCTGGGTGGGGGGTTCATGGTGGAATCTGGGAGTCCCCTTTAAAAGGGGGCCCCCAGATGCCCACCCCCCCTCCCAGGAGAAATGAGTATAGAGGTACTTGTACCCCTTACCCATTTCCTTTAAGAGTTAAAAGTAAATAAACACACAAACACATAGAAAAAGTATTTTAATTGAACAAAAAACATAACCATGAAAAAAGTCCTTTAATATTCTTAATTAACCATTAATACTTACCTGTCCCTTTTAAATAAATGATCCCACGCAATATCCTCGGAAATGTTCTATCAGTTACAATGTAACAAAGTTATTACAATGTAACAACTTTGTTACATTGTAACTACGCCGCACCCGACGTCACTCGCCGCTCAGCCGCCGTGCACGTGAGGAAACTATTAGGTACAAAAAAAAATTGAATGGAATTGCTGAAACTGAAAAGGGCACGTGACATGACCTCCATGTATAAGGCTAACAAAGAACAGTAGTCCCCTTTCAATACCGCACCACTCCATCAATTGTAATCAATTCATCATCTTTATTCAACAAACATAAAAACACTTAAAAGCAATGTGAGCAGCCATGTAATAATAATAAGATAACAATCCATGATTAATGTATAAATCAATCTCCACAAGAGTATCAACAAACAGTAATGCCCCTGAGTTCATATAAAGTAAAAATACTGATGTAAAAATCTACCCTGAGTAATCCAGCAACAAGGACAGTGAAAAACAAGCTAAAAAGTGACCATAGTGCTTGAAGAAGAAAGACCAGTAACAGCCAGATAACTGAAAGTGATACAGTGCATATAATCAGCGTAATAACGCTGTAAATAAGGTGCAATTAGCCATAGAGGTGCTGCGTGCACAAGAGAGAAGGACAGCGACTAGCGCTGAGGAAGGAACTTAACGCTTACCAGAGGAAATGAGTGTGGAGATGAACTACCATGGCATGCCAACCTGCCGTCGCGATTCGCCGCTTTCCGCAATATAGCGGCTTCCACTGGGCATAAAAACCTGAAAGTGTCCTCGGCAATTTAAGGAGAAGGAACTAAGTGGGCGGGCCCGTAAATGCACCTATCACATCACGTTGTGCACGGCCGTGCACACACCAGGAAGGCTCTGCAGCGCTAATTAGCGCTACATCACTTCCTGCTCCTGACCCTAAGGATTATGGGTATTGTAGTCTCCGAGGAAAAGGTAAAAGGAGTGAATAAAGGCTAATGAATATGGCAAAAAAAGCCAAAGATTGTAAAAATAGTTAGAAGAGCATAGCTCAAAGTATATATGATCACATAGTGTATAAATAAACACCAAAAATACATAAAGAAAGATACGATCATTCAAACATATTAACAATGCATGAAATATACGTAGAGGCTGCCAATATCGCCATCATGTGGCCAAAACATAAAAATACAACAATAATTCTAGACACATGCCAGAAGCTATAAAACATGGGATAATTGTAAGGAAAATATATCAATTTAGACAAATCTTCAGAGGAAGACCATGGATCCCATGAATAAAGGAATAATCCTCTTCCTTCATCCAGATGACAAATTGTGACCAATGTACTATAATGACCTCCATGTATGAGAACAGCTCCTGCTCCTCATTCTAAAAGATCCAGAGGAAGCTTTTCCATAGACAGCAGAGGGAGATTTTGAATACGTTTTCTCATGATGGCCATGATGGGAACCACAGCTGAATCGATTATTAGTGATGATCATAATATGCTAATTTCTGATTTCACAAAACTATGCATAATTTTCATAATTACGATTACAACCATAGTAGAAAATTGTAATTGCGAACAATTATGTGAAATTTCATGTACTTAACACTATATGCGCTGTTCTCACAGTGCTTCAGCTCCCTCATCCCTGCTGTCGGTATGACAGCTGAGCTCCATGAGCCGGTCAGGAGCCAATTTCATTGGCTCCTGACCCTGTGATCACTGTGAACTAATCACATTGGCTCACAGTGATCACAGGGTCAGGAGCCAATGAAATTGGCTCCTGACCGTTTCACGGTGCTCTGTTGTCATAGTGTCAGCTGGGCAAGTGGGCTTCAGTCCGTGGTCCATGTGGTTTGATGTCTGTAAGCCCAGTTTTCGTACCAGCACTTGCTGGTCCTTAAGAGGCCAGAGACTGCTGATACTGAAGTGGTTAAGAGCTCTGGGCCCCAGTGCAAGTTTTACAGTTGATATGAAGCACCAAAACCCAACAAGGACAGCTGCAGTGTCAGAGAGATATAAGCTGGGAAGGAGGACAGTCTATCAATGGTTACAACTAATCAAAGCACATACAGAGGTGATCATTACCAGAACCAATAAAGTCTTTAATGGAGGGTCTAGTGGACCCTTCTGATTCAGGGACCCTGATGTGGTTGCTACCTCCTCTGCATCCCTTATTGCTACGCCACAGTGCAATACTTATGTGGGAACTCGTGTTCTTGGAAAAAGTGCAAAAAGTGGTAATTATTTATAAATATGGCAATCTGCAGATATATTATATCACTTTTCTGGTAATCAGCAATTGTCGCATTTGCTGTATCTGTTGGCCCCTATGAATTTTGCATAATTTGTACTACATTAATTTGAGACACCAATTCCTTGTCAAATATTTCATTTTGAATACATTATGTTTAAAAAATAAATAAATAAGACTTTTTATATAAAGTTGTATATACATTCGGTATAAGGTTCCACCAGACACCATGCAGATGTCCAGTGACCCTACTAATTATGACATGCCTAGTAGAGATGGCCCGAACGTTTCGCCCGTGAACGGTTCCCGGCGAACTTCGGTGGTTCGCGATCGCGGAGAACCGCAAACTTTTCCGGAAGTTCGATTCGCCCCCATTGTGCATCATGAGGGTCAACTTTGACCCTCTACATCACAGTCAGCAGGCACATTGTAGCCAATCAGGCTACACTCCCTCCTGGAGCCACTCCCCCCCTTATAAAAGGCAGGCAGCGTCAGGCATTGGACTCACTCGTGTGCCTGCATTAATTAGAGAAGGGATAGCTGCTGCAGATTTTCATAGGGAAAGCTTAGTTAGGCTCTTGTGGGCTTGTTAGGTTACTCCTTGCTGATTGTTATTGCTAAAAAAAAGCACCCCTCAACAGCTCTTTTGAGAGCTAATCTTGTTCTTGTGATCTATTTTTTTTTTTGTGGCCCACTTACATTATATACAGCCCTGTCAATCAGTCGCAGCTGGCCTTTGGCCCCTTGATGCCAGGTGCACATTGTAATACCCATCACTGCATATACATACTACCTGTTGTTCACTTCAGTGCACCCACCTACTTACGTGAGCAAGGTAAAGGGGGAAGAGGCGCCCAGAGCAGATAAAATACGTTAAAAACAAATAAAATGAAAAAAGTGAGGTGGCTTACCTCAATGAAGACAAATTCACGTATTAATAGAATTTTATTGCACTGGCAACGCCTTTCGTGGGTGCATACCCACTTCCTCAGGCCAAATAGCAGTGCCTACAATCATCAGACAAGGCGCTTAATGCCACAGCACTAACAGCATATCAAAAACATAACTCTACCTTTAACAAATAGTACAGACAACATTGTATAATGAGAATCAAAAAATAAATAAATAACAGCATTCAAACAAATTTATGCATATAGAATTTGATTTCAACTACCAGAGGCAACTATCAGTGCCAGAGCAGTTACATTTAACAATTTAAATAAGGTTATAATATGCACACAAAATACATGACTGTAGTGCATTCAACGCTCAAATGCTTTGCATAAATTTGCATGCACGTGTAGCGGATATGGTTCCATTTAAACAAAAGTTATTTTAGTACATGAGGTCATGCTAAAATATGTGCATAATACACAAGTATAAAAGCTAATGCTATAGGATCGCATAAAAAATATATATAAAAGATTAAACATTAAATCTCATAGACTAGGCATACTACACATTAAACAAATGCAGCTGCACTGGAGTAGGTCCCCAGTGTAATACTGCTTATAAAAATAGCATGTCATTAATAAATAAGAACAAAAACATGTGCCTAAAGATAAATGTGCTATATGGTCCTGTAATGTATGGTTCCAGGGAGGGCTGCATGAATGGAACACTCCAAAAGGGTAAAAGGGGACAGAGCGGTGTGCATCATATCAACAGGATTGGTAAATGCACCATATAAACAGCATTCTGTGGTATGTGCTGCACTGTATAAATGACACTCTGCGTGACGTAAATGCTTACATAGAATGTTTAGTATAGGGAAAAGGGTATATGTTGTGCTGTATAAACAGCACTCTGTATAAAAAGAGATTAGCATGGCAGTGGAAGGGGATAAACACTGTGGTAATAGTACTCTATGCCCATAGGACAATATAAATGTAGTAGGAGCATAACACCATAAGAGGGAGCAAGTTGATTAATTAAGCAAGTACATTTCTTACCTAATAGTGCTTGTAGCCACAAATAAGGCGCCTCTATTTTTCCAGGTAGTGGTGCGTCTCCTAAATAGCTTTGGATTTAATCAGCAGCTGTCTCAGATCAGAGGCAGACTGCTGTGATTGGATAGTGTCATGGTGTCATCACACATGACATCAGATGCTCTAATAGTCATTTTAGGTAATGGCAATTCGCCCATAGTATAAAGACTGGAATTTTCCCGCCACCAAAGGGAGCAAGAGTCTAGGGAAAGATTCAGACAATAGTAGTGACTTGTGTGAGGAAAAGTCACCAGAGGGAGCTCTAAGTGATAGGAATAATATATATAAAAATTATAAATAATAATAAATAAATATATAAAAAATAATAATAATAATAATAATAATAATAATAATATAAAAAAAAAATAATAATAATAATATAATAATATATAAGTAAATAAATAATAATATATATAAAAATTATTAAATAAAAAATAAGTACATCATAATAATAATAATACTAATAAAAAAAAAAAAGCGGAAAGGAGAGGTTATTTTGGGAATGATATCATTAGTACTAATATAAAAAATACAGCTTATATATAGGAGACAGATAGGGTAAGAATTATATTGAGAAATTGTATATATTATTATGTAAGGTAAGTATCTCCAAATATGGATATCTAATTAATAGTTGTGTTCTAGGCATTCATTTAAGCCCTCTGGTTTTAAAGTTCTAAGCGTGTATATCCAGAACATTTCCCTGGCTCTCAGTTGGGTGATACAATTGGATAAGGGGGACAAGGGAAATATTCGCTCCACAAGTATAAAGGACATGAGTGATGGATCAGAATTATGAAATTCAGAAAAGTGTCGCGAAAGGCTATGTTTGGGAAAGGATTTTGTTATATTTCTTCTGTGTTGGCCCATGCGGCTGTGTATCTGTTGTGTCGTCCTACCGATATACTGCAGCCCGCATGGACAAGTAATGAGATAAATTACATAAGTGGTGCTGCAGTCAAAAATATGCTTGAGGGGAAAAGATTCCTGTGTCACTGTACATGTGAAATTAAGAATACTCGGGTTCATAAACGGGCAACATAGACATTTGACGGAGTTGCATCTAGCTATCCCTGGTGTGTTAATTTCCTTCTTATTTTTAGTGTTGCTATTCTAGGAGCTCTAGGTTTACTTGGGGCCAATAGGTTTTTTAACGTTTTTGCGCGCCTGAAAATAAGTTTAGGACGTTTCTCCAAAGTATGTCCCAAATAAGGATCTTTTAGTAGTAGTGGCCAGTGTTTCTGTAGCGTGCCTCTTATGGTGGTATGATTGGAGCAGTATCGGGTTATAAAGGTAGGTTGGCTATCAGCCGTGTCATTGGTTTTGGGAGCAGGAGTGAGTAACGTTTTTTGGTCTAGATAACGAGCTTTTTGTCTTGCCGAAACAATAAGCTGCTCTGGGAAAGCGCGTTCTCTAAATTTATTTGTCAAGATATCAGCCTGGTCATCATAATTGTGAATGTCTGTGCAATTTCTCTTTATGCGTCTAAATTGACCAAAAGGAATATTAGTCTTCCATGGTTTATGGTGTTGACTATGGTAGTGTACATAAGAATTTGCATCAACCTGTTTGAAGAATGTTTTAGATTTAATGATATTGTTTTCAATGTATAAGGTCAGATCTAAAAAATCTATGGTTGTAGGGTTGGTATTTACTGTAAAGGCCAGTCCCCAGTCATTGTTATTAATTTTTTCTGTAAAAAGGACCAATTCATCCTCAGAACCATTCCAAATCAGTATAATGTCATCTATAAAGCGTTGATAATAGACAACCTTGTGGGTCATGTCACTGTTTGCAAAAAAAGATTTTTCGAATAATCCCATTGTGAGATACGATGGGGCAAAATTTGCACCCATAGCTGTCCCTTTGTTCTGTATAAAAATGTCATTTTGGAACGAGAAAATATTATGTGTCAAAATAAACTGTGTAGCCTGAAGGAGGAAGTTTTTTTGTTTTAGTGGAATGTCCAGATCAACATATAAATAGTGTGCCACTGCACGAAGGCCTATATCATGTTTAATATTTGTATATAAGGCAGTGACATCCAGAGTCACCCAGTGATAATTAGGGGACCATACAATAGGTTGTAAAAGTTCTAGTAGGTGGCTAGAATCTCTGAGGTATGAAGGTAGAGATATGACATATTTTTGTAAAAAATGATCCAAATACTCGGAAAGCGGGGAGGTACGTGAGCGCACGCAATGTGATATACCACTCCGTGCATACCTGTTAACTGCACCTGTGTGACTGACTTCACATTGTATTAGTCAAGTCAGTGCATCCCTTTCACTTTATCCCCCCCAAAATGATGTGATTTTGTGCGGCCCTCGACAAAAGTACAGTGTTCAGAAGAAGGCACGTGCCATCAACCCACAATATTGTCAGGAAGTAGTTGACTATTTACACAGAACACCTCTTCTTTCTCAGCTTCCGCACGGAAGCATGACATATCTTCCTCCTCCTGCTCTGATTCTGGCACCCCACTTAACACTCTGTCGGCCGCCACCACTAAAGTGCCATCCCCCCAGGGCTCAGTGGTGTGGACATTTTTTTGTGTGTCTGACTCAGATGAGAGCAATGCCATCTGTACTCTCTGCCACTGAGCCGTGGAAAGACCAAGACCCACATAGGGACAACTACATTACAAAGGCACATGATTACAAAGAACAAACTGCAATGGGATGACCACCTGAGGGAAAGTAGCACACAAAAGCAAATCCACACACCGCAGTGGAAGATGCAATTATTTCTCAAAAAAGGCAATACCTAAACTGTACCGTGGCAAGTGGTGTCATCTCTGGCACACAGCGTTGAGTCAAGGGTCCATCTGACCACGTGGTCTGCAAAGCACGGTTAGGCCTGCCCGAAGACTAAGTCAGTCCCCACACACAGCATCTCTGCCTGCACGCTGTGTGACTGCCCACCCCAAGACTAAGTTGCTCCCCACACAGCACCTCTGCTTGCACGCCACTTTACTGCCTTCTCCGCCACCACCAACAGGGTCCAGGACTCCAGTTGGATTCCTGAATTTTTAAGGCCGCTGCTAGCAGCGGCCGCTATACTACTTTTTCTGGTGCATGTACATGCCTGCCTAATTTTTCTGGCTGCACTGCAGCTGCAACAACAAAACAAAAGGCATGTACATGTGCCAATTCCCCTTCATGATCATAACCTTGCCGCGGTGAAGGGGCTTGCATATCACAATGAAGCAATGACCGACGGCGATATGAGTGTCTCTGAGGGGGGGAGGGGGCACACCCAAGATAATAAGATATTTGCTTCATTGTGGACAGACCACATTTCATCAGCTGGACAGTCACTGTTGTTCTATTATTGAGCTACCACAGCCCAGGGACCATATGGGCTTGAAAACCGCCACGGCCTGCACTCTCGCCATGGTGCGCACCAGTCCAGCACGGCCGTCACTACACAAACAGCTGTTTGCGGTGCGTTACACAGTGAGTTTGGTGTGTCGGTGTAAAGCAGTACTCTAATTATACTCTCTGATTGATGTATACACATGCAAGATTTTTAAAGCACTTTAGGCCTGCAATTTAGCATTCAATGTGATTTCTGCCCTTAAAACGCTGCTTTGCATCAAATCCAAATTTTTAATGGGACTTTTGGCATCTATCCCACTCCGCCATGCCCACCTCCAGGTGTTAGACCCCTTGAAACATCTTTTCCATTACTTTTCTGGCCAGCATAAGTGTTTCTAGTTTTCAAAGTGTAGAGAAACTGAGAGCCCAATATAGTGTAGTATGTTAAGCATAAATGAAGTAAAGGTTATCGTGAGAAAATTATACTCACAAACGTGGGTTACCACAAAGGCAACCACTGTATAGGCAGGTAAGGAGATTAGACCTGTCCTCACTCAGGGATAAGAAGTCGCTCTCTGTAGATGCGAAAGGGGGTAGATCACCCCTCCACCAGGGGTGGACACGGTATAGCAGTAGGAGAACAGAGGCGCCAGCAGGATAAAAGCGGATAAAAACTTTAAAATTTGCTGGGAGGAAGCGGTGGACTTACATCCATAAAGCAGACACGAAAGACTGTCTGAATAGTAGCAATCACATTTATTAACTAGTACCCCAAAACAGTGCAACGCGTTTCGCAGGCCCAGCCCGCATCATCAGGCAATAAACATGGGGACAAGACAGAATTTCAGCAATAGCAGGTGTAGCGCCTCAGGAAGGGGCTGAGGCGCTTTTATCCTGCTGGCGCCTCTGTTCTCCTACTGCTATTCTAGTTTTCAAAGTTCACCTCCCCATTGAAGTCTATTGCGGTTCGCAAAAGTTCGCGCAAACCGAACTTTTGCAGAAGTTTGCGAGCCCGGTTCGTGAACCGAAAATCGGAGGTTCGGGCCATCTCTAATGTCTAGCACTGTCATCAGACCCCTCCACAATTGACCTACTTTCTGTTACAGTTTATAGTAGCGATACAAAAGGAAGACCCTGGTCTCATTGGACAGACCTGATGTATTGTACTATCCTATTAAATCTGGAATTCAGCTACTTTGTTATATTTGTGAGGAACTCTGACATTGCTAAACTTAAAATATCCTCTCAGCTAGAGCAAGGCTAGGAGAAAAGTATAATTTATTAGTTTTTGTATGTCATTCTGCAACTTTTACAAAATATATTCCTTGCCTCCTTACCTTTCAACTCCGTTTTATCTGCAAGGCAATGTTATTTATTTTTTGTTATCGAAAGCTGGGGAATAAAACGTGCTGAGTTCAAGCTGTGTTGCACCACCAGAACATTTAGCATTAGTTTCTATGTCACTGTAGGGAGCTGAAAATAAGAACATTTTGAATTATTGGGGCCTGGATTCTTCTACTTTTCTCAGAGATGTATCTGTTTCCTTCATTAAGGTAGTACATAGTAATTTTTAATTTTTTGGTTTATTAGCTTAGGTACTAAAATACTGTTTTAAGAAGCATATACTTCCACCTTGTCACCAGAGATCTCTACCACACTGAATCATGGGAGATGTGTCTCTTCGCACACAGAGCAAGCCTCCCACACTGTCACCTCTGCATCAATCAAGTACAGAATGCGATATCACTCACCTGAAGTTTACTATATCAGAATTGGTCATACATTGGCCTCAATTCACTAAGCTTATCTCCTGTCTTTAATAATGTTTCTAGAGTCATCACCATGGTGATAAGGCATATAGAGCTCAATTCACTAAGATCATGCTAGAGATAATAAGGCAAGAGAAAACTTACCTCCACACAGTGAGAGAGTTATCTTATCTCTTCATTCCTTGAGTTACCTGCTCTGTAGTTAAATTACCTCCCCTGTAGTTATTTTCACACACAGTCTTTAACTTTAGAATTTTGGAGTTATTTTAAGGATTGAAGAGTTAACTTAAAGACAGAAGTGTTAACTTTAGGTTTGCCTGAGGTAAAATTTTTCCTGAATACTACATGCCTTATCACCATGGTGATAACTCTAGAAACGTTATTAAAGACAGGAGATAAGCTTAGTGAATTGAGGCCATAGTATTCAGAAAAACATTTTACCTCAGGCAAACCTAAAGTTAACTCTTCAATCCTTAAAATAACTCAAGAATTCTAAAGTTAAAGACAGGCTGTTAATTAACTGCGTGTGAAAATAACTACAGAGGAGGTAACTTAAAGAGAATCTGTACTCTAAAATTCTTACAATAAAAAGCATACCATTCTATTCATTATGTTCTCCTGGGCCCCTCTGTGCTGTTTCTGCCACTCCCTGCTGCAATCCTGGTTTGTAATTGCCAGTTCTAGGCAGTGTTTACAAACAAAAGAAATTGTGCTTGATTCACAAAAGAGTGCTAACTGTTAGCACGGGCGTTTTCGCGTAAATTTTCGCATTGCACGCGATCGCGAATTTTTGCGCAAAACGATATCGTTTTCACGCAAAAAATTGCGTTTGCGCGCGACAACGTTATCGTTTCACGCGAAAATTCACGATCGCGCGCAATGCGAAAATTCGCGCAAAAATGGCGGTGCTAACAGTTAGCACTCTTTTGTGAATCAAGCCCATGGTGTAGTGATCCACTCAGCTGTCTGCACAGACAGACAGCTGTTTGACCATCCCTTAACTCTGAGGGCTGCAGGTCTCTGGAAAAGAGACCTGTCTTTCCTTTGCAAGTTTCAGACCTGCTCTGCTGCTGAGGAATTTGCATACATTTGTTATGCAAATTGAAGGCTGGCAGTATAAATACCATGTTCTCCCAGAATACTTTGCTGGTCATCTTAATGGTTTGTTACTGCTAAACACTCCTAGAGTGTCAGCCTTGCCTGTTTGTTAAAGTTTACCTTAGAGTAATTCCTTGGGACTGTACTAGGCATTCCCTCTAGTGCAGTCGGATTGTATTATCTGTTTTGCCTGTACTGTTTTTCTGTTGCGATTGTCCTGTCACCAGCGGCGGTCGACAGGAAATCGTACTGTCTGTCTGGGGGTGCTAACCAGAGCAGCGTTTGCTACTGGTAGCCCCTTCTGTTCATCTGTCTGGATTGCATTAGCCCTAATGGTAGTGGCAGTGCTTCCTTCTGTGTCTCGATTGCCTTGTCGCCAGCGGCGGTCGACAGGGAATCGTTCTGTTTGTCTGGGAGTGTAGGCCAGAGCTGCGGATTGCTACTGGCTGCTTAATTTCTCTGGATTGCATTAGCCCTAATGGTAGTGGCAGTGCCTCCTTCTGTATCTCTGCCTTTGGGGTGTAGACAAGAGCAGCGGTTGCTACTGGTAGCCCCTTCTGTTTATCTGTCTGGATCGCACTAGCCCTAGTGGTAGTGGCAGTGCCTCCTTCTGTATCTCTGCCTTTGGAGTGTTAACCAGAGCAGCGGTTGCTACTGGTAGCCCCTTCTGTTTATCTGTCTGGATCGCACTTGCCCTAGTGGTAGTGGCAGTGCCTCCTTCTGTACCTTTGCCTTAGGGGGGCTAGCCAGAGCAGTGGTTGCTACTGGCAGCCCCCCCTGTCTGTCTGTCTTGTCTGATACGAACGCTTGCTGTAGGCTCGGTGAGGTAACCGTTTAGCAAGCGTTCGCGTTCTCTATTCCGTGTTTGTCTGTCACTGGTTAGTTAGGGTGGCACGCTTATCACTGGGCGCCTAACGCGCGGTGATCATGCAGAAACGCGTTCGCTGTTGCGAATGAGTGCGTTTAGTTAGCGTTTGTTATTTTCTTTATTTGTTCTGATTCTTGTTTGCTGTGCCTTTGCTACTCTCGTGCTCTGTCCTTCTCAGTCTGGTGTCTGTTGGCAATCACCATTCTTGCGATTGCATTCGCGCTTTCTTTCCGTTGATGTGTGTTCATCGTCGCTGGGGGGCGACTAGATTGGTGAACACACATTCTGTCTGTTCCTGTGCTATTTCTCTTTGAGGGCTATTCAGCCCTGCTTGATCCTGCTCGTACAATTCCCAACTGGCATCTGTGGCAGTGCAGAGGCAGGGCTCGTCTGCACTCCAAAGCTCCCTCTGCCGGTGGGAATTGCCCTCTACCGGTGCATTGCACCTAACCTGTGTTCTCCCAATTACACGTTTGTGGAGGATTTCCGTCGCGTCAGCGCACGTCTGGTGCGCTGACCACGGAAACGATTCCGCAATCGTTAAACATGGCTGCTTACAGCAGGTGATAGGCTGAGAGTAGCTCAGTGTGTGAGTCATATAGAGCTTGGAGGGGGCCTGGAGAGGGTGTGTATAGCTTCTATCCTATCACAAGCAGACCAGTACATTCCAGCCTGAGTGCCTGAGCCCGACAGAGCGGACAGAGGAAATAAGATTAGATTAGATAACACAGTCACTGTGCAACTAAGAAAGGCTACAGAAAGCCAGAGCACATTAGAACAGGTATAGGAACTTATAGGATAGAAGAAAAAAGACTGAACATTTTGTTACAGAGTCTCTTTAAAGGGGCACTACAGCAAAAAACTGTAAAATTTAAAATATGTTCAAACACATACAAATAAGAAGTAAATTTTTTTCCAGAGTAAAATGAGCCATAAATTACTTTTCTCCTATCTTGCTGTCACTTACAGTAGGTAATAGAAATCTGACAGAAGTGACAGGTTTTGGACTAGTCCATCTCTTTATAGGGGATTCTCAGGGATATATTTATTTTCAAAAGCACTTAGTGAATGGCAGTTGCTCTGTCCAACTGCCAAAAAACTGTGTAGTGAGCAGGGAAGCTGGCCAACATCACTGTTTAAATCCTTTTTCGGGAATCTATATATATAAAATCGTATGTATGTATGTATGTGTGTGTGTATGTGCTGCGATCACGCGAAAACGACTTGACCGGTTTGAACGAAACTTGGTATACAGATCCCTTACTACCTGGGATGATATGTTCTGGGGGTCTCGCGGCCCCCCTGCACACATGGGCGGAGCTACAAACAGCAAATCAGATTTCACCCATTCAAGTCAATGGAAAAAATGTAAAAGGCTGCCATTCTGACAGTAATCAAGCCAGAGTCCCCACACTTGGCACAGTTGGTCACTTGGTGACCGAGGTTACAAATCTAGGAAAAGTGGGTGGAGCATAAAACAGCCAATGAAATTTCAGCCGTTCATTTTCAACGGTTGTTGCCTCTGAAGAAGCAGGTGCTCCTGCGAAACGGCTGTCAGGCCGATTGTACATATCGTTACTTGGAATTCCAGGTGGATGTAATAAAAGGTGTGATTTAAGCATTACTGCTGACTGGTGCCCGGATACATAATTTTCTTTCTACTGGTTCCCTTTATGGAATGAAGAGATAAGATAACTCTCTCACTGTGCCGTGGCAAGTTTTATCTTGCCTTATTATCTCTAGCATGAGCTTAGTGAATTGAGGCCATTGTATATTTATTATATTTATACAAACACATTTGCTGGACCTGATGACTGAGTTTACTATATGCAGAGGTTTACTATATCAGCATTTACTATAACAAGACTCTAATATATATATATATATATATATATATATATATATATATATATATATACATATACCTGTATATACACACGCAAACTTTATGGCGAGTTCGACCCGCCCCTATACTACATCATTTGGCACAACTTTGACCCTCTACATCACAGTCAGCAGACACATGACAGCCAATCGGGCTACACTCCCTCCTGGAGCCCCCCCCCATATGAGGCAGCTGCGTCGGCCACTATCTCACTCGGTGTGGCTGCAGTAATTAGAGAAGGGAGACGAACCTGCTGTAGACATAGGGAAAGCTTAGTTAGGCTCTTGTAAGGTTTGTTAGCTTGTTCCTTGCTGATACTTTTTGTTAAAAAAACACCCCACAACAGCTCTTTTGAGAGCTAATGTTGTTCTTGTGATGTGTTTTCTTTTTTTTTTTTTTTGTGTGGCCCACTGACACTTTCATATACAGCACTGTCAGTCAGTCGCAGCTGGCCCTTGGTAATTCCTACTGTGCCACTGCCAGGCCCAGCAAATTCAGTGCCTACCTTTTCACTGCACGTGTCTGACAGTTGCACATTTGTAATACCAGTCCGACCGTGCATACCTGTTCACGGTACCTGTGTGTGTGACAGCTGCACATTTGTAATACTAGTCACTACATACCTGTTCACGGTACCTGTGTGTGTGACATCTGCACATTTGTAATACTAGTCACTACATACCTGTTCATGGTACCTGTGTGTGTGACATCTGCACATTTGTAATACTAGTCACTACATACCTGTTCACGGTACCTGTGTGTGTGACAGCTGCACATTTGTAATGAAGCAGTACACTAATTACACTACTAGATTGATGTATACACATGCAAGATTTTTTTAAAGCACTTTAGGCCTTCAATTTAGCAATAAAATGTGATTTCTGCCCTTAAACCCTGCTGTGCGTAAAATCTGGATTTTTCCCGGGACTTTGGCATGTATCCCACTCTACCATGCCCCCCTATAGGTGTTAGACCCCTTGAAACATATTTTCCATCACTTTAGTGGCTACAATTAATGTTTGTAGTTTTGAAGGTTCGCCTGCCCATTGAAGTCTACTTTGGTTCCAAAGTTCGCAGGTGCTGACATCACACTGTAGGAGCCTTGTTGCATTGTGGGAAAAATAACAGCTGTTTTCAACTGCCAAAAATGCATCATCTCTTTCCACAGAGATCACCTGCCACCAGTAAAAATGTTGCCATGTGATAAATGTCAGAATGTAAATCAGGGAGATGATAGATTTTACAATGACTAAATCATTTATAAATAATTATTGAAAAAATTAAACACATTTTTTTTCATTATGTTATTTTCACTGGAGTTCCTCTTTAAAAGCAATGCAATGGCAGAACCCAAAGCTAGGTGGTAAGGTGTGTGTGTGTGTGTGTGTGTGTGTGTGTAAGGGTGTAGGTGTAGCTGTAATACCAGCACTGTATACATTGACACAGAATTGACATCTGTGCACTATTAATGTACAGAACTCGGTATAATTGTTCTTAAAGAAAATCCACACTATCTAATCAGATATCTCTGAGCACTTTGTGGAGAAAAATAAAGCTGAGTTGTACGTCTACTTTTCTCGCCCATTGCCCACTCCATACATCTGCTATTCTCCTGTCATCCTGTCAGCTCCATCAGCACTGCCAGTGTAGTTAGCTTCACATCCTGTCCTCATCTCGCCCTAGTTTCCAGTTGATCTGAGGTATTTTCTGGAGCATTATCATTCTGCATGTATACAAAGCGGCCAACAATTTACAAACTATTACAGCATGTACCCCTTTAGGAGAGACAGAGTTTTCTGAGTAACCCATATTGTGAAAAACAGTTACGCAAGTGCCCCTTGATACATATATATTTGTTAGGTGTACTATGTATTTGCATGTACATTCTTTTAAAACATTCATTTATGTTTTTAATCAACACAAATATTTATTCAGGCTCACTTTTGTATAATTTAGCATATTTCAATCCAAAAACTCATTGTAATAGATTAAAAAAGAAAATTTCAAGTCCCCTCTAAACCCAGTCCAAGTACCCCATGGGTACTTATTTAGAACCCATTGACCAGAGTGTCCACACGGATTGTTCAAATGTGCCTTTGCCATTTTATTTGAATTTCTCCTGAGAGTTGTATAATGATATCAACAGTGGTGCAACATTGAGGTGTGAATACATTTTTTGGGGCACCTCTCTACTTTCAGTTTGGAGATATTTGGTGGGTGGGCTGTCTGGATACCTCTTGTACCTTACTCATGGTAGATTAGGTGCTAATAGATTGGGGAATGGATTGCATGGCCTCTTTCCTCTTTTACTTGGATACATCACCTTCTGAGAGTCTGTGCATCGCTTATCTGCCTCCCTGCAACGCTAAAGGAACATTTTTTATTCCTCCATTTATAGCCTGCATCATCATAGATCTAAATCTTGAGCACACCAGGAAGCTGCCACAAATCATCATCCTGTGTCATGCAGTGCACCAGAAGCATGCAGCATGTGTGGATCAGTGAAGTGTACACACAACCTTGTCCTTAGTCAGTTACCATCATAAAGCTTGAAGGATACAATGCTTATGTTACAATGCTTACGTTAAACAACTGTAAGGCTGAGGGATTGGCCACTTGTCTGTAAAGAAACGTAGGTATTATGTTGAAACAATTTAATACATGTATAGAGGTCAAGTGAAACAAACAGTTTTTTTCTTTTTTGTGTGAACATTTTATAGAGAAAATGTCAGGTTTTACAGCAGTTAAAACAAAAATAGGGCTACGCAATACACGATTCTTTAATATTTAATATATTTGATATTTATATAACACTGACATCTTCCACAGTGCTGTACAGAGTATTTTGTCTTGTCTCTTAAAGGGACTCCGAGCTCAGCCAAAAAACGAAAGTTGTACTCACCTGGGGCTTTCTCCAGCCCAGTGCTGGTCGGGAGGTCCCACGACGGCGTCCTGGCTCCTCTCCATGTCCCCGCTCCGGAATGGCTGACCGGCCACAGCCCGGGCGACACTCGGCCGAGTGTCGGGCTGATCCTTCCGCGTATGACGCGGCTGACGTCACACGCCGGCCACCTCGCGTCATCATGGCGGCCGGCGTGGCAGTACTGCGCATGCTCGTTTAAAGCGCGCATGCGCCGTACTGCCACGCCGGCCGCCGTGATGACACGAGGCGGCCGGCGAGTGACGTCAGCCGCGTCATAAGTGGAAGGATCAGCCTGACAATCGGCCGAGTGTCGCCTGAGCTGCGGCCGGTCAGCCATTCCGGAGCGGGGACTTGGAGAGGAGCCAGGACGCCGTCGTGGGACCTCCCGACCTGCACTGGGCTGGAGAAAGCCCCAAGTGAGTACAACTTTCGTTTTTTGGCTGAGCTCGGAGTCCCTTTAACTGTCCCTCAGAGGGGCTCATAATCTAATCCTCACCATAGCCATATGTCTATATTGTAGTGTAGGGCCAATGTATAAATATTGTAGTGTATGTATCGTAGTTTAGGGCCCATTTTTAGGAGGAAGCCAATTAACTTATCTCTATGTTTTTGGGATGTGGGAGGAAACCAGAGTGCCCGGAGGAACCCCACACAGAGAAAACATGCAAACTCCTTGCAGCAAATATATTATTAAATTGTATTTAATTTTTCTGTATTTAATTATATAATTGTGGCAAATATATCTCACTTTACAATAGGATCCCCTCAAAACTGACTACACTTATCACTAAAAAGGCAATTTCCAGTGTTCATTGTGCTATTGGATTGCCAAGCACTTCTTGCTTTAGATAAATTGGCCACTGCAGAGCCACTTGTTCTGGCCACGTTTTTTCACATGCATGGATGCTGTTTTTTTAGAAGGTAATTATACAATCCATTTCATGTCTTAAAAGATCTTATTGCAAAACACAATTATAACAGTCTATCCAGAACCACATCTTGTGGTATGTGTGGCTTTTATTCCACAGAGGTTTTCATCACATGTGATATCCTCAACCCTTGGGGGTATGAGACATACGGAAAAATTCCCCCATCCTATTTTTGATTGGCCACCTATTGCTATCAAAGGAAAAAAAGAAGCAGTCCTAGAAGCTCAACTGCAATAATATGTGAAGCCAGGGAGTCAACCAGTCCACACCCGAATCCTTCAAGGTGCAACAATCCACAGCAATAGAAGAAAAAGACTGGGTCTCCACCTGGATAAATGCAATTGTAGCACTATTATCCAGGTGGAGACCCAGTCTTTTTCTTCTATTGCCACCTATTGCCACCTATTGCTATCACCCAGAACCAAATAAAAAGAGATGATAATGTCCTTGGTGAGGAAAGAACCCAGTACTTTTTGATGGAACTTCTATAACAATGTAGCCACTATGTTGCCATGGCAACACATGCCTTGGAACTGACAAAAGCATAACATTTAGCGCAAGTAGCAGAGCTTAAAAAAAAGGACAGCATCACAGACTACTGTTTCAGGATATAAAGGTGCTAGTCATAGAGAAAATAACAATGCACAATATTTTTTTAACTTTATTTTAAAGACCTTCATCTGAACCTGTCATTGGCCTCAACTCATTAAGCTCATCTCTTGTCTTTAATAACGTTTCTGAGCTGTTTCTAGTGTTATCACCATGGTGATAAGGCATGTAGTATTCACTAAACAATTTACTTCAAGCAAACCTAAAGTTAACTCTTCTGTCTTTACGTTAAGGAGAGATCTCTAACGTTAACTATTCAAACCTTAAAATAACTACAGAATTCTAAAGTTAAAGAAAACCTGTAACAACAAAAAGTTCCTCTGGGGGGCACTCACCTCGGTAGGGGGAAGCCTCCGCATCCTATCAAGGCTTCCCCGGTCCTCCTGTGTTCCACGGCGGTCTTGCTCTGGCCCTCCGAACGGTGAGGATGCAAATATTTGCCTTCCCGGGTCCAGCGCAGGCACAGTATCAGCTCTCCGTTCGTGGCGTAAGCAGAAATAGCTGATCGCTGTCGGGCCGCACTACTGAGCAGGCGCAAGTCTCCACGCCTACGTAGTAGAGCGGACCCGACAGGAGATCGGCTATTTCTGCCCATCTCTGTGCTGCGAGCCGCAACAGCGCCCTCGCTGGAGCCAGGGAAGGCAAATAAATGAAGCTTGTCAGGCTTGTCGAGCCTGGATTACCGGAGACTTCTGGGGAGCCAGCGCTGGATTGCCTGCAGCTACAGCGGAGGGGGAAGCCTCATTGGGACCCTGAGGCTTCCCTCACCGAGGTGAGTACCCCACAGGGGAACTTTTTTTTGTTACAGGTTCTCTTTAAAGACAGGCTGTTAATTCACAGAGAGGAATGCAAGAGTTAAGTATGTGAGAAGTTATTACCTGGCCTGAGCTGTCATTAAGTGGAGACTCATTAAAGACTGCAATGTAAAGTGAAGCTTTCTGAGCTTTCTGCTTTATTATTTACTGATTTATGCAGAAGAAGACACTGGGCTTTATTCACAAAGCGGTGCTAACCTAGTTAGCATGCCTAAAGACTTTTGGGCGGGATAAGCAGTGCACTAAGTAGGTTAGCACCGCTTTGAGGGAAAAACTCGTGCGAGAGACGCCAAGCATATATATATATATATATATATATATATATATATATATATATATATATATATATATATATATATATATATATACACATACACACACAGCCATACATGCATGAAAATTCACATACAGAAATACACACACGCACGCGCGCACAGGCACGCACTCACACACACAGCCACAGCCTCTCTTTCTCCTATCATGGCTGTGAACACAGGCTAGCTGTAATCATTCTGACAGAGGAGGCAGCAGGAGGGGTCGGAGCTACATCCTGCCTGCAACTGCTCCTCCCCTCCCTATATGCTGCATGTAAAAATAAATACAGAGGTGATAATTTAAGGACAGAAATGATAAGATAACTCTCGCACTGTGAAAATGTATCTCTACACCTTAATAAGGCAAGCTTCTTAAGGCAAGCTTGAAAATACCTATCGATGTGTGGTGGTAAGTTTTCTCTTGCCTTATTATCACCAGCATGGTCTTCGTGAATTGAGGCCGATGTAGTTCTGGGACAACAAACTCTTCTGTTTGTAATTTTTCAGGTTTTTTAATCTATTCATCTGATCATTTTAAATCATTTACAATAAGAACTGGAAATGTTTTTTTCACTGTAGACACTCTCTTAACCAATCCTTTTTGAAAATAATTATTGGCCAGTTGGATATTTGTTGTTGTTTGCTGCTGTTATAACTTGCAGTGGAGAGCCTTCCTCTCCCTACTTCTCAACTCCATAAGAATAAACATGCTTGCTTGGATCAGCAGAGTATAAGCGTTCATGGAGGGAACATCGGTTTTGGCATTCAGTTTGTGCTTACACATCTGACTGCATTTAATGACAGCATTCTGCTTTATAGCTTATATAGGCAATGTGCTTTGCTTCTGAAATCGCTAGACTGGCAATGCACTAATGTAGCTCAGCATCAGAGATTTAAAGGAAAAATTGTATTGGCTAGATCTTTCAATACTAATGTTATTTATTTTTTAAGGTCTTGTTCAACCAATTTTTAAATGCATGTGATAGTACATTTGCATTGATTAGCAAAGTGCAATGTACACTCTTTTTTATATTGCACCTACCTACCTTCATTTCTCGTTGAGATAGCAGTGTAATTTGACCAGAGAGGGATGTCCAGACTGCTCCCCGATCCCATCACCCACACATGAAGCAGTCAAAGGAACTGGGAGGAAGCAGCAGCACGTCTTTTACATTCCTTCCATACTGCAGCTATTATGTTCCGTTGCAATGGACAGTATAATCGCAATTATATTGTTATGGTGCATTCACATCAGCCCATCAGCAGTGTGTCGTATTCAGTTGGATGTGCATTTACCGGACAAAGGCCTCAATTCACGGAGCTTTATCAAACACTTTATCAAATGTTTGATATTTTTCCTCATGGGTAAAATCTAATTTTGAATTCACTAAGGTGTTATAGATTTATCGAATGTTTTATCGATGAAATGATCAATAAATCTATAACACTTTAGTAAATTCAAAATTAGATTTTACCCATGAGGAAAATTATCAAACGTTTGATAAAGTGTTTGATAAAGCTCTGTGAATTGAGGCCAATGTGCGTGTTTACAGCGGCAGTGAAGCATATTTTAAAGTGGACCAGAACTCTTGCACAGGACAGACGGAAAAAAGAGAAATGCACCCTGTATGTATTTATAGAGTTTAGCCTGTTTAATTCCCCTTCATTTGTGTCTAATCACATGTTGTAATTTGATCTCTCCCCTGTGTCACATGGCTGCCATGGCAAACATGGCAGATAAGCCAATTGGAAGCCACAGGATGTTAACAATGTGGCTGCTTCCATGAATCAAGAAGTAGAAACATTGCAGCTTTGATTTAGGATTTGTATCAGCTGTAACAAAGATATTTTTTTGTTTAAAGGTTATTATGCTGTTGCATATCTCTTAGAGCAGAGAGGACGTTCTGAGTTCAGGTCTGCTTTAAAGTACTGTATGTATTTCCTCGCACTCCCAATGTGATGCAAAGTTTATCATATTTCATTGAATTTTCAATCGATTGTATTGCAATACAATGTGTTTCAGTGTAAAAATAGACTTAATTTGAACACAGATCACTTGGCTGTTTCTACCACCTCCTTCTGCTGACAGATTATTTGTGGCTAGCATTGCTAATCTTAAAGGGACCCTGAGCAGGGGATAAAAACAGAATTTACTCTTGCCTGGGGCTTCCTCCAGCCCACCGTAGGCAACGTCCTCCTGGCTCCTTCCCTGGTCCCAGTCCCGGCTCCTTTTACAGGACGACTTCGGCCTGACATTGTCAGGTCTGCTTCCCGCTTACGTGCATTGCAGCATTATGCCCGGCCAGCGACACGTCTCCACGCCGGCCGGCATGAGAGTCCTGTGCATGCGCGGTTCTCTAAGATTGAACCGCGCATGAACAGAACTCTGACGCCGGCTGGCGTGATGACTCATAGCCGGTCGCAATCCATGGAAGTGGGAAGCAGACCTGATGACTTTGTGCCGAAGTCGCCCTGTAACCAGAGGCGGAATCAGGAGCAGGAAAGGAGACAGGAGGACGTCGGGGACCTTGTAGCCTACGGTGGGCTGGAGGAATCCCCAAGTAAGTGTCAATTCTGTTTTTATCACTTGCTCAGGGTCCCTTTAAGGTGACTATACACTATTCAAACAGTTTTAGAACACATAAACTATCCATATCTTATGGATATCAATCTTTTACCCATCCACTCTGCGCCATTAGATATATGACCTCACCACTGCAATTGTAAAGTTTTCTCCCCCCCCCCTCCACCCTTCCCTCATTCCTTGTACTTCCCAGTGGGATTGATCCATCAAAGAACTGTCATTTTATTGGAATCAAATCTAATATCTAATATACCTCCAGTCTCATAATGATAAGAATCTGCTGAGCTGCAGTGCTGGCCACAATTATATGATCTTTCAGCATTTTAGAAAGGGGTTACATAGTTTAAGAATTTATTTGGAACAGCTACATCAAAATAGAAATTGTGTGAGTAATGTCACAGACCCTATTTAATTGTACTGATAATGAAAACTCCAGGAGTCCAGGTAGAGGTTTAAAAAAGGTACAATAAGTTATTGTTATGTATAGAAGTATAGGGTATAATGTATGTGTACAGAAGTCTGCATTGTTTTATATACCATTTTTACAGCGTTAACACTCTCAATTCTTAATTCTCTGTATTCTTTTTTTTGCAAAATAGATCCAGATTTTAAAGATCTTGGAGTTCTTAAACCTTTACCTGGTAAGTAGACAGTTTTGTCTTTTCAATTTATGACTAGTCTTGAGCGAACATTGTCGTGATTTATCTACTGACTGTTAGCCTGACCTGGTTGATGTATGTCGATTTGCTTGGATCAGGATTCACATCCACCAGGTTTCATCCAAGTGAATCTTGAATATTTTTATTCAGAAGTAGATTTTTTTTTTTCAGAAGAGAACTATCCAAGCACACATTGCTGACATCTTAAAATCCTGGCCTCTGATATTCTGCAGATTATCGCCGACCTCTGAAAGGATCATAAAATGTGATGCCTGACTAGCATGCTAATACAATGTACTATTATTTTCAGTTTTTATTTCACATTGACATTGTACAGCACTTGACAGAGTACGTTGAATAATTCACATTAACACTGACCTCAGAATGCTAATGCTAATGCTCACTTCAATGGCGTAAAATAAGTATGTACACAAGATGTCCTTTCTTCCCCGGTAGCATGCTTGTTTTAAATGGTGTATCTGTTTTACTATTAAGTTGTTGTAAATATTGTTTCCTATCTTATAGTAAATGATTGCAAACCTCACATGGGTTCATTTTAATTAGGGCTCTTTTTTCACTCTTGGACTTTGCTGCTTTTGCAAATCATCAGTAATCCACAAAATGCAAGGGCACCAAACTAGTCATTAAATTGTGGTGCCGGTTTCCACTTATGTGATTTAATTGCACCTCAAATGCAAACTTAGTGCATTTTGCCTGCATTTGCATTTGCTTAAAGTCAATGAGAAGACAATTGCATATCAAATGTGGTGCTTTGCATTTTTTTGTGATTTGTAATTCTCTTTTCTAACCAATCATTAGAACAATGCAAACACAATCATCATTGAAGGTGTGTACCTGGCTTTAATCTGTTGTTTGAAGGGTTGGGGATTCTACCGAAAGCAGAAGAAGAGACTGCATTCTAAGATGCATACACATATCCAATTTTGATTGTCCAATCTCTGATCAATTTTACTACCTCTTTGTAGTATGAGGACCAACATACTCTGAATATTATGAACAGACTGTGTAGGTAAGCTCTTATACTACATGGAAGTAGTTGTATAGGGTGACCAAATGAGACACCCTGGAGAAAAAACACAGAGACAACAGGAGCCCCAATAGCGTAACAAGTAATGGCAAGGACAGTTAAAATTGTGGTGAAGAGTGGTACTCACAAACGGAGGTTGCAGACAGGGAACGAACCATTGGAGGCAGGTGGAGCTCAGCGACCTCGACTCCACTCAGGTGACCAGATACACTGGATACTGGTCACACTCCTGGCAGAGAACTCCAAAATGGTTGTGATGGTGAGGGTACACCTAACCAAAATAAATCACCCCTCCCAAAGGAGTGTGGGTAGCACAAGGGGGAAGAGGCACCCAAATGATACAACTATGTTAAAACAGCTGAAATGGAAAAAAGGTTGAGGTGGCTTACTTCAATGTTGACAAATTGGTATATGGAATAAACAAATTGTATTAAGCACTAGGCAATGCGTTTCGTGTGGCCATTCCCACTTCCGGGTTGATTTATTACTGGCACTGTATTTGGTCTGAGGAAGTGGGCACACTGGGCAGGGACCCACGAAACGTGTTGCCTAGTGTTTAATAAGATGTGTTTATTCCATATACGAATTTGTCATCGTTAAGGTAAGCCACCTCAACCTTTTTCCATTTTAGCTGTTTTTAACACAGTTTTATCAATATTTGGGCGCCTCTTCCCAACTACATAAAAGTAGTAAAATTGGCCAATCAAAATTGTATGTGCATACCAGGCTTTAGGGTGCTGTATGCTTGTTATTTTGAATGGTATAGAATTTAAGCCTGGTACACATCTTCAATCTTGAGTGGCAATCACTGACCAATTTTACCACCTCCATTTAGTATAGAGTTTACCTATACAATCTGTTCATGGTATTCAAAATCTACTGACCCTTTTACTACATGGAGGTGGTAAAATTGGCCAATCAAAATTGAAGGTGTGTACCAGGTTTTAGTAAACTCATAAGAAGTCAAAACAACCTCTTAACACTTCACTTACTGAATTCCTTTTCAGGCCGGTAGTTTGGACATCTGCTGCCTGATCTATCTTTCTGTCTGTCTGTCTATCTGTCTATCATTCGAGCTCAGAAGTTTCCATACACTTCAAATTCATTGTTTAAAATGTACTTTATAACTTGTTCACAGATTTTATATTAACAAATATACAATTTGTATATGATTTAACAAATTTACTTTGCAGAAAAAATTACATAAAAAGTTGTTTTCTTCCACCAATGTTTACTGATAAATTATTTCCCTTTTTATTGACAGCTCCAGTTGATTACAGGTTTACATACACTTTGTTAATATTTGGTAACATTGCCTTTGAATTCTGTAACTTCAGTTAAAAGTTCTTGTCTGGTTAGCCTTTCACAAGCTTTTTACAATAATGCTGGAATTGTGGCTCATTCCTCCTGACAGAAATGCTGTTGTTACCAGGACAGGTTTGTAGGCTTCCTTGTTTACACACCGTTTGTCAGTTCTGTCCATACTTTTTCAATTTTTTGAGATCAGGGCTTTATGATGGCAAACCCAGTACCTTGACTTTAGAGGATGCCTTAGCCCAAAAGCAAATTGAACCACTTTATCCACCACTACAATATATCTACGTCCTCTGTGACTTCATCTAAGCCACAAGTCAGTAGATATATATGTCTTTTAGCAGAAGCAGTGCTGTGCAGGATTTGGCTTGCTCCTGTGCACATTTCTGGCACTATCTGATGCAGCACTAATTGGTGAACGGGAATATATGTTTCCTGATATAATGAGATTCATTTTTACCATTAAAAATAATTTTATTTTCTCAGTTCATAGTGAAAAATACACTCTGTAGCATTATTTCAGAAGCAAGTATCCTCCCCTAAGTTGTGATAGGAACATAATCTAAGTTTTGTGATAAGCGGTAAGAATAGCCAAACAAAAATTGTGTTTTTTATCTACAGTAGCACTTTTTATTTTTAAACTGGAATTGGTAAAATTGAAAAATAATGTGTTTTTTTTCAATTTTTTTCCTAGTTTTCCCATTAAAATTCATAGAAAACAAAATTATTCGAGGAAAAAAATTGCATACAATGAAAGCCTAGTTTGTCTTGAAAAAATGATATGTATTTCATTTCTGTGTCATAATAGGGATAAAGTCATTTCTGATTAAATAAGAACATAGTTAAACTGTTAAAACTGCTCTGGTCCATAAGTGGGAAACAAGGTCTGGATACGAAGTGGTTAAAAAACGGGGGGGAGGACGGAGAAGGCAAGTGTAGTGGGCTCTCCTCATGCCCACTGCTCCCCCCGTTCTCCTCCTGTGTCCTCTGTTACTCTGTAACAACCCTCCAAAGCTACTTCCTGGTTGGGAAGGTCAGTAAAGACTGCGCAGGCGCTGCTCGGTGACGCGTGTCCTTGATCGCGCAGCTGGGAGTGCTCTGCACATGTGCGCTATGTCACAACTACAGAGCGCTCCACTCTATCCATTTATCAATCTACTATATATCTATTTATCAATTTGGCTTATCAGTGGTGGAGACATATTTATTTTTAATTCTTTTTCTTTAAATTCCATTTAGTTTGTGAATTTGAAATGGGAGGATCAGAAGGCATTGTAGAATCTGTGCAAATCCTTAAGGAAGGAAAGGCTTCTGCAGAAGAGGCGGTTGATTGTAAATGGTATATTCGAGCACCACCAAGATCCAAGGTCAGTTATTTTATATTCTTATATATTTTCATTTGGGTCAACTGGCAGATCTGACTAGCAGAGCAAATAGTATGGCATTTTAACACAGCAAATACTGAATTAAGGATAGGAAAGGCTGAGTGAGCTAAACCTTTACTGTTTCCCAGTAATGCTAACGAGGAACAGCTCGTATTTCCTTTTCAAGTATCAGTTAAAGCCTCCAGGTAAGGGCCCTCATTGGGTATAAAGCCACAATTTGTATTTTAGTATGACAGCTTCTTGCATGGATTCTTTTTTTATTGTTACCGTACAGTGGGATGCGAAGGTTTGGGCAACCTTGTTAATCATCATGATTTTCCTTTATAAATCGTTGGTTGTTACGATTAGAGATGAGCCGAAATTTTCGAAATTTCGAACTGCTTTTATTACGAATGCGAAATTTAACATTACAACCCAAATTCGTAATTAATTTTCAAATCGTAATTTACAATTTCGTAATCGAAATTTCACTCCCGTAATGACGAATTTCGTGTCTCCAACCGAAATTCTACTTTTTCAGGTTTGTAAGGGTTTCTATCCCTCTAGATGTCTAAAATGAATAGCACAGCCAGCCGCCACTCCTCCTCCTCCTCCTCCTCCTCCTCCTCCTCCTCCTCCTCCTCCTCCTTCTCTCTCTCTCTCTCTCTCTCTCTCTCTCTCTCTCTCTCTCTCTCTCCAGAGATCTGTAGTATTTCAAAACCATACTCACATTCATGACATGTCCAGGGATCAAACCCAGGCCAACCACATGGAAGACAGCTATGCTCACCACCATACCACCAAACACACACTAAATAGACTGCTAACCTAAATCTTACTTGTAGACAGTCATATGAGACACATGCTGGGTGCAGGGCTTTGTGATTGGACCATGGACCATGCGATAGAGTGAGGTGCAAAAATGAAATCATGCCTAGCAGAGGATGGTTTCACAATGCTAAATGCTAGGCTGGCTGTGGTGCAATTGGTTAGTGCGTCTGGCTGGTAACAGCAAGGTTACAGGTTCGATTCCATCCAGGCATGTCTTTTCCTTTTGCGTTCAACAGTTGTCCAAACAGAGCCAACAGAGCCCCAGATAGCCATGTAGAGTTAGGTCACAGCTAGCCTGGCTGTGGTGCAATTGGTTAGTGTGTCTGGCTGGTAACAGCAAGGTTACAGGTTCGATTCCATCCAGGCATGTCTTTTCCTTTTGAGTTCAACAGTTGTCCAAACACCGAGCACAAAGTTTTGCATGCGTAAAGTTTTACGCACGCAAAATACCCCATGGGGTTCAATGGCGCAGCGCGCGCACGCAAAAGGAAAAGACATGCCTGGATGGAATCAAACCTGTAACCTTGCTGTTACCAGCCAGACACACTAACCAATTGCACCACAGCCAGGCTAGCTGTGACCTAACTCTACATGGCTATCTGGGGCTCTGTTGGCTCTGTTTGGACAACTGTTGAACGCAAAAGGAAAAGACATGCCTGGATGGAATCGAACCTGTAACCTTGCTGTTACCAGCCAGACACACTAACCAATTGCACCACAGCCAGGCTAGCTGTGACCTAACTCTACATGGCTATCTGGGGCTCTGTTGGCTCTGTTTGGACAACTGTTGAACGCAAAAGGAAAAGACATGCCTGGATGGAATCGAACCTGTAACCTTGCTGTTACCAGCCAGACACACTAACCAATTGCACCACAGCCAGGCTAGCTGTGACCTAACTCTACATGGCTATCTGGGGCTCTGTTGGCTCTGTTTGGACAACTGTTGAACGCAAAAGGAAAAGACATGCCTGGATGGAATCGAACCTGTAACCTTGCTGTTACCAGCCAGACACACTAACCAATTGCACCACAGCCAGGCTAGCTGTGACCTAACTCTACATGGCTATCTGGGGCTCTGTTGGCTCTGTTTGGACAACTGTTGAACGCAAAAGGAAAAGACATGCCTGGATGGAATCGAACCTGTAACCTTGCTGTTACCAGCCAGACACACTAACCAATTGCACCACAGCCAGCCTAGCATTTAGCACTGTGAAACCATCCTCTGCTAGGCATGATTTCATTTTTGCACCTCACTCTATCGCATGGTCCAATCACAAAGCCCTGCACCCAGCATGTGTCTCATATGACTGTCTACAAGTAAGATTTAGGTTAGCAGTCTATTTAGTGTGTGTTTGGTGGTATGGTGGTGAGCATAGCTGTCTTCCATGTGGTTGGCCTGGGTTTGATCCCTGGACATGTCATGAATGTGAGTATGGTTTTGAAATACTACAGATCTCTGGAGAGAGAGAGAGAGAGAGAGAGAGAGAGAGAGAGAGAGAGAGAGGGAGGAGGAGGAGGAGGAGGAGGAGGAGGTTGGTTGTTTATTCATTTTAGGCATCTAGAGGGATAGAAACCTTTGCAAACTTTAAAATACTAAATTTCGTAATCGTAATTACGAAAATTTGCGTAATTTGCGAAAATTACGAAATTTCGATTACTGCTAAAATCGTAATTGTAGTAATTTCGCGAAATTTCGGAAATTCGTAATTAGGTCATTACGCTCATCTCTAGTTACGATAAAAAATGTCAGTTAAATACATCCTATAGATCCTATAGACACACACAGTGATATTTGAGAAGTGAAATTAAGTTTATTGGATGTACAGAATGTGTGCAATATTTGTTTAAATAAAATTAGGCAGGTGCATAAATTTGGGCACCACAAAAAAGAAATAAAATCAATATTAAGTAGATTCTCCTTTTGCAGAAATTACAGCCTCTAAACGCTTCCTGTAGGTTCCAATGAGTCTGGTTTCTGGTTGAAGGTACTTTGGACCATTCCTCTTTACAAAACATCTCTAGTTCATTCAGGTTTAATGGCTTCCGAGCATGGACAACTCTCTTTAACTCACACCACATATTTTCAATTATATTCAAGTCTGGGGACTGAGATGGCCATTCCAGAACATTGTACTTGTTCCTCTGTATGAATGCCTTGGTGGATTTTTAAAACAGTGTTTAGGGTTGTTGTCCCTGGCGCAGCTTCAGCTTTGTCACTGATTCTGCTGATACTGAGTGGAATCCATGTGTCCTTCAACTTTGACTAGATTCCCAGTCCCTGCACTTGCCACAAAGCCCCACAACATGATGGAACCACCACCATATTTTACTGTAGGTAGCAGATGTTTTTCTTGGAATGCTGTGTTCTTTTTCCTCCATGCATAACACCCCTTGTTATGCCCAAATAATTAAATTTTAGTTTCATCAGTCCACAGCACCTTATTCCAAAATGAAGCTGGTTTGTCCAAATGTGCTTTAGCATACCTCAAGCAGCTCTGTTTGTGCTGTGAGCAGAGAAAAGGCTTCCTCTGCATCATTCTCACATACAGCATCTGCTTGGGTACAGTGTGCGCCGAGTGGTTGAACGATGCACAGTGACTCCATCTGCAGCAAGATGATGTTGTAGGTCTTTGGTGCTGGTCTGTGGATTGACTCTGACTGTTCTCACCATTCGTCGTTTCGGTCTATCCGAGATTTTTCTTGGTCTGCCACTTCAAACCTTAACTTGAACTGAGCCTGTGGTCTTTCATTTCCTCAATATGTGCTTAACTGTGGAAACAGACAGCTGAAATCTCTGAGACAGCTTTCTGTATCCTTCCCCTAAACTATGACAGTGAACAATCTTTGTCTTCAGGTCATTTGAGAGTTGTTTTGAGACCTCAATGTTGCTACTCTTCAGAGAAAATTAAAACAGGAGGGAAACTTACAATTGACTCCCTTAAAGGTAACCTTAACTGAGAGGACTATAGATGTTTCCTTTTAAACAATACCAGTTGCTTGTCAGTCCTGCTGATCTCTTTGTATGTAGTAGTGGCTGAATCACACACCTGAAACAAGCATGCACTAATCCAGTCTGACTTCAGTCAGAGCACCTGATCTTCATGCTTGTTGAGGGGCTGTGGCTAAAAGTATTAGAGACACAGGATCAGCAGGAGAGTCAGGCGACTGGTATTCTTTTAAAAGGAAAAATCCATAGCCTTTTCAATTTAGGTTTCCTTTCAATACTCTTTCTCATAAATTGGATTCACCTGTGTATGTAGGTCAGGGGTCACTGAGCTTACCAAGCTAATTTGAGTTCCAATAATTAGTTCTAAAGGTTTTGGAATCAATAAAATGACAATAGTACCCAAATTTATGCACCTGTCTAATTTTATTTAAACAATTATTGCGCACTAAAAAGTACTTCTTATTTGTGTATGTTTGCACATATTTTAAATTTTACAATTTTTGCATTCCAGCGGATCTGTAGCTGCACTGTTTGCATATTCAGCAGTGATGCACTGTGGGACACCTCAGGGCTCACTACAATCTGAATAATCACAAATACCTTCTGTTTTAAGAAGGCAAACATCTGATTTTCATATCATCTTAGCAATGAGGCTTTTTGGTCTCTTTCAGCCCCTTACACAGTCCTAGAAGTTGTGTTTCACCACAAGCTTGCTGTGCAATCTGTAACTCTTGATATACTGCGGAAAGCTATTACACATCTCAATGATCCGTAAGAGAGCAATCACAAAAATGGATGCTATGGGATGCAAATAGAAACATCTGCCCAACAGACCTAACACTGTTTACCCTCATTGACTTATTTTTAAAATGAAAGATGAAGTGTATATATAGTATATATACAGTATGTATATATATATATATATATATATATATATATATATATATATATATATCCAAACTACTCATACTTCCTTATTTTGGTACTAAATATATTTACTTGACAGCTTACCCTCTGAAAAGTCTCTCCTGGTCCAACCAATCAGAGGGCCGAACAGTTTACTCCTGGACATAGCACTATGTATGTGATAATGTCCAAACATTAAAGCAAAGAAGATTCTGTGTTTCAAAGACAATAGATGTTATCTATTTATTTAATGATATAGCATTCATCTGTGCAAATTCTAAGAAAGACATATTTGAGACATTCCCTGGAACCATTTCTCCTGAAAGTATTAAACTCCCTCTATTCATAAATAATGAAAGGGATGTGCAATTTAATAAATGGTTTGCTTTGAATAGCAGATAATTGAAGTACTTACTGATTGAACTGTGAATGCTCAATCAATGTATAATAGTCATGATGTGCTCACAAAAAGTACTTTCTTTCTTTTCAGATATACTTGCGTTTTTTGGACTACGAAATGCAAAATTCAAATGAATGTAAAAGAAACTTTGTGGCTGTATATGATGGGAGTAGCTCAGTGGAAGATCTGAAAGCTAAATTTTGCAGCACCGTTGCTAATGATGTGATGCTGCGTACAGGACTTGGAGTAATCCGCATGTGGGCAGATGAAGGCAGCCGTACAAGCCGCTTCCAGATGCTCTTCACATCTTTCCAAGAACGTAAGGAAAACTATGCTTTGTGATCAATTCATGTACCGCTAAGGGTGTTTATTGTACCTTAAGATATTACGCTTCTAAATGGAATCCTTCCCAGTCAAATTGAAATGGGATATGTTATTCTGTTCCTTCTAGCTGGAAGGTTCCATTGTTTTCATTGCACCTCTTTATTGGGATCATTTTCTTCATTTAAAGTTTTGCACACAGCTTAACCTGAACTGTTGGTTTGATAATATATTATAGCATACCATATTCAGTAAGATAGTGGATATCACAAGGGGGATGTGTATAGTTCAGTAACAAATCGCCTATCAACTGCAGGTAGATCCATGATTTCAGCTTACATTGGACTATTGCATCCTGCACATCATGTTTTTGTTCTTAGAATAACGTAACCCTTTCAAATCCTTGGCATTTTCCAGTAGAGGTCCAATGCCCGACATAGCCGAACGTAGAAAAACATGGCCGTTGCTAGGGGTTTCCAAAATCTGACACATCGATCGGCACCGCCCCCCTGCTCCTCCACTGTGCCACATAATTTAGATGCTATGTGGGTGCATTTGGACTCACTGGTAGGGGCGCTGTTGCCGGATCCAGTCTATCAGCCTATTTAGATCAAAGTTAACCCCCTGCAAGCTTTGTTAGAGTGTACAATCACATGGGTAACCCGGACAAAGGATTGGAAAGGGTTAATGAATAAAATTAACAATGGCCAAAACACAGACATACCAAAACATTAAAACCACTGACAGTGGCAGTAAGTTGCATTATTTATCCCATATATTAAGCCAGGGTTGCCAACCGTATTTGTAATTATTCAGGGACAAATAACTGACAGGAAGATATCAGTTACACATATTGCAAATAGGAAAATATGAATGATATGCACATAATATTAGCAGGGGTATATCTGTGACCAACAGATATTGCCAGGCCTTCTGGCATCCTCTCACATCCCAAAACTTATTTATAAGCTTATTTGCTCCCCCCAAATTGGTCTTTTGCTGTAAAGTCAGGCAAGGCATACACTATTTGTTCTGTAATAGATTAGGTAAACAAATTATATTATTAATGGTCATATGCATATAATGCTGGCTTGCATGCAAATTTAATACAAGTTGTATCCAGCGTAAATTTAGGCAAATCACATGTACCATATTTTTCAAAATATAAGACGCAATTTTTCTCCACAAAAAATGGGGAGAAAAAGTCCTTGCTTCTTATAGTCCAAAGACAGGGAATCCCAGACATAAGATCGCTCGCTGATACAAACCGCTGACTTACCGCAATGCAGGAATTCCCTGGCTTGTTCCCCAACAGTCTCCTCCCCTCCCTGAGTAACATTAAATAGCGGCATCGTTGCTCACCTTCCAAGTGATTCCAGTGATGTGTGGTCCTCCGCCCCCGGCTGGCCTTCTCCGTATCTGGCTGGTCTCCTATGCTCCCGGCTCGTCTTCTCTCGCTCCCTGTATAAGATGGAATAGTGGCAGAGTGGCTCACTTCACCCGGCGCTTCCAGCGCTGGTGATCTGCACACATCTCCTCTTCCATGGGGCTTCCCCTAGTGAAGGCTAGTGAGGAGATGTCTGCAGATCGCTGGCGCTTAAATTGGTGAGCCGCATTGCCGCGATTTCATCTTATACTGGGAGCGGAGAAGACCAGTCGGGAGTGGAGGAGACCAGCCGGGGGCAGAGGCCCACCCAGTGCTAGAATCGCTTGGAAGGTGAGCAACACTGCTGCTATTTAATGTTACACAGGGAGCAGTGGAGACATGGGGGGCAGGGGGTACGGGGAGAGACACTGGAAGACCAGGAGGAGACACGGGGACAAGGAGGAGACACAAGGGGACCAGGAGGGGACACAGGGGGACCAGGAAGGGACACAGGGGGACGAGGAGGAGACACGGGGACAAGGAGGGGACACTGGTTCAGGAGGGGAAAAGGAGGGGACACAGGGGCCAGGAGAGGACACAGGGGAACCAAGAGGAGACACAGGGGGACAAGGAGGGGGCAAAGGGGGACCAGGAGGAGACACAGGGTGACAAGGAGGGGATACAGGGGGACAAGGAGGGGACACAGTGGGACAAGGAGGCGACACAGGGGGATATTAGGGGGCGAAGGAGGACACAGTGGGACACACTGGGGAAAGATGGGGGCACACAGGGGAAGCAAAGGAGGGCAGAAAGGGACACAAGTCACACACATTGGGGAAGAACATCTACAAGATGCTCCTGGAACATGGATGCACCAGGTTTAGTATATATTTGTTCCCTAGCTTTTGCCCTCTAAACCTAGGTGCGTCTTATATTCTGGAGCGTCTTATATTCCCAAAAATATGGCATTAATATATATGTAATGTATATGAAATTTCATCAACACCCTTCACCACTACCCCCAACCCTTGTCCCAGTTTGGGCCCAGAAAAATATGGTCGCTGTATTTAAATAGAGATGGCCTGAACCTCCGATTTTTGGTTCGTGGACCGCGAACGCGAACTTCCGAAAAAGTTCGGTTCGCGCAAACTTTCGCAAACTGCAATAGATAGGGAGGCCAACTTTGAAAACTAGAAACACTTATGCTGGCCACAAAAGTGATGGAAAAGATGTTTCAAGGGGTCTAACACCTGGAGGGAGGCTACGATAACGGTGCACTGATGCGCCGTTTAGGTCGCATCATGTACAGTATAGCAGGTGCGATGTTATCATGCGTGCACAAAGCTACTTAAGGGGCACTAAGTTCAGATAAGGCACACTACCTCAGATAAGGCACACTAACCTCAGATAAGGCACACTAACCTCAGATAAGGCACACTAACTCAGATAAGGCACACTAACCTCAGATAAGGCACACTAACCTCAGATAAGGCACACTAACCGCAGTGCAGCCAGAAAAATTAGGCAGGCATGTACACGCACCAGAAAAAATAGTATAGCGACCGCTGCTAGCAGCAGCCTTAAAAATTCAGGAATCCACCTGGAGTCCTGGACCCTGTTGGTGGTGGCGGAGAAGGCAGTCAAGCCACCTGCTGGCAGAGGTGCTGTGTGAGGAGCAACTTAGTCTTGGGGCAGGCAGTCACACGGCGTGCAGGCAGAGATGCTGTGTGTGGGGACTGACTTCGGGCGGGCAGTAGCCCTCTGGGATCCATACCTCATTCATTTTGATAAAGGTGGGGTACTGAACACTTTTTTGACTTAGGCAACTTCTCTTCTCAGTGACAATGCCTCCAGCTGCTCTGAAGGTCCTTTCTGACAGGACGCTTGAGGCAGGGCAAGACAGAAGTTGGATGGCAAATTGGGACAGCTCTGGCCACAGGTCAAGCCTGCACACCCAGTAGTCCAAGGGTTCATCGCTGCTCACAGTGTCTACATCCACACTTAAGGCCAGGTAGTCGGCTACCTGCCGGTCCAGGCATTGGTGGAGGGTGGATCCAGAATGGCTAAGGCGAGGTGTTGGACTAAAGAATGTCCGCATGTCCGACATCACCATGAGATCGCTGGAGCATTGTAACGATCGGTGAGGCACAGAGAGGATCTGATTACCGGTGATCTGCAGTATCACTGGGAATACAGATGTATACCAGATTATAAGTGACCTGCAGTATCACCGATAATCCGATATACCAGCTAACCTCTGTTCACCTGTGTAGAGTGTAGTGTTTAGGTGTAACAGTAACACTTTGAGGACAAGGCCCCAGTGCAGTCAGGAGTACTGCTCAGATTCCTTCCGCAGACCCGGACTCTCCAAGACGGGAGGAGTCGGGCTAACAGCAGGAAGGATTGTCTGAAAGTAACCCTCAGGAGGAAGGGTCGCTAACAGAGCGAGGAACCGCATCTAACGGTAAGGTCGGTTCTCGAGGTCGGACAAGCCAGGTCGTACACACACGGACAGATACAGTACCAGATCAGGAGACAAAGGCGGCGTCTAAGTACAGGCAGGGTTCGGCAACGGGGTATCAGATATATCGAGGTACAAAATCAGGAGGCAGAAGCAGAGTCTAGGGACGAGCTGGGGTTCGGCAACAGAGTATCAGAAATATCGAGGTGCCTGATCAGAGTTCAGGAGGATAGTCAGGCAAGCAGGAAGTCATAACAGATAATCACAATCAAACTAGTACTTTAAGCTATCAACAGAATCTAGCTAAGTGTAGGATTACAGCTCCAGCTGGTCCCGGCACACTTGCGGATCTGACTACGGATCTGGGTGCTCCCACGTAGGTGATCGCAATGCCAGACACCAGGGGAATGACCAGCTAGAAGTATATATACACATGTACCTCTCCAGCACCTCCCACAGTGCTGGACCAATTAGTAGTGGAGCCAGAGTCAGCTGACCAGCCTGGTCAGCTGACTACTTCTGGCTGTCATATAAACCCTGCGTGAGTGCGCGCGCGCGTCACTCTAAATCTAGAGGGACTACGTGTCCCAGCCACACCAGCCCCGCTCTGTGGTACCTCCGCAGCGGGGGCATGCGCTCTAACCGCCGCGTCCGACGCGGCGGTTTCTCCGCGCTCCGTTGAGCCCTGCACAGAGACAGCCGCCTCATACTGTGTGGTGCCACTATGCGCGGAAAGAGCCGCCTGCCGCTGGCTCATGGCGGCGGCTCTTCCGCGTTTTCTCACAAGCATCCTGTCCTTGCCTGCGTGGACATGAGAGAAGGATTACTGGCAGTGGTACCTTTATTGCGTTGTGCTGTGACATCACCCTTAAACGCATTGTAAAGCATAGTTGCCAGCTTGTTTTGCAAGTGCTGCATCCTTTCTGCCTTCATGTGATTTGGAAACATCTACGCCACTTTGTGCCTATACTTTGTGCCTATACCGAAGGTCTAGTAGTGTGGCCACCCAGTACAGCTCATTCCCCTTGAGTTTTTTTTTATGCGGGGGTCCCTCAACAGGCTGGATAGCATGAAAGACGCCATCTGCACAAAGTTGGATCCAGTACTATCCATCTCCTCTTGCTCTTCCTCAGTGACGTTAGGTAAGTACTCCTCCTCCCCCCAGCCACAAGCAATACCACGGGAACATTGAACAGCACAAACCCCCTGCTATGCCTGCTTCGGTTGTTCTTCTGCCGCCGCCTCCTCCTCCTCCTCCAAAGAAACACCTTCCTCATCATCTGAGTCTGACTCTTCTTCCCCACACAACTCTTCCTCCTCCTCCTCATCCCCCCTCTGTGATGCTGCAGGTGTTGAGGAAACTTCTGGTTCTGCTGAGAATTGATCCCACAATGCTTCCTCCTGTAACTGTTCCTGTTCATGCTCCTCCACAGCTTGATCCACCACTCTATGCACGGCACGCTCCAGGAAGTAAGCGTACGGGATCAAGTCGCTAATGGCGCCATTTACTGTGACCAGGTTGGTCACCTCCTCAAACGGCCGCATAAGCCTGCATGCATTTTGCATCAGTGTCCAGTTGTTGGGCCAGAAAATCCCCATCTCCCCAGAGTGCGTCCTTCTACTGTAGTTGTAGAGGTACTGGGTGACGGCTTTCTCCTGTTCTAGCAGGCGAGAGAACATAAGGAGGGTCGAATTCCAGCGAGTCGGGCTATCGCAAATCAGGCATCTCACCGGCAACTTGTTTCTCCGCTGAATATTGGCAAAGTGTGCCATGGCCGTGTAAGACCGCTTGAAATGCCCACACAACCTCCTGGCCTGCTTCAGGATGTCTTTGTAACGATTGCGGAATTATTTCCGTGGTCAGCGCACAAGATGCGCGCTGACACTGCGGAAATCCTCCACAAGCGTGTAATTTGAGAGAACCCAGCTATGGTGCTATGCACCTGTAGAGGGAGATTCCCACCGGCAGATGGAGCTGTGGAGTGCAGACGAACACAGCCTCTGCACAGCCACAGATGCCAGATGGGAATTGTACGAGTTGAAGCAATGCAGGGCTGGATAGCCCTAAAAGAGAGAGAGCATAGAGACAGAATGAATGTGTGTCCACCAATCTAGTCGCCACCCTGCGACGGTGAACACACATCAGCAGAAAAAAAGTATGAACACAATCGCAAGACTGGTGATTGCCAACAGTGACACAAGACCGAGCAGGACAGAGCACGAGAGTAGCAAGAAAGGCACAGCAAGCAACAACAATCAGAACATCAAGGAAAATAACAAACGCTAGCTAAATGCAAACACCGCACTCATTCGCAACAGCGAACGCGTTTAAGACACGATCACCACACGTTAGGCGCCCAGTGATAAGCGTGCCACCCTAACTAACCAATGAAATACAAACATGAAATAGAGAACGTGAACGCTTGTTAAACGGTTACCTCACCAAGCCTACAGCAAGCGTTCGTACCAGACAAGACAGACAGATGGGGCTACCAGTAGCAACCGCTGCTCTGGCTAGCACCCCTAAGGCAGAATACAGAAGGAACCACCTCTGCTACCGCTAGAGCGGATGCGATCCAGACAGACAAACAGATGGGGCTACCAGTAGCAACTGCTGCTCTGGTTAGCACCCCTAAGGCAGAATACGGAAGGAAGCACTGCCACTACCACTAGGACGAATGCAATCCAGACAGATGGAGCAGCCAGTAGCAACCGCAGCTCTGGCCTACACTCCCAGTCAGAGTACAGAACGATTTCCTGTCGACCGCCGCTGGCGACAAGACAATCGAGAAAGAGAGGCAGAACAAGGCAATACAGATAATACAACCTGACTGCACTAGAAGGGATGCCTAGTGCAGTCCCAAGGAATTACTCTAAGATAATCTTAGCAAACGATAGCAAGGCTGATACTCCAGGAGAGTTTGCAGGAACAAACCATCATGACCAGCAAGGAATTTAGGGAGCAAAAGGTATTTATACTGCAAGCCATAAAAGGAGCCAGCTAAGCAATTTGCATGACAAGTATATGCAAATTCCTCACCAGCAGAGCAACTCTGAAACTTGCAAAGTGAAGACAGGTCTCTTTTCCAGAGACCTGCAACACTCAGACCTAAAGGATGGACAAACAGCTGTCTGCCCGTGCAGACAGCTGAGCAGATCATTACAGTCTGCTAAGCCTGGGTACTTTGACACAAATCTTTGAATGACTAGATTCAGCACATGTGCCATGCAGGGTACATGTGTCAGCTTTCCCAAATTCAAAGCGGAAATGAGAATTCTGCCGTTGTCACACACCATGTTGCCGATCTCCAGCTGGTGCGGGGTCAGCCACTGATCCACCTGTTTTTTAAGAGCAGCCAGGAGAGCTGCTCAAGTGTGACTATCCGCTTTGAGGCAAGACATGTCTAAGATGGCGTGACACCGTCGTGCCTTGCATGCAGCATAGGCCCTGGGGAGCTGGGGCTTTGTAGCTGGAGAGGAGATCGCAGCATCAGCAGAGTTGAACTGCCACTCAGCCAAGGAGGAGGAGGATGACGACAGCGAAGAGGATGTAGCAGGAGGAGAGGAGGTGGCAGGAGGCCTGCCTGCAAGCCGTGGAGGTGTCACAAGTTGGTCCGCTGCACAGCCACGTACTCCCTGCTTGTTAGTGGTCACCAGGTTGACCCAATGGGCAGTGTAAATAATGTACCTGCCCTGACCGTGCTTGGCAGACCAGGCATCCGTGGTCAGGTGGACCCTTGACCAAACACTGTGTGCCAGAGATGACACCACTTGCCTCTCAACTTCATGGTACAGCTTGGGTATCACCTTTTTGGAGAAATAAATGCGGCCTGGTATCTTCCACTGCGGTGTCCCAATGGCCACAAATTTTCGGAAGGCCTGAGTCCACCAGCTGGTATGGTAACAGCTGGCGGGATAACAGTTCCGCCAAGCCAGCTGTGAGACGCCGGGCAAGGGGGTACTGGCAGACATTCTTTTTCCGCTCAAAGATTGCCCTCACAGACACCTTGGTGCTGCTGTGTGCAGAGGAGCAAGAACCGCTCAAGGTGAGAGGCGGAGTGGAGGAGGGAGGCTGTGATTGTGAAGGTGCAAGGGAGAAAGCTGCTGAAGAAGATGATGCACCTGACGGAAGAAGAGGAGAAGGATGGTGGCTTTGCTTTTGTGTGCTGCTTTTCTTCAGGTGGTCTTCCCATTGCAGTTTGTGCCTTTTCTGCATGTGCCTTTGTAAGGCAGTTGTCCCTACGTGGGTGTTGGCATTTCCACGGCTCAATTTTTGGAGGCAGAGAGAACAGATGGCATTGCTCTGATCTGAGGCAGACACATAAAAACATTTCCAAACCGCT
This sequence comes from Hyperolius riggenbachi, assembly GCF_040937935.1. NCBI lineage: Eukaryota > Metazoa > Chordata > Amphibia > Anura > Hyperoliidae > Hyperolius > Hyperolius riggenbachi. The sequence continues at coordinate 294,548,099 of NC_090650.1, forward strand.
GAGCCCCCCTGGGATGATGGCACTATGGTGGCATCAACAGCTGACGTTGAAGGGTATGTTGGCTGGCTTTGCATAGTTGGCGATACAGGGCACCGGACACTGGCACCAGCTGTTTCTGATGACGACCTCCTCCTGCTTCTTTCAGGAACTCGTCTCCTACTACTCCTCACTCGTTACGTCCATAGTGTCACCTAACTCAGACATATGAGGTGGTGTAACTTGCTTAGCGCCTTCATCTTGTTGTAACAGTAGTTGCTGTGAATCAGTTAATTCCCCACCAAATAACTCCTGCGATTGTCAAATGGAACAGATGTGGTGCTAGTAGTAGCGCTGGTGGCTGCGGAAGATGAGGTATTCTGTGTCAAATAGTCAACCACGTCCTGACAATCTTGGGAGTTGATGGGACGTGCCTTCTTCTGAGCACTGTACTTTGGTCCAGGGCCACACTAAATCACATCAGCACGACCTCAAACAGACCTGCCGGGTGGCCTTCCTCTGGGTCTTCCTCTGCCTCTACCTCTTTTGTCCATATCGAGGCGATGAAGTGAAAGGTATGCACTGACTTGACTAATACAATGTGCAGTCACACAGGTGCAGTTAACAGGTATGCACGGAGTGGTATATCACACTGCATGCACTCACGTAGGTAGGTGGGTGCACTGAACACAACAGGTAGGTATATGCAGTGATGGGTATTACAAATGTGCACCTGTCTCACACACACGTAACGTCAACAGGTACAGTGACTGGTGGTATTAAATATCACACTGTATGCGCTCACGTAGGTAGGTGGACAAACAGGTACTGGACAGGCACAGTGACACTGCGTGCGCTCACGTAGATAGGTGGGTAGGTGCACTGAAGTGAACAACAGGTATATGCAGTGATAGATGGGTATTATAATGTGCACCTTTCACACACAGAGAGGTACCGGACAGGCACAGTGACACTGCGTGCGCTCATGTAGGTAGGTGGGTGCACTGTGAACAACAGGTAGGCATATGCAGTGATAGGTATTATAATGTGCACATGTCACACACAGACAGGTACCGGACAGGCACAGTGACACTGCGTGCACTCACGTAGGTAGGTGGGTGCACTGTGAACAACAGGTAGGTATATGCAGTGATGGGTATTATAATGTGCACATGTCACACACAGACAGGTACCGGACAGACACAGTGACACTGCGTGCGCTCACATAGGTAGGTGGGTGCACTGAAGTGAACAACAGGTAGGTATATGCAGTGATGGGTATTATAATGCGCTCCAGGAGGGAGTGTAGCCTCATTGGCTACAATGTGCCTGCTGACTCTGATGTAGAGGGTCAAAGTTGACCCTAATGATGCACTATGGGGGCGAATCAAACTTCCGCAAACGTTCGCGGTTCTCCGCTGACGCGAACCACAGAAGTTCGCTGGGAACCGTTTGCTGGCAAACCGTTCGGGCCATCTCTATATTTAAAAGGCAGGTGCTGCTTGTCCATGAGCTCTTACCAATCTGTGTTTTGATAACTATGTGAGTCATCAGAATTTTGCTTGCAGCTTAATGACTTAGCATTGAAAATAAAATGACTAGGCCATGTCCTGTAATATGGATACAGATTCCTCTATCAGTCATTCACTTTCTATGCTGAATTGTGAGTAACTGTGCGTAACCTTCTAAAGAACTGCTTATTGTAGTTACTTATATGAAAACTGCTGAGTACATCTTTACCTGTAAAGGGTTGTTAATATATGACATGTGATTTTTCATCTTTTAGGCCCAAATTGCGCTGTTGTTCTGTTAATAAAGATGTGACAAAGCACGTTGTTAGTGCCACATCACATATTCTTGCCTGAATAGCTTTGTCAATGTTCAGGTGGTAAAAAAAAATCTATGCATTTCAATGAGGCTGCAGAAGAGCTTGAATTCAGCAGTAAGCATAAATCCCTTTACTCAGGAGGCAGACCTTTAATTACCTGCCAGCAATTGCAGTCTTTTTTATTCCTCTTTTCCACTGGTCATGCAGATCACATGATGTTTACAACATGTAAATTAGCAATGCTAAGATCGACATCTAGAGTAGAGATCGATACATTTTGCAGAATTTTATAAAGATTTAGGTATTTTATAATTTTTTTTTTTTTTTTTTTACAAATGTATCAAGTGTAAACCAGGCAGGATGAAGTGTAAACCAGGGTTTGCTTAATGCATTGGTTATATTAGTATTATTTACCTTTGTGCTACTTCCTGATACATGTGTTAATTGCACCATGTACACACAAAACCTTAATAATTATTATAAAATTAAAGTAAAGTAAGAGTAAATTGATTTTTTAGTGTCCAAGGAACATTTTCTTTATCATTCATTTACCTTGTAAATGTGCACAAAATAATAAGATCATCTGTTACCACTTCCCAAACAGAACTCATGCTGTATGATATCAGAATCTAACATTAGAACATTTCTATTTATTTGTTCTGTGGTTAGTTTATTTTTCGGTTGTTTTTTCTCCAGAAATTATTTTGTTCTTTGGTTTTACAGTTTATTTAATTTGACATTGATTTATTTTGTTTTGTACTTTTACCAAATCTTAATCATCTGTGTTCTGACATTTAAAATAATTTAATAGTCTTGTTCTTGTCTTTGTATTTTCAAATATAATAGCTTTGGAGGCCTGGTTGCATTTTGCTTGCTTATTTTATGAGTCTCAGTTACAAATGTACAAGCTGAAGAACAGTACATTGGCTGTATTAAGTCATAGTACCCAATCAAATTTAGGGGGCTATTTATAATGGAGCGTAACAAATGTTATTATGCTATTGAAAAAGTTGTGATTCGTTGTATCACCCATGCCATACATCATAACTCTCTGCATTATTAATTGTTCAACCTTAGGCTTCCTGCACACTGCATGCAATTCTGATTTCAATTTTTAATCGTTTTTTACATCTGATTCCGATTTTTTATCGTTACTGCATGCTGCATTTTTTCCTCCGTTTTTCTGTTGATTGCATTCAGGGAAAATCGGAATTGCAAATCAGAAACGGAATCAGAATAGCAAAACGGATTTGAAGTGTGCAGGGAGCCTTAAAGGTGTTAGATTTAAGTCTATAAGGCCACAGATATACGTTGGATTTATTGTGAGAGTACAGGAATTACAGGCATACCAGGGATAGTACAGGCAAAGATACCGGCCGGTATCCCTGGTATGCCTGCAATGCCTGTACTGTCACAATAAATCCTATGAGCAGAGCTGGTGCTCCATCTTTTTCATCTACAAAGCTACAATTGAACTGACTCCTCATGAGCACAACTCTATCAGGTGTGATATACAGGCCCTCCTATAGCCAGCATCTGGTGCCAACTTTTCTACATTCTACCAATTAGATAGATATACGTTGGATGTTATTTAAAGTGTACCCGAGCTAAAGCTCAGGTACAAAATTAGATTTTTGCCTAAAGAGAGGAAAGCCTCAGGATCCTATTGAGGCTTCCCTCAGTTCTCTGATGACGCCCCCCCCCCCCACTGTGTGGCCATGCAGTAGCCTCCATCAGTTCGGCCCCCTGATGCCCTCTCCATCAGTGCGGCCATGCAGCAGCCGCGCAAGCATGCCTGTGTATGCGCAGTAAGTCTGAGCCACTTGTTTACAACAGTGGAGAAGCGCAGCCCCAATGTGGAGAGGGGCGGCAGTGATTAATGGGCGGGACATCGGAGCACAGAGAGAATCCTCAATAGAATCCTGAGGCTTCCCTCTCTTTAGGCAAATACCGTGATTCAAGGGTGGTTTTCAAGTTTTTAGAGTTTTGTGCTTGTATATCCAACTGTACTGCAATACAAATATTTGTTTATTCTTTGTTTGAGCCATCATCCTAGTTGTACATATTGGTAGTAACATTCCTGTTGGGGGTATCCTATGGCTACAGGTACTTAAGTGACGAGTCAGTTTAAATAAATATGAGGGTCATCCACAAAGAAATTTGCTTTCTTATGCCGTGCAAGGTATGGAACGTATTCTTTCAGTGTAACTTAACTTGCATCTGTCAGGATAGTCTCTTTTCTGCCTGTGCCTCTTACCCATTGACTGCAGAATACCGGTAACTCTTTGTTCAGCAGCATTTACATGAAGCCTCCATCCTGAATCCCTCCGAACTCTTTGGTAAGCAGTGTAATGCTACTTCAACAAAGGGAATACAAATCTTGTAAAAAGATATGATAAATGTTTAAAGAAAGGAGGTTATTATGTGGAGAAATAATCAGAAGATATAGCTTATCTAAAATAAAATAAAATGTTTACTTAATTGATTAATTAAAAATGCCTGTGTTTCCAGATGACCCTTGTACAAATAAGCCGCGATCTACCAGTGCTTTATAGTTAGGTCGATAAGATGGTTGCTGTGAGCAATTTTTTTTTCCTTTCTATTCTTGTGAACAAGGCCTTATAAAATTAAAAAAAAAGTAGGCTGAGCGGATCAAGTAGCCTAAAAAACGTCGCTCCCTGCCGCTCCTGTGGGCCGCAATGGCCAACTTTCATGACCTCTGGGTCACGACGCTGCAAGGAGAGACTGTGCGTCTGTCACCAGCTTGCAGGGAGGGAAGTGGCAGGAGGCGTGGCTAGGAGAGAGAGCTGCCCAACAGCAGCTCTAGAGACCCTGTAGGAATGCCCCTGGAGGGTGTTTTGAACAGGGAATCCCTCTCCTCAATGTTTACCCTCGAGATAGTGACAAATATTGTCGCTAATCTCAGGGGGCTATAGCATGGCGGGGGGAGGGGGGGCACAGTGTGGGGCACAGAGTCATGTCATTAGGCAGAGAACCTGCGTCTGTGCCCTATCTGCCCCCCAAGAACTGCATCGGGTTCTCTTTAAGTTTGTCTAGTCATTGCTTGATTTGTTTTAGTAATATGTTTTATATATTAGAGAGTAAAACGTTCTGCATTGCTGTATTGAAGAGATTGACCTATGTTACTCACAGTTTCTCATAGCAGCCAGGAACTGAATGTCCCTTTCACCTTCTTGGTCTAGTTTCGGCTGATGGGTGTATATTTACAAAAGGAGCTTAAATTGCAAGCTGCAATAACTTGCGGCAAGGACGATTGATTAAACTGTATTTGTTTGTTTGCATTGTCAAGTGTTGATATTGATTTAAACATCAGTGTTCTCCATGTAAATTATTTATTTCAAAACAATGCACAAAACTGTACATCTGCAGTGTAATCGCACAAACAAAAAATGAATTTCAAAATCCTCAAACAAATGCTGCATTATGGTCAAACATTGCCATCTGCTGTACATGTCAGTAATTGCAGTGTTTGGGAGCTTCGTTACAATACATTGTACACCTCAAAATAAAATTAAAGCAGTTCAAAATATGATGGCCTGTATCATATATAAACGTTTCTTTCTAAATCTGTAACAGATAAAATTCAATAATAATTATTTTATGATTAGACAACATAGCTTAGACATAGCTCTAATCAAAGATGAGAGAAAATGCCGATATTCTTTTCGCATCAATTTTAGCGTAAATAATTTTAAATTCGTCCTTTGAGCGAAAATTACATCAAAAATAAGTTTGCGATTTTTCGCATATGCCACAAATTTTTGCATGAAAAATAAACGATTTTTCAAGTTTCCGGGGTAACAATAATATCTTCACGTTTGTGGTAAAAATAAAAAATTTTCATAAATTTTTGCTACATTGCGAAAATACTATTTATTTTTAGGAAAATATTCTCAAAATCGAAAATGCCATTTTCGATGTGAAAATTACTTTGGTGAAAATTTGTGGGCAACATTGGCTCTAATAATGATAATTATAATAATAATAATGATTTTTCGATTGTATTAAAGTAATGCTAATGAATAAACATACATTTTTATGGCTATTCTTTGTGTTATTCCATAATTTAGATTTTTTTGCAGTCTTGGTAGAGTTTTGAAGCAGTTTTCATACTTCAGCTTTGGTAGCAGATTTCGAAATACGTGAATTAAAATGACAAGGATAATGATAACAGCAATAATAGTAATACATTTTCTTTTGAGGTAGCACATTGGTTAGAGCAGCTCTGATGCCTTTTTCAACTTATCCCCCTGTATGTCTCCTGGGGAAGTGCTCTCCTTTATGCCATTTTTGTTTTTATTTTCCTTTTCCTTTATAGTGAAAAATATGAAGGAAGGTTCACACTTGTCTGTGTGGAAAACAAGAATGTTTTTCGCAAATAAACTGTTTGACACTGTGTGCATTCATGTGTGTTACAGTGCCTGGGTTTTGCCACAGCAGCTAATGCTTGTCAATGAGAAAATGGACACAGTGAGTGAAATTATGCTGCAATGCTGTGAGTTTTCTCCACTTGGGAACAATCCTATTAGCTTACACTGCCTTTAAACTGAGTCTAAAGCGAGTTAAAAAACAAACAGATACTCACCTAAGGAGAGGGAAGGCTTTTGGTCTTCTTAAGGTCCCTGTGTTCCACAACTGGCTTCCCTGTTAGTAGTCTCCGAGCGATGGGTTGGAGACTTCTCTCTCTTCCCCTGCCCAAGGCTTCAGCAGTCTTAGGGAGCCCAAGTGCTCCTGAAGACGAGTCAATCCGTACTGCGCATGGGTGAGAATGCATGCTCTTTGGGAGCACTCGGGTTCTGGAAGACTGCCAAAGCCTTGGGCAGCGAAAGAGAGAGCAGTCTCTGATCCATCAGTCAGAGACTGCTAGCAGGGAGCCAGTGGTAGAACGCACGGACTGTAGGAGTAACGGTAAGGCTCTATAGGACCCAGAGCCTTCCCTCTCCTTAGGTGAGTATCTGTTTTTTTTTTAACTCACTTCAGACTCCCTTTAAGTACAAATGTAAGTGCACATGCAGTAAAAGGTGCACAAGTGTGAACTCTGTCTTAAGGGGCCCATACACCTAACGATTTTCCCGCCGATATACAGCAGATTCGATCACTGTGATCGAATCTGCTGTGAAATCGTTGCGCAAATGCTGACAGACTGATCGATTTCCATCTGAAATCAATCGTTCCCGTCGATTGGCCCGTGCGGAAGATTTCGCTCAATCGCCAGCGGGTCGGGAGTGTGTCGATAACGGCGTCCGAATGCCTGACAATCGATGCTAGCGGCAATACATTACCTGCTCCGCCGGCGCGTATCCCCTCTGCGCGTATCCCCGCTGCTTCTTCTCAGCTGGGTTCCGTGTTCCGGCTGCCTTCACTTACTTCCTGTCCCGACAGGAAGTTTAAACAGTAGAGTGCCCTCTGCTGTTTAAACTTCCCCGGACAGAAAGAAGTGAAGTCAGCTGGAACCCGGAGCCCAGCAGGAGAAGGAGCAGCGGGGACAGAGGGGGACTCGTGCCGGCCAGAGCAGGTAATGTATAGCTGGCAGGGGCGGCGGCAGCGGCAGCTCCACAGATTGTGATCGGTTTCATGCTGAAATCGATTCACAATCTGTTTGCAGTAAAGGCAGACATACGATCCCTCTCTGATCAGATTCGATCAGAGAGGGATCTATCTGTTGGTCGATCTGATGGCAAATCGACCAGTGTATGGCCACCTTTAGACATTTGAGATTGAACAGAATTTTGTTTCAACCATGAAATAAGTACTCTTTGTTGTGTCGTCTACAATGAGGCCTGACCAGTAACACTGGTATTGCTACATTAGTAAAACACAAAGGGAGAGTATTTCTGTCACCCGAAGTAGGCCTAAGCAGGCCTGAAAAAACGAGAAAGCAATTAGAATAATACTACAACACAACAGGGGCAACAACTCCCAGCAGACCTGCAAAAAAATCTGTCTCTCTTTAAATTATATAAAAAAATCAGGATTAGCTCCACGTACTTGTAAATACACATTAAGGCACAAGGGTACAACTAGCCTCCTGTTTTACCTATGGAACCCACTCTTAGCCTTTGCTTCAATATCAGTTTGGCACTGACCTCAGCCTATTGTATAACTTGGCCATCATCTCAGCCTGTTCCATGACTGAGCTGTTTACTAAACCTCCCAAGTGCAAACTCATTTGTTCTCTGTCTCTGGCGGGGTAATCCCAGGTTTGCAACCTGGTGGCCAGTTTCAAAAAAGCAGAGGCACCACACTAGAGGCAACAGCCGATGGTCCCTTTGGGGAAGGTCATAGGTCACTTATAGACTCTATGTCCTTGGAAGCCTATGCCAATGACTGGTACTGGGGACAACAGGCTCAGTTCTAACAGTCAGCAACTGTGAGACAACATTTTGGCCTCAATTCACTAAGCTTATCTCCTGTCTTTAATAACGTTTGTATAGTTATCACCATGGTGATAAGGCATGTAGTATTCAGGAAACATATTACCTCAGGCAAACCTAAAGTTAACTCTTCTGTCCTTAAGTTAACCCTTCAATCCTTAAAATAACTCCAGAATTCTAAAGTTAAAGACAGGCTGTTAATTAGCTGCGTGTGAAAATAACTACAGAGGAGGTAACTTAACTACAGAGGAAGTAACTTAACTACAGAGGAGGTAACTTAAGGAATAAAGAGATAGGATAACTCTCTCACTGTGTGGTGGCAAGTTTTCTCCTGCCTGATTATCTCCAGCATGATCTTAGTGAATTGAGGCCATTGAGTTTTTATGCAGGGGTTTGCTCATTGCAAACTAAATGACCAACACAGTAATATATTATTTGTGCAGGAATCCCAAAAGCGTACAGGATCTGTAATAGTGTCTGTTTTACATAGCCATCACATAGATGTCAACATTAGATCACTCTCATTGCCTGGCATTATTCAGTGTGGCACAGTTGTCAGAGGTGGCAGCTAATGCATAACAATTTTTTTTTGTTATTTATCATTGTGTTGCCTGAAGTTTCATTTGAATGGATGGATAAGGAGTGATATGTCACCATAGAAGTAGATAACTGCATGCATCTCTGAAGCTTTTAAATTGCTAACTGAATACATTTAATTAGAATAAAATTAAACTGTTTTATCTTCACTTTGTGAGAAAACAGTTTGAAAGTTAAATATATTTTGGAACCAAGTGTGATGGCTGAGAATAAACATATGCTAATTAGCGTTACCTGGGAGGACATGGCTGGGGCTAGCAAATCATTGAATAATTTACACAGCTGCTGGGTAACTGGAACAGCTGCTACATGTTTTTTTTATTTGCTGATCCCACCTTCTACTTCCCTATTATGGTTATTGAACATATTAGAAGAATTTTGATTCTCCAGTAGTAACCAGTGAAAAAATATTATGTTGACTTATGTTCTCTGACACTTTCCTATTTATAAGGACTCCAAGCACCTCTCATGGGCATGCCGACTCTGACCAGTACTGCAACGTAATGCATACCTTTATGTAGCTTGTGTTCTCCTCTTTCATTTGATGCCTGAATCGCCATTCTACACCAAATAGTTTTTGTTCGCTTTCAATTTGAAAATCACGGCTGCCATCTTGGTTATGTTATAACTTCCGGGTCACCCTTGTCTTCTCTGTTAGAGAAGTGCAGCAGTGAATGAAGCAGGAAGAGGAAGTTACACGCTTGGCCATTGCTAGAGGCTCCTCCAGAGGGGTCATAGCACAGCTTTGTTGGAAGTCGTCTGCCTCAAAGGCATGCCCATGAGTGGTGCTCCAATTTTAGAAATGTCACTGCGCTCCTTTGGTCAGAACCAGCGTTGTTGCACCAATGGGTTTGGCGTGCAGAGACCACCCCTGGAGTCACAGGGAATCCACAGCAATCATCAAAGGTCCGCACCATCCAAAATTCAAGTTTCAAGTTTCTTTATTTATAGCTCTTGTAAAAAGACATGATTAAAAGCAATTCTGCATGATGATGACGCACAGGCGTTTCGATACTTCTTTCTCAAATCATTGCAGCATCTGACAATACATTACACACCACACACATCTTATATAGGTCTCGAGTGGACCTGATGGAAGACTTACGATTTGCATATTCATGAGTGAACTCTACCATAGGCTGTGAACACTATCTTTGAATTTTCACAAACAAATCATTAGACATAGTTAAAAACCCAATTTCCAACTTCAATTCACATTTCAAACATTTAAAACCACTCTCCAATGTCTCATCTGCTGTTTTTAGCTCCACGGGAGAAGATTATCATATTGTGGGACACTCACCCAATCACCAGTACGCCTACAACGTCCGCCTAAGACTACAAAAATACGCAATAAAATACGCATATACGCGTACGTCATAGCCAATCATAATCATGCCTACAACGTCCGCATAAAGACTGTTGACGCGTCGCATGCGTACATATGTACGCGTCCAGTCAAGACAAGCGTAAAAACGTCCACAAAGCGACACTTAACGCGTAAAAAACGCGAAAAAAACGCACAAAAAATGCAAAGGAACACGCAAAAAACGCGAAAAAGACGCGTAATCAAAAACGTAAAGTTCAAAAAAACGGCACATTGATTGAAAAATGTCTCCACACATGACAACCATCTCCCAACTAAACCTCCATCTATTCAACTCAAGATACGTTATATAATAAGTTTACAAATATCGTATTCACGATTTAACCCCTTGGGTTCCAAGGTATCAAGTCTTTTTATCCAGAAATACTCCCTTTTTAACAACTCCTTTAGTCTGTCACCTCCCCTCCTCTGCGGTGGCACCCCCTCCAAAACCTGTACCCTCAATTGGGACACACTGTGTCCAAATTTACAAAAATGCTCGGAAACAGTCAGTTCCAAATTCTTAGTCCTAATATTTGACTTGTGTGAAGCAATTCTGTCCCTGAGGCACTGGGTGGTTTGACCCACATATCCAGTGCCACAGGGACATTTCAACAAATAGACTACATATCTTGATTCACATGTATAGTATCCATTAATTTTAAATTTCGACCCTCTACTTGGATGTGTAAATGTGTCCCCTTTCACAATGTGACCACAGAGGTGGCACCCAAGACAGGGAAACGTTCCCCTCCTGGCAACCACCCCTGCAGTCTCCGTACCAATGTCCCCTCTAACCATCCTATCCCTCAGAGATGGTGCTCTTCTGAAGGACAGGAGTGGATGCACATGAAACTCACGTATTGTGGGCAATCCTTGTTTCAACATTGGCCAGTGTCTATTGACTATAGCACCTATTCTTTCTGACAATACATTGTAAGTAGTAACCAGTGGGATTCTTTCCCTAATATCTGCCCTTCCATTTCTCAGTATGGTTTTCTGTACCCCAAACCTTCCTCTGCAAGCTCTCATATCAAAATCTTTTTCCAAACATATAGCTGGATAGCCCCTGGCCAGAAATGTATATTTCATTTCTTTGTGGACGTTTTTACGCTTGTCTTGACTGGACGTGTACATATGTACGCATGCGACGCGTCAACAGTCTTTATGCGGACGTTGTAGGCATGATTATGATTGGCTATGACGTACGCGTATATGCGTATTTTATTGCGTATTTTTGTAGTCTTAGGCGGACGTTGTAGGCGTACTGGTGATTGGTTGAGTGTCCCACAATATGATAATCTTCTCCCGTGGAGCTAAAAACAGCAGATGAGACATTGGAGAGTGGTTTTAAATGTTTGAAATGTGAATTGAAGTTGGAAATTGGGTTTTTAACTATGTCTAATGATTTGTTTGTGAAAATTCAAAGATAGTGTTCACAGCCTATGGTAGAGTTCACTCATGAATATGCAAATCGTAAGTCTTCCATCAGGTCCACTCGAGACCTATATAAGATGTGTGTGGTGTGTAATGTATTGTCAGATGCTGCAATGATTTGAGAAAGAAGTATCGAAACGCCTGTGCGTCATCATCATGCAGAATTGCTTTTAATCATGTCTTTTTACAAGAGCTATAAATAAAGAAACTTGAAACTTGAATTTTGGATGGTGCGGACCTTTGATGATTACTGCGCTCCTTTGGTAACAGATATGACAGGGATTGCAGCAATGGAAAAGGTCACTTCACCTTTAAAAACAGTAAATGGGCAGGAATTACTGCGCTTCAATAACCCTTATGGAGGTTAATACCCTGTGAATAATCTTAAAAAGATGCACATAGTGCCAAGTATTGCTAAAGGCAGACTGTAATTTACACCACGTGCTGCACTCCTGGGGGTAGTGCCACCACCTTGGGAAAGATATAGCTCAAACTCCCCCTATGTGGCTCCACTCACCAGAAGCGCGTCTTGTCTCACTGCATATAAACATAAAGCCGGTCAGCCAAGGATGAGCTTCATTTTAAAACTAAATCCAGTATTTATTTGCTAAAACCGCCAGACAGGGGATCACACAGTAAAGCAGCACGCCCTGGCCGTGGAACACAGGGAGCACGTTACCCAATCACCCTCTTCCTTGTTATGACGTCATCACGTTCCTCAGGCTCCGCCCTACGCGTTTCATCACTGTCGTGACTCATTCAAGGGCTGGAGGACAGTGACTGACGTCTGGCTAAAAAGTGCATAACCTTGCCCCCTCCGCTCGCTGGTCCGCCCGCTTTACCGCCCTCTCTTGTCACTAGGTGACCAGGTAACGTGCTGACCTGTATATGCGCGGCATGCTGTACATATTTAATGACATCTACCTCTAAATACAAATCAGGATCTTTACAATTACATCACTACAATATGATTAGTGAACCACACTTAATTATATAATACCTATACAATCCCAATCGCAATAATAACATGACTAAACTATATTCATAAATCCAATACACTAGTGCAATCATATGCATAACTTTTATGTATAAATCACATATATATATTTACAACCCATATCCGTTACTTCATAACTATGAACTGTGCGCTGCAAAAAATGCGGCGCACAACACATAGCGTTCTTCTATCCCTATTCCCTCACACGCCTTAAAGTGACAGTGCATACTTCATAGATGTGCTAAATCACAATTACTGTGTAAATAAATATCAATACAAATATCCAAAAATAGAAAACTATAAAATACAAACAAAAAATATCAATACAAATATCCAAAAATAGAAAACTATAAAATACAAACATTACAATCATTGTGTAAAACCATTATTGTGAAACATTACAATGACTATTTGAGGTAGCATCAGATCATCCCATCACACAGTACAATTTATATATTCAGCCATTAGCAATGAAACAATTTATATCCAGCTCTATATTCAGACTTCTAGGGGATAATGTCCCTAACCTATGGATCCATTCAGTCTCTTTCTTACAGAGCTGTTGCAGCCTATTTGACCCGCACCAATGCATTGTAACAGTAAAAGAGTATCTCCCGTGGGACGGGAGATACAGACACTCCTGCAGCCAGTAGACACCTGAGGAGCAGGTGGCCTCCTGGCTGTGCAGAGACTATCTCTTTAAGAGGAGGAGATGGAGATAGTGAAGCAGCCAGGCATTCCCTGATAGAATAGGAATCAGACTGTACTGCATCCAAGGATTCCCTGATGGTATAGGAATCAGACTGTACTGAAGCCAAGGATTCCCTGATGGTATAGGAATCCGACTGCACTGCAAGGAGGACTCTCTGGGGAACAGGAGGTCCTTGCAGCCAACAGACACCTAGTAGATTAGTGTCAAAGATAATACAGATAGACTGATCACTCTAGGAATGAGTGACAGCCAGAACGGTCAGACAGGCCAGGTCGGCAACACACGAGCATATGAGGTACAGAGACAGAAGACTGATTCGGTAACCGGGTACAGGCAAGGTTTGGCAACTGGTAGACAGACAGGCAGAGGTACCGAATCAGAAAGCAAGAGAGAGGCCAGGAAGGCCAAAGGTCATAACAGATATTGACAAGTACAATCCTAGTCTGAGGTGTGAGGTCCTTGGTCTCGACACCCAGGATCTAGTCTGATAACTAACACAGTCTCCTAAGCTAGGGTGTGAGGTCCTTGGTCTCAACACCCTGGAACTGGTCTAAAGTATAACACAGAATAATGACACAGCAGTCCTAAGCTTGGGTGTGAGGTCCTTGGTCTCAACACCCTGGAACTAGTCTAAAGAATAACACAGAATAATGACACAGCAATCCTAAGCTTGGGTGTGAGGTCCTTGGTCTTAACACCCTGGAACTGGTCTAAAGTATAACACAGAATAATGACAGAGTAATCTGTCTAAGTGTGAATTCCCAGCTCCTGCTGGTTCTAACACACTGTAAGATCTGACTGAGGTCTGAGTGCTTACACGTAAGTATTCGCAACGGCAGACAACCGGCAACTGAGCCACAAGTGCTATATATACACTACAGCGCTCCGCAGCGCCGCCCACACCACTCAGCCAATCAGGAGTCCTGCAGGAATCAGCTGATCATCCTGTGTGCACTAGCAGGCTCTGTGAGCACTAGCAGGCTCAGGCGAACCAGACCTATGTTGCTGCGCGGAAACCGCCGGCATGAACGCGGAGACCGCCGCCCCGCCGCCAGACCACGCGGCGGCATCTCCGCCATTCATTACACATATACAGCACTTTCTGCAAAGGTAATATCCCGGTCTTTGCCAGGGATTACTCACCCTAGCTGGGGGTTCAACACAACTAGGGACCAAAATGTCCCTCAGATTCGGGGCCCTTCTATATATGAACCTGGGTATAGATGGTATGACCCTATTGAGCTGAGTATCCTGTTGTAATACATGCCAGTACTTCCGAAATACACCTTCCACCTGTTTATTTTGGATATTGAAAGTGGAAATGAAAGAAAGGGGGGCGGCTCCACCTCTCTCCCCCCACCTCTTCCCAATAATTGATCTCTATTCATTTCTGCCACCTCATTTTCAACTTCATATATCATATGGAGTTGATACCGCTTCTCAATAAACCTCTGTGATAAAACGCGTGCCTGCTCCTGATAATCCTTCAGACTAGAACAGTTTCTCCTAACCCTCTGGAACTGCCCCTTTGCACTGCCCCAATCCACCTAGGGTGGTGACAACTTACAGTTGGTATAAAACCATTTTGGTCCGTTTTTTTTAAAAAACAACATGTTGACAACCTTCCCCCTTCCTTAAATATGGTAAGATCCAGGAAGTTAACCCTGGAACTACTTACCTCCACCTCCAACACGATGTTGGGATATATGGAGTTGGCTCTTTCTAGAAAGCAACCCCACTCCTCTTCTGATCCATTCCATAGTATCATGAGATCATCAATAAACCTCCACCACTCAATTATTCTATCAGGGCAGATCTGGATGGCCAACTCCTTCCACTCAGCCATGTAAATATTTGCCAAGGAAGGCGCGAATGGCACTCCCATCGCGCAATCCTTGATTTGTACATAATACTCACCTCTATGCCAGAAGTAGTTCCTAGATAGAGCAAAGCTCAAGAGTTCAATGAGAAACTCTATGTGTCTGACTTGCAGCATGCCATCCTTCCCCAAAGCCCTCCTAACTGCTCCCACGCCCGCCTTAGGCGGTAGCCATGCTTAAACACTAGATCTCCTAGGACTTGAAAGCATTTAGCAGAGAACTGAAAATAAACGCTTCTCACTCTGTTCACTGCCAATATAACTTATATACTGTCCTTAGCTGATCTATCTATCTATCTATCTATCTATCTATCTATCTATCTATCTATCTATCTATCTATCTATCTATCTATCTATTCATCTATCTATCTATATACTGTATATACTGTCTGTCCTTGTATTGTTTTGTATGTGTCTGCTAAGCAACTGCCAAGTCACATTCCTTGGAAGTGCAAACTTATTTGGCCAAATAAATCGTTTCTGATTCTGAAAGGGAACTATTTTCCCATTCACTGATCTGCCTGCTAATGGGTGGTGAAGAGAATGCATGCGGGAGTGTGTTTAAACGCAGAGCAGGGACAAGGTCCTCTAGCACCCAAGGCTGAGACACCAAAGTGCGCCCCTCCATCCCTCCCACCCCAGCTGTCACACACTGATTGCTATTAGACTAAGAGGGCCACAGGGCCCACAACCTCCCCAACACCTTAATATCTAGTTATCTGGCTTTCAGTCACTGCTATGTATACCCTTTTCTTATTTCTTTCTGCTTCATACACAATTAGGAATGACAGCTGAATGATTTGTGCGCCCCCTCCTACACTGCGCCTTGAGGCTGGAGCCTCTCCAGCCTATGCCTCGGCCCGGCCCTGTTTAAACGCTTGCGGTAGGTGATTGCGGCAGAAGACAAATATCTACGTCCCTAGGCAGGAAACATTACCAGTTGCCTGCCATCCTGCTGATCTCTTTGGCTACAGTGGTGGCTGAATCACACACCTGAAATAAGCATGCAGCTAATCCACTCTGAGTTCAGTCAGAGCACCTGATCTGCTTGCTCGTTAGGGGGCTGTGGGCGGCTAAAAGTATTAGAGACACAGGATCAGCAGGACAGTCAGGCAACTGGTATTATTTGAAAAGGAAAAATCCATGTCCTCCTCAGTTTAGGTTCCCTTTAAATCAGAAATATAAAATGAAAGTGACATAATGCACACATCATATGGAAATGTCATGGTTATTATGTTATTTATCATAAATCTGAATCTGCGGTCAAACATTACAACTCGTTTTCAAGCTGATAAACTTAAAAAAATGAAAATGGCCACATTTAATCATAACTGTTGGTAAGGCACCAGATTACTTTTCACCTAGTCAGTCAAGATAATGCTCCTGCATTAGGAAGTTTAGTGTCTATTTCCTCCCTTTTTGTTCCTAGATCCTGGTTTTATGTGTTGTGGAGTGGTGTTATGACTGTCAAGTTGTGTTTTAATGGCCTATAAATAAGCTTATCCTCTAGGCTCCTTAATGTGATCTTATACTTAAATGTACATACAATTGTTTCAAGTAAGGTCTTGACCAATAATGCAATGTACCTGCATTATTTATTTTACCTTTTTTTAAGCTATCACAAGGTCAACCCCAGTATGTACTAATATACTGAGCTTATGCTGATAGTGAACAAGTTTCAACCCTGTGGGAATGATGTGATTTGAAGCATTTCACATTGCTTCTATTGGATAAACTTTTAACCCTCCTGAGCTTGGAGGATATCTCAGCCCCTGGTGAGGCGATTCGCCCTATTTAAAGTGCTGTACGCGCAGCTAGCACTTTGATAGCCGTGCGTACAGCTCCTTGATCGCTGCCGCTGCGCGGCAATCGCCCGCACGCAGCGGTGGAAGAGGGCCCCCCCCTGCCAGAGCCATGCGCTGCCCGGACCAATGACTTCCTGCCAGCGCTGAGGGCTGGATCGGAGGCGTCTGACGTCAGGACGTCAGCTGACGTCCATGACGTCATTCCGATCGTCGCCATGGCGACAGGAAAAGCCAAACAGGGGAACGCGTTATATACGCTTTCCCCTGTTTGCTATTGATGCTGGCGACGATCACACTAGAGGGACACATGCGCCCTCTAGTGTTGTTTCATGTAGCTACCACTCTAGGTATGTTTACATGAAACAAAGAATAAATAAAAAAAAAATTTCTGCCTATCTGGCAGAATGAATTAACTGCCAGGAGGGTTAAACAAAATGATCACTGTATGAGCCGCTGATATGTAGGGTGCAAAGATAAAGGAACAAAGGGTATTTTGATGCAAGGATACGTATTACCAAAGTGACTTCAAAAGATCAGATCCTTAATTTCCCAAATTAAGTTGGCTGCTAGACATAAGGGACATCTGTGCAAACATGCACATCTCCATTACAACAAAAATATTGGATTGGATGACAATATTTATTGGATTGGATTTGTTGGCCTGTATGTAGCTAAAGACATTGCAGTAGTGATTCTGTTTTGTCATCAGAATTGCAAAATTTAGCTTCTTGTAAAAGGTTAATAAAATTGGAAATCTAATTATTAACAGATTTCTATCAAAGTTTGAAAAACTTACAAAAATGAATCTGTTGATGTCTTGAACTTTTCTATGTGAGGAAAACTATTAAAGTAAACCTGAGACAAAGGAAAAAGTTGGCTTGTACTTACCTGGGGCTTCTTCCAGTCCCATGTAGCCAGTTAGGTCCCTCTGTGTCCTCCAGCACCTCTCCAATGTTTCACTGTCACCCCTATTAAAGTTTGGCATCCGTCTGGGTCACAGGCTACTTACCATGTATTCATGGTCCTGGCTGTACGCCTCCTTGACCATGCTCCCAGGGCCTGGAGTGTTCTGTGCATGTGCAGTTAGTTAAGACTTGTAACTGCATGTGCACAGAATGCGCCTAGCCTTGGCACTGAGTAGGCATTAGGCCGGGATTGTGCATGTGCACTGGCCTGTGGTCCATCTTGGTTGCAGTCTTTAACCACTTGCCGACCGCGCACTCATACCGCGCGTCGGCAAAGTGGCAGCTGCAGGACCAGCGACGCAGTATTGCGTCGCCAGCTGCAGGCTGATTAATCAGGAAGCAGCCGCTCGGGCGAGTGGCTGCTTCCTGTCAATTCACGGCGGGGGGCTCCGTGAATAAATGTAAACACAAGCGGAAATAATCCGCTTTGTTTACATTTGTAAGGCGCTGCAGCGCCGTAAGGCAGATCGGCGATCCCCGGCCAATCAGCGGCCGGGGATCGCCGCCATGTGACAGGGGACGTCCCGTCACTGGCTGCACAGGACGGATAGCGTCCTGTGCAGCCCTGATCTCCGGGGGGGAGGAGCAGGTAGGAGAGGGAGGGGGGAATTTCGCCGCGGAGGGGGGCTTTGAGCTGCCCCCCCCCCGCCAGCCACATGCAGGCATGAGAGATCAGACCCCCCCAGCACATCATCCCCCTAGTGGGGAAAAAAGGGGGGTGATCTGATCTCTCTGCCTGCTACATGATCTGTGCTGGGGGCTGCAGAGCCCACCCAGCACAGATCACTCAGCACAGCGCTGGTCCTTAAGGGGGGGTAAAGGGTGGGTCCTCAAGTGGTTAATGGGTATGACAGCTGAACAGTAGAAGGGCACTGTTTAGACACTAAAGGACCTAACAGACTATGGCCTCAATTCACTAAGATCATGCTGGAGATAATAAGGCAAGAGAAAACTTACCTCCACACAGTGAGAGAGTTATCTTATCTCTCCATTCCTTAAGTTACCTCCTCTGTAGTTAAATTACCTCCTCTGTAGTTAAGTTACCTCCTCTGTAGTTAAGTTACCTCCTCTGTAGTTATTTTCTCACGCAGTTAATTAACCTGTCTTTAACTCTGGAGTTATTTTAAGGATTGAAGAGCTAACTTAAAGACAGAAGAGTTAACTTTAGGTTTGCCTGAGGTAAAATGTTTCCTGAGTACTACATGCCTCGTCACCATGGTGATAACTAGAGAAACGTTATTAAAGACAGGAGATAAGCTTAGTGAATTGAGGCCAATGTGGGGCTGGAGGAAAGACCAGGTAAGTAATAGCCATCCTCTATCTCAGGTTTACTTTAAGCATTATTTAAAACATTAGCATGTTGATATATATATATATATATATATATATATATATATATATATATATATATATATATATATATATATATACACACCACACACCTGAATTGCCTATTTTAATTGATATATTTACTGTCTATTTCTTTTTTATTGTAGCCCCATGTGAAGCAAATTCATTTTTTTGTCATAGTAATATGTGCATTAATAATACATTGGTCTGCAACGGAGTTCAGAACTGTGTGTACCCTTGGGATGAAAACCACTGCAAAGGTAATAAAAAGGATCTAAATGGACTGAACCAAGTCATCAATTTGCATGATATACAATGATTAATCACTTCATATTTAAATTGGAATGCATGACTTCATAAATTGGAAGAGGTACTTTTGTCCTTCAGGAATATGTCTTAATTAGCAGCGTAATGGTAAATCTATCATGTCTTTGAATCCACTGCAAATAGTACCACGCTGGCGTTGTAACCTTGCAGCTGTAAAGAGGTTTACATCAGACAAATGTCTGCAGTGTTTACTGACCACATCCATTTATTTTTATAAGCATTTTATCTAAACCTTGTATTTTCATATTAATGATTTTATTTTCTGGTGATTAATTTAAAGAGACACTGAAGCGGGAAAAAAAATGATATAATGATTTGTATCTGTAGTACAGCTAAGAAATAAAACATTAGGATCAGATACATAAGTCTAATTGTTTCCAGTACAGGAAGTGTTAAGAAACTCCAGTTGTTATCTCTATGCAAAAAAGCCATTAAGCTCCACGACTTTCAAAGTGGCAGAGAGGTCTGTCTTCTGAAGTTTATTATCTCAACTGTCAGTGAAGAATTTTCTTTTTCTCTGCCAGAGGACGGGTCAATAGTTCACAAGACTGCTCTGAAGAATCATTTAGAATGCTGAGTAAACTGCAAATATTAAAGAATGATGCAAAGTTATAAAACACACTATATAACTGAAAATAAAAATATGAGAATATTTTCTTTGCTACTAATCTTCTAGTAATTATCCGTACTACACAACCAATTCATTATATCATTTTTTTTTCGCTTCAGTGTCTCTTTAAGGGAGGATATTTTGAACAGACCATTAAACAGCAATGAAACCCTAGTAAGGATTATAATCTGTTTAGTCTGTTATTAATAACAGTTAGTTAACTTACAATAATATATTTAGTTTACCAAAATGTATTTATTGCATGAATAAGCATGTACAATTTAGATGAGTTTGGAAAAAACCATATCACTATAGTACACAAAGGTCATACTAGTATCAAAGTGAACAATTGACGGAAGAAACCATCAATTGTATATGAAGTTATAACGTGTTTTCTCGAGCAGCATTAGAGAATAGGGATGCTCATTCAGATTCCACGGAAATGCAATTTCCGAAATTCCGATCGTAAATTGCATTTCCGCATCGGAATGCGGAAATCGGTAATGCAAGTGTGCTAGGCGGAAATTCCGCCCGACTTTAACATCGATTTTCTCAAAAACTATAAGGTCTTTTTGAAAACTTTTTTTGCATCTTGTTCAGGAGATTCTGCTTAATAAACCCTGAAAATTTGGTGTTTCTAGGACTTAGGGGGGATTTGCTATTAACTGCTAAAGTCGGCGGATTTTTACTGTAATGTAAAATGCAGAAAATCCGCATCTGCCTATTTTCTGCATTTACATTACAGTAAAAATCTGCCGACTTTAGCGGTTAATAGCAAAGCCCCTGTAAGTCCTAGAAACACCAAATTTTCAGGGTTTATTAAGCAGGATCTCCTGAACAAGATGCGAAAAAAAGTTTTCAAAAAGACCTTATAGTTTTTGAGAAAATCGATGTTAAAGTCGGGCGGAATTTCCGCGATTTCCTGCGGAAATTCCGCATTGGAATGCGGAAATTGGTAGCGGAAAGCGGAATCGGTATTTGGCAATGTCGGAATGCGGATTTACCGCGGAATCGGAAATTGGCATTTCCGACCATCCCTATTAGAGAAGTATAAAATGAAAAATCATGCAATGTCTAACAACAAAATGCTAAAGCATAAATTGAATCCAAAAACAACACACGAAAAAAAAACCAACCCTAAAAAGCCCACGTAAACTGTTTAAATTCCTTAACTAGTGTAATGCAAACCCGACATTATATTCCAGTGGTAAGCTGTTTATACTGGAAAACTAGAGCATATATATTTTACAGAAATTCTCCTGGGATGGAGATCATTAAAGCAGAGTTCCTCAACCCTGTCCTCAAGGCCCACCAACAGTGCATGTTTTGTAGAAATCCACAGAAGAAGTTAATTAGCTCTACTGAGACACTAATTGCCTCACCTGTGTACGTTTGTGCTTTTATGCAAAACATGCACTGTTGGTGGGCCTTGAGGATAGGGTTGAGGACCTCTGTTAAAGAACAGGAAACAATTGGCCCAATTTAGTTCTCAAGTCATAATCGCTGGTGTTAAGTGCTAGTGGCTATTTACCACGTGCAGTTTGAGAATTGTATTAATCAATTAACATTGCAACACTGGGCAAAATTATTTAGATTTTTTTTCCTCATTGAAATTTCTTTTCAGGTACATTCACAGTGTGACCATGCGTTGTAGCGCAATGTTAAAGAGGAGCTGTCAGCCATACTATCTCAGAAAAAAGCAAAACACATATATAAGTAGATAAATCATTGCTCTGCTTACATAACATATGTATTGCTGTGTCCACGTTTTTATTTATTTATTTTTTTAAAGAGAATTTTTATTGGTTTTTACAAATACAAATACAAACGTTCTCCAGTATACAGTCCCTTCTCCTCCCCAATGAACCCTCCCCCCTCCCTAAACTCCCAGGACCCTTAACATTACATCTGGCAAATATCACATTTATAGGCATCTCTACACACATACTTATATCACAGGTTGACTTCACAACTTCAGTTTCTATGGATTTGCAGTAAAAGAGAGTAGACTTTACAAATATAGATCTGAAACACTGATTGTAATGTCCAAATCTGGAGTGACAGTGTCACAGTTCTCAGTCCATAGACTCCAGACCTTTTCAAATTTTGCCGGATGACCCTTTGTTTGATATGTGAGATTATACAGAGGTACATTTTGATTAACCAAGGTTTTAAAATCACCTATCGTGGGAGAAATAGGTGTTTTCCACTTTAGTAGTAGGGATTTTCTGGCATAAAAAAAGGCTAACCTAAGAAATACCTGCTTGTGTTTACTACACTTTGCGTTATCGATAATACCCAACATAGCAGCCTTGAAAGACAGATCGACCGGGCGTCGCAGCACCTTGGCCAGGAATTGTGTTATAGTTTTCCAGAATTCTTGGACTGGAGGGTAGTTCCAAGTACAATGTATAAAATCTGCCCCCAGGAGCCCACATTTATAGCAAGCTGAGCTGCCGTCCCGACTCATTTTAGATAGTCTAGCAGGGGTATAGTACGTCTGATGGAACCATTTTATTTGTATTAGTTTGTCATTAGCGCTTATAACTGTGGAGATATATTGTGACTCAAATTCTGCCCACTCTGAATCTGAGAATGTGCAAAATTCGGTCTGCCATTTTAGTTTAGCTTTTTCATATCTATGAAAGCCATATTTTTGTGTTAGAGTAGCATAGTATCTCGAGATTTGCTTCGTCTGATCTTTATTCAGTACCATCCGCTCCAGTTCTGAGGAGTCAACACGTACCCCAGATAAACCCCACTGTACCCTTACAGCATCCCGAAGCTGGAAGTAATAAAACAGCGAATGTCTTGGTAAGCCACATTCTGATTTAAATGTAGCAAATGATTTAAAGTTACCGTCTACAAAAACATGGTTAGCATATTTTATCCCATATCTAACCCAAAGCTGGTAGCTATCCAGTTTTAAAAGCTCAGGGAGTCTCGGATTCACCCAAAGAGGCGTACTAGGGGAGATGACATTATCTGAATGGGGGAACAGCTTAGATGCTGCACGATAAATTTTGACTGATGTGTTAATAAGAGTGGAGCCTTCCATGTGAGGGGCTATTCCCCTATAAATTACATTGCTCAAAGCTTCATATGATGTGGCAATATCAGCCTCCAGGTTTATAGACGCATCTCCTCTGTCTGCACTCATCCATTTCTGAATATATGTTAACTGAGCGGCTAGATAGTATAAGTAGAAATTGGGTAGGGCCAGACCTCCAAATGTTGTTGGCAAACGTAGTGTGCTTAGTGCTAAACGTGGCATTGAGCCCCCCCATATATAGCTAGATATCATTGAGTCAACATGTTTGAAGAAACTTTTAGGAATTTGCACGTTTTTATTTTAGTGATTTTCTACAGAGAAACATCCTTCTTAGCTTTTCCCATTTTAACTGTGGCTATTTTGAAGCCAATCCAGATGTCAATTCCTCCCTTACTCTCCTCTGCCTGATTGTGTATGCATTGACCGCCCTCCACCATTAAAAGGCATTTTATTCATTGAATAGTAAAGAGGCCCGCCCGTTAAAAAACGGGCGCTAGGTCACAGCCGCTACCCCCCGCAATGCGCGCACATAAGTGTCCCTCTTGTTCGTTCCCCACCACTGTCTGAAGTATATGCAAATAGGGAGCTGCTTGCTTGGCAGTTGGAAAAAGCTGTTATTTCCCACAATGCAATAAGAAATTCTGTGAACTACACACAGCAAACTGTCAGATTCAGCCCTGTGTCCTTACTGCCCTGGCTGCGCACATGCTCGGTACTAAAAAGCCAGGGACACACAACCATTCAGTTGATGACGCAGGGACACCTGCATTTTATTGTATAGGATTGGTGTAAAAAATATCACTTAAGAGGAAACATAGGAAAAAAGTTAATAGTATATGGTCCAGAGTGCTCATCTCAGAAACGTACTTTTTGCAAATTGCAGTAGTGCAAATCCTGGCCCTGGAGTAGAGTGCATTAACTAAACAATAGAAATATATATGCATGCTTAGGAAGGGGAACTGGTGCTGGCAGGGAGCTCCCCCGAATGGACATACCACAAATGAGGGGCACTGTAAATCTATCACTTTATTGAACACGTGCAATTAATAATGACAGCACTATAATTGGGGCACTATGTTTCAGAGACCATAATAATGGTGGCACAATGAAGGGTCTGATATGGAGGAGGTGAGGAGACCATAATGAGGGCAGAATTAAGATGGAACTATAAAGGCTGGTTAACACTATGAGAATTTTGAGCTGTAAAAGCACCTGTGTAAGGGTCCTTT
Source organism: Hyperolius riggenbachi (assembly GCF_040937935.1). Taxonomy (NCBI): domain Eukaryota; kingdom Metazoa; phylum Chordata; class Amphibia; order Anura; family Hyperoliidae; genus Hyperolius; species Hyperolius riggenbachi. The sequence goes on from NC_090650.1 coordinate 294,572,624, forward strand.
TACACTTAATCAGTTGCTATCAGTTAAAACAGAAAGAAAACTGATTTTCAAAGTAAGTCCCATGTTTTCCTATGGCACCTTTCACACTTAATGCGTTTTATCTGAAATCTTCTTCCCAATGCACTGCTATTGAAAAAACGCGTACTAATGCACACTAACGCACACCAACTGATTAAGTGTAAAAGGGGCCTAATGAAATTCTATGTGAGTGTTCTCACATGAGTGATGAGCTTGCTTTCCAATCGCAAATGCGGATCTTGAACCATTTTCCGAGCAATTGCATTCAATGCAAAGTATAGGAAAAATCGTAAATTAATTTAAAAGCACTGTAAACAGCGATTTTATGAGCGTTTTTCAGTTCATTCAGTTCCAGGTCATAGACTGCACTACCTGTTTGTCTGCACACACAAAATCATAAATTGCAAAACAAAACACATACAAAATCGTTAGCAAACACCCCCCCCCCCCGCAATTTACAAAAAAACCTTCCGGTAATCGCTTCGCAAAATCACTCAAAAAAGCACCTAGCGCTTGCGATTTGTAGTGTGAACTAGGCCTTAAGACAAACATGTTAAATTCCAGCCCGCAAGTTAAATTTGGCCCCCAAATGGTTTGAACTGTTTAGGGCAGGGTGGAGGCCACTTAACCACCAGGGAACTGTTAAGGAGAGGGAGGAGGACCTCTAGACACCGGGGAACTCTATAGGGGTTGAAGGGATACATTAGACAGCAGGAACTTTATAAGGGAGGAAAGTGGCCAGTAGACATTGAGGTTGGCCCTCGACTAGGTCCCAGTGTTTAATTTCCGCCCACTTTGGATTTAAGTTTGACACATCTGCCTTAAGGGGACAGTAAAATGGGATGAAGAAGATTATATTCCCATGGTTTACTTTACAATCAAGTAGTCCAACTGGGTCTTCTGGGGCTCATACTAGCTCACTTTCAGAATACAGTACTTCAGAACTGAGTGTTAGGTTTCCGAGGATATAACTAAAGTGATTACAGAGTTGCGTTTAGCCACTGAAATCATTGGGATGGCTTTCCTGCAATACATGCAGAATTTGTCACTTTAATTATTTAAACCCACTAATTGTTTTTGCTTTTCAGAAAAACGAAAATCAAACCTTTTGGACCAGCTTACCAATACTGGTGGAACAGTCATTGGGGTGTCCTCTTGCATTGTTATCATCCTCATTATAATATCAGTCATAGTACAAATCAAGCAGCCTCGTAAAAAGTACGTCCAAAGGAAAGCAGACTTTGACCAAACAGTATTTCAGGAGGTATTTGAACCTCCTCATTATGAATTATGCACTCTTAGAGGTACGGGAGCTGGAGCTGACATTGCCGATGTCACCGAGGATTTTGAAAATTACCATAAGTTACGAAGATCATCTTCAAAATGTATTCATGACCATCACTGTGGATCACTGACTAGCATTAAGGGCAGCCGTAGTAACCTTAGTACAAGAGAGCCTACTATACTAACAGATCCTCCAAACCCTCCTGCAAAGCCCAGTTTACAGCCTATGAACAGAAGAAACATTCTGGTAATGAAGCATAGTTATTCGCAGGATGCAGCAGACACATGCGACATTGATGAAATTGAAGAAGTCCCCACCACAAGCCACCGGCTATCAAGACATGACAAATCTGTCCAGCGGTCAGTATCATTACATTTTTGATGAAGACTTTTATGTAAGGACTTGCTGTTATCTCCAGATTTTCTCTTAATATCTTTTTTTTTATGTTTCATCATTTTCGTTTACGTCACCTTAAGATCCTTTTTCCACCTTTTTTGTTACTCTGATGTAAGACAGCTACCTTAAAACAATTTCAATTTATGATAAGCACATAACTAGACTTATGGGAAAATCACGTTTCCCTTACTTACATTTTCTGCAAAAATGGCAACAGAAAAATTACATATACATATCATAGCACTTTAACTTATTATGTTAATGCAGAATGATTATATTTCTACATATATGGACGTATATGTTTTAATAACAGTGCTTGCCATGTTCTTACATGCATGCAGTGCCATACTAGCATATGCTGTATGAGACTTTATATTTTTTTGCTGCATAGGTTTATGAACTATAACTATATATTGCACATTTATCTGTTTTATAAGACAATAAAAAACTAGCAGGACTTTTTGATGTATATATATATTTTTATTAAATGTAATGCGTACTGAATGCCTATGCATTAGAACTCTTGACATTATCAGGGTGAAAACCCTTCCATGAGCCATTGGATGTTATAGCACTCTTTTGTATGTTTTCTGTGTTTGAAGTGCATGCATATTTGTGCTTTTGTGTTTGTTCATGCACACTACATACTTTCTTTGCACATTAAACTCACTTATCTCTAAAAACTTTTCTCTTCTTTTAGTGTGTTGCATGCCAGTGTGTTTTGTGCTGTGTGATTTCTTAATTAAAAAAAAATATTTTAATGTAATCTGATATGCAAACAATTTGAGTGAAATAGCCGTAACATTCCAGGTTCTGCCTGATTGGGTCTCTAAACAAACATGAAACTGAATACAACACAACTAGGGTATGAGAAGCAACTTAACGGTAAGTACTTTAAACTTGTATGTCTTAATTCATTGCATAATTACTGTAATTAATGCTACTAAAAGAATGCTAATATTGAAAGGTGGGCATACATGGTTTTACTGAAGCAATTTTTGCCTGGTTTAATCATTTTTATCCAATCTGCCTAAAATGTTAAAACGGGATTGTCAGCCACAAAAGCAAATCCCATTTACCCACTGCTCTGTGTTAATTATATAATCTACATGCAGTCTGCATTGCAAGCATTCCAATATAATCATAAATGTTTCTGCTGTAATGAAACTTATCTCAGTCAGCCTGGCTCCTTTCTGGTACATTGCCGAGTAGAGGGAAGCTTGTTATCTCCCCTCACATATTCCTTCTCCTCTCTGATTGTCTGAGGGCAGTTCAGTGTGACACGAGGCTGAGAAGGAAAATCCACGTCACCCTTCTGCAGAAGCTACTGAAATATGATCTATGCTGTGCTCACATGTGTTTACAAAGCAAGATCGATGTGACAGTGCAGTTTCTAGGAAGAGTAAGGGAGAAAAAAGATAAAAAAAAGGAATAATGGAGGAAATTACATTAGCATTGGCTTTAGTCAGAGGCAGTAAAAATGGAAAATGCCTGGAACTGTTTTTTTCTTAATTTACTATATGAAATTCACTGAAATCAAAATGTGGACAGATCAATACATATGTTATGTAAGTAAAACAAGTATTTATCTATTATACAGTATATGTGTTTTTTTTCTGTGATAGTATGGCTGTCCCTGCTGCTTTAAGATTTACAGATAATTCAGTGGTAAACCATTGTTATTGCTTATTCATAGACAGTGATGAGCGAAAATGCAAAAATTTGTTTCGCCGAAAAAAGCACTATTATCGGTACGACATGCAAATTTTCGATCGGATATTTCCGCGTTTATTTTGGCCTAATGTCTGTTATTTTTGTGTTAAATTGCAAAGCCCCCTTACAAGCTAGAATACCCAAATGAGCAGCGTATGTTAAGGAGATCAGTGGGTATAAGTAGAAAAAATAATTTTTCAAAAAGACCTTATAGTTTTGGAGAAAATACATTTTAAAGTTATGATAGGAAAAAGTATACATTAATGTTATTGTTTTTAGTTAAACGCCTCAATATACATAGTGATTTGAATAAGAAAAAATAATTTTATCAAGTGCACGTGTCAGTATTATTTATTACAGAGGCAGAGGGGAGCAGCAGCTCGGTCAGAGTGACCATCACCCCCATAAGGCAGGAGAAGCAGGCAGTGTACATATCCCATAAAATGACAGTGGCGAGTGGAGCAGCAGCTGGGTCAGAGGGACCCCCATAAGGCAGGAGAAGCAGGCAGTGTACATATCCCATAAAATGACAGTGGCGGGGGGTAGGGCTGAGCTCTCGGATTCTGAATTTTGAGTTTGACATCGGAATTTGGCAGTTCCGAGTGCACACTCGAAACTCGAAAATTTGGCAGTTATGGCTGAGTATTGAGTTCGGATTTCCATTGAAGTCAATAGTGCCAAATTCCGCGGTTAATTGTGAAGTACATGTTATCATCGCCAAATTTGGCATGTATATTAAGCAGATGAGTTGGAACATGGTAAAAAAAAATGTGAAAAGATCTTATGGTTTTTGAACAAATCGATTTTGCTCAAACAAACTGTGCAAAATGACACTGCTGCAGTACAGCAGTTACAGCAGTTACTGCATTCCAAATTCTGTATACATATTGTATACATTTCATGAAAACAGATAGCGTGGGGTCCCCCCTCCCAAGCCTCCTTAACCCCTTGTCTCCCATGCAGGCTGGGATAGCCAGAATGCGGAGTCCCGGCCATGTGGGGCTTCGCACCCTGAGCTACCAGCCCACATAGTCCATGGTATGAGGGGCTCTAGAGGAGAGGGGCGGCCAAGCTTTCCCCTCTTCCCCAAATCCCTTGTCCAATCCATGGACAAGGGGCTCTTTCCCCTCCTCTGCCCCAGGAGGAGGTGGGGTCCGCCGATATCCTGGGGGGGGGGGGGTTCATGGTGCCATCTGGGGGTCCCCATTAAAAAGCGGTTCCCTGGAGGCCGCCCCCTCCCCAGGAGAAATGAGTATAGGGGTACGAAGTACCCCTTACCCATTTCCACAAAGAGTTAAAAAAATAAATAAAAACAGGACAACCAAAAAAGTCCTTTATTGTTCTAGATTAACCAGGGATACTTACCTTGCGATAATCCCAAGCCAGTATCCTCAGGAGTGGTTCCACGCCAGTATCCTCTAAGACAGGGCTGCCCAATAGGTCGATCGCAATCTACCGGTAGATCGCGACCGCCTGCTTAGTAGATCGCGGCCGCTTGGCCGCGTCGTCAAATTTTACTGCCCTGCAGCCATGGCTGCACAGCCGCAGCTGTCAGATTGTGCTGCTACTAGCATCGGGGAGGAAAGGGAGAGGCGTGGCTGAAGGGGAGGCACGGCTAAAGCGGAGAGCAGCAAATTAGGAGACAGCATCTCCTCCCCTCAAGGCTCCTCCACACTGGGGGCGGGAGCAGGAAGTATATGGAGGCTGCTTAGGCTAATGGAAGAGAGCAGGCACGGTGAGATATGCAGTAGCTTACAACTGAAATAGATTACTGCAGTAGATACAGTAATAGATTTACTGCGCGCAGCTAGCCAGCCAGCCAGGGGAGGGGAAGTGTCTGTTGCCACAGGGGGAAGCCACACTATCGGCTCTGCTCTCGCTGACAAGCACTGGCCCATCACTCGTGAAAGTGTACAGCAAAATGGACAAATAGCTTCAGAAGAATTCTGAGGCTATTTGCTATGTTTGAAGGGACTATAAGACTGTCTGTGCTGGGATAGGGAGCCCCCCTCGCTATCCCAGCACAGACAGTCTTATAGTCCCTTCAAACATAGCAAATAGCCTCAGAATTCTTCTGAAGCTATTTGTCCATATTGCTGTACACTTGTCACGAGTGATGGGCCAGTGCTTGTTCATGGGGATCCATGACATTGTATGGGAGAGAGAGGTTCTGCAGCTATTTGCTAGGCTTTGAGGGGGGGGGGGGGAGAAGAATTCTGGATTGTGGTGGTGGGGAGGGGGGGGGCGATGGGGTGTTTGTTATACTGTACAGGACGGGTGGTAGATCTCATGGACCCGATGGTTTCTAAAGTAGCTCGCGAGCCGAAAAAGTGTGGGCACCCCTGCTCTAAGACATCCCACCACCCTCCCACACCAACAAACTCCCACCACTGAATGGTCACAATCATCGTCTGCATCTGTATAGCAGAGGCTGGGAACACAAAAATGTTGCCTTTGAAACAAGACATTTTGGCAAACAGTGATGCAATCAAAATGGCCGCTGGGAAATCCCAGAGGCCACACTTGAGTGGCGAAACCAGACATTTTTCACATAGATGGTGGGTCCCGGTGACAAGAGCAGGAGGTGCCCTGGTCCCCTGGACCCACCTATTTATGTGAAATAACGCTCATTCTGACACTCTGAGGTGGCCTCTGGGGAATGGGGATTCCCCAGCAGCCATTTTGTATGTGGCACTGTTTGCCGAAAATTCTTGTTTCAGAAAACAATTTTCGTGTTTCCAGTTAATGCAATACAGATTGCAGAGGCTGTCTACAGCCATTCAGCCCCGGGAGTTGGGAGGGTGCGTGGGACCTCCTAAGAGGATACTGGCGTGGGATTATTGCAAGGTAAGTATCCCAGGTTAATTTAGAACAATAAAGGACTTTTTTCATTGTTGTGTTTTTATTTCATTGTTGTACTTTTATATAGTACCCCTTACCTTATAAATAGGTAAGGGGTACTATATACCCCTATAGCCCCCCCCCCCCACAGCGGCAGAGCAGGATGGGAAGCAGCGCTAGAAGGAGGGGCAGTGGGGACAGCACCCCCTCTCCCTCTCCTGGATCCCCCCCTTCTCTCTCTTCTCCCCGCTATCCCCGCAGGATGGGAAGCAGCGCTAGAAGGATGGGCAGTGGGGACAGAACCCCCCCCCCCCCACACACACACACACCACCCTTACCTGGGTCTTCTCTTTCTCTTCTCCTCACCATATAGTAACGGCAACTTCAAGCTCAGCAGGCGGATAATTACTCACTTTCGTGTTCCAAGCACTAGAGCGCAGAGTCAGTCACCACAACTCTCCGCCTTCAATGCCGCCCACTGTGCTTCCGCTAATCGGGAAGCAAAGTGAGCGGCATTGAAGGCGGAGAGTTGTGGCAACTGACGCTGTGACCCAGTGCTTGGAATGCGGAAGTGAGGTGAGTAATTATCTGCCCACTGAGCCTGCAGTTGCCGTTACTATATGGTGGGGAGAAGAGAAAGAGAAGACCCAGGTGAGGGTGGGGGGGGGGTTCTGGCCCCCCCTCGCTGCTGTCCTCGCTGCCCCTCCTTTTAGCGCTGCTTCCCATCCTGCTCTGCCGCTACAGGGGGGGTCCTGGCGACACCCCCTCGCTATCAGTCACCTGGTGCACTACGCCCCTTGTGCTCTGTGGTAGAAACGCCCCTGTGTGGGACCACTTCCCCTTTAACAAATGGATCCACGGTGGTCCTCCCCAGGTGAAAAGGGTATAGGGGTATATAGTACCTCTTACCTATTTGCACAAAGAGTTAAGAAGAAAAACACAACAACAAAAAACGTCCTTTATTATTCAAAATTAACCAGGGATGCTTACCTTGCGATAATCCCATGCCAGTATCCTCAGAAGTGGTCCCACGCCAGTATCCTCTTAGGAGGTCCCATGCACCCGCTCAAGTCCTGGGGCTGAATGACTGTAGACAGCCTCTGCAATCTGTATTGCATAAGCTGGAAACATGAAAATTGTTTTCTGAAACAAGAATTTTCAGCAAACAGTGCCACATACAAAATGGCTGCTGAGGAATCCCCGTTCCCCAAAGGCCACCTCAGAGTATCAGAATGAGCGTTATTTCACATGAATGGGTGGGTCCAGGGGACCAGGGCACCTCCTGCTCTGGTCACCTGGACCCACCATCTATGTGAAAAATGGCTGGTTTTGCCACTCAAGTGTGGCCTCCAGTGATCAGGGATTTCCCAGCGGCCATTTTGATTAGATCACTGTTTGCCAAAATTTCTTGTTTCAAAGGCAACATTTTCGTGTTCCCAGCCTCTGCTATACAGATGCAGAGGCTGACAGTGACTATTCAGTGGCAGGAGTTTATCTGTGTGGGAGGGTGGTGGGATGTCCTAAGAGGGTACTGGTGTGGGACCACTCCTGAGGATACTGGTGTGGGATTATCGCAAGGTAAGTATCCCCGCTTAATCTACAACAATAAAGGACTTTTTTTCGTTGTCCTGTTTTTATTTCTTTTTTTAACTCTTTGTGGAAATGGGTAAGGGGTACTGTGTACCCCTCTACTCGTTTCTCCCGGGGAGGGGGCGGCCTCCGGGGATTGGCTTGTTAAAGGGGACCCCTGGATGGCACCATGAACCCCCCAGGATGTTGGTGGCCTCCACCTCCTCCTGGGGCAACTCCGCATTCTGGCTATCCCAGCCTGCAGAGGGGACAAGGGGTTAAGGAGGCTTGGGAGGGGGGACCCCACGCTGTCTGTTTTCATGAAATGTATAGAATATGTACAGTGGCTTGCAAAAGTATTCGGCCCCCTTGAAGTTTTCCACATTTTGTCACATTACTGCCACAAACATGAATCAATTTTTTTGGAATTCCACTTGAAAGACCAATACAAAGTGGTGTACACGTGAGAAGTGGAATGAATCATACATGATTCCAAACATTTTTTACAAATAAATAACTGCAAAGTGGGGTGTGCGTAATTATTCAGCCCCCGGAGTCAATACTTTGTAGAACCACCTTTTGCTGCAATTACAGCTGCCAGTCTTTTAGGGTATGTCTCTACCAGCTTTGCACATCTAGAGACTGAAATTTTTGCCCATTCTTCTTTGCAAAACAGCTCCAGCTCAGTCAGATTAGATGGACAGCGTTTGTGAACAGCAGTGTTCAGATCTTGTCACAGATTCTCGGTTGGATTTAGATCTGGGCTTTAACTGGGCCATTCGAACACATGAATATGTTTTGTTTTAATCCATTCCATTGTTGCCCTGGCTTTATGTTTAGGGTCATTGTCCTGCTGGAAGGTGAACCTCCGCCCCAGTCTCAAGTCTTTTGCAGCCTCCAAGAGGTTTTCTTCCAAGATTGCCCTGTATTTGGCTCCATCCATCTTCCCATCAACTCTGACCAGCTTCCCTGTCCTTGCTGAAGAGAAGCACCCCCAGAGAATGATGCTGCCACCACCATATTTGACAGTGGGGATGGTGTGTTCAGAGTGATGTGCAGTGTTAGTTTTCCACCACACATAGTGTTTTGCATTTTGGCCAAAAAGTTCAATTTTGGTCTCATCTGACCAGAGCACCTTCTTCCACATGCTTGCTGTGTGCCCTACATGGCTTGTGGCAAACTGCAAATGGGACTTCTTATGCTTTTCTGTTAACAATGGCTTTCTTCTTTCCACTCTTCCATAAAGGCCAACTTTGTGCAGTGCACAACTAATAGTTGTCCTATAGACAAATTTCCTCACCTTAACTGTAGATCTCTGCAGCTCGTCCAAAGTCACCATGGGTTTCTTGACTGCATTTCTGATCAGCGCTCTCCTTGTTCGGCCTGTGAGTTTAGGTAGACCGCCTTGTCTTGGTAGGTTTACAGTTGTGCCATACTCCTTACATTTCTGAATGATTGCTTGAACAGTACTCCGTGGGATGTTCAAGGCTTTGGAAATCTTTTTGTAGCCTAAGTCTGCTTTAAATTTCTCAATAACTTTATCCCTGACCTGTCTTGTTTGTTCTTTGGACTTCACGGTATTGTTGCTCCCAATATTCTCTTAGACAACCTCTGAGGCCGCCACAGAGCAGCTGTATTTGTACTGACATTAGATTACACACAAGTGCACTCTATTTAGTCATTGGCACTCATCAGGCAATGTCTACTGGCAACTGACTGCACTCAGACCAAAGGGGGCTGAATAATTACGCACACCCCACTTTGTAGTTATTTATTTGTAAAAAATGTTTGGAATCATGTATGATTTTTGTTCCACTTCTCACGTGTTCACCACTTTGTATTGGTCTTTCACATGGAATTCCAATAAAATTAATTCATGTTTGTGGCAGTAATGTGACAAAATGTGCAAAACTTCAAGGGGGCCGAATACTTTTGCAAGCCACTGTATACAGAACTCGGAATGCAGTTACCTGTACTGCAGCAGTGTCATTTTATACAGTTTAAAAAAACATTTTTCCTATGAAACTTTGAAATCGATTTGCTCAAAATTATTTCTTTTCACAAAAATGTTTTACCATGTTCCTACTCATTTGCTTAACATACGTGGCAAATTTGGTGATGATAGCATCTATGGGGACTTTACAATTAACCGCAGAAGTTGGCACTATTTAATTCAATAGAAATGCACTCAGAACACTAAAATTCAGAACATGAAATTCAGCTTTCGCATGCAGTACACCAAATTGTGGCGAAATCGGAATTCAGCTGTTCCGATCAGCCCTAGCGGGGGAGCAGCGGCTCAGTCATAGTGACCATCACCCCCATAAGTCAGGAGAAGCAGGCAGTGTACATATCCCATAAAATGACAGTAGTGGGGGGAGCAGCGGCTCGGTCAGTGTGACCATCACCCCCATAAGTCAGGTCCAGGAGAAGCAGGCAATGTACATATCCCATAAAATGACAGTAGTGGGGGGAGCAGCGGCTCGGTCAGAATGACCATCACTCCCATGAGTCAGGTCCAGGAGATGCAGGCAATGTACATATCCCATAAAATGACAGTGGCGGGGGGAGCAGCGGCTCGGTCAGTGTGACCATCACCCCTATAAGTCAGGAGAAGCAGGCAGTGTACATATCCCATAAAATGACAGTGGTGGGTGGAGCAGTGGCTTGGTCAGAGTGACCATCACCCCCATAAGTCAGGTCCAGGAAAAGCAGGCAGTGTACATATCCCATAAAATGACAGTGGCGGAGTGAGCAGTGGCTCAGTCAGAGTGACCATCACCCCCATATGTCAGGTCCAGGAGAACCAGCAGATCAGGTCTTTCTGACATTATTTTCAGATCTGACAAGATTAGCTGCATGCATGTTTCTGGTGTGATTCAGACACTACTGTAGCCAAACAGACCAGCAGGGCTGCCAAGCAACTGGTTTTGTTTTAAAAGAAATACATTTGTCAGCCTCCATATTCCTCTCACTACAGTACTCTTTTAAAGAAGACTTTTGTTTTAGAATACAAGTACAGTCTAGCCTGCTGTAGCTTGTATTTGTGGAGTGTAACGATTGAGGAACTTTCTCCGTGATCAGCGCACAACGCGTGCGCTGACACGGCGGAAATCCTCCACAAGCGTGTATTTGCAGGCACCCAGCAAAAGGTGCTACGCACCTGTAGAGGGAAATTCCTGTCGGCAGATGGCGCTGGGGAGTGCAGAGGAACCAATCCTCTGTACCTCCACAAGTGCCAGACAGGAATTGTACGAAGCGCAGAACGCAATCGCAAGAGAGGCGATTGCGAATGAGATTGAGCAAAGGGACAGGTTGTATGTGTGTGCGCCAATCCAGTCGCCACCCCGCGACCGCGCACACACAACAGCAGATATGAAATAGGAACGCGATCGCGAGAGGTGCGATCGCCAGATGTGACACAAGGCAGATCAGAACAGAATACGAGGGTAGCAAAGGCACAGCAAATAATATAATAAGGAGATACGGAAAATAACAAACGCTAGCTAACCGCGAACACCGCACTCATTCACAACAGTGCACGCGGTTATGCGCGGTCTCCACGTGATAAGCACAATAGAGACAAGCACGCCTAACTAACCATCGACAGACAAACATGAAACAGAGGACGCGAGCGCTTGCTTAACGGTTACCTCACCGAGCCTCCAGCAAGCGTAGCAGACAAGACAGACACACGAAAACAGGGACAAGCGAGAAATAGGATCCACAGCACTAGCGAAAAGTAGCTAGCGCGATCCCAGAAGACAGAACAGAAGGATCCCCAGCGCTAGCGAAAAGTAGCTAGCGCGATCCCAGGAGACAGAACAGAAGAGATAGCTGGTAGCAACCGCTGCACCAGCTATACTCCAAGAACAGAGTTCAGAACCATTTCCTGTCGACCACCTTTGGGACAGGACAATGGCAACAGGCAAGACAAGACAGAACAGGCAATACAGATAATACAACCTGACTGGGCTAGAAGGGGAGCCTAAAGCAACCTCCAGGAATTAACTATACTAGATAGCAATGGCTGACACTCCAGCAGTGTCCATCAGGAACAGACCATGGAAAGGAAATGACCAGCAAAGCCTTCTGGGAAACATAAAGCTCTTATAGTGCCAGTCATCAAAGAAGGCAGGTAGGGGATTTGCATAACGAATGTATGCAAATTCCCCAGCAAGAGAACAGACCAGAAACTTGCAATGGAAAGACAGGTCTCTGTTCCAGAGACCTGCAGCCCACAGACTAGAGGAATGGACAAACAGCTGTCTGCCTGTGCAGCCAGCTGAGCGGATCATCACATGGAGATTTTCAAATTACAAACTGCAACACACAGTAGACTGCAAATAAATGAGCAGTAGCTAGCTAAGCTCTCTCTACACCTATCACATCCACTAACTCTTCCCAACAGAGGCTGGTGTGTCAGAGAGCTAGTCTTATACTCAGGGGGCTGTCTGTTGTCTGATTGGTTGTAGTTATATAGTTCCTGGGTCAATTCTGCTGCTAAAAATCATGGGAGGCCTAATATGGGGAGTGAAGACATTACTTCCTATAAATTTTCGATTTTTCATGCTAAGCACATGTCGAATATAGCAGTTATTTTCAAAATTTCGCACTTCTCCTTTAAATTTCGCTGTTGCCCGAAAATGCGAAAATTTGAGATGAAATTTCGCAAAAATTTGTTGAATTCGAAAATGGGATGTTCGATGCGAAAATGAGTTGGGCGAAAATTTGCGAGCAACACTGTTCATAGACCTGATAAATTGAGCGTAATTCGAGGCCAGTTTAGGATATCATTAAGGTACCGTTACCATTACCAACATTCCAGTATTAGTTTTGTGACAGAACTTCATCAGGGTTTTAGCCACTTCTTCCTGTCCTTCTCAATTCTTAAAGAAAACAACAATAATTTAGATAATTGCCTAGGTAGAGGGAAGCCTCTGGATCCTAGAGGCTTCCCCAAACCCCCTTGCCTTGCTATTCCAGCGCCAGGACCCCCCAAGCTTGTGGCTGCGCTCCTGTATTAGAACAAGCATGTCTGCACCACACAGGAGGGCTTATGTCTGTACAGTAGCATGGATGGGCTTAGCTGAAAAAGCTGAGCCCATTCTGCTCCATGGTAGAGGGCTGGTAGAAGCCATCCGTGCCTGCACATTGGGGGTGACCTCCACAAACAGGCTGGCGTGAGTCTCAGAGCTAGAATGGAGAGGAGGAGGAAGAAGGAGGAAGCCTTTGGATTATCCTGAGGCTTCCCTCTACCTAGGTAACCACTTCAGCCTACAGACTTGTTTCACCTTATGCATCCGAGCAACTTTCACCTCCCATATATTCGCCAAGTACTTTATAACAACTTATCACAATGAATTGATCTATATCTTGTTTTTTTCCGCCACTAATTAGGCTTTCTTTGGGTGGTACATTTTGCTAACAATTATTTTTTTCTAAATCCATTTTAACAGGAAGATTAAGAAAGAAATGGAAAAAATGCATTATTTCTCAGATTTTGGTCATTATAGTTTAAAATGAATACATGCTACCGTAATTAAAACTCATGTATTTTATTTGCCCATTGGTCCCGGTTATTAAACCTTTAAATTATGTCCCTTTCACAATTAATGGCGCCAATATTTAATTTAGAAATAAAGGTGCATTTTTTTAATTTGTGTCCATCACTATTTACAAGCTTATAATTTTAAAAAATATAATAATATACTCTCTTGACATGAATATTTAAAAAGTTCAGACCCTTAGGTAACTATTTATTTTTTTATTTTTTATTGTAATTTTTCAACTTTCATTCAGTAAGTGCTTTTAAAAATAAAAAAAACCCTGAAAATCCCCCATGAGGAGGTGGACTACTGCAAAACCTGTCATATTTGTCTTGTGTTTATTTCCTATTACAAACAACAGGAACATGGAAGAAAAGTAATTTAAAGTGCATTTTAATGGGAGAAACATACATCTAATAAGTATGTACAAGTACACATGTATTTTACATTTTACAATACTTTGTACCTTATCCCTTGGCATTAGAAATGTTAATCCCTTTCTAATGCCAAACCCCAACCTACTTCAGTAATGTACAGTCCTTGCTTACCACCTCCCAATACATTCCCTCCTTTCATCTAGCGTTGCTCTCATTGGGGCTCACATCTATTGTCCTTACCACAACATAGTGGCCCTATGTTGTGGTAAGAACAATAGATGTGAGCCCCAATGAGAGCAACATGGACGCCAGTTAATGTGCATGTACATTTCTAGGGTGTGTGAGTACAGAAGTAAAAATAGTAAGAAAAAAGTAAACAAAATATCTGAGATTGTATTTACAATTGCATTCAGACAGAGTCCCAGATCTATTTGCTTATTTTCTTCTATTATTTTGATTATATAGTCCACTGCACCTTCACAGAGCCTGCTGCCCCTGCTGCCCCTTCACAGGAAACCCCTAACAACTCTAAGCACCACCACTCCCCACTGTACCACCGCTAACTTCACCAGAGACCACCACAACATTGTTGTTCTCTGGCTCACTAAGCTACAATACAGCATAGGAATCATCATGAAAAGCATTTCTAAGTCTCCTATCCAAGCTCCCCATTGGTCCTCTGGTTGGTCCATTCAGAATCCACCATGAGAAGGATTCAGTTGTTCTTATCGAAGGACCAATTGGGCACCTGGACAGAAAATTCTAATATTTTAAGACTCCTGGCAAAGGCATCTTTGAATTTGCAATAATGGCTTATGAAATGACCAATGGGCAGTGTGGTGAGGTTGATTTGCAGTATTGGTGGAGGTGTGGCAGAGAGTGGCAATGTTGGGAGTGCTTGACAGGATTTCCAGTGCCTGGCAGCGTTGGTTGTAGGGGAGCAGTGGGACGCTGTGAAGTGGATCGGATCAAAGAAGTGCAGTGGTAGTCTGGTGAGTGGCAGTGGATTGTGGGCAACTCTGCAATCAAAATTTTCAAAGTAAAAAAGGCAGAAGTTAGGAAGAGAAGAATGCTAGAAGATCAGAAGAAAAGACGTTTAAAGTGAACCTGAACTAAAACAATTGTATCTATAGTCCTATTCATAAGTAGGATTTTCTTGAAATCCTATGGTCTTATTTTATGTATACTAGCTAAACACAAAACTTTTATTTTGTTTCAGATGAATTATGAGAGTTTTAGATGTTTTGCAACCACCATCTCAAACTCTTGGCATTTTTTTTTATTTATTCCCTTCATTCAGAATTGTCTCTCTCTTGCCATGCAACAGTTTTACATCCTGTATTTGTTTATCAGTAAGATTTACTAAACTCAGGTTCCTCTGAAAGTGTCATTTGCATACCTGAGTTCTTAACCCTTACAGTGAGAAAAATAAAAACAAATGTTTTGGTAATTTCTCCACTGCAAATTGTTGAAAAGTTATTTTAAAAAGAAGTTGAGGAATTATCTCCTAGGAGAAAACTCAAGAAAAAAGTTACTTGCATATGGTCCAAAAACTGTTGGCCATCATACTACATGGATGTGATAAATTTGGGCAATCATTGGCCAATCAAAATTGAAGGTGTGTACCCATTCAATTTTGATTGACCAATAATTATCCAATATTGTCACTTCCACGTAATATGAAGGCCACTACATTTTAAATAAATATTGGCAAATACAAATTGGACCTGTGTATGTAACCTTAAGCCTGTTACACACTTTCAATCGTAAGTGGCCAATCACTGACCAATTTTACCACCTCCATGCAGTATGAGGGTCAGCAAATATGGAATACTACGAGCAGATTGTGTAGGTAAAACCTCATACTACGTGGAGGTAATGAAATTAGTTAGTGATTGGGCAAACAGAATTGAAGGTGTGTACTACCAGGCTTTTTTTTTAGTGAAAAGACACACTCACTTCATGGTTTGATTCACAACATTGTTTTGTGAGGAAACTTTAACTGTATAACACATGGGCCCATATGCAATTACGGTTTTCTCCTGAGTTTTTTTCTCTTAAAAATAACTTTTCAGCACATTGGGCTTTATTCACAAAACTTCTCATACATGACTTATCTATGTTTAATTGATAAAAATAACCTTTGAGCACACTTACAAGCAAATAATCACTCAAAGTAAGTTGTTCCGGAATAACTTCATTTCAATATTATGTTTTTTTACCTTAATTTTATTATATTTTGCTCTTTGGAAGCTTAAAAATGTAGCATACATAAGGTGAAAACAGAAGAAAACAGGTGAAAATCTTTGTGAATCATCCCCATTGTAATTGAAAACGTATCAAAAAGTGGGTGAAAAAGTACTCTCAAAAATATTTGGCGTATTTTCTTGCTTGCTGGTGGCTCAAAAGCAATTATATAGACAAGGGGCCATATGCAATTGACTTTTTCACCTGAGTTTTAACCCAGGTGATATTTTTACTACTTCTATGCCTTTTAATCCACAACCAAGCAAACAAAAACTCAAAATAATTTTGACAGTACTTTTTTACCTACTTTTTGGTACTTTTTTCCATAGCAAAGTGCTAAAAGGTTATTTTAAATTGAAGATGAAAAATTATCTCCTAGAAGAAAACTCAGGAGAAAAAGTAAACTGCAAATGGGCCACTTACTTAACATTGCAATTCAGTGACTGCAATGTGAAAATAAACAATTTCTTGTTAAATGTCATTTTGTGAGCATTAATATGTTTGTTTTTGCTTTTTGTTTTAGGGAGACGTGTTTTAATTCGTTGTTTTGCTTTCAGAGAAGAACTTTTTGCTACTAGGAGATAAGTGAGTTTGTTCTTTTCACATCCATTTTCAGAGAGTGGACTCTGTTCTTAACTCATTTCACTGCCTTGTTACAAACCTAGGACTTACAGACACCTATCCTCAACACGAAGATTCTGCTACTAAATGACATTTGTTGTATTTGGTTGCTGGCCACCAAGTGCTCCTTAGTTTTTAAATACATTTTGAAATTTACTGGATACTTGAAGAAGAATCTAGTTACTGATTGCAGATACCCCAGCATTATTTGGAATTTGCGTTAATGAGCTGAAATTTGTTTTATGTTTTATTAAACAAAGCTAATGTGACACAAAATAATCTTCATAACTCTAAATAAACTTTCTTAATTTGTATATATTTTTATCTTATAAATTACTTTAAATAAACAGTTATACTTCTTAAATCTATGAATTTGAATAAAATAAATAAAGATCCCATATGCAATTGGATTAAATAAAAACAATTACACAATTAAGAGTATTTTTATAGTATTACTGAATGGCAATAAGATATTTTTTCTTCTGTGTTGATTCCTATTTACATTTTTATTTACTAATACCTTTTATCTTGTTCTTCTAGCATCTGGTAAGTCGTTCAAATGAAAATACTAGGGTTAGTTTACTAATCGGAAGGAAAGCTTTTTGTAATCTTTTAGCTTAGTATGTTTGTTGTGGCCATGATCATTACTAGGTGATCACATTTTGGCCAGGCTGTGATATGGCCGCAATGTACAGGAACTGAGAATCATGCATGCATGTGGAACTTTTTCCTATTCATTGCCATTCATTGCACTGCCTGACTGGCTTGCCACACATATTGTTTATGAGACAAATGTGTTTCCGGCCTCCAGTGTAATGCATGGCAATTTTTTAAAAAAACATCACTGTGCAGGCATGCATGCACAGTGTAAGAAATCTCTTTAATTTGTAATGAGTAAAAGGCTTTGCCCAGTACCAAGTCTTCTAAACTCCTGACTCTTTCATGCTAGCTGAATGGCTAGGAAGGTGGCACTAGTGTGTGTAAGGCTCTACCACTGACCATTTTAGCCAAATTCTTTTTAATATTGCCAACTTGAAAAAGTAAGAGTATAAGTATAGGGGAGTGGGGGGAAGGGGGGGGGGGGGATAAAGAACTATCTTTACTAAAGGCACAACAAGATAGCTGCTCACACCCAAAATAAATAAAGTGTATTATTTATAACTCTCAAAGTAATGAAAATTACTATTAAAAAATTGAAAAGGTCTCCACCCGAAAATTAAAGTATTTTAAAAGGTATTTGTAATGATCCGCTCAGCTGGATGCACTGGCAGACAGCTGTTTGACCATTCCTCTAGTCTGTGGGCTGCAGGTCTCTGCAAGAGAGACTTGTCTTTCCATTACAAGTTTCTGGTCTGTTCTGCTGCTGAGGAATTTGCATACACTCGTTATGCAAATCCCCTGCCTGCCTCCTTTGATGACTGGCAGTATAAAGAGCTATGTTTCCCAGAGTCCTTGGCTGGTCATAAGGGTTAGTTCCTGTGAAACACTCCGGAGAGTGTCAGCCTTGCTCATTGTTTGAAGATTAGCTTAGAGTAATTCCTGGGACTGCACTAGGCAGGTTCCCCTAGTGCAGTTAGGATTGCATTATTTGTATTGCCTGTTCTGTCTGTCTGTGAGGTGCTACCAGAGCAGCGGTTGTTACTGGTAGGCCCTTCTGTTCTATTGTTATTATACTTGGATCGCACTCACTCTGGCGGAAAGAGCAGTGGATCGTATCTCTTACGTATTCCTGTTTTCGTGTATCTGTTTTGTCTTGTACGAACGCTTGCTGGAGGCTCGGTGAGGTAACCGTTAAGCAAGCGCTCGCGTCCTCTGTTTTATGTTTGTCTGTCGGTGGTTAGTTAGGCGTGCTTGTCTCTATTGTGCTTATTACGTGGAGACCACGCATAAATGCGTGCACTGTTGCGAATGAGTGCGGTGTTCGCGTTTAGCTAGCATTTGTTATTTTCCTTATCTTCTCATTGTATGATTTGCTGTGCCTTTGCTACTCTCGTGTTCTGCCTTGCTGTAGCCTTGTGTCACCTCTGGCAATCGTCTCTCTCGCGATTGCATTCCTACTTCATATCTGCTGTTGTGTATGCACCGTCGCGGGTTGGCGACTAGTTTGGTGCACATACATACAATCTGTCCCTTTGCTCAATCTCATTCGCAATCGCTTCTCAGGCGATTGCGTTCTCACTCGGTTTCCTTGTTGTGTGTCTGCCGTCGCAGGTGGCGGCTAGATTGGTGGACATACATACATTCCTCATCTGTGCTTATTCGGTCTTGTGTCTCTGTTAGCAATCGCCTTCTCTGGCGCTTGCCTTCTCACTTTGTCTTCATGGTTGTGTGTTCATCGTCGCAGGGTGGCGACTAGTTTGGTGAACACGCATACCCTCTGTCGCTTTGATCTCTCTCTTTCAGGGCTATCTTGCCCTGCGTTTCTTTCCTTCGTGCAATTCCTGTCTGGCGTGTGTGGCAGGGCAGAGGAGCTGTTCCTCTGCACTCCACAGCTTCCCCTGTCGACAGGAATTTCCCTCTACAGGTGCATTGCACCTTTTGCTGGGTTCCCGCAAATTACACGCTTGTGGAGGATTTCCGCAGTGTCAGCGCACGCCTTGTGCGCTGATCACGGAGAGAATTCCACAATCGTTACAGTACTGTAATGCGTACGTATATGTACCCGGCCGGGGAGTTGGGCTCAGGGTAAGCCAAATGATGGCTCACACTGCTGATGCTAAAATTCCTGGTGGCATTATAATATTCCCCCTCCAAGTCAGAGCAACTCAACGTAGCTTTCACTGGAACCCTGAATTATATGTGTGTGGGCCATGGACTATAACATTGCTGGTTTAGCTGCACCCAACTCAGATGCAGTGCAGCTGGAGCACAGCTCTGAAACCACCTACTTAGATTGTAACATCCCAAAAAAAATTGCCCAAAAATATATGTAAACCCCCTTTTTGTAAAAAAAATAAGCTTCTATATATACCCCATTTTTGTTCTTTTTCCTAGTCTGCTTGCTTTTGCATAAATGCACAAACTGGGCAGAGCCAATGCAATTGTGGGAGGTGTTGATTTTTTAGCTACAGTAACAAGCTTATCTCAGCATGCAAGTAACAGATAGCTTCCTGTTTTGGACAAGATAAGGGCTCTATGATCAGAAGGAAATTGATTTCCTTCCTGCTCCTTTTGAAGATTTTACACAGTAATGTAAGGCTGTTGTCTAGGGGATGCTTAACCACTTCAGCCAACAGCCCATTTTACCTTAAAGGGAACCTGGTCTGAAAATAAAAAGTCAAAATAAACATACGCAGGTCATACTTACCTCCAGTGTAGTCTACTCCGCAATCTCTTTCTCCTCTCCCATGTCCTGTTTGTCCATTGTGATCAATGGAATTCTCCGTACTCCATTAAACTCCACTTTATCACCCACTCCATTATATCACCCACTTGAGTCATAGGGAAACATGGACATTACCTTGCACATTCAGTTGTAACTGACAGCAGCTGATATATAACTGACAGCAACTGGTATATTTCAGTTCTGACAAAATCTTGTCAGAACTGGAAGGGATCACTGTAAGAAGAAAATGGTGAGCTTCAAAGAGGAATTGATGGCGAGGTAAGTATGCAACATTAGTTTGCCGCTACATTGTGTGTTTATTTTATATAATTGTACTCAGTTCAGGTTCCCTTTAATGCCAAAAGCCATTTTTACCTATCAGCGCTCCTTCTATTCATTCGTCCATAACTTTATCACTGCTTCTCATCTTCTCTTGATCTATATCTTGTTTTTTGCTACTATAAAAAAACACCCATTTTATTTGCCCATTAGTCCCAGCTATCACAACATTTAAATAATGTTTCTAGTGCAATGTATGGTGGCAATATAATATTTGGAAGTAAAGGTGTATTTTTCTGTTTTGGTTTTTTTGTTTCGGTGTCTGGTCATTTGCAAGCCCTTAAGGACTGAAATAACAGTAATATATCCTCATGCCATACATATTAAAAAAAGTTGAGTCCCTAAGGCAACTATTATTTTTTTTACGTGATTGTGGGGTGGGGAGGGGTTTTTGGAAGGGATTCATTGTATTATTTTTATTATTAAAAATGTTTGGTGTGTGCAATTTTACTTTTGGCCACTAGATAACACTAGAAACATTACCCTGGTTTTGCAGGAAGTATTTTATTTATTTTTTTTACTTTGCTTACGTTGCGTTTTATGAATGGAGATGTGCACTGATCGGGGTAATGTCCATTTACTCCAGGCACTGCGATTGGTTCAGGGAACCCTTGGTTCTCTTCCCTTATTGTCACTATGGAAAAGCAGCTGGGTAATAGCTGGGGTCGCATGGAAATGCGCGCACACCCACCAGTATAACACTGGATAAGAATACACGTCCAGATAGCACACAGCGTGGTCTATCTGGATGACTGTAGTCTTCCAGCTAGACTTAAGTGGTTAATGTGGGAGGGACAGTGAGCTGAGGCAGTAGGGAAATTGCTGGGTTTCAAAAAAAGAAAGAAGAGTGGAACTGATTTAACTTTTGAATCACAGAGAAACAGTAAAGATGGAAACCAGCAGAAATATATATATTTTTTTCATATCACATTTCTCCTAGATCTGATAATGAACACTAAAAACAAAAGGATAGGTAAGCTAAATAAGTAATTTCTTATTGTATAATGTTTTCAAATATTGATTTTTGTCCCACTTCAAACTATTTTTTATAAAACACAGTTGCATTTCCCATTGAATTTTCTGCCAATAATTTCTATTGCTGATGCTGGTGCATTTGCTCAGTTTATTTTCCAAGGGGTAAGATGACCCCTTTCATTACCTTGCCATCCTCTCCTACCCCTTGGAAAATGAACTGAGCAAATACACCAGCATCAGCAATAGAAATTATTGGCAGGAAATTCAATGGGAAATTCAACTGTGTTTTATAAAATAGTTTTGCATTCAAGAAAAAAAGAAATATAGAACTTAAGAAAAGAAAAGAAAAGGATATGTATATATATATATATATATATATATATATATATATATATATATATAATTGTGTTGAATTTTAATAAGATCATTTAAAGTAAGCCTGTGATGAGATGGTTTTAAAACAATGGATATTGTCTGATTATCCTGCTGATGCTTCACCTCTAATACGTCAAGTCACTGATCCAGAACAAGTGTGCAGAGCAGGGGCTTTGACAGTACTAGCCACATGCTTAAATCAAAAAGAACAATGTGACATGCCATGGAATTAACTTTGTTTAAGAGGGAAAAAATATAAGTATCTACATAGCTCACAGGTCATCAGTTGCCCCTTTTATCTATTTAGCTTGGTGGGAGTGGCTATTTGGTGCATTGACAGTACTAGCCATGTGCTTAAATCAAAAAGAACAATTTAACCCCATGCAATTAACTTTGTTTAAAAGGAAAACACAGGTCTCATGTCATCAATGTCTATTTACCTGGGTGGCTGTGGCTATTTGGTCACTACCTTTTAGGTGAATAAGCAGATATCACCCCATACTTTTACCTTCAACCCTTTTTGAAGCATATGGTGGTGGAGTAGAGTCCATTGCCCTTGATATTTATACTAAGGCTGTAGGATGTGCCATGCCCTTCTCCCCTTTTAATGTTATAAAGCTTGTGAAATGGTATTGTGTTCACCTTCCTGACCTCTCATCCAGCACATCAGTGGTTCAGCGAGTCAGTGGTTCATAAAACTTTGGAAAGTGGTTAACTTTTTTTTAGATAATAGCAATTAAAAAAATTAATTTTGAACTTATTTGAGCTTGCAGGATGTTTTATTAACTTTTCCCTTTCAGGAAAAAAAACGTTTTAAGGTAGCATCAATGTCACTTAGCCATTGCGTTGAGCTCAAAGCTCTATAGTAGTGGTTAGGAATGGTTTTGTGAATTCCTGAAGTGGCATTGTAGGGTTAGTATCCACCCACGGGCATGCTCAGGGCCCATTCAAAAAAGTGAATCTGTGGTTAGGTGTTTTTACTAGTCAGGGTTTAAAACTGTATACTACAGCATTAATAAATTATCCCTACTGGGTATAGGGGAAAGGTGTCATATGTTTTTGTTAACTGGAACAGTTTTCAAACTTAGAATTCAAATTTGAGTAGAATAAAATAGTTCCTATGAAAACTTTAAGCATGCATTATAATTTAATATCATTTATATTTTAAGTTCCTTTTTATTGCTTGCAAATTCTACCTTTTTGATATATTAATGCACAAAATAATATAGAGCATTCCCTAGAATTAACTTCTAAGTAATGTTTTCTTTACTAAAATTATCAATCCACTGAGAATTATAACAAGCTAATGAGCTATTCAGAATTCATAAGACTTCTATGTGCCCGGTAATTTAATACTGCTGTTGAATAGATAAGGCTTGAAAGCCTGGCAGTAATATATGCATATATATAAATATTAGTATTTCATTCTAAATTTATTTTAATGTAAAGTGATGGAGAATGTAAGCATATTTTTCTGATGCAAAGAAGAACTATTCCGTGGACTTGTGATAAGAACCTGAATGAAGTACTGACATAATTTGGTTTGTATGTTATTTTTTTAAATAAACTAAGAAAAATATTGTATCTCATAACATCTATTAAATATACTTTCAAAAATGTATTGCTGTTAGTCTGGATATCTTGAAAGAAGAAAAAAAATAATACTATTTAAATGCTGATATTTTTATGAGATTAAAAGATGCTTCTCTTTTAAAGAGAATCTGTACTCTAAAATTCTTACAATAAAAAGCATACCATTCTATTCATTATGTTCTCCTGGGCCCATCTGTGCTTTTTCTGCCACTCCCTGCTGCAATCCTGGCTTTGCAATTACCATGTTTATGCAGTGTTTACAAACAAAAGACATAGCAAGTGATAGGCTGAGAGTAGCTCAGTGTGTGAGTCATACAGAGTGTGCAGGGGGCCTGGAGAGGGTGTGTATAGCTTCTATCCAATCACAAGCAGCACAGCACATTCCTGCCTGACTGCCCCAGCCCTACAGAGCCAACAGAGGAGAGAAGATTAGATCATATAACAGAGATAATACAGTCACTGTGCAATTAGGAAAGGCTGCAGTTAGACAGAGCACATTAGAACAGGTATAGGAACTTATAGGATAGAAGAAATAAGGCTCAAAATTTTGTTACAGAATCTCTTTAAGCATGTACTAGAAATTTTCAAAAGTCCTGTTTTAAATTACAGCAAGAGTTGAATGCCAGATTCCCGCTACTAACAAGAAGGATCAGATTAAAAAGGACTCCAAATCAACATTAGTGCACTTTCAATTGCAATGTTAGTGCAGTGTCAATTTTTCATGATTATTTACTATTAGAGTAAATTACTAAAAAAACGGCTGAAAGATATTGAACCATACGCAATTCACATTTTCTCGTAAGTTTTCTCCTAGGAGATCATTTCCATCTTCTGTTTAAAATAACTTTTTAGCACTCTGCAATTGAAAAAGTACTAACAAGTATGTGAAAAAGTGCTGCTTGCTGGTGGTATTTTATTGATAAGGTATGAAAACATCACCTAGAATAAAACTAAAAGGAAAAAGTATTGCATATAGCTAATAATATCTAGCATACCAGATTGGACATGAAGTAGAAACGTTGGTGTGAAAGCCCCCATAGAGCTTCATGTCTTTATCTTCATCAACATTGCCTCTCTGCTTTTGGATTTTCAAGACCATTAATTTACAATGTGCATCAGCACAGGGATTACACAATACCACAAGCTGAGGAGGATTTAACATTGCACTAAGGCAATGGCGTAACTACCGATCATAGGAACGCCCTGCAAAAACTTTCATGGACTACCGCCTCCACCTGCAACAATCAATAATCTAATCCCCAACAGGCAGCATACGGGGCCCAATTTTTGTTCCTCCCTTAATGCACCAAGGTCCCCATTTCATGTTACTCTGGCTGTCACCTTCCTTTTATGGAACCACAGATTAGCACGGCAGTAGTGCTTACCTCTGCCAACGTTGGGTCCCTGATGTGCTCTTGCTGCAGCCACTGGGTCTCATCTGCCTTACTCTCAGTTCAAGTTTCTCTTAATACACAGTTCAAAAGGCTAAGATGGAGTCAGAGAAAACCAAGCGGCTGCAGTTGGAAGAACATCAAGGACCTGATGCTTGAAGAGGTGATCCCCACCCCTACTGCTGCACTGTTCTGTGGGTTTCTTAACCACTTGCCGACCAGGGGTGATTTGCCTGATCTGTGCTGCTCTCCAGCCCGCAGCACAGATCAGTATTATGCCAGGACGATCAGACTTCCCCCCCCTTTTTTCCCCACTAGGGGGATGTCCTGCCGGGGGGGGGGTCTGATCGCCGCCGGCCATCTGCGTTTTGCGGGGGGGGGGCTCCCCGAAGCCCCCCTCCGCAGCCATTTCCGCCCTCTGCCTCCTTACCTCCCTCCCTCCCTCTCTCCCTAATGCGCAGGACGGAGTTCCGCCCTGCGCATTGAAGGATAGGCTTCCGCCTATCAGATGCCGGCGATCCCCGGCCAATCAGAGGCCGGGGATCGCCGATCTGCCCTATGGCGCTGCTGCGCAGCAGCGCCGTATGATGTAAACAGCGGGGATTTCTTCCCCGCGTGTTTACATTTTGCCGGCGAGCCACGATCGGCGGCTCTCTGGCTGTTCACGGAGACACCCTCTATGAACTGACATGGAAAGTTTCCATGGTAACCCGCAGACGACCAGTTTACGCCAATCGGCGTTAGCTGGTCTTCAAGAGGTTAAAGGGAAGCAATAAACAGCGGAGGGCCCTTTTCAACAGGATGTATGTTGTGCCCTTTTTAACTGCTATGCTGCATGGGTCCCTGTGTGCCCCCCCCCCCACACACACACACACCACGGCCCCCTGCAGTTGGTGGCTGCAGGGGCCATTATTTGGCCCTGCACTAAGCTTAGCACAGTTTACACCTCTTCATTAAAGTAAAGATAAGTATTGCATGACTGTTTTCTTGTTTACAGTAGAGGCTTATACTCTATATTTGCACAGACAGGTTTAATTTCCAAACATTATAATGTAGTAGGCATAACTCCTATATATTAGCTCTGTAAACATTGCTCACATCACCTTTAAAGAGGAGCTTTACTGAAAAATAGTAGTAGGGAAGAAAACATAAATCAATACTAAGTGAAAAGATAAAAAATAGAAGAGTTATAGAAGAGGCGCCATTCGTGCTACTGACGAGCTACTGTTTGTCCCCTATCTTATTGCCTGATGAAGCAGGCTGTGCCTGCAAAACGCGTTGCATCTTTTGGGGTACCAATAATAAATGTATTTGTTTAACCACTTGCCGACCGCACACTTATACCGTGCGTCGGCAAAGTGGCAGCTGCAGGACCAGCGACGCAGTATTGCGTCGCCAGCTGCAGGCTGATTAATCAGGAAGCAGCCGCTCGTGCGAGCGGCTGCTTCCTGTCAATTCACGGCGGGGGGCTCCGTGAATAGCCTGCGGGCCGCCGATGGCGGCTCGCAGGCTAAATGTAAACACAAGCGGAAATAATCCGCTCTGTTTACATTGTACGGCGCTGCTGCGCAGCAGCGCCGTAAGGCAGATCGGCGATCCCCGGCCAATCAGCGGCCGGGGATCGCCGCCATGTGACAGAAGACAGCCTGTCACTGGCTGCACAGGACGGATAGCGTCCTGTGCAGCCCGGATCTCCAGGGGGGGCCAGGTAGGAGAGGGAGGGGGAGGATTTCGCCGCGGAGGGGGGCTTTGAGGTGCCCCCCCCGCAACACCCGGCAGGCAGGAGCGGTCAGACCCCCCCAGCACATCATCCCCCTAGTGGGGAAAAAAGGGGGGCGATCTGGTCACTCTGCCTGCACGCTGATCTGTGCTGGGGGCTGCAGAGCCCACCCAGCACAGATCAGCTGAAACAGCGCTGGTCCTTAAGGGGGGTAAAGGGTGGGTCCTCAAGTGGTTAATTCAGACAGTATTTTGAGTCTGCTTTCCGGAGGAAAGTCCACCACTGCCTCCCAGCAAATTTTTTAATTTTTATTACCTTTTATCCTGCTGGCGCCTCTGTTCTCTTACGATAATACTGTGTCCACCCCTGGTGGAAGGGTGACCTACCCCTACTTTCCGGATCTACAGAGAGCGACATCTTAATCCTGAGTGAGGACAGGTCTAATCTCCTCATCTGCATCTACAGTGGTTGCCTAAGAGGTAACCCATGTTTGTGAGTATATTCATCTCACACTTACATTGATCCACGGTTTCCAATACATACTACACTATATTGGGCTCTCAGTGTTTCTTATTTAAAAAATAGAAGAGAGATCAGTAAATGATTGATATTTGCCAATTAATTTGTTCATGTTGTTTGATCCTCCATGAGTTGCACTTCATCAAATTTATTACTGGCAGACAATAAAAAAATTAGACAGCACCAACTGCCATTACCTATAACCACAGCCACTAACAATGAAATAGGCTAAAAGGTTGTTTCTTTATAGATGTACATATGCACAGAGGGAGATACTGTTTGCTTGACAGTTGGAAATAGACGCCATTTCCCACAGTGCAACAAGGTTCACAGAAAGGAAACTGCCATGACCATGGTCATGACGTCATACTGTGGGAAGGGTTTCACCACAATATCAGCCACACAGACCCCCCTGATGATTAGAAATGGCCCAAATGGTTTCCGGTGATCTTTAGTGGTTTGCGGAGAACCGCAAACTTTTCCGGAAGTTCGATTCGCCCCCATAGTGCATCATGAGGGTCAACTTTGACCCTCTACTTCACAGTCAGCAGGCACATTGTAGGCAATCAGGCTACACTCCCTCCTGGAGCCCGACCCTCCTATAAAAGGCAGGCAGCGTCAGGCATTGGACTCACTCGTGTTCCTGCAGTAATTAGAGAAGGGAGAGCTGCTGTGCAGAGACCTATAGGGAAAGCTTAGTTAGGCTCTTGTAAACTTCTTAGCTTGCTTCTTGCTGATTCTTATTGCTAAAAAAGCACCCCTCAAAAGCTTTTTTGAGAGCTAATCTTGTTCTTGTGATCTATTGTTTTCTGTGTGGCCCTCTTGCTTTATATACAGCCCTGTCAGTCAGTCACAGCTGGTCTTTGGCCCCTTGTTGGTATAATTACTACTGTGCCAGGTGCACATTATAATACCCATCACTGCATATACCTACCTGTTCTTCACAGTGCACCCACCTACCTACGTGAGCGCACACAGTGTTACTGTGCCTGTCTGGTACCTGTCTGTGTGTGACAGGTGCACATTGTAATACCCATCACTGCATATACCTACCTGTTGTTCACAGTGCACCCACCTACCTGATATTTAATACCACCAGTCTCTGTACCTGTTCACGGTACGTGTGTGTAACAGGTGCACATTTGTAATACCCATCACTGCATATACCTACCTGTTCTGTTCAGTGCACCTACCTACCTAAGGAAGTGCACACAGTGTGATATTTAATACCACCAGTCACTGTACCTGTTCATGGTACGTGTGTGTGACAGGTGCACATTTTAATACCCATCCCTGCATATACCTACCTGTTGTGTTCAGTGCACCCACCTACCTACGTGAGTGCACGCAGTGTGATATACCACTCCATGCATACCTCTTAACTGTGCCTGTGTGACTGCACATTGTATTAGTCAAGTCAGTGCCTACCTTTCACTTCATCCCCCCCCCCCCCCCATTATGGACAAAACGGAAGACAGAGGCAGGCCACCTGGCAGGTCTGTTTGAGGTCGCGCTGTCGTGATTTTGTGCGGCCCTCGACCAAAGTACAGTGTTCAGAAGAAGGCACAACCCCCAATATTGTCAGGACATAGTTGACTATTTAACACAGAACACCTCATCTTTCTCAGCGTCCGGACAGAAGCGTGACATATCTTCCTCCTCCTGCTCTGATTCTGGCACCCCACTTAACACTCAATCAGCCGCCACCACCAAAGTGCCATCACCCCAGGGCTCAGCGGTGTGGACATTTTTTTGTGTGTCTGCCTCAGATGAGAGCAATGCCATCTGTACTCTCTGCCACCGAAAATTGAGACGTGGAAAGACCAAGACCCACGTAGGGACAACTACCTTACGAAGGCGCATAATTACAAAGCACAAACTGCAATGGGATGACCACCTGAGGAAAATCAGCACACAAAAGCAAAGCCACGCACTGCAGTGGAAGATACCAGGCCACAATTTTTTCTCAAAAAAGGCGATACCTAAACTGTACCATGATGTTGAAAGGCAAGTGGTGACATCTGTGTCACACAGCGTTGGGTCAAGGGTCCATCTGACCATAGATGCCTGGTCTGAAAAGCTTACTCAGGCCTGCCCAAAGACTAAGTCAGTCCCCACACACAGCATCTCTGCCTGCACGTCGTGTGACTGCTTTCCCCAAGACTAAGTCGCTCCTCACACAGCATCCCTGCCCGCAGGCCGGTTGACTGCCTTCTCCTCCACCACCAACAGGAACCAGGACTCCAGGTGGATTCCTGAATTTTTAAGGCCGCTCCTAGCAGCGCCGCTATAATAATTTTTCTGGTGCGTGTACATGCCTGCCTAATTTTTCTGGCTGCACTGCAGCTACAACAACAAAACAAAAGGCATGTACATGTGCCAATTCCCCTTTGAGATCATTACCTTGCCACGGTGAAAGGGCTTGCATATCACAGTAAAGCAATGACCGCCAGCTATACTAGTGTCTCGGGGGGGGGGGCACACCCAGGATAATAAGGTATTTGCTTCATTGTGGGCGGACCAAATTTGATCAGCTGGACAGTCACTGTTCTGTCATTCAGCTACCTCAGCCCTGCGACCATATGGGCTGGAAAGCCGCCATCACCTGCACTCTCGTCATGGTGCGCACCAGTCCAGCACGGCCGTCACTACACAAACAGCTGTTTGCAGTCACTGCATACCTTTCACTGCATCTTTGACTGCACATTGTATTATACCTGGCGTTCAGTGCATACCTTTCACTTGAATGGGTGGCAGACTTGACCTCCATAACAGATTCTCGTTAAAGGATTTAAAGTTGATTCATCTCATATACAGCAGGGCCTCGAAAGTCCTCTTCTATTGTTATTTTTGGTCACTACCTCGGACGTGCATGCCATGCCTGCTGCCTTCCTTGGATGTGTGGTTGCAGTTCCTGCTCCTTGGCCCACAGCGTGCCTGCTGCCTTCCTTGGATGTGTGGTGGTGGTAGCCATTTCTTAGGCTCCCACTCCGGACCAGAATCGAACCAGGATTCCCCGGCCATTACCCGTTGTCACCATGGTACTGAGAAAGTACCATCAAAAGTTTCACACAGTTGAATGAATGGCAGACTTGCCCTCCATAACACATTCTTGGCAAATGCTTTCTATTTGGTTCATCTTGCGCTGGGTCAAGGGTCCATCTGACCACAGATGCCTGGTCTGCAAAGCACGGTCAGGGCAGGTACATTACTTATACAGCAAATGGGTCCTTACTTGAATGTGTGGTGGTGGTAGCCGGTTTTTAGGCTCCCACTCCGGACCGGAATCGAACCCTGATTGCCCGGCCATTACCCGTGGTCACAATGGCAGACTTGCCCTCCATAACAGATTCTCGTTACAGGTACTGAACAGCCAGCAGGAAATGTAATTTAAAAAAAATAGATGTAAGCTTTATCAATGGTAGATAAAGAACCATCGAAAGTTGATAAGGCAGTCAGACATTACCTGATATCACTGAGGAAGAGCAATCTCACCATGGTGCGCACCAGTCTAGCATGGCCGTCACATTACAAACAGCTTTTTGCGGTGCGTTACACGGTGAGTTTTGTGTGTCAGTGTGAAGCAGTACTCTAATTACACTCCCTGATTGATGTATACACATGAAAAAACACTAGATAAACCTTATTCGGAGATTGGTTTTAGTTAATAAAACGTAGCTTTTAATACATTCGGGTTAAAATAAATAGTTCGAACAGATTATACTACCCCTTCTTGCAAAAAGTGATACATTGGGTTGGGGATAAAGGTCATTTGTCTGTCTCCTCCAAACTCACAATGCATGTATATTAACAACCCCACACACAACCCTACAGGTTTCGTTTCCTTAATTGGAAACTTCGTCAGGGGTAACCAAAGTGTTTTTTCGCACTACAAATCAGGTGTGTTTTTTCTTGTTGATGTATACACATGCAAGATGTTTTAAAGCACTTTAGGCCTGCAATTTAGCATTCAATGTGATTTCTGCCCTTAAAACGCTGCTTTGCGTCAAATCCAGATGCTGACTGGTTAATTATCCTGTATTTTGTTGCCTCACTCATTTTTCCTTGCTCTGCTTTTCATTCCAATTCTGGCCATAAGAATTATTTATGCTGGTTTTATCACAAAATATCATCTGCTAAGTGCTGAACTAAAGAACTGAACTTATCATTGCTTCTTGCATTGTACATTGCTGCTTATGTCTGGAAAGATATGCGTTAATGCAATGCTCTGAACTGGAGATGCTGGCTAGTGACATTTCTTTCATGTGGTGAGTCCAATAGAAATTATTCAATATTCTGTAAGGAATTTCATTGCAACTAGAGCTCCACAATCCTGGAAATTAGTATCAAGAAACATGTTCTTTAAAAAATATCTCTATCAACATTCAAAAGATAATGAGTAGGAATGATCAGTGAGATGCAAATATTTCCGAGTTCATGCATATTTATGTAAATTTTTATGCAACTATATGCAGCTTGAAAATGGACCAATCACTTTAAACATTGGTGCAAACTGAATTTTCAATCTGCATATATTTGCACAAAAGTTACATACATATGCATGAACTCGGAAATATTTGCATCTCATTGATAATCCCAAATAATGAGGTTGTGACAAAAACTGTACAGAAAAATATTCAAATTATTACAGAAGCAAATTGTTAACTTGTATCTACTAAACCCGGAGCCGTCACATAATGTATGCCATCATTCACAGGCCAATGAGCACACATAGCCAGTTCCATACTATCTCTCAGTACAGCACTTCTCATGTCATGAATATTACAGTCACATTTATAAGCGAACAGTTCCTGTAATGCAGTTGAACAGGCTAACACAGGCATGGGCAAACTTGGCCCTCCAGCTGTTATGGAACTACCAGTCCCACAATGCATTTGCCTTTATGAGTCATGACTGTGGCTATCAGACTCCTGCAATGCATTGTGGGACTTGTAGTTCCTTAACAGCTGGAGAGCCAAGTTTGCCCATGCCTGGGCTAACACATGTGGCACGTTCGTAAATGGGCACTTTCACGAATGGGCAAAACCTGGAGCAATTGCATGCATGCATGCATGCTAATGCACATGTGCAAGGGAACTCTGACATAAACATGCATGTGAATGTGGCCACAATTCTGATTGACTATCCAAGCCCAGCTGACCTTGGTTAAAAGGTCTTGCCAGGGTTTTTGGGAAAAAAAGTTTGCCGTGTTCAATGTGGCAAAAAGTTTGTGTTTGGCAACAGGTGCAAGCACTCAGTTCCTGACTTGAATGCAAATTGATGAGCTGCCTGCCCCAGAGCATATCTTTGGGCTGAAAAATACAGATACAGTACTCCACATTCCATCTGAAGAGTCACATATACAGATTGCTGAGTACATATACAGATTGTGGAGTATGCAAAAGAACATGTGTTCAATTTGGGCATATAGCCAGGCCATAATAGATGACAATCTTACCAGTAGCATGGGAAAGACATTGGACATAGTGGTGTACAGGCTGGAAGCCGGCACTCACAGTATCATCCGAATGAGTGAATGCACAGTGGCTATAAGGCAGAAATCTACATGGAACCTACAGAGCATCATATCACAATATCCTATGTAAAATAAGATGGAAAGTGGGCAATATTATCCAAATATGTGTCCAGAAAGAGAAGAAGCTGGTTCAAAAAAAAATTAATTTATATTGTTAAATGTAGGCAATTTTAATCATTAAGCTTTATTCAGTAAAGTAAAAAAAAAATAAAGGATACCAGAGGTGAGGAAAATATTAGATTTACTTACCTTAGGCCTCTTTTAGCCACAAGCAGTCTTTCAGTTCCCTCACTGTACTTCCGCTGCTCTCCAGGGTGCTGCTGTCCCCTCCTAAAGATCTCTGACTACAGCTGTGGCTACTGTGCATACATTGGCACAACCACATGTCTTTCTTGATCGCACCCCCATGGACGGGACCATTTAGTGCTTGTGCATAGGAGCGCAATTAAGGGAGGTGTGTGGACGTGCCCACACATGCGCCGTAGCCCATGACTAGTGTTGGGCGAACAGTGTTCGCCACTGTTCGGGTTCTGCAGAACATCACCCTGTTCGGGTGATGTTCGAGTTCGGCCGAACACCATCAGGTGTTCGGCCAAACCGTTCGGCCACATGGCCGAACTAAGAGCGCATGGCCGAACGTTCCCCGAACGTTCGGCTAGCGCTGTGATTGGCTGAACGGGTCACGTGGTTCGGACCCGAATGCGCTCTGATTGGCCGAACGGTTACGTGGTTCGGGTAAATAAATACCCGAACCACGTCATATCTCCGCCATTTGTCTGTGGGTTTAGCTTTGGGTAGGCAGGCAGGGTAGTTCGCTCTCCAGCCACGCTAGCCAGGGTCCCCCCCCAGTCATTGTGTGTCGCTGCTGGGAACAGTAGTACACCGCTCGCTCAGCCACACTATATATAGCATTGTTTACTGCCACTGTGTACCTCGCTCAGCCACACTATATATAGCAATGTGTTTACTGCCACTCTGTGTACACGGCTCAGCCAGACTATATAGCATTGTGTGTACTGCCACTATGTACCTCGCTCAGCCACACTATATATAGCATTGTGTTTACTGCCACTCTGTGTACACCGCTCAGCCAGACTATATAGCATTGTGTGTACTGCCACTCTGTGTACACGGCTCAGCCAGACTATATAGCATTGTGTGTACTGCCACTCTGTGTACACGGCTCAGCCAGACTATATAGCATTGTTTACTGCCACTCTGTGTACACCGCTCAGCCAGACTATATAGCATTGTGTGTACTGCCACTCTGTGTACACCGCTCAGCCAGACTATAAAGCATTGCGTACTCTGCCAGTCAGTGTGTATATTGCTGGGATCAGTAATACTCCACTCACCGCCAACCACTATATGAGCTCACCATGAGTTCCTCAGAGACCTCCGCTGTGAGCAGCACTCCCAACAACAGCAACAGCCAACGCCCCACGCAAGCTATAACATCCACCCCAGCAGCCAGTGGTCAGCAGCAGCCCTCCCCGGAGGAGAACTTTGTGTCCATCGGTCCGTCGCTGCCATTGAGGAGATGATGGGGCCTGTTGTGGAGGAGGAGGTCTGGCTCAGGCCAGCATCCCAAGTTAATGTTGAGGACGATGAGGGGTCTGTGTCTGGGGATGTTGGGGTGGCAGAGGTGGTGGGTGGGTCAGACTCAGGAGAAGAGTTGTATGATGAGGATGATGATCGGGACCATCTGTATGTGCCTCAGAGTCCGACCCCGGAAAACATGTTGTATCGTGTGTTTAGGTACTAAAATCTGCGTTCCCACTTCCCAGTACTGCCCGCAGTGCCCGGGTCCACGGATCCATATAATTTTTTGGGCAGCACTATCAAACTGTGGTACTATGAGTGAGTTGCCATGGTCCTTCTGTGCTGCCTGTCACACTCACCGTCTGTCTGCAGATGGATTGTTCAACACAGCTACGCCATCTGACATGTAGTCCTGGACCTTGACCATCTTCTCCAGGCGATTGGTGTTGGAGGACGTGGAACTGCCCGATTGCTGTTCTGTGGGCTGCTGCATGGGTGTCAGAAAATGTTCCCACTCCAAGGACACTGCCAATACCATTCCCTTTTCGGCACTAGCAGCAGCTTGTGTTCTTTGCTGCCCTCCTGGTCCTCCTGGGTTTGCTGAAGTCAGTCTGTCGGCGTACAACTGGCTAGAGAAGGAGGAGGATGTCAATCTCCTCTCTAAAGTCTCCATCCTCAAGGGCCTGCTGGAATTGTTCCATTTTTGACCTGTCTGACACTTTCTTCAATCAGTTTTTTAACATTGTGTTTGTATAAACTGGGTATAAACCCAGTAATTGGTGTTGTCCAGATTCCAGAATAATGAATAATAATGAATAGTGAATAATGCGCGGGCCGCGTTCAATGCAGTCTAGCATGAATTGAGCCATGTGTGCCAGAGAGTCCTGCCAGACTCCTCTGTCTTCATGTTCTTGTGAGCGTTGTGATTGTTGTGATGCACCATATTCGTCACCAGCATCACTTTCTTCCTCTTCTGCTGTCCATTCCCGCTAAATTGTGGAAGTCCAACGTGCACCGCTCTGTCCCTCGGCAGTGGGGGCATCCAATTCCTGCTCCAACTCCAGCTGTTCCTCGTCCTGTTCTTTGTCATAGCTGGGACCAGCGTTTCTTGAGGCAGGTTGCCTGATGTTGGTATCATCACGCTGATCGTTTTCATCTTCAGAATCCCCCACTTGCATCATGCCAGCGGTTTCCATCTTCAACATTGATTTCTTCAGTAAACACAGCAGTGGTATTGTAATGCTGACTGTAGAGTTGTCACTGCTCAGTCACGCAACGTGGATTGCTCAAAATTTTGGAGGACTTGGCAGAGATCCAACATGGTGGCCCAATCAGATCCACAGAAGCTTGGTAGCTAGCTGCTGGAATGCGCCTCGGCACTGCGCAAAAGCGTGCTAGCATGTGCAGCGTAGAATTCCAGCACGTAGGGAGAGACATCACCCAGCGAGCGATGGTGCGGTAGATTAAAGTGCTCCTGCATCTCTTGGTGAGTCCTTCAGAAGCGGTACTGGACTTTTAACAATGTTTTTTTTTTTTCCTTCAACAGAAGATCTGCCACGTTGGAGTGAGGAAGACGCCGCCGACCCCGACACCAAGCTGAACCCCGGCGAACTCCAATCAGAGGATCTTCAGGAACCCTCAAGGCTTTGAGCAAGCTGAGGAGGATCAGCAGTCCCGACGAGACCTCTCCTCATATGCGACTGAGTGCAGTGGAGCTCCCCAGAACAACCTCTCAGTTGTCACTTTGTCACTGGTCACTTTGTCACTTTGTCATTTTGTCACTTGTCACTTTGTCACTTGTCACTTTGTCACTTGTCACTTTGTCATTTTGTCACTTTGTCATTTTGTCACTTTGTCACTTTGTCACTGGTCACTTTGTCACTTTTCACTTGGTCACTTGTCCAGATGATCTCGGTACACCTCCTGCGATTCAAATTCCGGCACACATTGCTCTGGGATTTGGGTGTGATGAATGATGCATCTAACTGGCCACCGGAGGCAATTAAGGCCTTCAAAACATTGAAAGCAGCTTTCTGTTCCGCCCCCATTTTGCGTCATGCTGAGTTGTTGACGTCATGTTCATCCTCGGCCTCGCCTTGCATTTCAGTGCGAGGTGCATTTTCCACAGAAAAAGGTTGTGAATCCAGGCACAACATTTGTGGCTGTTCCATTGACCTTTCACAGGTAGAAGATTGTGGGGGTGGGAATAGCTCCTCCGAATAGCCCATTGTGTCCTGAAAACTACTCATTGCATTGCTTTGCGCACACATTTTTTTGTCCTCATGCAAGGCCTGAGTTGCACCTGAAAGCGTGGCCTTCTCCTCCTGCTCCTCCTCCTGTTCCATCACGTCTGCTGCTGCTGGGTTAGCGTTGACGCCCGGTCCCTGTTTATTGAACCTCTTATCTTTATTACATTTATGACTGCATGGCGTTAAAAAGCATGCTATCCGCACGCTTCTTGTCCTCATGCAAGGCCTGGGTTGTTGTGTCTCAAAAAGCATGGCCTTCTCCTCCTGCGCCTGCTCCTGTTCCATCACGTGTGCTGCTGCTGCTGGGTTAGCGTTACCGGTCCCTTTTCCTGGAACCTCTTCTCTGTATTACATTTATGACTGCATGGCGACAAAAAGCATGTTACCTGTGCAAAAAAACATGACATTTTCCACATTTAAAAGACAGTTTTTCCTTTGAAACTTTACAATCAATTTTCTCAAAAACTATAAGCTCTTTTTCAAATATTTTTTTTCCTCTTGTACCCACTCCCAAGGTGCACATACCCTGCTAATTTGGGGTATGTAGCATGTAAGGAAGCTTTACAAAGCACGAAAGTTCGGGTCCCCATTGACTTCCATTATGTTCGGAGTTCGGCGCGAACACCCGAACATCGCGGCGATGTTCGGCGAACGTTCGCGAACCCGAACATCTAGGTGTTCGCCCAACACTACCCATGACCACAGCTGTCATTGGGGATCTTTCTGAGGGAACAGGAGCACCCGGAGAGCAGCAGAACAACAGTGAGGGACCTAATAGAATTCTAGGGTCTGGAAGTACCCCCAGGTAAGTAACTCTAATCCCCCCTACACACACACCTTAGATATGCTTTATAGTGGAATATAACCCAGTATTTATTCTTTGCTCTAAAGTATGTAGGTAGAAAAAAACAATGTCTTGTAAACGTAATACCTTTTAAGGGCTAACTGATAAATTTAAATAATGCAAGCTTTCTGGGATCTAGTCCCCTTCTTCAGGCATATTTCCAGATGTTAGCTGTAGTAAAACACTGATGCGGGGAAATAGCAAACATGAAGATGGCAGTTGTGCTGGTTGCTGTTTAGCAGTTAGATGTCAGGTGATCAGCAGGCTGGAGCCGGTGAGCTTATGCAAGCAAACATAAATTCTAGCAGGTTTCTTTGCTCTAAAAGATTATTTACAGCATATAATATACTAACACAATGTTTTTTGTAAAACAGCATTTAAAGGGTTACATCACAGGACTGACTTTTTCTCCTGCAGGACTGCCGCATCCGAACTGGTGATTAGCTTATCTTCTGTATACATTCTTTACTTGATACATTTAAGTAAAAATTCTCTGGCTGTGCAGAAACTTATGCTAATGAGTCCTGAAGTTAAACACAGGTCAGAAATCACTGATGGGTGTATTTAAAACAGAATTACAACAGTTATGAATAAAATGCACCAGTAGCTTTCAAAGTAAATAAAGTAGGGAAGTTATAATTTATAAATTAATTCTAATACTTGTGCACAAAAGCAAATATGATAATTGTATGGGTTATCAAAAGTAGGAAAACACATTTTTGTTGAATATTTTGTCAGAGTTTTATACCGCTTTAAGTACGAGCATGGGCTGTGGGGGCTGCCATTCTGTTTTGGTTTCTTTGTACAGATTGACAATTGTGTGGCTGTCTTCTGCTGTTTGAGGTCTCTGTCTGTTTCTTAATGATTCTGTACATGGAGAAGTAGATTATCATTCGGGTCTCTCTTTATGTATATGAATATATCCATTCCGACTTTACTGACTCTACTCATTCAAATAGTACCAAAGCCTTAAAATCAGCATGACAGACACTCAAGAAGTACATTTCAAGAGGTGTTACAAAAGCAATTTGACAGCCTCTGTATTTTAGAGGGTTAATTTAAAAGACACAGTAAATCATACACATTTATGTAGGTAATCAAGCTTATATATAAAATAATTTTTTCTTGATGGACCTTAGTTACAATAACTAAAACAGACTCTGGAAGAAAAATCTGCATTAGCTTGTCAGTAATTTTCAGGTGACTTTTCTTTAGTCAATTAAATAAGTTCCTGTCATTTCTCTCCTGCGTAGTTATACTAATAGGCATGACATTTACAATATTGTCAGTCTTAATACTCCATTGACAAATGCAAGGCTATGAGGGCACACAGTACTTCAGGCCTTCTAATATTCGCCCTCCTGCCCTTCTTAAATTGACATGTGAGTTCTGATTTATTTACTTGCCCTTTCTATGGGCATAAATGCTCAAGGGAAACTCATTTAATCTTCCACATGAGGGATTTGTCACCACTAAGGAATGCTTGCTGTCTCAACTTGTCAATCAAATCAAACTGATGTTTGTATTACATTTCAGAACTTGAACAATGTGTTATTTGTTTAATACTTACCATAGATTAAATTGAAGGATAAGAATAATAATAACAACAACTATATAAAACTTTTGTTTCACAGATGCAGGATTTGTTAAAATCTCTACATAAACTTTCCATGAATAATATACAGATTAGCAGATCTGCTCTCGGGTTAATTTAACCACTTGAGGACCCACCCTTTACCCCCCCTTAAGGACCAGCGCTGTTTGTTTGGATCTGTGCTGGGTGGGCTCTGCAGCCCCCAGCACAGATCCGTGGCCACACAGAGCGATCAGATCGCCCCCCTTTTTTCCCCCCTATGGGGATGATGTGCAGGGGGGGTCTGATCGCTCCTACTTGCAGGCATTTTGCGGGGGGGGCACCTCAAAGCCCCCCCCCGCGGCGACATTCTCCCCCCTCCCTCTCCTACCTGCTCCCCCGGGAGATCTGGGCTGCACAGGACGCTATCCGTCCTGTGCAGCCAGTGACAGGCTGTCTTCTGTCACATGGCGGCGATCCCCGGCCGCTGATTGGCCGGGGATCGCCGATCTGCTTTACGGCGCTGCTGCGCAGCAGCGCCGTACAAATGTAAACAAAGCGGATTATTTCCGCTTGTGTTTACATTTAGCTTGCGAGCCGCCATCGGCGGCCCGCAGGCTATTCACGGAGCCCCCCGCCGTGATTTGACAGGAAGCCGCTCGCACGAGCGGCTGCTTCCTGATTAATCAGCCTGCAGCTGGCGACGCAGTACTGCGTCGCTGGTCCTGCAGCTGCCACTTTGCCGACGCACGGTATAAGCGTGCGGTCGGCAAGTGGTTAAAGGGATTCTGAGCTGTGTCTTAAAAAGGAAAACTGGACTTACCTGGGGCTTCCTCCAGCCCACCATAGCCCGGCATGTCTCCGGCATCTTCCTGACCCCCTCCGCGGTCCCATTGGCAGTTCTGGTATTGCGCTGACTTCGGGTGATGTCGCACGTGCTCACCCCCTGCTGTGTACTCGATGTGTCATCACACCAGCTGCCGTGCATGCATGATTCAGTCTTTAGAAAACTGCACATATGCAGGACTCTTACGGTGGCCGGCATGATGACGCGAAAGGTATGCAGAGTGGACGAGTACGCGCAACTTCACCCAAAGTCGTTGCATTACCAGAACCACCAGCCGGACCACGGAGGGGGCCAGGAGCATGCTGGGGACCTCGCGGGCTACGGTGGGCTGGAGGAAGGCCCAAGTAAGTCTAGTTTTCTTTCTTAAGACACAGCTCAGGGTCCCTTTAAAGTGGAACTTAACTTTAACCAAAGATTGAACTTCATTTCAATCAGTAGCTAACCCCCCTTTCCCACGATAAATATTCAGCTTTTCTCAAATAGATCACCGGGGGTGGGGTGGGGGGGAGGCTCTGAATGGCTGATATTGTGGTGAAACCCTACAACAGTGTGATGTCATGACCATGGTCCTGACAGTTTGCTGACTGTGAACCTTGTTGCATTGTGTGACATAATGGCTTTTTCCAACTGCCAAATCAAGCAATATCTCGCTCTGTGCGTAGAACTCTCAGTAACGAAAATTCAGCACAGATCACCTGGCAGGACTAAAGATGTTGCCACCAGTGATACATTTCAGAAAATAAATTAGGGAGAGGAAAGAGTTTACAATGGGGAAACACTGTGACTAAATAAATCTATGAATGAATATTGTACAAAATAAGCAGTTTTGTTTGTTATGTTATTGTCACTACGGTTCATATTTAAGGACACTATACATAGTGGTAATTGTGCTTCATTTCAGTTTTGCTATTGCCATAATTTCTGTTTTTCTAAAAAATCTTATTATTGCTATTTTTAACCAAAATGTGGCATTACGTAATAAATAAAGAAGAATTCTGTATAATTCTATAAGTATTTATAGATATTGGGCTGACATTCCTTCTATCGCAGTCTACTGGTAGTTCACTGATGGGAATCAAATAAATCATTGAGTCACCTGAGATTTCAGGATTTCAAGAAGAAATCAGAAAAATAAAAAAAATAAAACGTGTGCAGGCACCAAACGTTGGACAACACCCAAGCTACAATGGTATTAATTCAAAGTAATGGATAGAGCTCAGGAGCATAAGGAGCAGCTGTGAGGAAAAATGCTCAGATGCATGGCAGTGTAATCAAACACTGTCTTTTTGTTCCCTGGACACAGGTAGCTTATGCTCCATTTTTCTAGAAAACACATCTGCCTGTACGGATGCTCTTGCAGTTATTGTCTCCCCTGCTGATGCCAGTCCTCACTTTATCTCATTCACATTTCCTGCCTGCTGAATTTAAAGGAAATCGTAACACGAATATGGAAAGAGACATTGTTAAGTTAAAAAAAAAGAACAAAAAGTTGGAGATGGTGAACAGGTTGTACCGGAGTTTCTTAAGATATAATGCATGGCCCCTTTCTCTTCAACACATTTATAAAAGTAGCAGTCATTACTTTGCAGCACAATGTTTACATTACTGGAATTTTACTGTTATGCAATAGTACTTTTGTGCCTTTTAACATATTTATAAAATTGTGTCTCTTTATCTGGGATGATCAAAGTCACAAATCACCACTTTGATAGCAATCTACATAAAAAATAAAGGAGAACAGTGGTTACATAGTTACATACTGGTAGTTAATTTAGTTAAAAAAGACATTTGTCCGTCAAGTTTAACCAGGGAATCGCTGTCCTGAACCCCCACATATCCTAGTTGATCCAGAGGAAGGCAAAAAACCTTTACAGGCTTGGGCCAATTAGCCTTAAAAGGGAAACATTCCTTCCCAAGGAAGTATGGCAGTTGGATAAGTCCCTGGATCAGTGTTGCCTGGAATTATCTAGTAATTATAGCCATGGATGTCCTTCAATGCAAGGAAAGCATCCAAGCCCTGTTTAAATGCAGATATAGAGTTTGCCATAATTACTTCCTGAGGTAAGATATTTCAGATTTTAATCTTATTGTAAAAAAAAACCTCTTTTTTCCAACCTTTCTTGGTAAGTGAGACCTTTTATACCCCTGATTAATTTAGTTGCACATCTTGGCACCTGTTCTGGGAAGTGATTGGAGGAGATGTGTTAGCCGGGAGCAGGTAATGTATAAAAACACTTCTGCTGTGTTGACTGCTCTGCATAGTAAATGTACAGGATTGCCTTCTGCTGGGCCCCTTCTCAGCTCCCCCCCACCCCCACCCCCTCCCGCTACTGCAGTGGCAATGGCGATAGTTATACCACTGCTATGCATTTCTTATACCACTGCTATGCATTTCTTATACAAAAATTCTGAATTATTACTGGTCCCCGGTGAGCTGTAGTATAGTGTATTATGAAACCTACTTAGTGGAGCTTATCTACTAAGACATTAAGCAAACACAGATATCATTCAGTGATGTCATTCACAATAGCTCAAAATGTCACTCTGAAAGAAAGTGTTAATCAAAAATATATGACACTACTGAAGCTAAGCCTTGCTGTTAAAAGTAGCCTGAAGACACTAACATGCAGAGGATAGC
Organism: Hyperolius riggenbachi; assembly: GCF_040937935.1. Classification (NCBI taxonomy): domain Eukaryota; kingdom Metazoa; phylum Chordata; class Amphibia; order Anura; family Hyperoliidae; genus Hyperolius; species Hyperolius riggenbachi. The sequence continues at coordinate 294,614,706 of NC_090650.1, forward strand.
TAAGCTTCAAAAAGTTTTTGCTTGCTCCATTCTGACTGCAATATGCCATGATTAGCTTTGTGCATACTGGGAGTAATTACATGTAAAAAGGGCGATGTGGTCATTTGGCCACCGGAGATAACCACCAGTAGAATAATGTTGTTAAAATTGCAGATATTCTAGTATTGGACAGTGGTAATAATTCCATCAGTAAACTATATTAATCCCATATACTCATTTCAGCTGGAGAGGGGGAGGGCATCTGGGAGGAAAAAAATCACACAGATGTTGCGCTCCACCTTTGATTAATATTCCTGTACCTCTATATTATACCGGTTCGCCACACTGAAATAGTCACCGATAGATCAGTCCAATGGTGTTAGCGCTCCTACGATATCCCGGGGTGACGTTTCACACAGTTCTTATTCCTCAATCTCTCCTCAAGGTTCCAATATGTGCGAGCAACCCTCAGGTTAAATATGCATAAAGAAAAAACAAAACACAATATATAGGGTAATAACGTCAGGTTTAGTCTGTGACCTCCACCTGCCCCACTTCAAACCGGTGTAGCACACTACAAGGCAAATATAATGCGCTCACCAGATGATATGGCTGCTCAATCACAAACAGCAATGAGGACTGCTTAATATAACCAATCGATCACAGCACTCTTTATTCCGACTGCGGTCATCTCCAATCCTGAGGATACCTCCAATCTCACATGTATCAAGAAAAAAGACACAACATAGTGAAGTATCTTAACAACTTATGGCACATCCACCTCAACCCAGTGCAGCACACTGTGCAAAAAATGCAATGCGCTCACCAGATGGGGTGGCTGCTCGATGACAAACAGCAATAAAGGCCTGATGTATAAAGCCCCTGGCTCATCATTCCTCTTCCTTGGCTGCAATAGCTTCTGATCATGAGGACCCCTCCAGCTTCACACTCATAAAGGATAAAAAAATCGCAACACATAGGGCTTGAGTCACAAAAGCGTGCTAACTGTTAGCACGCCAGTGAAAAGCCGCTTATCACGTGCAAACTGTCTCTTCGCGTGCTAATGCGTAAGAGTTTGCGCGCGTAAAGTTTTATGCACACCACTTTGCGTGCAAAATCAGCTGCTTCGCGTGCTAAGTAGTGTGATAAGCATACTTTGCACGCAAAGCAGCTGATTTTGCACGGGAGGTAACTTTTACGCGCGCTAAAATAGCACGCGAACAGTAACAGATTTGCCATGCAAACTACTTAGCACCCTAGTTTGCACGTGCAAAGATTTTAGGCGTGCTAACTATGTTAGCACCCTTTAGTGAATCAAGCCCATAGTGTAGTAACTTTGCAATGAGTGCACCTCCACCTTCTCCTTATGTGGGCACAGCAGATAAGCAGATACTTCCATTGCGCAGTAAAATTTTAATACTTGGTAAAAAAAATTGAAATGCACTCACATGTTCCAAACACAGTTATCGATAGCTCCTGATGAGTCTTCGGATGAAACGCGTTGGGCGGGGCTAAAGGTTGGCACACTAAGGGAGCATGCTGTTTGATTCCAGGATGCTGGATTTTATCTCTAAAATGTTTTTATGTGTTTGGAACATGTGAGTGTATTTCAATTTTTTTTAACAAATAAGTTTTACTGTGCAATGGAAGTATCTGCTTAGTTTTTAAGGGAGCTATACATAGAAGATTGAAAGCAAGCCTATGCAAAAACGCTTTCAGCTGTTTGTAAATGGACAGCAAGACAATCTAGTGAGCGCTTGGGTTTACCTGTTATTTACACTTAGTTATTTGCTTATGTGTGCCCACATAAGGAGAAGGTGGAGGTGCACTCATTGCAAAGTGACTACACTATGTGTTGCAATTTTTTATCCTTTATGTGTGTGAAGCTGGAGGGGTCCTCATGGTCAGAAGCTACTGCAGCCAAGGAAGAGGATTGATGAGCCAGGGGCTTTATACATCAGGCCTTTATTGCTGTTTGTCATTTAGCAGCCACCCCATCTGGTGAGCGCATTGCATTTTTTGCACAGTGTGCTGCACTGGGTTGAGGTGGAGGTGCCATAAATTGTTAAGATACTTCACTGTGTTGTGTCTTTTTTCTTGATACATGTGAGATTGGAGGTATCCTCAGGATTGGAGACGACCGCAGTCGGAATAAAGAGTGCTGTGATCGATTGGCTATATTAAGCAGGCCCTCATTGTTGTTTGTGATTAAACAGCCATACCATCTGGTGAGCGCATTATATTTGCCTTGTAGTGTGCTACACCGGTTTGAAGTGGGGCAGGTGGAGGTCACAGACTAAACCTGATGTTATAACTCTATATATTGTGTTTTGTTTTTTCTTTATGCATATTTAACCTTAGGGTTGCTCGCACATATTGGCATCTGGGAGTCCCCTTGCTAAAGGGGACCCCCAGATACTACTATGGACCCCTCCAAGGCATACCCCACCTCCTCCTAGTTCTTTTTGAAATACTTTGTTTCTGTTTGTTCCCACTCTTCTCCTAAATATGCACATTTGGTGATTCTAGCATTTATGCCATCACTAAAATTTGTGAAAAACACAACCACAAATTCACAAAATGTACAAAAATGTTCAGGAAGCATTCGGAAACTGTATGCCAGCAAATATGTTCTTTCATCACTACCTGTTGTCATGTGATGCCACATGAGGAGCATTGGGACAAAAGTGAATGTGAGCTGGACCTGTGCAAAAGACATGTCATATATCAGGTAGATATGTTTTTTTTTTCAGTTTGCTTACCTGTTAAACCTCTGAATAGGTGGAGGACAGCAGCAGATAGTGGCTGGAGGTAGACAATTCTGTATCCCTGTCAACAATCTGGCAACTGTAAGCTCTGTGGCACACTAGCTAAACTCATATACTCCTTATGCCCACAGATAGTTCTGACATAGAATTAACTTATGCATCTCTTCAGCATGTTTGGGTATCGTCTCTTTATACAGATAATTCAATCTAAAAAAAGCCTCCTGAAAATTCTTCCCTAAAATGAGCTTATAGAGTACTGTTCCACATTAAAGGATACCCTAGTCCTCATTAAATGTTCAAACTGATGCCCTGTGTATGTGAGGAGTTGCACATAGGCTTACCACACCTCCCATGGCCTGGCGTCTACCTCCGTTTCCCCACTATGTCTCCTGTTTTCAGTGTCCTTGTCAGTGCAGTCAGCCACCTCTGACTCACACATACTGCGCTGCACATGGGCAGTATGTCCTCTTGGGCGTCTTGTGACCATACTTGCCAGGGACCCAGATTGCTGTGCGCACCATGCATAGAGGACATACTGCACATGTGCAGCACAGTATGTCTGGGTGAGAGGGCACCAACTGTGCCGACCAGGATACTGAAAATCGGCATAGCAGGAAGATAGAGGCAGACGCTGCGCCATAGGAGGTGTGGTAAGCTTATGCACACCTCCCCCCCCCCCCCCCGCACACACAGGGCAACAATTTGAGAATTATATAAGGAAAAAGGTATCCCTTAAAATTATACTGTCACAAACACTCTAGTGCAGGTGTCAGAATTGTATCTCCCAGTGTTTGGGGTTATTGCAACAAGCAAGATCACCAGATGAAAACACAAAAACATGCAGTTAACATGGAAAATTCATGCATGTAGTTTCCTTGGTTTGAAGTGAACCCAAGATGACAGATCAGTTGGATAAAAGAATACCACATCTTTGGAAACTGTATAGCAGAGGAAAGCTTTCTTTGTGACTCGTTGCCCATCTGAAAAGGACACGAGTCTCAGGGCAATGAGAAGTAGGAGGGCTTGTGAGCAGGCCAAGTCAGTAACTGTTTGGGTAGCCAGCTGTATGCCAGTTAGCGAATAGAGCTGGTAGCCAGAAAAACTAAGGTTGTTAGAGCAAATCCTGACAGGCAGAGGTCAACAACGAAGCTGGTAGCTAGACAAAAGCAATGGAAGGAGTCAGCAAAATGGCAAGTAGTTGGACAAAGCAGAGGTTACCAACAAGGCCAGTGCTAAGGGCAATAGTCAGGTCATCATCAGACTGATACAAAGCACAAAAGGTCGAATCATGAGAGAACAATAACACAGAACTATCTACAATATTACAGCAACTGGTGAGGGGTATTCCTCAGGATTAATATAACAAATAAATAACTTTTATAGCATGTTTTTCTTTTGGCGGACTCAAAGTGCCAGACCTGCAGCCACAAGGATGTGCTCCATAGGCAGTAACAGTGTTAGGGAGTCTTCGCCAAGGTCTCCTACTGATTAGGTGTAGGCTTATTGAACTGGAAGAGCTGAAATTCCACCCTGTGTCAGAAGCAGAGCCCTTAACCACTTGAGGACCGTGGGCTTTACCCCCCTTAAGGACCAGGCACTTTTTTTTGTTTATTGCTCGCTCATACAACCTACCACCTAAATGAATTTTGGCTCCTTTTCTTGTCACTAATAAAGCTTTTGTTTGGTGCTATTTGATTGCTGCTGCGATTTTTACTTTTTATTATATTCATCAAAAAAGACATGAATTTTGTCAAAAAAAGATTTTTTTAACTTTCTGTGCTGACATTTTTCAAATAAAGTAAAATTTCTGTATACATGCAAAAACCCATTCAGCCTATATTTATTGGTTTGGGTAAAAGTTATAGCGTTTACAAACTATGGTGCAAAAAGTGAATTTTCCCATTTTCCAGCATCTCTGACTTTTCTGAGCACCTGACATGTTTCATGAGGGGCTAGAATTCCAGGATAGTATAAATACCCCCCAAATGACCCCATTTTGGAAAGAAGACATCCCAAAGTATTCACTGAGAGGCATAGTGAGTTCATAGAAGATATTATTTTTTGTCACAAGTAAGCGGAAAATGACACTTTGTGACAAAAAAAAAAGTTTCCATTTCTTCTAACTTGCGACAAAAAAAAAAAAATGAAATCTGCCACGGACTCACCATGCCCCTCTCTGAATACTTTGAAGTGTCTACTTTCCAAAATGGGGTCATTTGTGGGGTGTGTTTACTGTCCTGACATTTTGGGGGTGCTAAATTGTAAACACCCTGTAAAGCCTAAAGGTGCTCATTGGACTTTGGGCCCCTTAGCGCAGTTAGGCTGCAAAAAAGTGCCACACATGTGGTATTGCCGTACTCAGGAGAAGTAGTATAATGTGTTTTGGGGTGTATTTTTACACATACCCATGCTGGGTGGGAGAAATATCTCTGTAAATGACAATTGTTTGATTTTTTTTTACACACAATTGTCCATTTATAGAGATATTTCTCCCACTCAGCATGGGTATGTGTAAAAATACACCCCAAAACACATTATACTACTTCTCCTGAGTACGGCGATACCACATGTGTGGCACTTTTATGCACCCTAACTGCGCTAAGGGGCCCAAAGTCCAATGAGTACCTTTAGGATTTCACAGGTCATTTTTGTTTCAAGACTACTCCTCACGGTTTAGGGCCCCTAAAATGCCAGGGCAGTATAGGAACCCCACTAATGACCCCATTTTAGAAAGAAGACACCCCAAGGTATTCCGTTAGGTGTATGGTGAGTTCATAGAAGATTTAATTTTTTTGTCACAAGTTAGTGGAAATTGATTTTAATTGTTTTTTTTCACAAAGTGTCATTTTCCGCTAACTTGTGACAAAAAATAAAATCTTCTATGAACTCACCATACTCCTAACGGAATACCTTTGGGTGTCTTCTTTCTAGAATGGGGTCATTTGTGGGGTTCCTATACTGCCCTGGCATTTTAGGGGCCCTAAAGCGTGAGGAGTAGTCTTGAAACCAAATGTCGCAAAATGACCTGTGAAATCCTAAAGGTACCGTACTCATTGGACTTTGGGCCCCTTAGCGTACTTAGGGTGTAAAAAAGTGCCACACATGTGGTACCGCCGTACTCAGGAGAAGTAGTATAATGTGTTTTGGGGTGTATTTTTACACATACCCATGCTGGGTGGGAGAAATATCTCTGTAAATGACAATTGTTTGATTTTTTTTACACACAATTGTCCATTTACAGAGAGATTTCTCCCACCCAGCATGGGTATGTGTAAAAATACACCCCAAAACACATTATACTACTTTTCCTGAGTACGGCGGTACCACATGTGTGACACTTTTTTGCAGCCTAGGTGCGCTAAGGGGCCCAACGTCCTATTCACAGGTCATTTTGAGGCATTTGTTTTCTAGACTACACCTCACGGTTTAGGGCCCCTAAAATGCCAGGGCAGTATAGGAAACCCACAAGTGACCCCATTTTAGAAAGAAGACACCCCAAGGTATTCCGTTAGGTGTATGGCGAGTTCATAGAAGATTTTATTTTTTGTCACAAGTTAGTGAAAAATGACACTTTGTGAAAAAAAAACAATAAAAATCAATTTCCACTAACTTTTGACAAAAAATAAAATCTTCTATGTACTCGTCATACACCTAACAGAATACATTGGGGTGTCTTTTTTCTAAAATGGGGTCACTTTGTGGGGTTCCTATACCACCCTGGCATTTTACGGGCCCAAAACCGTGAGTAGTCTGGAAACCAAATGTCTCAAAATGACTGTTCAGGGGTATAAGCATCTGCAAATTTTGATGACAGGTGGTCTATGAGGGGGCGAATTTTGTGGAACCGGTCATAAGCAGGGTGGCCTTTTAGATGACAGGTTGTATTGGGCCTGATCTCATGTATAGGAGTGCTAGGGGGGTGACAGGAGGTGATTGATGGGTGTCTCAGGGGGTGGTTAGAGGGGAAAATAGATGCAATCAATGCACTGGGGAGGTGATCGGAAGGGGGTCTGAGGGGGATCTGAGGGTTTGGCCGAGTGATCAGGAGCCCACACGGGGCAAATTAGGGCCTGATCTGATAGGTAGGTGTGCTAGGGGGTGACAGGAGGTGATTGATGGGTGTCTCAAGGTGTGATTAGAGGGGGGAATAGATGCAAGCAATGCACTGGCGAGGTGATCAGGGCTGGGGTCTGAGGGCATTCTGAGGGTGTGGGCGGGTGATTGAGTGCCCTAGGGGCAGATAGGGGTCTAATCTGATAGGTAGCAGTGACAGGGGGTGATTGATGGGTAATTAGTGGGTGTTTAGGGTAGAGAACAGATGTAAACACTGCACTTGGAAGGTGATCTGACGTCGGATCTGCGGGCAATCTATTGGTGTGGTTGGGTGATCAGATTGCCCGCAAGGGGCAGGTTAGGGGCTGATTGATGGGTGGCAGTGACAGGGGGTGATTGATGGGTGATTGATGGGTGATTGACAGGTGATTGACAGGTGATCAGGGAGATAGATGCATACAGTACACAGGGGGAGGGGGTGTCTGGGGGGGTGTCTGGGGAGAATCTGAGGGGTGGGGGGGGGGGTGATCGGGAGGGGGCAGGGGGCACGGGGGGATAAAAAAAAATAGCGTTGACAGATAGTGACAGGGAGTGATTGATGGGTGATTAGGGGGGTGATCGGGTGCAAACAGGGGTCTGGGGGGTGGGCAGGGGGGGGGGTCTGAGGGGTGCTGTGGGCGATCTGGGGCAGGGGGGGGAAATCAGTGTGCTTGGGTGCGACATAGGGTGGCTGCAGCCTGCCCTGGTGGTCCCTCGGACATTGGGACCACCATGGCAGGAGGCAGCTTGTATAATACACTTTGTAAACATTACAAAGTGTATTATACACTTTGTATGTGGCGATCCAGGTGCTAGTAGCCCGCCGGCGCTTCCGAACGGCCGGCGGGTTACAGCGCGAGGTGGGCGGAGCCAGTCCACGGCGGCCGATCACGTAATTCGTGACGCGATCGGCCGCCGTGGACTGGCTCCGCCCACCTCGCCGCCCATGCCCGTAAAAGGACCTCCGCCATTTGTCAATACGGCAGTCCTTGCGGGGTCCACTTCCCGGCCGCCAATTGTCTATACGGCGGTCGGGAAGTGGTTAAAGGATACCCAAACTGAAATGTGACATAATGAGATAGACATGTTTATGTACAGTGCCTAGCACACAAATAACTATGCTGTGTTCATTTTTTATTTCTCTGCCTGAAAGAGTTAAATATAAGGTATGCAAGTGGCTGACTCAGTCCTGACAGGAAGTGACTACAGTGTGACCCTCACTGATAAGAAATTCCAACTATAAAACACTTTCCTAGCAGAAAATTGCTTCTGAGAGCAAGAAAGAGGTAAAAAGGGGGAATTTCTTATCAGTGAGGGTCACACTGTAGTCACTTCCTGTCTGAGTCAGGAATGAGTCACCCACTTACATACCTGATATTTAACTCTTTCAGGCAGAGAAAGAAAAAAAGGAACACAGCATAGTTATCTGTGTGTTAGGCACTGTACATACACATGACTATCTCATTATGTCACCTTTCAGTTCGGGTATCCTTTAAAGTGAACTAGAGACAAAGCAGCACCCTCACATATTTTACCATATATGTCAGTGGGGACATTAGAGAAAACACATACCCTGCTCTCTGTTTCATTCTTCACTGCTCAGCCTGTTTCTTATCAGCCCTGATAAAATCCCTGACTGAGCATTCAGCCTGGCTTTGCTCAGGAATCATTATAGCTGAGTCTGTCTTCTCTGATGTCTTTTCAAGCCCAAGCCTGCCCCCTTCTGGCTCTGCTATAATGACTCAGCTATAATGATTCCTGAGCAAAGCCAGACTGAATGCTCAGTTGGGGATTTTATCAGGGCTCATAACAAGCAGGCTAAGCAGTGAAGGATTAACCACTTGAGGACCACAGTCTTTCTACCCCTTAAGGACCGGCCACTTTTTTTCCATTCAGACCACTGCAGCTTTCACGGTTTATTGCTCGCTCATACAACCTACCACCTAAATGAATTTTGGCTCCTTTTCTTGTCACTAATAAAGCTTTCTTTTGGTGCTATTTGATTGCTCCTGCGATTTTTACTTTTTATTATATTCATCAAAAAAGACATGAATTTTGGCAAAAAAATGATTTTTTTAACTTTCTGTGCTGACAATTTTCAAATAAAGTAAAATTTCTGTATACATGCAGCGCGAAAAATGTGGACAAACATGTTTTTGATAAAAAAAAACCATTCAGTGTATATTTATTGGTTTGGGTAAAAGTTATAGCGTTTACAAACTATGGTGCAAAAAGTGAATTTTGCCATTTTCAAGCATCTATGACTTTTCTGACCCCCTGTCATGTTTCATGAGGGGCTAGAATTCCAGGATAGTATAAATACCCCCCAAATGACCCCATTTTGGAAAGAAGACATCCCAAAGTATTCACTGAGAGGCATAGTGAGTTCATAGAAGATATTATTTTTTGTCACAAGTAAGCGGAAAATGACACTTTGTGACAAAAAAAAGAAAAAAAAAAAGAATCCATTTCTTCTAACTTGCGACAAAAAAAAAAATGAAATCTGCCACGGACTCACCATGCCCCTCTCTGAATACCTTGAAGTGTCTACTTTCCAAAATGGGGTCATTTGTGGGGTGTGTTTACTGTCCTCGCATTTTGGGGGGTGCTAATTTGTAAGCACCCCTGTAAAGCCTAAAGGTGCTCATTGGACTTTGGGCCCCTTAGCACAGTTAGGCTGCAAAAAAGTGCCACACATGTGGTATTGCCGTACTCAAGAGAAGTAGTAGAATGTGTTTTGGGGTGTATTTTTACACATACCCATGCTGGGTGGGAGAAATATCTCTGTAAATGACAATTTTTTCATTTTTTTTACACACAATTGTCCATTTACAGAGTTATTTCTCCCACCCAGCATGGGTATGTGTAAAAATACACCCCAAAACACATTGTACTACTTCTCCCGAGTACGGCGATACCACATGTGTGGCACTTTTTTGCACCCTAACTGCGCTAAAGGGCCCAAAGTCCAATGAGTACCTTTAGGATTTCACAAGTCATTTTGCGGAATTTGATTTCCAGACTACTCCTCACGGTTTAGGGCCCCTAAAATGCCAGGGCAGTATAGGAACCCCACAAATGACCCCATTTTAGAAAGAAGACACCCCAAGTTATTCCGTTAGGAGTATGGTGAGTTCATAGAAGATTTTATTTTTTGTCAAAAGTTAGCGGAAAATTGATTTTTATTGTTTTTTTCACAAAGTGTCATTTTCCACTAACTTGTGACAAAAAATAAAATCTTCTATGAACTCACCATACTCCTAACGGAATACCTTGAGGTGTCTTCTTTCTAAAATGGGGTCATTTGTGGGGTTCCTATACTGCCCTGGCATTTTAGGGGCCCTAAACCGTGAGGAGTAGTCTGGAAATCAAATTCCGCAAAATGACCTGTGAAATCCTAAAGGTACTCATTGGACTTTGGGCCCTTTAGCGCAGTTAGGGTGCAAAAAAGTGCCACACATTTGGTATCGCCGTACTCGGGAGAAGTAGTACAATGTGTTTTGGGGTGTATTTTTACACATACCCATGCTGGGTGGGAGAAATAACTCTGTAAATGGACAATTGTGTGTAAAAAAATCAAAAGATTGTCATTTACAGAGGTATTTCTCCCACCCAGCATGGGTATGTGTAAAAATACACCCCAAAACACACTGTACTACTTCTCCCGAGTATGGCAATACCACATGTGTGGCACTTTTTTGCACCCTAACTGCGCTAAAGGGCCCAAAGTCCAATGAGTACCTTTAGGATTTCACAGGTCATTTTGCGGAATTTGATTTCCAGACTACTCCTCACGGTTTAGGGCCCCTAAAATGCCAGTTCAGTATAGGAACCCCACAAATGACCCCATTTTAGAAAGAAGACACCCCAAGGTATTCCGTTAGGAGTATGGTGAGTTCATAGAAGATTTTATTTTTTGTCACAAGTTAGTGGAAAATGACACTTTATGAAAAAAACAATAAAAATCAATTTTCCGCTAACTTTTGACAAAAAATAAAATCTTCTATGAACTCACCATACTCCTAACGGAATACCTTTGGGTGTCTTCTTTCTAGAATGGGGTCATTTGTGGGGTTACTATACTGCCCTGGCATTTTAGGGGCCCTAAACCGTGAGGAGTAGTCTTGAAACCAAATGTCGCAAAATGACCTGTGAAATCCTAAAGGTACTCATTGGACTTTGGGCCCCTTAGCGTACTTAGGGTGTAAAAAAGTGCCACACATGTGGTACCGCCGTACTCAGGAGAAGTAGTATAATGTGTTTTGGGGTGTATTTTTACACATACCCATGCTAAGTGGGAGAAATATCTCTGTAAATGACAATTGTTTGATTTGTTTTACACACAATTGACCATTTACATAGAAATTTCTCCCACCCAGCATGGGTATGTGTAAAAATACACCCCAAAACACATTATACTACTTTTCCTGAGTACGGCGGTACCACATGTGTGACACTTTTTGCAGCCTAGGTGCGCTAAGGGGCCCAACGTCCTATTCACGGGTCATTTTGAGGCATTTGTTTTCTAGACTACTCCTCGCGGTTTAGGGCCCCTAAAATGCCAGGGCAGTATAGGAACCCCACAAGTGACCCCATTTTAGAAAGAAGACACCCCAAGGTATTCCGTTAGGAGTATGGCGAGTTCATAGAAGATTTTATTTTTTGTCACAAGTTAGTGAAAAATGACACTTTGTGAAAAAAACCCAATAAAAATCAATTTCCGCTAACTTTTGACAAAAAATAAAATCTTCTATGAACTCGTCATACACCTAACAGAATACCTTGGGGTGTCTTTTTTTCTAAAATGGGGTCACTTGTGGGGTTCCTATACCGCCCTGGCATTTTACGGGCCCAAAACCGTGAGTAGTCTGGAAACCAAATGTCTCAAAATGACTGTTCAGGGGTATAAGCATCTGCAAATTTTGATGACAGGTGGTCTATGAGGGGGCGAATTTTGTGGAACCGGTCATAAGCAGGGTGGCCTTTTAGATGACAGGTTGTATTGGGCCTGATCTGATGGATAGGAGTGCTAGGGGGGTGACAGGAGGTGATTGATGGGTGTCTCAGGGGGTGGTTAGAGGGGAAAATAGATGCAATCAATGCACTGGGGAGGTGATCGGAAGGGGGTCTGAGGGGGATCTGAGGGTTTGGCCGAGTGATCAGGAGCCCACACGGGGCAAATTAGGGCCTGATCTGATGGGTAGGTGTGCTAGGGGGTGACAGGAGGTGATTGATGGGTGTCTCAAGGTGTGATTAGAGGGGGGAATAGATGCAAGCAATGCACTGGCGAGGTGATCAGGGCTGGGGTCTGAGGGCATTCTGAGGGTGTGGGCGGGTGATTGAGTGCCCTAGGGGCAGATAGGGGTCTAATCTGATAGGTAGCAGTGACAGGGGGTGATTGATGGGTAATTAGTGGGTGTTTAGGGTAGAGAACAGATGTGAACACTGCACTTGGGAGGTGATCGGACGTTGGATCTGCGGGCGATCTATTGGTGTGGGTGGGTGATCAGATTGCCCGCAAGGGGCAGGTTAGGGGCTGATTGATGGGTGGCAGTGACAGCGGGTGATTGATGGGTGGCAGTGACAGGGGGTGATTGATGGGTGATTGATAGGTGATTGACAGGTGATCAGTGGGTTATTACAGGGAAGGACAGATGTAAATAATGCCCTGGCGAATTGATAAGGGGGGGTCTGAGGGCAATCTGAGCGTGTAGGCGGGTGATTGGGTGCCCGCAAGGGGCAGATTAGGGTCTGATCTGATGGGTAACAGTGACAGGTGGTGATAGGGGGTGATTGATGGGTAATTAGTGGGTGTTTAGAGGAGAGAATAGATGGAAAAACTGCGCTTGGGTGGTGATCTGATGTCGGATCTGCGGGCGATCTATTGGTGTGGGTGGGTGATCAGTTTGCCCGCAAGGGGCAGGTTAGGGGCTGATTGATGGGTGGCAGTGACAGGGGTGATTGATGGGTGGCAGTGACAGGGGGTGATTGATGGGTGATTGACAGGTGATTGACAGGTGATCAGTGGGTTATTACAGGGAAGGACAGATGTAAATAATGCCCTGGCGAATTGATAAGGGGGGGTCTGAGGGCAATCTGAGCGTGTAGGCAGGTGATTGGGTGCCCGCAAGGGGCAGATTAAGGTCTGATCTGATGGGTAACAGTGACAGGTGGTGATAGGGGGTGATTGATGGGTGATTGATGGGTAATTAGTGAGTGTTTAGAGGAGAGAATAGATGGAAACACTGCGCTTGGGTGGTGATCTGATGTCGGATCTGTGGGCGATCTATTGGTGTGGTTGGGTGATCAGTTTGCCCGCAAGGGGCAGGTTAGGGGCTGATTGTTGGGTGGCAGTGACAGGGGGTGATTGATGGGTGATAGGTGATTGACAGGTGATCAGTGGGTTATTACAGGGAAGGACAGATGTAATTAATGCACTGGTGAATTGATAAGGGGGGGGGGGGGGGGGGTCTGAGGGCAATCTGAGCGTGTGGGCGGGTGATTGGGTGCCCGCAAGGGGCAGCTTAGGGTCTGATCTGATAGGTAACAGTGACAGGTGGTGATAGGGGGTGATTGATGGGTGATTGATGGGTAATTAGTGGGTGTTTAGAGAAGATAACAGATGTAAACAATACATTTGGGAGGTAATCTGACGGCGGGTTTGCGGGCGATCTAATGGTGTGGGTGGGTGATCAGATTGCCCGCAAGGGGCAGGTTAGGGGCTGATTGATGGGTGGCAGTGACAGGGGGTGACAGGGGGTGATTGATGGGTGATAGGTGATTGGCAGGTGATTGACAGGTGATCAGTGGGTTATTACAGGGAAGAACAGATGTAATTAATGCACTGGCGAATTGATAAGGGGGGGTCAGAGGGCAATCTGAGCGTGTTGGCGGGTGATTGGGTGCCCGCAAGGGGCAGATTAGGGTCTGATCTGATAGGTAAAAGTGACAGGTGGTGATAGGGGGTAATTGATGGGTGATTGATGGGTAATTAGTGGGTGTTTAGAGGAGAGAATAGATGTAAACAATGGATTTGGGAGGTGATCTGATGTCGGATCTGCGGGCGATCTATTGGTGTGGGTGGGTGATCAGATTGCCCGCAAGGGGCAGGTTAGGGGCTGATTGTTGGGTGGCAGTGACAGGGGGTGATTGATGGGTGATTGATGGGTGATTGATGGGTGATTGACGGGTGATTGACAGGTTATCAGGGAAGATAGATGCATACAGTACACAGGGGGGGGGGTCTGGGGAGAATCTGAGGGGTGGGGGGGTGATCAGGAGGGGGCAGGGGGCAGGGGGGGGGATAAAAAAAAAATAGCGTTGACAGATAGTGACAGGGAGTGATTGATGGGTTATTAGGGGGGTGATTGGGTGCAAACAGGGGTCTGGGGGGTGGGCAGGGGGGGGTCTGAGGGGTGCTGTGGGCGATCAGTGGGCGGGGGGGGCAGATCAGTGTGTTTGGGTGCAGACTAGGGTGGCTGCAGCCTGCCCTGGTGGTCCCTCGGACACTGGGACCACCAGGGCAGGAGGCAGCCTGTATAATACACTTTGTATACATTACAAAGTGTATTATACACTTTGTAGCGGCAATCGCGGGGTTAACATCCCGCCGGCGCTTCCGTATGGCCGGCGGGATGTTACGGCGGGTGGGCGGAGCCAGTTGCCGGGGGAAGCGCGCGTCATCAATGACGCGATCGCTCCCCCGGCATGCCTAAAGGACGCGCCGCCTGAAGGCGTATTGCGGTCCTTTAGGCGTCCACTTTGCCGCCGCCCATGGGCTGTGGGCGGTCGGCAAGTGGTTAAACAGAGCGCAAGGTAGGTGTTTTCTCTAATGCTCCCACTGATATATATGGTAAAATACATGAGGGTGCTTCATCAATGGTTCACTTTAACCAGTACATTATACAGCCACTACTTGAGTCAGTAATTTGACACACTTTTTGAATATTGTGAATAGCTAAGCATCACTGAAGATCGTCAGTTGCACTATTAGTTACTGGACCTGAGCGCTGAATTAACCCCTTTTTGTTCCTCTTTTCACGTGTATGCCTCTTGACTGTTGATCAGTCAGTTGTGACTGCAATATCAATTAAATGTTGATGGGGAAATTCCATTCTTTTGTCAGATTGGCCTGAGCAAGTATAGAGAGAAGTGAGTGAGAGCAGCACACAATTAATGTTCCTATAGCTCTATACTTCATCTAGCAGTACAAAGCTAACCACTTAACGACCAGCCAACACCGATAGGCGGCGGCTGGTCGCAGTGGTGTTTCCATGGAAACGGCCGCTCGTTCGAGTGGCCGTTCCACGTCAGTTCACGGAGGGAGTCTCCGTGAACAGCCTGTGAGCCTCCGATCGCGGCTTGCAAGCGAAATGTAAATAAATGCCCGGTGTTTACCTCATACGGCGCTGCTGTCGCAGCTGTGCCGTATAGGAGATCGGCGATCCCCGGCCTCTGATTGGCCGGGGATCGCCGCCGTCTGATAGACTGAAGCCTATCATAGGCAGTACAGGATGGATCGCCGTCCTGTAACGCCCATAGACAGAAGGGGAGGGAGGGAAGGAGAGGGATGGGAGAGACCCCCCCCCGCTAGGCCGCACAGCGCGGCGGCGATCAGTCCCTCCCAGCAGGACATCCCCCTAGTGGGGAAAAAATGGGGGAAGTCTGGTCGCCCTGCCTGAAATCTGATCTGTGCTGGGGGCTGAAGAGCCCACCCAGCACAGACAGTAGATAAATCATGCGGTCCTTTAAAAAAAAAAAACTTGTATTGCTGATATCCGATCGTATATCATGTGGTATCCAGCTAAATTATCAATATCACCACATAATGGTCTAAACCCCTGCATAATAATTTATTATGGCCATGCCTTTAACTATTTTACATAGTTACATAGTTATTTGGGTTGAAAAAAGGCATACGTTCATGGAGTTCAACCAGAAAATAAAGTACAACACCAGACTGCTCCCTCATATATCCCTGTTGATCCAGAGGAATGCGAAAACCCCTTAAAAGGGAACTGAAGTGAGAGGTATATGGAGGCTGTCATGTTTATTTCCTTTTAAGCAATACCAGTTGCCTGGCAGCCCAGCTGATCCTCTGCCTCTAATACTATTAGCCATAACCCCTGAACAAGCATGCAGCAGATCAGGTGTTTCAGTGGTTCAGACTTATAAGTCTGATCTGACAAGACTAGCTGCATGCTTGTTTCTGGTTTTAATCAGATACTACTGCAGAGAAATAGACCAGCAGGGCTGCCAGGCAACTGGTATTGATTAAAAGAAAATAAACATGACAGCCTCCATATACCTCTCTCTTCAGTTCCCCTTTAAAGAGAACCCGAGGCGGGGTTCTTACATCGCAATCCATATATAGAGGCTGTGTCTGTCTATAGAGCACAGCCTCTGTTGCTAGTTAGTTCCCTCCAAAGCCCCCCCTGCGCACTGTCAGACCCCATAAAACACAGCTGCGCTATGCGGCTGTGTTTACCTCACTACTGTCAGTCTCGGCTGCTCCACCGCCTCCTGAATCGATCCGGTCCCCGCCCGCGTCCCTTCCCTCCAATCAGTGTCGAGGGAAGGGACGTGGGCGGAGACCGGACCGATTCAGGAGGCGGGGGAGCGGCGAGACTGACAGTAGTGAGATAAACACAGCCGGCTGCGACACGCTGCGTGTCGCCAGCGGGCTGTGTTTTATGGGGTCTGACAGCGCGCAGGGGGGGCTTTGAAGGAAACTAACTAGCAACAGAGCCTGGGCTCTATAGGCAGACCCAGCCTCTGTATGGGGATTGCGATGGAAGAACCCTGCCTCAGGTTCTCTTTAAAAGGCATGGTCCAATTAGCCCCAAAAGGGAAAAGATTCTTTCCTGACTCCAGAGGGCAGTCAAATAAAATCCCTGGATCAACACCACTGGGCAGTACCTAGTAATTATAGCCATGGATGTCTTTCAAGGCAAGGAAAGCATCTAATCCCCCCTTAAGTTCAGATATAGATTTTGCTATAACTACTTCCTGTGGTAATACATTCCACATTTTAATCACTTTTACTGTAAAGCATCCTAATAAAATAATATTCCTCCATGCACAGATCATGTCCCCTAGTCCTTTGTAGAAGCTTAGGGACAAAAACCTCATCCGCCAAGCTTTTATATTGCTCTTTGATGTATTTATACATGTTAATTAAATCTCCTCTAAGGCGTCTTTTCTCCAGACTAAATAAGCCCAGTTTATCTAACCTTTCCTGGTAAGTGAGACCTTCCATCCCTTTAATCCATTTTGTTGCTCGTCTCTGCACCAGTTCGAAAACTGCAATATCTTTCCTGTAATGCAGTGCCCAGAACTGGATTCCATATTCCACATGTGGTCTTGCAGTAAGACGTTTATATTTTAGGCTACTTTCACACTAAGATGTTGCGTTAGATGCTACGCTAAGGTCACATAACGTGCACCTAACGCAACGCATAGTGTGGTAGAAGCTGGACGTCAGATCGAGCCGCGTCAAGCGGCTCTTCATACGTCCTGTGATGCCGTGATGCGTACTCTTGGACGCATGCGGAATTACGTGGTCCCGCCAGCCAATCGCCGCACAGAGCGGCGCTCCAGGAAGTAAACACTGCACGTCACACCGTGCAGTGAATATTAATTAGCCATGTGCCTGGCCGAGGAGGAGGAGGGGGAGACCTCCTCCTCCAATACTACTGAGCATGTGCAAACAGTCTAACGCGGCTTAGCCGTGTAGGACGCACAGCATGCAGCACTTTGAAATAACGTGAAGTGTTACAATGTAACGCAACGTGGGCACTGTGAACAGCCCATTGATTTTTCATTGCTATGCGGTGGGCTGCGTTACGGGCTGCACTAGCGTGCGCCTGTAACGACTTACTGTGAAAGCAGCCTTAAGGATAGTTACCACATTTGATAAAAAAATGCAAGATAAAATAAAGATTAATACTATTTGAAATAATTTTGTAACAGCTAATCCCTTCCATCTCTGAACTCTTATTTACCAAGGTTCTCCTTCCTCTCCTTTGCCGGAGTCTCTGGTGAAATAGAAGCCCCATAAATTCTAGTGACTGTGCTGGCCTAGAAAATGCACTTGTTTGTGTTTGGTGTGCAGTGCTACATTAAATTTATTGAGCTTCTGATAGTGTTAGCCTGAAAAGCCCAGTAAAAAAGACACTAGCTATATATCAGTATAAAACTGGGATACAAGAAAAGAAAATAATGTGTTGCTATAAATAGAAAGCCATTTTAAGAAATTTGCTAATTTCTCCTAAAACTGCAGCGATCTGAACTCTCGTTCTTGTCACATTTCACTTTAATTATTTGCTGTTTCATAAGCTCTGCGAAAGCAACTACATAACTTCAATAAAGTGGTTAGAGTAAATGTCTGTTTTTACTTTTTATTTCCATCATTTCTATATTTTGATTACTACTTTGAAGGAATATTCATTTTCCATTGCCATTGAAAGAGTGGTAATGAATGAATTATAACAGAAGAGGGCACTAGACACATGCAAATTACTGTTCTTCAAAAAGCAAAGAAACAGAAAGAAGAGTAAGAAAAGGCAAACAGTTAAAGGAAAATATCTATTACATTACTACAGTTGGCATTTTGTTCTTTACATCAGGGAGTGACATGTCATTATTTTGACAAGTTCATCAAGGAGTTCAGTCTAATAGCTGCTCTTTAAAAAAAAAATCTTCTTTAATTTCATAATATCACTCTCCAATTCTTAATCAAAAACAATGATCTATCACAGTATAGAAATAATGATAATATTCTGAATAAAAACATTTTGTGAAAGCAGAGAGAGCAGATTCTGACAATGTATGGACTGCATGTCTAGTGCAGCATTTCTCAACTTCAGTCCTGAAATACTTGCAACAGATCATGTTTAGAGAAAGTCTTTGAGATAAAACAGGTGTTATAATTACTGAGCTGGTATTACTGAGTAAATAACCTGTGCACAGTTAAGGGCCTGTTACTTTTCCCCTTGATTGCATTGTGATTTTGTTTTCACAGGAGATGCAACACCCTAGTGTGAAGCCTTAGTCAAAACGGATTTGTTCTATCAATGCACTGTTTCTTCAGCAGTCACAACAGATGTGAGGCCCCGTTCACACTTGCGTTTTGGCATGCAAACGGACCAGATCCGGATTGTATCAGGACCTGATCCGGATTGGAACCGTACGGTTCTGATCCGGATCCGATCCGGATCTGGTCTGTTTGCATCAGGACTGCTTCAGGCTGCCATCCGGATCCGTGGGGGGGGGGGGGGGGGGGTAAAAAAAACAACAACAAAATACCGTAAAATTTGTTGGGGTCTGCAGAAGGTGCACCTGGTGCACCTGTAGAATCAGGTCCTCCGCTGTAGGCCTCACCTCCACCTCCGACATACTGCCAAAAAAGCTCCAGCACATGTGTCACTGCTGCTCTACTCCAGATATGCTGGGCCCATGTGTCCAGATCCGAAATGGCGGCTATAAATCCTCATAGGAAGTGGGGTAGAACGTCCGGTGTTGTCTCCAGTGTGTACAGTGCTTCCGTTTCCCATTGGTTTTCTATATCCAGATGGTGCAGTTAGGCTCCGGTCCGGGTGCGTGGGCCGGATGATCCGGACCGAAAAATAGCGCATGTTGGAAAAGCCTCCGGAGTCCGGATCCAGTCGGCTCCGTACTGTACGGAACGGACGCATGTGAACGTCCGCATAGCCTTTGCATTGCTATGCGGAACATATGTTCCGTTTGTACAGTATACGGTCCAGATCCGATCAGGCGGATCTGGACAGGGAACGTTAATGTGAACCGGGTCTTACAGAGATTTAAATGGAAAGGTTACTCCAAGAAGCAAGCAAAATGGGCCTTCCTATGTGCAGAAAGTACCAGAAGAGAAGATCTCTTGAAACCAAGGAGGAGAAATATGCATAATATGGTGAGATTATGCAGCCACTACAATAATTGTTGGAACCATCTATGGGGAAATCTAAATAGACATTGGCCAGTGTTCTGATGGTACTGTACCCAATTTCATTACAGCGAGACCCAGCTTGACTGTGAAAAGATGCATCAACTTGAAAGATAAACTATGTAGAAGTCCTTTTCATCATACAATGAGGATTAGTGTGACAATGAGGAGTAGTGAAGGTCAGAGGATACAAGGCTTTGCAGCATTTGTTAGTTTTGGTGTCGACCAAATTGGTCACAAAAAATCAACAACAGTGGAATTTAACCCTTTCGGGACTGGAAGCCTCAGGCCCCTTAAGGACCAGAGTGGTCCGTTCTCTGTTCTGCCCTGTGATTATTCTGATTGGTGCACGGTAATCACCGGGTCAGGAGCCGACCAATATGTGGAAGCTCTGCTGTCACTGAGACAACAGAGCGAGCCGTTGCAGCGACTGAAGAAGAACGGCAAGAACGGAGAGAGAGCATGGCAGTGGCAAATAGTTGGAATCTATATTTGGTCAGACCTGCACAGCCACTGGCGGCAGGACATAGATTCCAGCTACTTCAGTCCGGAAAAAGTTAAAGACCTTTGTAAATTGCAAAACACGAGGTGTAATCTATGCTCTGAGATGTAGTTGCAATAAGTTCTATGTAGGCCAGCGAAAAACACCTTAAAGTTTAGAATACAGCAATATCTTTCTAACATTATATTGGCCATTCTAGATAAATTGGATAACAAAGAATTGACATCAGTGGCTAAACACTTTCTTGATGTATATGGAGATTCCACAAAGAGCTTTATTGTTTATGACCTTGAATGGATCACACCAAATTTGAGGGCTGGGGGGGGGGTCTCAATAGACAAACTATTGTTACAAAGAGAGGCTAGGGAGGATCTTCAATCTACAGTCTATGGTACCTAGTGGGTTAAACAAAGAACTAACATTCACAGGTTTAACCGGACTTGCGAAATGAATTACTATATTAATGTGCTTATTCACATTACATTGAAATACCTGCTGATCTCCTTATTTCATGTGCTTATTTGTATCTGTATCATACTGACATACGTGTACATCTTTTTCATTGCAGCGTCCATCTGTAGTTGTACCCTCTGATTCCTTTAATTGTCCCAGGTTCTTTGCCTTGTTCTGAATGGCCATCTTGTGCAGCATAGATTCACTTTCATGCATATACCCTTTGTTTGGGATATTCAGCATAAGCATGGACTTTGAAACCAAAAGTTTGCACAGAACTATCTCTGGGGACCTTATGGAACGGTGTCTTAGATATCATTTGATGATGCAGAAATTTTTGGTGACTTTTTGGACTCTTAGATTGGTCACAGGCGTGGCACTTTTAAATAATCAATGAAAAACTTTTCTCTGTAAGTGAATTGTAAAATGCATATGTATACAATTTGTATGTTATTATCCTACTTAATAATAAAATGTGTACAATCATAGATCTGTTACAACCGCATGTAATGCAATATTATCGCCTTCCATGCATATTCATGCATTCTCTCCTACCTTTTATATTGGTTCTTAGTGTGCTTAAACCTTCTTCCCCAATCTACTTACAGTGGGTTGCAAAAGTATTCGGCCCCCTTGACGGTTTCCACATTTTGTCATATTACTGCCACAAACATGAATCAATTTTATTGGAATTCCACATGAAAAGACCAATACAAAGTGGTGTACATGTGAGAAGTTAAACGAAAATCATACATGATTCCAAACATTTTTTTTTACAAATAAATAACTGCAAAGTGGGGTGTGCATAATTATTCGGCCCCCTTTTATCTGAGTGCAGTCAGTTGCCTATAGACATTGCCTGATGAGTGCTAATGACTAAATAGAGTGCACCTGTGTGTAATCTAATGTCACTACAAATACAGCTGCTCTGTGAGGGCCTCAGAGGTTGTCTAAGAGAATATTGGGAGCAACAACACCGTGAAGTCCAAAGAACACACAAGACAGGCCAGGGATCAAGTTATTGAGAAATTTAAAGCAGGCTTAGGCTACAAAAAGATTTCCAATGCCTTGAACATCCCACGGATCACTGTTCAAGCGATCATTCAGAAATGGAAGGAGTATGGCACAACTGTAAACCTACCAAGACAAGGCCATCCACCTAAACTCACAGGCCGAACAAGGAGAGCGCTGATCAGAAATGCAGTCAAGAGGCCCATGGTGACTCTGGACGAGCTGCAGAGATCTACAGCTCAGGTGGGAGACTCTGTCCATATGACAACTATTAGTCATGCACTGTACAAAGTTGGCCTTTATGGAAGAGTGGCAAGAAGAAAGGCATTGTTAACAGAAAGCATAAGAAGTCCCGTTTGCAGTTTGCCACAAGCCATGTGGGGGACACAGCAACCATGTGGAAGAAGGTGCTCTGGTCAGATGAGACCAAAATGGAACTTTTTGGCCAAAATGCAAAACACTATGTGTGGCAGAAAACTACCACTGCACATCACTCTGAACACACCATCCCCACTGTCAAATATGGTGGTGGCAGCATCATGCTCGGGGGGTGCATCTCTTCAGCAGGGACAGGGAAGCTGGTCAGAGTTGATGGGAAGATGGATGGAGCCAAATACAGGGCAAACTTGGAAGAAAACCTCTTGGAGACTGCAAAAGACTTGAGACTGGGGCGGAGGTTCACCTTCCAGCAGGACAATGACCCTAAACATAAAGCCAGGGCAACAATAGAATGGTTTAAAACAAAACATATCTATGTGTTAGAATGGCCCAGTCAAAGTCCAGACCTAAATCCAATCGAGAATCTGTGGCAAGATCTGAAAACTGCTGTTCACAAATGCTGTCCATCTAATCTGACTGAGCTGGAGCTGTTTTGCAAAGAGGAATGGGCAAGGATTTCAGTCTCTAGATGTGCAAGGGTGGTAGAGACATACCCTAAAAGACTGGCAGCTGTAATTGCAGCAAAAGGTGGTTCTACAAAGTATTGACTCAGGGGGCTGAATAATTACGCACACCCCACTTTGCAGTTATTTATTTGTAAAAAATGTTTGGAATGATGTATGATTTTCGATCCACTTCTCACGTATACACCACTTTGTATTGGTCTTTCACGTGGAATTCCAATAAAATTGATGCATGTTTGTGGCAGTAATGTGACAAAATGTGGAAAACTTCAAGGGGGCTGAATACTTTTGCAACCCACTGTATATGGCCACACTTTCCTCATGCATATTGATGCCATGTAAATTGGTTTTAAATTAGAACACAAGTAACTCCAGCACTCTGGCTGCAAGTTAGTGTGTGTTGGAACACACTCGGCTTACTTTCTGGTTCTGGGAGTGACAGAAAATATGTCACTTCCAGTCCACCGCATCCAACACAGCCCTTCCCCACCATTTAAATAGATGCAGTTCAGTGTCTCATATAGAGATGATATCCAGCTCTTGAGGAAGCGGGACAATACATGTGGAGCATGTCATAGGGGTCTCTAACCCCCCTGTCCCTCTCCCACTCTGTGGACCTTAGATTACAGTATCTTGTGTCGGGTGTAGTATCTCCTTGCACATACTTTGCACCTTATGCATGTTTATGTTGTTCCCTCATCATATCTAGCTATATATATATATATATATATATATATATATATATATATATACAATTGCTTGCAAAAGTATTCAGCCCCCTTGAAGTTTTCCACATTTTGTCACATTACTGCCACAAACATGAATCAATTTTATTGGAATTCCATGTGTCTGGTTAGCGGCAGCTGCTTACCTCATACATCATCATTGTGACGCGTCATTAGAAGCCGGCACTAGAGGAAGCCGCACACAGAAGATGGAGGTCTGCAGTCCACGCGGGCATGATGAATGAGGTAAGCAGCTGTCGCTAAACACCCGGGGGGGGGGGCAGACAACACAAGGGGAGGGGGCGGAAACACACGGGGGAGGCGCAGACACATGCGGGAGACAGAAGCACCATAGAGGGGACTTAAAGAGACACTGAAGCGAAAAAAAAATTATGATTTGTATGTGTAGTACAGCTAAGAAATAAAACATTAAGTTAAGATACATCAGTCTAATTGTTTCCAGTACAGGAAGAGTTAAGAAACTCCAGTTGTTATCTGTATGCAAAAAAGCCATTAATCTCTACCATTTTCAAAGTCGTGGAGAGGGCTGTTTTCTGACTTTTATTATCTCAACTGTTCCTGAACTATTTACTTTTTCTCTGCCAGAGGAGAGGTCATTAGTTCACAGACTGCTCTGAAAGAATCATTTTGAATGCTGAGTGTTGTGTAATCTGCACATATTATAGAATGACGCAATGTTAGAAAAAACACTATATACCTGAAAATAAAAATATGAGAATATTTTCTTTGCTGCTAATCTTCTAGTAATTGTTCATAGTACACAACCAATTCACTATATCATATTTTTTTTTTTGCTTCAGTGTCTCTTCAAGACACGGCAGGTGACATGGTGGGGGGTTGCAAAAGGACCATGGGGGAGGGGGGGGCAGAAGGATACATGGAAGTGACAAGAGGACCATGGGGGAGACAGAAGGATACATGGAAGTGACAGGAGGACTGTGGGGGAGACAGAAGGGACAGGAGGAGACATGATGGGGGTGAGAGGAGGACCATGGGGGAGATGGAAGAGACAGGAGGAGACATGGTGGGGGGACGGGAATATGCATGGGGGTGACAGGAGGACCATGGGGGGCACATAAGAGACAGGAGGAGACATGGTGAAGGAGACAGGAATACACATGGGGGTGACAAAAGGACCATATGAGGCACATAAGAGACAGGAGGAGACATGGTGGGGGTGACAGGAGGACACATGGGGCAGACATGCGGACACATGGGGGAGACATGGGGACACAGGACACATTGGGCAGA
This sequence comes from Hyperolius riggenbachi, assembly GCF_040937935.1. Lineage (NCBI taxonomy): Eukaryota > Metazoa > Chordata > Amphibia > Anura > Hyperoliidae > Hyperolius > Hyperolius riggenbachi. The sequence goes on from NC_090650.1 coordinate 294,639,374, forward strand.
CATGGAGGATACATGGGGGACACAGGAGGATACCATCTGAGGGATAACATGTACAAGGCGCTTCGAGAATATGGACGCACCAGGTTTAGTATTGTTTTTTTTTCCCCCTGGTTTTTGCCCTCTAAACCTAGGTGCGTCTTATATTCTGGAGCGTCTTATATGGCGCGAAATATGGTAATAAAGCAGTGTAGGCCTGCAATGGAACATTCAATGAGATTTCAGACCTTAAAACACTGCTTTGTAGTAAATCCAGATTTTTTTCTGGGACTTTTGATGTGTATTTCACTCAACCATGTCTTCCTCCAGGTATTAGACCTCTTGAAACATCTTTTCTATCATTTTTCCAGTCAGCAGAAATTTTTCAAAATTTTTAAGTTCGCCTCCCCATTGAACCGAACCTTCCGCGAAAGCTAGCGAACGGTGTTCGCTAACCGAAAATCGGAGGTTTACGACATCTCTAATTAAGAGTTAGAATAGTCAATAGTTCATGTATTTTATCTGTTCCCGCCTTCAGAAGTTGTATTCTGCCAGGAAAACGTATATGGTTATTTGCTTAAAGCCAATGGTTACCAAATTAAAAATAAAAAAGTCAGATACTCACCTAAGGAGAGGGAAGGCTCGGTCCTAATGAGGCTTCCCTCTCGTCTCCCGGTGCCCTCGGTGCTGCGCTGGCTCCCCCGTTTGCATCCGCCGCCGCAGGGACTTCGGAGGTCTTCGGGAGCACTCGGGCTTCCGAAGACGGGCCTCTCCATACTACGTACGCCCGAGTGCTCCTGAAGGCTTCCGAAAGCTCCCTTCGCCTGCAGAAGTGGCAGTATTTGACCGAACTGGTTGAATACTGCTACGGGGGAACCTGCGCGGGACCGGGCACCGGGAGAGGAGAGGGAAGGCTCCTTAGGTGAGTATCTGACTTTTTAATTTTTAAATTGGTAAACATTCACTTTAACAGTGATGTTTACTATATTCCCGGCAAGGTACCAACCACAGGCGGTACCAAATTAACGTGCACATTGCTATGGTAATACACATTACACTGCACATGCCATAGCAATACATAGTGCCCATGGTGATAACGGGTTAATGAGCAGTTCTCCACTAGCAATAGTAATGGTAAAATTACACAGTTTACTGCATCTGCCACCATATCACTTGTAACTTAAGGTATGCTTTTTCTGGTGGAACAATAGCACTGTAACTAGTAACTACACTAAAATGGAGAAAAAAATTGCAGAAAAAGGCATATTAATGGAAAAAAAATATTTAAACTTCACTGAAGTGTGTGAAATTAAGTACCATACCTTCTGTGATCATTGACAAAAATGGAAAAAAATGTTTGTCAAATTCTGCTCACTGCTCTGTCTGCTCTTTAAACAGTTTTTTATTACATCTGTGATAAATAACGTTTTCTTCAGAGTTTTTTATTTTTTACTTTTGGTGAAACATTCTTTTTACTTAATCACCAAACGTGTGGGAGGAGTACTTTAAAAATAATTCAAAACAGCTTTTTGTGCTTTAGAAACATCTCTTCCGTGTCCATGTTGTATAGTGCAGTCTCCTATTCTCACAGCTAATGTCTCCATGCCTTGAAAGGAAAGATGCCCAACCCTGCTAGCAGCCGATTGACGTCATCTGTGCAGTCCTGCACAGCAGTCATGTCAGAAGTGGCAGCAAAGTAGTTTTTGTTATTCAATAAGCTAACATACACACAGACTCTGTATAATACTGGGGTATACACACATAGCATACAGTGCCGCGGAAGATGATGGCATCAACCTGCAACAATGTATTGATCTGAGACATATCTTTGCACTTTGAGTTCTATGGGAGAAACACACTTTACAAATGTTATTGCTTGTGTGTATTGTGTTACATTTAAGTGCATGTGTTTGAATTGTGTATGATATGTATGTGTGCACATGTTATCTGTTTGTGATCTGTATGCAGGGCTGGCGCCTGGGCATCACAGGGGGGCCTGAAGTCTCTGCCCCTTCTAACAATGCCACATGCACGTGTCCCAGTTGCAGCTGTGTCTGTGTGCTGGGAGGTGGGGGCGGCTGGAAACATGATGCACGGCAGGAGCTGGCCCGTTCAGACTGCAAAATGCGGACCGCAACGCATGCGGACCGCAACGCGCACGAACGCACGCCATCCGCGTTCGTACGCGTTGTGTGGCTGATCCCATCACTGAAAAGTGAATGGGACAGCCGCGCGTTTTTGTAAAATCTGCGTGCAGCATGCGTTCCCGGACCGCACAGGTCCGGAACGCATGCAGTGTGAACATCAGACAGTGCACTCTATGCACTGTCTGATGTCGTGCGTGTCGGGCCACCCGCACGCATTTCCAAAACGCGGCTGGAAACGCGTGTAGTGTGAACGGGCCCCCCCCCCCCCACAGCATTATAGAGCACAGAGTGGGGAGAATTAAAGGTTGCAAGAACACACACTCACCTCTTCTGGGTTCCAAGCGCTGCAGGTCCAGTCTGTTGTCTTCTCTGTAGTGTTGCTGCTCTGCACTCCCTGTTTCTCCGTTAGGGCTCTAGTGCCCGATGTGAGAAGCAGGAAAGGAAAAGCAGCAACACTACAGAAGAGACAAATGGGACTTACAACACCTGGACCCTAGTGGAGTGAGTGTGTGCTGCTGCCTGTATTCCTCCCCACACCGCACTTCCTAATGCTGTGGGGGGGGGGGGGGGGGGGCACATCTGACTACTATACTGAGGGAGAAGGAGGGAGGGGGGTACAACTGACTACTATACAGGGTGGGGGGCACATCTGACTGCTATACTTAAAGTGAGGGGGGCACATCTGACTACTATACTGGGGGTGGGATGGGGCAGATCTGACAGCATATATCGGGTTTGCAGTGGAGAGGACAATTAGGGTTAGGTGTTGGGGAGGGGGGGATTTTTACCCCAGGAAAAGCAACACTCAGGCAGCAAAATTAGAAGGCACATTACCAATAGCAACTGCAGCTATGGTACTGTCCACACGGCTGGACTAGAAGGAGTGTCTGCCAATCATGACCACAGCAATGGCAGTGTCCACACAACAAGGCTGTAAGGAATACTGCTATTCTCCACTGTAGGAATAGCACACATTGACAAAAGTACAAAGCAAGGCGACCAACAGTTGTGACACAAGACCCAGCAATGCAGCTATGGCTCTAGCTGCACACTATTAATAGTACTGTCGTCAAACAGGAGGAGAGCAGATATGAAAATTCCAACACAGCTGATAAATGGTAATTGCTCCAGGGGCATATTTGTCTATAGTCAATGAGAAGTGAATGGGCAGTGAAAATTGCTCTGGTCCTGAAGTGGTTATTCAATCTGGCGCTACTCTGATTGAGAACTTCAGATTGATTGCAGTTTAAACCTTTGGTGTTAACCATCTGAACATTCTGTTAATCATATGTAAGAATGGTTAGATGTGCAATATCTTACCACAAGAAGGAAAAAGTGGGAGGGGAATGTGGGAGGAAACCAAGATACAATATAGTGTAGTAAGTTTATGACACAAGGATTACAACAATGTGAATAATTATGCTCACATTAATGTGCCACAGTAGTGGCACAACAGTAGACTGGTGGGGAGAACCAATCCGACCCCATTCAGGTTGAAAAGTCACACTCTGCCATTATAGACAAAACAACAAAGAGCTATGCCCTCCACATGAGGTGGTATGACTAGGTATGTGGTTCAGAGGCACCAAAGTGAAATAAAATGATTAAAAACAGTATACAAATAAAAGAGGTAAAGGTAAACTTACTAAACTCAATGGTGATGTAAAGAATTGTAATTGTATTGATCCAAATGAACAAAACTCCCATAGGTTACAGCGCATTTCTTGGGACTAGGTTCTTGCTTCTTTGGGCATATTAAGAGAGCAAAATCTCCAATGAGCCATAATAAAGACTAGCGCCTCAGTCTGAGACTGAGTTTACGTTTACATACTCTATTTTGTCTACCTGTGTTCCCTCCTGTTCCCTTGTTTGGTCCTCAAGCCCCCCCAGTTTCTACCACAGCCCCTGAGTAAAAGCAATTACCGGCAGTGCAGCTCACCTCACCAGCGATTCCAGTGGCAATCGCAGACCATTCATCTCTGCTGCTGCCTCCTCTAATGCTGGCTTTTGATGATTATACGATCGTCAGAAGCCTTCACTAGGGGGAGCCATGCGGGAGATAAGAGGTCTGCACTCACTGCTGGAATCACCGAGGAGACCGGGGGGGGGGGGAGTGGGGAGGGGGTCGCAAGAGGACCATACAGGGGGATAAGGCAGGGATGTCACAGCGGATCAGTGGTTCACATTAGAGGGAGATCGTACGTCGGAGATGCAGGGACTTTTTCTCACCATTTTTGGAGGAGAAAAAGTGCAACTTGTATTCTGAAAAATACGGTACATTTGTCTGGGAGACTGCTCCAAATTCTGAATCCAACCTATAAAAAATGTGCAAATTAGTGATGAGCCGAAATTTTGCATTTTCATAATTAAGACACGAAATTTGCAATAATGACACAAAATTGTAATCTGTAATTATCAGAAAATAAATATTTCATAATTTTTATGTCGTAGGTTCATGTTAAATCATCATTTTGTGTTATTTGGCATATTTTTGTAAACAAGAAAAGTATACAAAATTACAGAAAACTATTTTAATTATAAACATGATCACAATTACAAAAAATGTGTGTATGGTCGTAACTATGCAACATTTCAGTAATTTTTGTGAGTATGATGATTTTTCCATTATAATTGTAATCATAATTGTGTACTCAAAAAAGGGATGGAGTAGCACTCATCCAAAAGAGGAACTTCTGTGTGCCCAAGCCTAAGATCCCATTACCAATGAGATCTAGCAATAGTATATACACAAAGGCTGGCACCACAATAAATAGCAGTAAAAAAAATCAGCTCTTTATTGAAATGTCATTAAAATGACATAGTAGTCAATGTAAAAGATAGGCTATGGTGGCGACAGCCCGCTGTTTTGAGCTGAAAAGCTCTTTTTCTAGCCGCTCAGCTATAATAAAATCATCAGCAGCTCATGCTTTTATACACACACAATCAATTAGCCAATCAATTCAAATTACTGTTAGCCAATCAGATTAAGCCAGAGATAGAGCGGCCCGGATGGGCAGGGGTGCCTCTAGTCATTTTGCCACTCCAGGCGAGAAAACTTGTGGCGCCCCCCCAAGCCCCTCCCCCTCAGGAAAATAATCATAATGCAGCATCGTTTCACCAGAAAATAATCATAATGCGGCAGTGTTTCATCAGAAAATAATAGTAATTATCGTAATTCAGAATCGTAATTCACCAGAAAATAATCGTAATGTGGCAGTGTTTCACCAGAAAATACACTTATTGCAGCAGCATTTCACCAGAAATTAATCATAGGGCAGCAGCGTTTCACCAGAAAATAATCGTAATGGGGCAGCGTTGTCAGAAAATAATCGTAATGTGGAAGCGTTTCACCAGAAAATACACGTAATCCGAGCAGAGGAAAAGAGTAGAGAGGGAGAGGCAGCATAAGATGTAAGAGGGGGGTAGAGGAACAGAGAGGGGGAGGGATAGACAGCATAAGATGGAAGAGGGTGCAGAGAAACAGAGGGGAGAGGGAGAGACAGCATAAGATGGAAGAGAGTGCAGAGGAACAGAGAGGGGAGAGGGAGAGACAGCACAGCACTAAAGCACATGTTTACAGCTTTACCAGCCTACAGCCTAACCAGCTTTCAAAGAAAACTCTAGTATCAAAAGAGCAGGGCACATTCTAGCAGTTATAACAGTACTGGGAGTCTGCACACAGGACAGGAAGTGTTCTTAGCAGCCTGCCTGCATACCTTCTCTTCTGCCTGTGCATGCAGCTTATCATCTCTCTGGAGCAGAAACTTCCCTTCTCCCGGGCTGTGTTGCTGTCTTGTGCGGGGGCGGGGCTCCAACATGGACACATCACATTCTTCTCTCTGTGACTGCATCTGTCCTCTGGCTGTCTCGCTCCAGTGTCTGTGTGCAGCCAGTGACACAGGTGGGGGGTCAGACTGTCGGGGGCATAAGCTGGCTGGCCACTGGCTCCGGTTTGACTGGCGTGGGGCGGAGTTAAAGGCTGGGCCACACGAGGTAAACACTTTACCTGTGTGGCTACTGAGAAGAAGGGGCACGGCTTTAAAGAAGGAGCCTGGCAGAGAAGACCAGTATTGATTGCTCTATTGGCTGGGGAGAAGTGGAGGTGGAGGCACTGCTGAGCACACGGTAGTTTGCCGAGCACCGGGGACTGAGTCGGGAGGTAATATAATATAAAAAAAAAAAAAAACATGGTCACAGTAGCAGCGGCGGGGGAATGTGCCTCACCACCTCATGGCGCCCCAGGCAACCGCCTATACTTGCCTGGTGGGTGAGACGCCCCTGCGGATGGGCAACAGATAAGGTCTGAAACAACATACCTGTAGCAACCGTAATGTGCATAACCAGCGGCAGCACGGTGTGTCTAGGTGCACTTCGGCATAGTGGAGATAAATCAGCTGACAATGATGGAAAGTGGAGGGAGGAGAAGTGCCACGCTATGACCACATGACCAAAGAAACCAATAAGCGCTCAGCCTGGCCACTCGCCAATGCCTGTGCAGCAAAGTAAAAACAGGCGGGCGAGCCAGTCAAATAGTGCAATAACGCTGACAATATCTGCACTGCTCCTCCCCTCGCCGCCCTGACAACTGAAGTAAATATAAACAATTAGAAGCGATTATGTACAATCAAGGCGCCATTTAGCAAAATATAACAGCAGCATAACAATAGTTACATGCCTGCAAAAGCGGAGGCATGTAACCCTTAAAGGGAAATAAACTTTGTTTATTGCTAAAAAATACATTCCTTGCAAAATACTATATTACTGACATTTACTACATGACCAATCAGTACATATCAGTTACAAGAAGAAATGTTAAACTCACAGAAAATGCACTGAAGCAGGCAACATTTAGAAAACATTTCAGTACTATATTTAACCAAGAGAAATGGCCAAGAATTTAAAGATATGCAAAATTTTGTCGGCAATCGTGGAAGTCATCAGATGGTTTGTGTGTTTGCCAAGTTTATTCAGGTGATATAATCATCGGTGGAAGCATTCTTTCAAATAATGACAGAAACTAGGCCAACGCTTCGAATGATACAGACTGACACAGGACTCATGCTGACAGACTGACCTTCACATCTGCAGTGACAGACAGTCACGGTGACAGGATGACTCTCACTGACAGACTGACACATTAACACAACTTGACACCTCACAATGCCAGGCTCACATGTTTTTATAAAATACCACTTTTGCTTAAATACAGCATCATCAGCATCATGAATATTGTATTAACAAATTAAAGTTTACTTGTTAGAAGAACACATAATCTAACCTACCGTATCTGACGCAGAACTGTCACTGCCTTTTCTTTATAGTTCTTTGTAAGAGATCTACATCTCAAGTTGGTCTCACATGGGAATCCTGGCATTTCTTCAGAAAACTTTATGTAATCCCTCACTTCTCTCCTTTTGAGTGTTGTTCCATTAGTATGACCACCACTCATACTGATCAACAAAAACTTGAGGGCCAGAAAAGATGTAAGTGCAGCGGCCTGAGGTATAGTGGAGTTGACTGAATCTGGACTAAACAGCTTCCTTTAGAGAAAAATACCCCTGAGGGTAGAGTGACACTTGAGGGTGCAGGAAAATGGCAACATGGCAACAAATGGCAGCAAGGGGAAACGAACGCGTTGTGTGATAAAAATCAATGTTTTTTTTGCCACTGCAGAAAACCACACTTTGCTTCCAGTGCACTGCGGTTGTGCAGTGTGAATTATTATGTTTGTTTTTGTGGGCATTGTTAGCATTGCACAAAATGCCCCTGAATTTTTGCAACGAGCTTCCATCCTGACCATATTACCCGCTCGCTGCCCTACGCCCAGTTCCTCCGACTGCGTCGTAATAACGCACGCGACACAGATTTCGTTCTTCAGTCCTAGGAGCTGGGCAGAAGATTGGCAGCGAGGGGATATGAAAATGGAACAATACAAAATGCCTTTAAGCGAGCTAAGGGCCTAAACAGAGAAGATTTGCTAAGAACCACCCATGAGAAGGACATGAATGTCACAAATAAAGCCCTCTTTTCATTCGACTATACTGGAATGGCAGAACAGATCAAAAGTGCTATCATAAAGAACTGGGAGATCCTCACTAGAGACCCTCTACTCAAAAGCCTGGTTAATGATGGACCTTTATTTTCATTTAGGCGTGCTCCCACAATAGGCTCCCATATCAGTAAAAGCGAATTTCAGAGCCCCCGAACAGAAACCTGGTTAACCCACTTCAGGCAGCAGGGTAATCATAGATGTGGCCACTGTATCTCCTGCTCACAAATGCGTACCGGAACCAGTTACCAACTGGGGCCTCTACGCCGTTCGGTTAAATCATTCTTCACCTGCCAAACCGAGTTCGTTGTATACTCGTTATGGTGTCCCTGCGGCCGGTTTTACATAGGGGAAACCACTAGATCGGTCAACAGACGTTTCAGGGAACACTTTAACTCGATAAAACCGGGACATGGTTCCACACGTCTGATCAGACATATGAGGGAAGCTCATGAAGGAAATGCAAGATTGATGACTTTTGCCAATATATTGCAAGTACCCCCCCTATCACGTGGCGGGGATAGAGAGAAGAAACTCAAAAGAGAGGAAGTCCTCCTCATAATACGTACAGATGCCATGGGTGCATTGGGACTTAATGATTATACTGATCTATCTTGTTTTTTAGACCCATAATACAATGCTAATTTATGCCCCACAGTCATTTTAAATGCTAGGATTTAGTATTTGTGGTTATATTCTTCCTAAGCCCTTAAATGAATCTTTATTATAAACAGATCATACTAGTGAATATGAGGGGTGTACCGGTGTACACACCCCATATATATACACGTTTTTGTAGGTCCCTCCCTTGTACCATTCCAAATATGGTCTAGTTGTAATGTCTGTTTTAATACCTTAATGTTCAATTACAGGTCCTTTTTGCCCCCTTCTTCGCCTTATCTCCCAATCATGAAAGCACGCATATACGCAGCTTTCTTTTTAGCTAACACTTCACTCTATGTGCCAATTTTTGTAAGCACAATTAACTATATTTTGCACATCAGCACTTTAATATATTGTGGTCAGTTTCCACATCCTAATCATGTTCTATGCTCACATTAGTCTGCTCCCGCATCAGTGTGATAATATTTTTGTACAACACCAATTTTTCACTGTCCACAAGATTTATATAGCTTTTATTCACAATTTTTACAGCACTGCTATCTTAAATTTGGCCACAAGATGGCGATCACCCCTCATATACACTGCCTAATACATGCAATAGCATCCAGCAGCCACCTAATAAGTGTGGACTGCTCGGGCAGAGGTAGAGGGGTGACGTCATCCTCCAGGAAGCTTCAGCTGGATCGCGTATGCGTTCCAGCGCACCATTGGAGATTCTGAGAGGAAGTGCGCGGTCTTTTTCGGCGCGGACGCGCCGAACGCTGACTACACAGTGTATTTAAACACCCGGCCAGCACCCAGCCCGCACTAGAGCCTCCGTGGAAATGCATATCTGCGCGAAACGGCCGTAAGGCCCCCAGTGCCCAGCACCCACCGCTACCCACAATACTCCAGCAATTGGTATGTTCTTTGATTTACACTGTCACGTGTTTTTAACATCAATGTTACAATATGGATTAAATAGTTGAATGCAGTGCCGGTCTCCTCTCCTCTCTCTCCCTTCCCTCTTACATTACAATGAAACTCTAACGTTGCACTGTGACATTGCATACACTTCTGTGAAGGATTGCGGAGAAGCCGCCGCTTGTGCTGACAGTGAGGCGGCAGTTTAGGCACACAGAGCGGTGGTTTCCTCACAGCAACATGCGTCTGGGTTATCTGGACCTAGTAGTGCACACAGATGGAGAGCTACGCGCGCGCGCTGCAAGACAGGCTCTTTATGCCAATAGGAGAAGGGTCAGCTGATCGGGACGGTCAGCTGACCCCAGCTCAGCAGATGATTGGTTGATGGGAGCTGGGCGGCGCTGAGGAGCGCTTCACTTTATATATATCTCTTGCTGTTCAGTTGCTGGTTGTCTGGCGTTGCGAATACCTATGTGTTAGCACTCAGACCTTAGTCAGATCCTTCAGTGTGGTGGAACCAGGAGTACCTGGGAATCTACACTTAGCCAGTTCACTGTGTATCATCTGTGTTATTCATTAGACCAGTTCCAGGGTGTAGAGACCACGGACCTCACACCCAGACTAGGAATACTGTGTATCATCCGTGTTATTCATTAGACCAGTTCCAGGGTGTAGAGACCACGGACCTCACACCCAGACTAGGAATACTGTGTATCATCTGTGGTATTCATTAGACCAGTGCCAGGGTGTAGAGACCACGGACCTCACACCCCAGACTAGGGATACTGTTATCATTCTGTTATACATCAGACTAGTTCCAGGGTGTAGAGACCACGGACCTCACACCCAGACTAGGGAACTTGTGTTATCATTCTGTTATACGTCAGACTAGTTCCAGGGTGTAGAGACCACGGACCTCACACCCAGACTAGGCATTGTTTGATATTTGTTATGACTTTGCTTTCCTGACTATTCCTCTGATCTCTGATTCGGTACCTTGCACTTCTGATATTCCTTTGCTAAACCCTGCTTGCCTTGGATACCGAATCAGCCTTCTGTCTTTGTACTTTATCTGTCTGTGTGTTGTCGACCCGGCCTGCCTGACCTGTCTGACTGTCACTCACCTCTTGGGTGCTCAGTCCTCCTGCAGGGGCCCCTGCTTCTCAGAGGGGGCACTGCTGTAAACCAGTCAAGGTCTGCTCCCTTCTGGAGCCCTTGACTGCAGTAGAGTCTGTTTCTACTTATTGGGCCACCTGCTACCTCAGTGGTCCGACCCATACTGTTACACCAAACACTTACACGCTTCAGGTGCTCAGAGGTTAGCGATATATCTGTATTATCGGTGATTCTGCAGATCATCAATAATCAGGTATATATCTGTATTCTTGGTGATACTGCAGATCGCCAATAATCAGATTCTCTCTGCGTGCTGACACCCAGAGCCGGCCTTTGGGGGGGGCAAGTGGGGCAATCGCCCCAGGCCCCGCACCTGAAGAGGGCCCCGCACCTTCTGCTGGGTCTGTGCAGCCAGCCCGACCCAATCAGCAGCAGCTCTGCTTCAGAATTTGCTGCAGACGGCCACGGACTGCCGTTTCAGGCAGTTGGGGATGTAAGGAGGCAGTGGGAGGTGATAACGCTGCAGGCTGCTGACAGTCAGTGACGTCCTCTATGCCTGCAGCCTGTCGCTCCGAGTCCTCCTCCCTCTCTCTTCTGTATGGACTGTATTCTGCAGCCAGCCACACCCCCTTCCTCTCCAGGCTGCTTGTCAGACATAGAGGCTCTGCCGGGAGATTCAAGAGCCAGCGCTGCTATCAGTGGTAAATATCGGACTCGGAGGAAGCTTGCCTGTCACAGGCAAGTAATAAACAACAATAGATAACAGAGATAGCTGCAATAAAGATACGACTACTAATTAATGGGAGGGAATGGGGGGGGGGGGGTGTATGGGGGCTGCTGCTGAATGTTTACTTGTCCTCCCCAGCATGTCAGAGTACTGCTCAGGCAGGCTGCAATCCTGGTAAGGAATGTCTCTTTCCCTCCTCTGTTTCCACTATCCTCACCATCACATTCTCTGTATTTTCCTCTCCCCTCTCTGCTATCTAGTGCTCTCTACTCCTTATCTTTCTATCCTATCTTACAGTCTGTAAAGTGTTGCAGAACATGTGTGAGAGGGTGATACAGAGTACATGGTCATGTCACTGGCTGTCCTCAGAGGAGCTCACAATCTAATCCCTACCATAGTCATAGTCTAATGTTCAACCATATTATTATTATGTATTTATATAGCACTGACATCTCCTGCAGCACTATACAGAGTACATAGTCATGTCACTGACTGTCCTCAGAGGAGCTCACACTCTAATCCTACCATAGTCATAGTGTAATGTCCTCCCATATTATTATTATGTATTTATATAGCACTGACATCTCCTGCAGCACTATACAGAGTACATAGTCATGTCACTGACTGTCCTCAGAGGAGCTCACACTCTAATCCTACCATAGTCATAGTGTAATGTCCTCCCATATTATTATTATGTAGTTATATAGCACTGACATCTTCTGCAGCACATTACAGAGTGCATAGTCATGTCACTGACTGTCCTCAGAGGAGCTCACACTCTAATCCTACCATAGTCATAGTCTAATGTTCTACCATATTATTATTATGTATTTATATAGCACTGACATCTTCTGCAGCACTGTACAGAGTACATAGTCATGTCACTGACCTCAGAGGAGCTCACGATCTAATCCCTACCATAGTCATAGTTTAATGTCCTACCAAATTGTTATTATGTATTTATATACCACTGACATCTTCTGCAGCACTTCACAGAGTACATAGTCATGTCACTGACTGTCCTCATAGGAGCTCACAATCTAATCCTACCATAGTCATAGTCTAATGTCCTACCAGATTATTATTATGTATTTATATACCACTGACATCTTCTGCAGCACTTCACAGAGTACATAGTCACGTCACTGACTGTCCTCATAGGAGCTCACAATCTAATCCTACCATAGTCATGGTCTAATGTCCTACCAGATTATTATTATGTATTTATATAGCACTGACATCTTCTGCAGCACTGTACAGAGTACATAGTCATGTCACTGACTGTCCTCATAGGAGCTCACAATCTAATCCTACCATAGACCTAGTCTAATGTCCTACCAGATTATTATTATTATTATTATTATGTATTTATATAGCACTGACATCTTCTGCAGGACTGTACAGAGTACATAGTCAAGTCACTAACTGTCCTCAGAGGAGCTCACGATCTAATCCATACCATAGTCATAGTCTAATGTCCTACCAAATTGTTATTATGTATTTATATAGCACTGACATCTCCTGCAGCACTTTGCAGAGTACATAGTCAAGTCACTGACTGTCCTCAGAGGAGCTCACACTCTAATCCTACCATAGTCATAGTCTAATGTCCTACCATATTATTATTATGTATTTATATAGCACTGACATCTTCTGCAGCACATTACAGAGTACATAGTCATGCCACTGACTGTCCTCAGAGGAGCTCACACTCTAATCCTACCATAGTCATAGTGTAATGTCCTACCATATTATTATTATGTATTTATATAGCACTGGCATCTCCTGCAGCACATTACAGAGTACATAGTCATGTCACTGACTGTCCTCAGAGGAGCTCACACTCTAACCCTACCATAGTCATAGTCTAATGTCCTACCATATTATTATTATGTATTTATATAGCACTGACATCTCCTGCAGCACGTTACAGAGTACATAGTCATGTCACTGACTGTCCTCAGAGGAGCTCACCCACTAATCCTACCATAGTCATAGTCTAATGTCCTACCATATTATTATTATGTATTTATATAGCACTGACATCTTCTGCAGCACATTACAGAGTACATAGTCATGTCACTGACTGTCCTCAGAGGAGCTCACACTCTAATCCTACCATGGTCATAGTCTAATGTCCTACCATATTATTATTATGTATTTATTTAGCACTGACATCTCCTGCAGCACTTTACAGAGTACATAGTCATGTCACTGACTGTCCTCAGAGGAGCTCACACTCTAATCCTACCATAGTCATAGTGTAATGTCCTACCAAATTGTTATAATGTATTTATATAGCACTGACATCTCCTGCAGCACTTTGCAGAGTACATAGTCAAGTCACTGTCCTCAGAGGGGCTCACAATCTAATCCTATTATTCATAACCGAGTGTCCGGAGGAAACCCATGCAGACACGGGGAGAACATACAAACTACGTGCTAATGTTGACCTCCGATTTTCGGTTCGCGAACCGGGTTCGCGAACCTCTGCAAAAAGTTTGGTTCACGCGAGCTTCCGCGAACCGCAATAGACTTCAACCGGGAGGTGAACTTTAGAAATTTAGAAACACTTATGCTAGCCAGAAAAGTGATGTAAAAGATGTTTCAAGGGGTCTAACACCTGGAGGGGGGCATGGCGGAGTGGGATAGACGCCAAAAGTCCCGGGAAAAATCTGGATTCGACGCAAAGCAGCATTTTAAGGGCAGAAATCACATTGAATGCTAAATTGCGGGCCTAAAGTGCTTTAAAACATCTTGCATGTGTATACATCAATCAGGGACAGACCTAACTCACTGTGTAATGCACCGCAAACAGCTGTTTCTGTAGTGATGGCCGTGCTGGACTACTGCACACCATGGCGAGATTGCTTTTCCTCACTCAGTGATATCAGGTAACGTCGGACTGCCTTATCAACTTTCGATAGTTCTTTCTCTACCATTGTTAAAGCTTACAGGTAGGTATATGCAGTGATGAGGTGGATGCACTGAACACAACAGGTAGGTATATGCAGTGATGAGGTGGATGCACTGAACACAACAGGTAGGTATATGCAGTGATGAGGTGGATGCACTGAACACAGCAGGTAGGTATATGCAGTGATGAGGTGGGTGCACTGAACACAACAGGTAGGTATATGCAGTGATGAGGTGGGTGCACTGAACACAACAGGTAGGTATATTCAGTAATGGGTATTACAATGTGCACCTGTCACATACAGACAGGTAACGGACAGGCCCAGTGACTCTGTGTGCGCTCACGTAGCGTAGGTAGGTGGGTGCACTGTGGACAACAGGTAGGTAGGTATATGCAGTGATTAGTATTACAATGTGCACCTGTCACACACAAAGGTAGTCACTGAATGTGCTGGGCCTGGCAGTGGCACACACAGTATGAATTATCAAGGCTGTCTATGCAACACAAGTGTCAGTGGGACACAAAAAAAAAATAGATCACAAGAACAAGATTAGCTCTCAAAAGAGCTGTTGTGGGGTGCTATTTTAACAATAAGAATCAGCAAGGAGCAAGCTAACAAGCCTACAAGAGCCTAACTAATCTTTCCCTATAAGAGAGTCTGACGCAGCTTTCCCTTCTCTAATTAATGCAGGCACACGAGTGAGTATAATGGCCAGCGGGGCCTGCCTTTTATAAGGGGTGAGTGTAGCCTGATTGGCTACAATGTGCCTGCTGACTGTGATGTAGAGGGTCAAAGTTGACCCTTATAGTGCACTATGGGGGCGAACCGAACTTCCGGGAAAGTTTGCGGTTCTCCACGATCGCGAAGCCCGGAAGTTCGCCAGGAACCGTTCGCTAGCGAACCGTTCGGGCCATCTCTACAATGCAGTACTGTGAACTGCCCCAGAGAATTTTATGGGCAGTGAGTTGACATACAGAATTATTCTGCAACCGCGTGCCTATGAAACGGCCGCCGGGAGATATGGGCGCAGGGTAATGCCGATAAATGGCTTACTCTACTACTGCACAAGTACCGGCGGTGTTAATTACTATTCCCCCTCCAGGCCGCCATGTATAGTGGGGGAAAGGTGTAATTCGGCTTCCAGCTATTGGAGGCGGACAAATTACAGTGTTGTTGTAGTAACTTGTGCTCTGTCATTTGACGGTGCCCAAATGACTTACTGAGTGCCGCTGTAGCTGTAATTCCTATTGCATCCTATGGTAGTGCCGGCTGCACCCAAATCTCCTGTGCTGTTTTTACAGCACTCGTGCAAAGCTGCTAACCACTGTGAACAAGCCCTCAAACAATTGACAATTTATGCAAAAAAAATTGTAGGCATGCAAGAAATTGTTTTTTCCAAAATGTATTCAAATCAAGCCTTGGGAAAACACCTCTTAAAAAAGTTTTAAAAACATTTTTGTAACATATTCACCATGTTTTCAACAGACGAAAATGAATATTTGATTTATAAATTACTTCAGAGAAGCAGATCCGTTCATTTAACACTAATCACTGTTTTATAAATACATAAATAATTGTTGTACACGAATCACCTGGAAATAAAACACCACATTAAAATGTATTGCAGCCATGCAATCTCTATTTTATAGATAGTGGTTAAAGAAAAAATAAGGAAATGCAGCAATCTGTACGTATCCCGGTGCTATTGTAAATAGACCCCTAAGGCTTTATCAGGTACAGGAAACGAAAGCCACTTATGTTATCCTATTTTTCACACTGTTCAAAGGAAGTCAAATGAGCATGTTTTTTTTGTGATAGATTAACACCTACCTGCTAATAGTATAAATCAATATTCCCTCTAAGTACACATTTCTCCAGCCACTTTAAATCCTCTCTGTTTACCACTCTGTCTCCTTTCCTATTCACTTTGTTATTTTTTTCCTAACCCCAAGAGCCTCAACTTCTAAAACAGCTTTTATCTGTTGCTCCGTGTAAAATGCCCTTTAAAAAGCTGAACATAATAATGTCAAGTACATCTGATTGCTGCCTTTCTTTATATTATTCTCAGCAAAGTCATATATATTAGTTAGCCCATAGCTGCCCTTTCAGACTGCCCTTATAGCTAACTTTTTCCTTTTTTATAACCCAATCTGGCCAGACCATTGATTTCTCTAGAAATAAAATCGTTGTGTAAACAAGAAAGGATTTCTGTAAATATCAAGCAGTTTATTAGTCAAAACTGTGAAATCTTGTGGTTTATCATCGTTGCTTCCTGTTGTGTGTTTTCTCAAGACAAAATCTTTAAATACACTTTTCTTTTTCTACTTGCATTATATAAAATACTGTCTATTGCTGGGTACACGCAATACAATTTCCTGTTAGATTTACCTGCCAGATCGATTTTTTCCAACATGTCTGATCTTAATTTAGATCAATTTTCCGATTCCTCAGAAGTGAACGGAAAATTGATTGAAATTAAGATCGGTCATGTTAGAAAAAATCAATCTGGCAGGTAAATGAGAAAATTGTATTGTGTGTACCTAGCATATCTCTGAGTTTATCTGTGTTGTTTAAGCAAATAATGTTATGTTTGGGACAACAGATAAAAGGGTGAGTGCTGAATTTGCACAAAAACTCACCTTTGGTGTACTGCTTATTCGCCACTGAAAGATTTGCCTTGTTTGTGAAGTTCTTTGCAACTATAAAGGTACAATAGCCTGCTGTGGCATGCTATTGTGGAGAGGGTGAGGGTGGGGGTGGGGCACAAAGTGGATCATCAATCTCCCTACTCCCTTTGTGTAGAGCAGCAGCACTGTGTGCACATACTTACATTCTGTGGATCTGTGGCTTTGACCCTTATATCATCTATAACATGCAGTGTGTGTGTGTGTGTGTGTGGGGGGGGGCTAAGGGGCCCATCGATCTCCCTACCCCCTTTATGTTGAGATGCAGTGTTGAGATGCAGCACATGGTGCACATACTTATGTTGCTGTGGCTCTGTAGCTCAGGCCTTCATAGGTCTGAGAGTAAAGGATCAGTGACTCCCTGGAACTCTGGTCCAATCATCTGAACCAGAGGAATCTAGATTATACACTCTTATAGAGAAACCCTTTCAGGTCATGACATTCTACTACACACAACATTTGCATCTGGCCCATCTCCTATGGGGTGATGATGTACCACCATTGTAAAAAAAAATGCCCATAGTGTAGGGGAGGTGGGAGGGAGTGCTGTGCTGCTGATGCCATGACACTGCACCATTACCATGACCATCACCATGACAAGTAACCATCAATCATATGCAACAGGGAAATAAAATAAGGTATTTTATACCTGGTTTAACCACCGGCGTACCAGCAGTCTCTGGCCCCTTAAGGACCATAGATTGCTGGTACTAAAAAACAGCTCCTACCAACCAATCGCCGCACAGACCCGCTGCTCTCACCGTTTGCAAGGATCATTCATTGCCACAGGTCCCTTGCTCTGCCATGGCTATGGTGGCAGGGCTCTGTGAGCTGGTCAGAGATTGGCTCACAGTGATTACAGGGTCAGGAGCCAATGAAATCGGCTTCTGACCGTCTCACAGAGCTCTGCCATCATAGCGACGACAGAGCGAGGAGCCTGTGGGGATGAGTGAGTGGCAGGATCAGCAGTAGCGGCAGGTCCGTGCAAGCGCGGTAATTGAAATCTATGCCCTGGCAGGAATAAGCAGCCCCAACCAGGGCATAGAAATCAATTAGGCCCCATTCACACTAGAGCGGTTTTCCCGCGATTTCGGCAAAATGCTCAAATGCTAGCGCTTTTGAAAGCACTAGTATAATAAAACCCTATGGGCCCATTCTTACTTGGGAGATTTGCGCTAATTGCCGCAAATCGCCCAAAATCGCGAAACGCAAACGGTTAGCCTGCACCATTTTCAGGCGATTTCCCAGCGATTGCATTTCAGTGCTATAGAAGCGCTAAACGCGATCGCTGAGAAATCGCTGCACTGTCCAGTGATTTTTCCACGTGAAATCACGGAAAAATCACTCCCACAAAACGCCGGCAAAAATCGCCGGCGTTTTGCACTTCTAAGTGTGAATGGGGCCTTACTGCAGTCCGGAAGCGTTTAATGAAGAAAATTACATGTCCCACTCATTGATTATGGACATGAAGTTCCTGTCTTCATTTTATTTCTATTTTTTACTATAAAAAATAATTCTGCTTAAAGCCAAGAAATAGTGGAACTACAAAGACATTGTGGAACAAGCAGGTAGTATAGGGGAAGGTTATTTATCTTAAAGCCCTGTAGCAAGCATTAATATGTTAGATTCATAATTTTCAGGAACATCGTTGGATAGATTTTTGTGTTTTACATCCTGTAGATGCTTCCTGCCACAAACACTGACCACAGGAGGCTGCTACATAGAAATGAGCTTTGCTTTTGCTCTAGGGCCACCTGCAGGATAACTCAGTACTGGTTTGTTACATCTTCCGCCATGCTCATAGGATTACATGTTACAATGTATGTTGTTTTGAATTTTAAATGGAAGTAATAACTACAAAGTTTTACATGGGATGTCCGTTGCCTCTGCCTCTCCATTGAAATACTGAACTGTTGTTTGCTCGGGGAGCTGCACTTTTATATTTTTGAACGCTTTACGATTGCCTTAAAGGGAACCTGAGGTCAAAGGGTATGAAGGCTGCCATATTTTTTCATTTTAAACAATATCAGTTGCCTGGCAGTCTTCCTGATTCTGTGTCTCTCTCTAATACTTTTAGCCATAGACCCTGAACAAGCATGCAGCAGATCAGGTACTCTGACTCAGGTTTTAATGGATTAGCCATACGCTTGTTCCAGGATTTTGACTCAAACACTGCTTGTGCCAGAAGATCAACAGGGCTGCCAGGCAACTGGCATTGTTTACAAAGACATAAATATGGCAGCCTCCATATCCCTGTTACCTCAGGTTCCCTTTAAGGCAATCCTGAAGGTTCCCTTTAAGCAAATTTTGCATTGCTGGGGGCTGAAAGGAAAGAAGTGCTGCGATAACCAAGGTGAGTCCGATCATTTTGTCTGGACGAAATAAAGTTGCAGCACATTTGAGTCAGTAGACAGCAACAATGCCAAGTATGCCAGCAAGGTCAGATTCCATTCTTCTTCCTATATTTATAGAAATCTGGAGAAGGTGGGAGGAAAAGTTGAACATTAAACAATACATTTTTTTACCATAGCTCACTATCAGATAAAGATATACAGAAGATCCCTGAGAGAGAGCACAGAAGCATCAGTAGTCAGCCATCCAAAATATATAATAATAAGTATAAAAGTGCAGACTTTTTCATTATGTCACTATATTCTATAAAAGAAAACAGATCTTTCAGATTTTTGTGACGTCAGCATATTTGATGCGTCTCACAGAGTCAGACAGCACAATGTTCACGAGCAAAGGTGATTTTAATATACCAATTAGCAGAAAGTTTCTCTACATTCGTATCTGATTTGGTGTATATATATATATATATATTTTATTTCTCTTTTTGCTACTATTTTCTACGGATACGTTTTATTTAATTTTCCCCTTGTGGCTAGGAACAAATGTGCATTCATCCATAGCTGCTATCAGTGGCAGTTTTTACTGCAGGGTATTTTTCAATTCATGTAGGTGCACGCTGCATTCGCTTCTTGCTATTTACAGTTGAATGAATTTGTGAAAGCAGGAGAATACATTTACTAGTTGAGCCTCATTGTGCTGATAAACACTCCTGTTAAAAAATATCCCTTAAGTATCAAAGCAATTTGGTAGACAATAGTAAAACACACATCTGCTATATTACCTATACTCATTTCAGGAAGAAAAAATAAAAAAATACATATAAATTCACGCTATCATAACCTGTTATGTCAGCTTAACTCTGGTATTCTTTATACTAATCCCTAACTCCCATCCTCTCTCCAGTATTAATTTGATATTAGCAGGGGTGATTCTTGCCTTTTGCCCGCCCCAGGCAAGCTCTATAATGACGATCTCCTGGGTGATAAGAAAATACAACTGCAACACCAGCAGGATGGGTGCTGTAATGAGCCCCAGGCTTCACCAACCAAACGTCAAAACCACAGCTAAAAATATGGATTTATTTTTGTTGTAAATTAAGTTTTACACATTATTATTATAGTGGTGATATAGCCATAGAACATATACATATTAAAATGAAAAGTCAAATTTGAGATAACGCTCTGACAGTCAGCATGCACCCCTCAGTTTACTCATAAAGGCATCTCACAGAAACAACTGGAATGCAATGTCCTACTGTAGCAACTGTACATCTCAGAGCGCACCAGCATGAAATGCGCTCTGTTTGATGATCTTCTCAAAGCAAATTTATGATTGACTAGTTGACCTATGCCCATTTAAAAACAGGCTCTAGGTCTCTTCAAACCACTGCGTGTCAGTGCGCATGCGCACGCACCCGTTCGCCGCGCATGCTAACCCGTCCGCCTGGCTCCATCCTCCTGTCCCAACGGCTGGCTGTACTGCACATGCGCAGTAGCGCAACACACGGACACAGGGACAGGATGATGCAGGGACACTTAGCTATTATTATATAGGATGATAATCCCAGCCACTGTTTACTTATTAAACATTCAGAAAAAGGCATATTTAAATGGGCCACATGAATTGGCAAAAGAGGGTGACTGGCGTACATAGTACTCTACCTTGGCTTTCACCCATCACTGTAGAGGCCTGCATTGGGTTTGTTTACCCGTATTGATTCTAATTTAGTCGTAGGTAGGGGAGTGTGAGTCAGGTTTTAGGTAGTGAAAGCAAACATAAGACAATTCTGTGTCTTATGCTTCCAAAAATATGTGTTGGTTGCTGGGACCAGAATACTTACTTGCTTACTTGTTTGGTGCTGCTCATCTTTTAGGCCCGTTTAACGTTGGATAGTTAAGCCAAATGGATCTGGTAAAACGGATTAGGTTTCTGCTTCACCGGACCCGTAAGACTTGGTTCACATTGGCAAATGGACGCGTGAAAACGCATCTGTTCATTGGTCGATCGGATCCGTTTTCACTCCGTTGACACTCTTGTTGCAGCAGCCGGGCAGGTGAGGGAGGGAAGGTGCAGCAGCCAGGCGGGTGAGGGAGGTTTAAACCTTACCCAGGCTTCCATCTTCAATTTCTGCTGAGTGGTTTCTTCCAGGCTTCAGTCTTCTTCCGCCTCAATTGCGTCCCACCTTGCATCATGTGACTACCAGCTTCCTCCTTCCTGGTTAAATGAGGAAGTGTAGTCACATGAGACAAGGTGGAACGCAATTGAGGTGGAAGAAGACTAAAGCTTGGAAGACACTGCCTGGCAGCAATTGAAGATGGAAGCCTGGGTAAGTTTTAACTCTCCCTCACCTGCCCGTCCAGCTGCTGCACCCTCCCTCACCCACCCACTCATGTATTGCATGGTTTGCATCACATCCCTGCATCCCCCCAGACCCCCACCCGCATTGGATTTTGCTCTCTAATGGTCCGTTTCTTCACTTCTTAACTATGCTGCTAGAACCAAAACGGCACATGAGAAGGGCCAGTAAGTGAAGGAAAGGTCGTATACCTCGTTGCTAGGCGACCACAGTATGCAAAGTAGGGGAATTTTCTGGGACTTTCCCGAGCCCCACACAGCCTGTCAGAGAGATACAGCACAGGTGCAGGGGGCAGGGTTTAAAAGGGTGTAACTGGCGGGAACTAGTTGGAGCCAGGAGGAGACCGAGAGAGAACATGGAGGAGTGAGGACTTGAGCAGGAGCAACCAGTGCAGAGCAGGGTGGGAGCCCAGACCAGAGCAGAGAAAGGCAGTAGCAGTCGCCCGGAAGCTAGGGGCACTCGGCGGCCATACAGTAGGGATAGCGGCAGTCAGCCCGGAAACTACCCGGTCGGAGGTGGCAGACCCGGATTAACCTTGACCTAAAGACATTCGCAGTCAGATGAGTATAGGCCTGAGAGCCACATCTAAGCCATAAAGTGTAGCCAGTGTCCAGCGTCACTTGCAGAAAATAGCAATCTAGAACCTGGAGAGGCCCAGATTGTATCCCTGAGTGGTATTGCTAAAGACTGCCTATGTGAGAGCTCTGTACAGTCACAGAGACTTTGTGCTGATAATACAGTTGCTTATGCAGAAGAAAGCTGCTGATATAAAGTACGACAAGTTGCTATTGCTTATAAAAAGTCCAGGCCCTACCGTCACTGAGTGACATTCTCTACTACCTAAAGTACCCTGCTGAGGTGACACAGCCCCCGCTTGCATAAGAAAAAATCGGGAAGGTCCGCACACTCAATTGATCCAAGATCAAGGTTTATTCAATCAATGTGACACAAGTCCACTCCATAAACCAACGACTCGTTTCGGGGCCCCGTGGTTTGAATAAACCTTGATCTTGGATCAATTGAGTGTGCGGACCTTCCCGATTTTTTGTTTGCAGTTTACAACGGTCCAGCACCTCTATTGTGGTGTGCGATTCTCCTTTTGATTTTTTTGGACTCCCGCTTGCATAAGGTCCTGTTATATACAGTAGAGACATTGGGCCCTATGCAATTACCAAACTCGCCAGCGCTAAGTGCTGGCGAGTTCTTAAATTAGGCGTCAGCAAGGTCGCCTAATGCAATTGCATTTAACACCCCCCAGGGCGGAAAAGAACTCACTTGGGCGATATAATCGCCCAGCAAGTTCCTTTCCCCCTATGCAATTGCATTTTTCACCCCCCGGGAAGCGATGCTTCCCGGCAAACATAGGTGCTAACTTTTCACCTGCTCTGAGCAGGCGAAAAGACCTATCGCTGCTGTCAGCGGGCTGATTTTGGCATCTGGGAGCCTCCTTTACTAAGGAAACCCCAGATGCCAGTGATTTAAATAGGTAAAGGAGTCAGCTTTGACTCCTTACCTATTTAAAATGTAACAAAAAAACATACCTCCATCGTTCCCGTCTCACCGCATGTCCCACGCCGCTTCTCCGCTCATCTCTGGGACTGTGAGTATTCTTGGAGCCGGCAAAGCATCTTTGAGTATCCCGCCGGGGCTCCCCATTCATCCACTAGGTGGCCCAATGAGAATCATCCTGATTCTCATTGGTCCAATTACAATCAGGATGATTCTCATTGGACCACCTAGTGGAGGAATGGGGAGCCCCGGCGGGAGACTCAAAGATGCTTTGCCGGCTCCAAGAATACTCACAGTCACAGAGATGAGCGGAGGAGCGGCGTGGGACATGCGGCGAGCCGGAACGATGGAGGTATGTATCTTCTGAAGGTCCTGCGGTAGCGACGAGCGGCAGAAGGCGACGGGCGGCGGGTATGAGCCTTGCAACGATGCGCTGGCTCTTGCGACGATGCGCGCGCATCTTCCCGGGAGCGAGGCAGCAGTGTTGTGGTGCTGAAGGACAGCTCCACGGCACAAATGCCTCGCTCCACATCGCTGGCCACACGTGAGCATCGCTCGGCGAATACCTAGTATTCGCCTGAGTTATGCTCCTTTACGCAAGGACATCGCTCAGGTGAAACTGGCAATTGAATTTGCCGGTAAATCCTGAGCGATGTGAGGAGATAAGAAGCTCGCATGTTTTCAGCTTCTTATCTCCTCGAATTGCATATGGCCCATTATCCCTGTTAAGTCCATTTCAAGTCAAGAGTTAAACTTCATATGTTGATGTGTTCTGCATGATTACAAAGAGTTTGATATTTAAAGAGAACCTGTCAGTATTACAAAGTTGAGTGGAAGAGGAGGAGTTACATCGCCACTTGTGATACTGAAGTGTGCTACAGAGAAAGTGAACTGTCATCTGATCAAGATACAGAGTTAACCTACTTGGATTACAAGTTTTGCATCAACTCTAATTCAGAGCTGATTCAGCCTTAAAGTCAAAGTGCACTTAAAGAGAGTTCTATTGTAGGAGGGTGGTGTTGATGGTATAGAGGGTTGCATCAGTCACTTTATATTTTATTCAATTTACCTTTTTTTGCTTTAACTATTTTTGATTATTTGATTTATATTTTATTTTGTTTGTTGTTTTGGGAGGCCAAATCCAGAGGGGAAGTATTAAGAGTAAAGTGTATTGAGTGCTACAAATACAATCTAAAGAGTCTAAAAGATCTTGGAGCAAGGTGAATGTCCTGATTGGACCAACCAACGAACTGTCATCTATTCAGTACTATATTACGAACTGTCACGAGTTTCCCCCAAGGTTTTGCTGAGCAATATAACTTGGACTTGGTTGCAAGGGACTGAGAACTGATTAGGTATTGGACTGAATTGCTCAGTAGACCAACCCTTTCCCCAGTCCAACCCAACATCAGTACTGTGATCTGTATATGTTGTAAAGTGGTTGATTGTTGTATGAGAAGACCTATTGTAGCTGTATATAACTTCTGTGTAACTAACCGTTTCCTTCCAAAGGTCTTACCGGTGCACCGGCTCTGAAGACTAGATATTGTGTATTTTTGACCTTTGATGTGCAAGGGAGGCGTGTTTTGACATTGAAGTGTCTGTGTCTGGTGGATTCCACTCAGCCGGAGCCTGGGGATAGCGGTTTCATACGGGTTACACATGTAATGCCCTAGACAGTCATTATCAAAAGGCTCTCACAAGCATACATACACACCATGTCTCATGTGGGGAGAGGGTGGATTACTGGAACTTTGATCTCCCTTCTCAGATAGACATTTACTGTGTGTTAAAGTCAGAAATGGCGAAAGGACCCGTATTTCTTAACAAGCAAATAGATGGCTGGTGAAAAATTAAAAAGTGAATATGGGTTTTTAGCATTTTAACATACTGAGCTCCACTGCTTGAAAAGACAGCTGAAGTAAGGTTCCTAATATGCCATGCATCTGTATAGCAGAGCCTTTTTGAGAATGTGTATATATATATATATATATATATATATATATATATATATATATATATATATATATATATATATATATATATATAATATATATATATATATATATATATATATATATATATATATATATATTACCAAGGGGTGAGCAGCACAAACCAAATTTTTCATGCAATTCTATGCAAAGCATGCACACAGTGCTGGAGGTCCCCAGACTCCATAAGAAATATATAAGTACAGAGGGGCTGCAGCACACAACAGGAAAACTGTGACAGGGGCTCTTGGTTACGCTTTAACACGCTTAAGCTCACCAACTGCGCCAAAGTGTCCACAATCTGGTGAGTCCTACTCTACCATGCAAAATGCCAGTTTTTATAAGCAGTCTAGTGGGAACTAATCCAAAAACCCGGAAGTCAACTAGATGGGAAAAAAGGAAATTAAAAACACCTCACCCTTCACTAGCTACCAAACGAACTCTCTGAACATGTGCAATGCACTCATTTATATACTTAACTGTGCTAGAGGTGGGCGTGGTCATGCAGGCTCACAGGGGGAAGTTATAAATAGACTGCTTATACAAAACTGGCATTTTGCATGGTAGAGTAGGACTCACCAGATTGGGGACACTTTGGCGCAGTTGGTGAGCTTAAGCGAGTTAAAGCGTAACCAAGAGCCCCTGTCACTGTTTTCCTGTTGTGTGCTGCAGGACCCTCTGTACATACAGTATATATATATATATATATATATATATATATATATATATATATATATATGTGTATGTATGTATGTATGTATATATATGTATATATGTATGTATATATATGTATATATATATGTATATATATATATATATATATATATATACTGTATATATATATATATATTTATATATGTATATATATATATATATATATATATATATATATATATATATATATATATATAATAAGTAATATGTAATAAGGAAAACATTTGGCAAAGTATTCTTTCGGATCAAGGGTTTCTATTAAAGTGGATGATGATACAGTACTGAAAGTCCAATAAAAGAGTTTTAGTTTTATATTAAACATGTATTGTGGTTAGCTTGAATTGCTTCATCATCCAATCAATCACCTTGATGTAATTTTGATAATTTTCCACACAAATTAATTACAGTCTGAGACCTTGCTCCTTTAAATGGATATTATGGGCATGGGGAACCTGTGCAAAATATGACTTAGTAATCACAAGGGTATATCATGCATAATTTTCCATATGGTATGTTTCCACTTAATCTATTCATAATACTCCTCATTACATAAATAATTCTGAACTATTAAGCATTAAAAGAAGATCCATAAAGTCACCACAGTTTTTTTCTTCTTTTTTTTCTTCTTCTAAATTTAATTTGAGTTTTTTGCAGAAATGTATAACAATGGTAAGTAAACACCACATAATGAAGTTAACATGACAAGTGGAAAACATAAGAAATCAGTACATGGCTTCATGGGAATGCAAAGCTTGGAACAGTTGTATAAAGGAGAACAGATAAACAACAAAAAGCTGTACAAAGTAAGGCCAGGGACCCACTAGGAATCACTACAGCACTGTTTATTCATGCAAGCGTTGTGTGCAGCGATTCCATATAGTTTTGCTATTGCGATTTGCTGCATTTTTAAGTGCTGTACAGTAAATTGTACAGCACTTCCTATTAGCGATTTGACCCTTTAAATAAAGTTTTACATACTCACCGGGTGTCCCAGTGTCTGGCTTCCATTATTAGCACTGCCCCCTAGCAGAAGAGGTTATAGGTGCTTCTCTAGCAACAATCAGAGAAGCGCATGTGACCTCTTCTGCTAGGGGGCGAGGCTATGAATAGGAGTCAGACATCAAGACACCTGGTTAGGGATGGTTGGTAATACCAATTTAGATTCCGCGTAAATTCCGATTTTTGCCAATGTCAATTACCGATTCTGCAGATTTCCATTTCCGATTTTCGATTTGGCTACAATTACCAAGCTGCAGTAATGCAGTATTTGCGCAGAAATCTGTTTTCTGATCGGAAATGCCAATTTCCAACTGGAAATTTCAATTCCTTGAAATCCAAATGAGCATCCCTACACCCCATGAGTATATTGAACTTTACTTACAGAGACAAACATTCGGTTTCCAAATTGCTGCAAAATTGATTTGAAAATCAAATCAATTGCATTGGAGTGCAAATGTACTCAAAATGCTGCATGTCCTGCAATTACGATTAGCCCCAACCATTTAAATCATAATCCCAAATCTAAGTAAACACATGTAGTCTAGATTGCAAAGTGTAACGATCGGTGTCAGCACACAGAGAGAATCTGATCATTGATGATCTGCAGAATCATCAATAATACAGATGTATACCTGATTATGGATGATCTGCAGAATCACCAATAATACAAGTATGACTAACCTTTGGACACCTAATAAAGTGTAAGTGTTTGGTGTAACAGTAGGCTATCTCCCGAGAGGCGTGAGATACAGGCAGCTTAACCAAGAACCACCTGAGGGGCAGGTGGCCCTGGGAAGTCCAGGAACTATCCCCTAGAGAGAGAGAATAGAGAGGACCTGGCAACCAGGGATATCTGGAGATTAGATATAGACTGTACTGCAGCCAGGGGACTCCAGGAGAAGAGGCCACTGGCTGCTAACAGGCCGGACTCCCTGAGGAGCAGGAGTCCTAGTTGCAACTGACACTAGGTGAAATTGTGTCACTGCTAGTACAGATAGACTGAGCACTCAAGAAGTGAGTGACAGCCTGGAAGGTCGGGCAGGCCAGGTCGGCAACACACGAGCAGATAAGGTACAGAGACAGAAGGCAGATTTGGTAACCGGGTACAGGCAGGGTCTGGCAACAGAAAGGCAGATATGCAGGGGTACCGAATCAGAAGGCAATAGAGAGGTCGACAGAGCAAATGGTGATAACAGAAATAGAACAGAGTCCTAGTCTGGGGCGTGAGGTCCGCGGTCTCGACACCCAGGAACTAGTCTAAAGTATAACACAGCAATGACACAGTAATCTTAAGCTTGGGTGTGAGGTCCTTGGTCACAACACCCCGGAACTGGTCTAAAGTATAACACAGCAATGACACAGTAATCCTAAGCTTGAGTGTGAGGTCCTTAGTCACAACACCCCGGAACTGGTCTAAAGTATAACACAGCAATGACACAGTAATCCTAAGCTTGGGTGTGAGGTCCTTGGTCACAACACCCCGGAACTGGTCTAAAGTATAACACAAGCGTAATCTGGCTAAGTGTGAATTCCCAGGTCCACCTGGTTCTAACACACTGTGGGATCTGACTATGGTCTGAGTGCTCACACGTATGTATTCGCAACGGCAGACAACTTGAGACTGACCAGCGAGATCTATATATAGTGAAGCGCTCCTCAGCACCACCGAGCTCTCTTCAGCCAATCAAAGCTTGCGCTGGGATCAGCTGATCACCCTGATCAGCTGATCCCTCTCCTACTGGTATAAAGGTCCTGCCTCCCAGCGCGCGCGCGTAGCTCTCCATCTGTGTGCACTAGAAGGCTTAGACAAACCAGACGCATGCTGCTGTGCGAAAACCGCCGGTCTGAACGCGGAGACAGCCGCCCCGCTGCCAGACTGTGCGGCGGCATCTCCGCAATCCATTACACAAAGTATATGAAATATGCTCCATATATTAGATTCACCAGACTAATAGGGCCAAGGGTGGAAGTAAAGTACCTTCTAGAATTTTTCTAGGATTCATCTATTAGCTGCACATACTAAAGCAATAAACTAATTTTAAAAGGAGCATAACTTAATTGCAGGGATGAGCTTACGATTTCTTTAGGATTTTGACTTCCGAGCTTTGGATCAGTTATCGGCTTTCTGCGGCATAAATCGGTATGTGGAAATCGGAATAGTGCAGAAATGCTGCATTACCGAGATTCAGAAATTTTAGGCCAATCACAAAACTCGGAACTCGGAAGCATTGAACCAATCAAAGAAAGCAGAATTGTAGCGAGGGCATTGGGTTTCTGAGGAAATCTTAAGTCAACAAACACAATTGCTAACTCCCAGCTAAAGCAATCTCCTACCTTTATCCGGTCAGCAGACACCAGTCAGCCAATCAGGTGCACTGACATACACCCTTTGCTTGCTGTACCAAATCTAGCGGGAATTGCATGAAATGGGTAGCATTCACGTGGGAGGTAGAGTTGGGCCGAACCTCCGATTTTCGGTTCGCGAACCGGGTTCGCGAACTTTCGCGAAAGGTTCGGTTCGCGTTAAAGTTCGCGAACCGCAATAGACTTCAATGGGGATGCGAACTTTGAAAAAAAAAAATAATTATGCTGGCCACAAAAGTGATGGAAAAGATGTTTCAAGGGGTCTAACACCTGGAGGGGGGGATGGCGGAGTGGGATACATGCCAAAAGTCCCCGGGAAAAATCTGGATTTGACGCAAAGCAGCGTTTTAAGGGCAGAAATCACATTGAATGCTAAATGACAGGCCTAAAGTGCTTTCAAACATCTTGCATGTGTATACATCAATCAGGTAGTGTAATTAAGGTACTGCTTCACACTGACACACCAAACTCATCGTGTAACGCACCGCAAACAGCTGTTTGTGTAGTGACGGCCGTGCTTTACTGGTGCGCACCATGGCGAGAGTGCAGGTTTTGGTGGCTTTACAGCCCATATGGTCACCTGGCTGATGTAGCTGAATGACAGAACAGTGACTGTCCAGCTGATCAAATTTGGTCTGACCACAATGAGGCAACGACCTTATTATCGTGGGTGTGCCCCCCGAGACACTCATCTAGGCGCCGGTCATTGCTCCATTGTGATACGCAAGCCCCTTCACCACGGCAAGGTAATGATCACGAAGGGGAATGGGCGCATGTACATGCCTTTTCTTTTGTTGTTGCAGCTGCCCGCAGTGCAGCCAGAAAAATTAGGCAGTCATGTACACGCACCCAAAAAATTATTACAGCGGCCGCTGCTAGCAGCGGCCTAAAAAATTCAGCAATCCGCCTGGAGTCCCGGACCCTGTTGGTGGTGGCGGAGAAGGTAGTCAAGCGGCCTGCAGGCAGACATGCTGTGTGGAGGGACTGGGAGCGACTTAGTCTTCTTGGGGCAGGCCAGGCAGCCAGTCACACGGCGTGCAGGCAGAGATGCTGTATGTGCGGGGACTGACTTAGTCTTGGGGCGGGCAGCAGCCCTCCGGGATCCATGCCTCATTCATTTTGATAAAGGTGAGGTACTTAACACTTTTGTGACTTAGGCGACTTCTCTTCTCTGTGACAATGCCTCCAGCTGCGCTGAAGGTCCTTTCTGAGAGGACGCTTGCGGCAGGGCAGGAGAGAAGTTGGATGGCAAATTGGGACAGCTCTGGCCACAGGTCAAGCCTGCGCACCCAGTAGTTCAAGGGTTCCTCATCGCTGTTCACAGCAGTGTCTACATCCACACTTAAGGCCAGGTAGTCGGCTACCTGCCGTTCCAGGCGTTGGTGGAGGGTGGATCCGGAAGGGCTACGGCGAGGCGTTGGACTAAAGAACGTCCGCATGTCCGACATCACCATGAGATCGCTGGAGCGTCCTGTCTTTGACTGCGTGGACACGGGAGGAGGATTAGTGGCAGTGGTACCTTGCTGGCGTTGTGCCGTCACATCACCCTTAAAGGCATTGTAAAGCATAGTTGACAGCTGGTTCTGCATGTGCTGCATCCTTTCCACCTTCCGGTGAGTTGGTAACAGGTCCGCCACTTTGTGCCTGTACCGAGGGTCTAGTAGTGTGGCCACCCAGTACAGCTCATTCCCCTTGAGGTTTTTTATACGGGGGTCCCTCAACAGGCAGGACAGCATAAAAGACGACATCTGCACAAAGTCGGATCCAGTACCCTCCATCTCCTCTTGCTCTTCCTCAGTGACGTCAGGTAAG
Organism: Hyperolius riggenbachi; assembly: GCF_040937935.1. Taxonomy (NCBI): domain Eukaryota; kingdom Metazoa; phylum Chordata; class Amphibia; order Anura; family Hyperoliidae; genus Hyperolius; species Hyperolius riggenbachi. The sequence goes on from NC_090650.1 coordinate 294,670,618, forward strand.
TCAACCTCCTCCCCCCAGCCGCGAACAATACCACGGGAAGGTTGAGCAGCACAAGCCCCTTGCGATGCCTGCTGAGGTTGTTCTCCTGCCGCTGTCCCCTCCTCCTCCTCCTCCTCCTCCCCCAAAGAAACACCTTGCTCATCATCCTCTGAGTCTGATTCGTCTTCTGCACACGACTTCTCTTCTTCCTCCTCCTCCCCCCTCTGTGCTGCCGCAGGTGTTGAGGAAACAGCTGGGTCTGATGAAAATTGGTCCCATGCCTGTTCCTGCCGTAACGGTTCCTGGTCACGCTCATTCACAGCTTCATCCGCCACTCTACGCACAGCACGCTCCAAGAAGTAAGCGTAGGGAATTAGGTCGCTGATGGTGCCCTCACTGCGGCTCACCAGGTTGGTCACCTCCTCAAACGGCCGCATGAGCCTGCATGCATTCTCCATCAGTGTCCAGTTGTCGGGCCAGAACATCCCCATCTTCCCAGACTGTTTCATTCTACTGTAGTTGTAGAGGTAGTGGGTCACGGCTTTCTTCTGTTCTAGCAGGCGGGAGAACATGAGCAGGGTCGAGCAAATGAGGCGTCTCACCGGCATGTTGTTTTTGCGCTGAATTTCCGCAAAGCGTGCCATGGCTGTGTAAGACCGCCTCAAATGCCCACAGAACTTCCTGGCCTGCTTCAGGACATTCGCTAAGCCAGGGTACTTTGCCACAAATCTTTGAACCACTAGATTCATGACATGTGCCATGCAGGGTATGTGTGTCAGCTTCCCCATATGCAAAGCGGCAAGCAGATTGCTGCCGTTGTCGCACACCACGTTGCCTATCTCCAGGTGGTGCGGGGTCAGCCACTCATCCACCTGTTTCTTAAGAGCAGCCAGGAGAGCTGCTCCAGTGTGACTCTCCGCTTTGAGACAAGCCATGTCTAAGATGGCGTGACACCGTCGTACCTGGCATGCAGCATAGGCCCTGCGGAGCTGGGGCTGTGTAGCTGGAGAGGAGAAGTGCCACTCAGCCAAGGAGGAGGAGGACAGCGAAGAGCATGTAGCAGGAGGAGAGGAGGTGGCAGGAGGCCTGCCTGCAAGCCGTGGAGGTGTCACAATTTGGTCCGCTGCGCCCTGCTTGCCATCGTTCACCACCAGGTTCACCCAATGGGCTGTGTAGGTAATGTAGCGGCCCTGCCCGTGCTTGGCAGACCAGGCATCCGTGGTCAGGTGTACCCTTGACCCAACGCTCTTCGCAAGAGATGACACCACTTGCCTCTCAACTTCACGGTGCAGTTGGGGTATGGCCTTTCTCGAAAAATAAGTGCGGCCTGGCATCTTCCACTGCGGTGTTCCGATGGCCACAAATTTACGGAAGGCCTCAGAGTCCACCAGCCGGTATGGTAACAGCTGCCGAGCTAACAGTTCCGCCACGCCAGCTGTCAGACGCCGGGCAAGGGGGTGACTGGCCGAAATTGGCTTCTTCCGCTCAAACATTTCCTTCACGGACACCTGACTGCTGCTGTGGGCAGAGGAGCAGGAACCGCTCAAGGGCAGAGGCGGAGTGGAGGAGGGTGCCTGTGAAGGTGGAAGGGAGAAAGCGGCAGAAGCAGATAATGCACCTGATGGAGGAGGAAGAGGAGAAGGAGGGTGGCTTTGCTTTTGTGTGCTGCTGCTGCTTTTGCTCAGGTGGCCATCCCATTGCTGTTTGTGCCTTTTCTCCAGGTGCCTTCGTAAGGCACTTGTCCCTACGTGAGTGTTGGCCTTTCCACGGCTCAATTTTTGTTGGCAGAGCGAACAGATGGCTTTGGTCCGATCTGAGGCACACACATTAAAAAATTTCCACACCGCTGAGCCACCCTAGGATGTGGGCACTATGGGGACCTCAGCAGCTGATGCTGAAGGGCAAGTTGGCTGGCTGTACATAGGTGGCAATACATGGTGCCGGACACTGCCACCAGCTGTTTCTGACGAAGAGCTGCCCCACTTCTTTCAGCAACTTCTCTCCTCCTCCTACTCTCTGACTCCCCCTCTGAACTGTCCCCCTCTTCATCTCCTCTATTGGGTACATACAGAGGATCCCTATCATCGTCATCATCGTAATCATCCTGCCCAGCTTCGCTTGCCTCAGACAAATCCAAACATGCACCAACATCAGTAGGTCCTTCATCCTCCTTACACGTTACATCCATAATGTTGCCGCGTAACTCAGACATATGAGCTGGTGAAAATTCATCTGGCTGTAACAACAATGGCTGTGCATCAGTGATTTCACCACTAAATAATTCTTGCGAAGTGTCAAATGCAGCGGAAGTGGTGCTAGTAGTAGCACTGGTGGCTGAGCAAGATGAGGTGTTCTGTGTCGCTAAATACTCAACCACGTCCTGACAATCTTGGGAGGTGATGGGACGTGCCTTCTTCCGAGCACTGTACTGTGGGCCAGGTCCACACGAAATTACATTTACACGACCTCGCGCAGACCTGCCGGGTGGCCTTCCTCTGGCTCTGCCACTACCTCTTCCTCTACCTGTTTTGTCCATATCGGGTATGCACGGAGTGGTATATCACACTGCGTGCACTCACGTAGGTAGGTGGGTTCACTTAACTGCACAGGTATGCGCACTGATGCGGTGGGTTCACTGAACAGAACAGGTATGCAGTGGCGGGTTCACTAAACAGAACAGGTATACAGTGGCGGTTCACTAAACAGAACAGGTATGCAGTGGCGGGTCCACTGAACAGAACAGGTATGCAGTGGCGGGTTCACTTAACTGCACAGGTATGCGCACTGATGCGGTGGGTTCACTGAACAGAACAGGTATGCAGTGGCGGGTTCACTTAACTGCACAGGTATGCGCACTGATGCGGTGGGTTCACTGAACAGAACAGGTATGCAGTGGCGGGTTCACTAAACAGAACAGGTATGCGCACTGATGCGGTGGGTTCACTGAACAGAACAGGTATGCAGTGGCGGGTTCACTAAACAGAACAACTGCACAGGTATGCGCACTGATGCGGTGGGTTCACTGAACAGAACAGGTATGCAGTGGCGGGTTCACTAAACAGAACAGGTATACAGTGGCGGTTCACTAAACAGAACAGGTATGCAGTGGCGGGTCCACTGAACAGAACAGGTATGCAGTGGCGGGTTCACTTAACTGCACAGGTATGCGCACTGATGCGGTGGGTTCACTGAACAGAACAGGTATGCAGTGGCGGGTTCACTAAACAGAACAGGTATACAGTGGCGGTTCACTAAACAGAACAGGTATGCAGTGGCGGGTCCACTGAACAGAACAGGTATGCAGTGGCGGGTTCACTTAACTGCACAGGTATGCGCACTGATGCGGTGGGTTCACTGAACAGAACAGGTATGCAGTGGCGGGTTCACTTAACTGCACAGGTATGCGCACTGATGCGGTGGGTTCACTGAACAGAACAGGTATGCAGTGGCGGGTTCACTAAACAGAACAGGTATGCGCACTGATGCGGTGGGTTCACTGAACAGAACAGGTATGCAGTGGCGGGTTCACTAAACAGAACAGGTATACAGTGGCGGTTCACTTAACAGAACAGGTATGCAGTGGCGGGTCCACTGAACAGAACAGGTATGCAGTGGCGGGTTCACTTAACTGCACAGGTATGCGCACTGATGCGGTGGGTTCACTGAACAGAACAGGTATGCAGTGGCGGGTTCACTAAACAGAACAGGTATACAGTGGCGGTTCACTAAACAGAACAGGTATGCAGTGGCGGGTCCACTGAACAGAACAGGTATGCAGTGGCGGGTTCACTTAACTGCACAGGTATGCGCACTGATGCGGTGGGTTCACTGAACAGAACAGGTATGCAGTGGCGGGTTCACTTAACTGCACAGGTATGCGCACTGATGCGGTGGGTTCACTGAACAGAACAGGTATGCAGTGGCGGGTTCACTAAACAGAACAGGTATGCGCACTGATGCGGTGGGTTCACTGAACAGAACAGGTATGCAGTGGCGGGTTCACTAAACAGAACAACTGCACAGGTATGCGCACTGATGCGGTGGGTTCACTGAACAGAACAGGTATGCAGTGGCGGGTTCACTAAACAGAACAGGTATACAGTGGCGGTTCACTAAACAGAACAGGTATGCAGTGGCGGGTCCACTGAACAGAACAGGTATGCAGTGGCGGGTTCACTTAACTGCACAGGTATGCGCACTGATGCGGTGGGTTCACTGAACAGAACAGGTATGCAGTGGCGGGTTCACTAAACAGAACAGGTATACAGTGGCGGTTCACTAAACAGAACAGGTATGCAGTGGCGGGTCCACTGAACAGAACAGGTATGCAGTGGCGGGTTCACTTAACTGCACAGGTATGCGCACTGATGCGGTGGGTTCACTGAACAGAACAGGTATGCAGTGGCGGGTTCACTTAACTGCACAGGTATGCGCACTGATGCGGTGGGTTCACTGAACAGAACAGGTATGCAGTGGCGGGTTCACTAAACAGAACAGGTATACAGTGGCGGTTCACTAAACAGAACAGGTATGCAGTGGCGGGTCCACTGAACAGAACAGGTATGCAGTGGCGGGTTCACTTAACTGCACAGGTATGCGCACTGATGCGGTGGGTTCACTGAACAGAACAGGTATGCAGTGGCGGGTTCACTAAACAGAACAGGTATACAGTGGCGGTTCACTAAACAGAACAGGTATGCAGTGGCGGGTCCACTGAACAGAACAGGTATGCAGTGGCGGGTTCACTTAACTGCACAGGTATGCGCACTGATGCGGTGGGTTCACTGAACAGAACAGGTATGCAGTGGCGGGTTCACTTAACTGCACAGGTATGCGCACTGATGCGGTGGGTTCACTGAACAGAACAGGTATGCAGTGGCGGGTTCACTAAACAGAACAGGTATGCGCACTGATGCGGTGGGTTCACTGAACAGAACAGGTATGCAGTGGCGGGTTCACTAAACAGAACAACTGCACAGGTATGCGCACTGATGCGGTGGGTTCACTGAACAGAACAGGTATGCAGTGGCGAGTTCACTAAACAGAACAGGTATACAGTGGCGGTTCACTAAACAGAACAGGTATGCAGTGGCGGGTCCACTGAACAGAACAGGTATGCAGTGGCGGGTTCACTTAACTGCACAGGTATGCGCACTGATGCGGTGGGTTCACTGAACAGAACAGGTATGCAGTGGCGGGTTCACTAAACAGAACAGGTATACAGTGGCGGTTCACTAAACAGAACAGGTATGCAGTGGCGGGTCCACTGAACAGAACAGGTATGCAGTGGCGGGTTCACTTAACTGCACAGGTATGCGCACTGATGCGGTGGGTTCACTGAACAGAACAGGTATGCAGTGGCGGGTTCACTTAACTGCACAGGTATGCGCACTGATGCGGTGGGTTCACTGAACAAAACAGGTATGCAGTGGCGGGTTCACTTAACTGCACAGGTATGCGCACTGATGCGGTGGGTTCACTGAACAGAACAGGTATGCAGTGGCGGGTTCACTAAACAGAACAGGTATACAGTGGCGGGTTCACTAAACAGAACAGGTATGCGCACTGATGCGGTGGGTCCACTGAACAGAACAGGTATGCAGTGGCGGGTTCACTAAACAGAACAGGTATACAGTGGCGGTTCACTAAACAGAACAGGTATGCAGTGGCGGGTCCACTGAACAGAACAGGTATGCAGTGGCGGGTTCACTTAACTGCACAGGTATGCGCACTGATGCGGTGGGTTCACTGAACAGAACAGGTATGCAGTGGCGGGTTCACTAAACAGAACAGGTATACAGTGGCGGTTCACTAAACAGAACAGGTATGCAGTGGCGGGTCCACTGAACAGAACAGGTATGCAGTGGCGGGTTCACTTAACTGCACAGGTATGCGCACTGATGCGGTGGGTTCACTGAACAGAACAGGTATGCAGTGGCGGGTTCACTAAACAGAACAGGTATGCGCACTGATGCGGTGGGTCCACTGAACAGAACAGGTATGCAGTGGCGGGTTCACTAAACAGAACAGGTATACAGTGGCGGTTCACTAAACAGAACAGGTATGCAGTGGCGGGTTCACTGAACAGAACAGGTATGCAGTGGTGGGTTCACAGCACAGGTATGCAGTGGTGGGTTCACAGCACAGGTATGCAGTGGTGGGTTCACAGCACAGGTATGCAGTGGTGGGTTCAATGAACAGGTATACAGTGGCGGGTCCACTGAACAGAACAGGTATGCAGTGGTGGGTTCACAGCACAGGTATGCAGTGGTGGGTTTACAGCACAGGTATGCAGTGGTGGGTTCACAGAACAGGTATGCAGCCAGACAGGAACAAGCTAAGCCTAACTAATCTTTCCCTGAGAGACAGTCTGCAGCAGCTCGCCCTACTCTGACTAATGCAGGCACACGAGTGGCCGTAATGGCCGCCGCTGCCTGCCTTATATAAGGGGGGGTGGGGCTCCAGGGGCTAGTGTAGCCTAATTGGCTACACTGGGCCTGCTGACTGTGATGTAGAGGGTCAAAGTTGACCCTCCATGTGCATTATGGGGCGAACCGAACTTCCGCAAAGGTTCGCCTGCGGGACGCGAACGCGAACCACTGAAGTTCGCATGGAACCGTTCGCAGGCGAACCGTTCGGCCCAACTCTAGTGGGAGGCTTCGGTTAAAAGCAATCGTTGATTCCATCTGTTACAGGGAAGCCCCATTTAGGCACGGTCCCCTCCCTAACCACTCACCCGTCAAACGCATCCTGGAAGCTGCAAAGAAAGAAACTTAAAATCACAAACACTGGTCTGCACCACAGCCGGGGGCCCCAGGTCTGTCTCACTGGCTGGGCCCCCCAAACCACCATGCATTACCCAGAGGGAAGTGTGGGCTAACCCCAAAACTCTCACCACCAGGGAATTCACCCCCATTGCCTCTAAACTGAATGCTAACTGCAACAGCACAATTGCTAACTCCCAGCTAAAGCAATCTCCTACCCTTATCTGGTCAGCAGATGCCAGTCAGGGAATCAGGTGCACTGACATACACCCTTTGCCTGCTGTACCAAATCTAGCAGGAATTGCATAAATTGGGTAGCATTCAGGTGGGAGGCTTTGATTGGACGCAATCGTTGATTTCATCTGTTACAGGGCCGCCCTGTGTAGGCACATCTCCCACATGGTCCCCTCCCTAACCACTCACCTGTCAAACGCATCCTGGAAGCTGCAAAAAAGAAATTTAAAATCACAAATGTTTTAGTTTGTGATTTTAAATTAAAAAAACTGGTCATGCGGACCAGTGTTTGTGATTTTAAATTTCTTTTTTGCAGCTTCCAGGATGCGTTTGACAGGTGAGTGGTTAGGGAGGGGACCATGTGGGAGATGTGCCTACACGGGGCGGCCCTGTAACAGATGCAATCAACGATTGCGTCCAACTGAAGCCTACCACCTGAATGCTATCCAATATATGCAATTCCTGCTAGATTTGGCAGAGCAGGCAAAGGGTGTATGACAGTGCATTTGATTGGCTGACTGGCGTCTGCTGACCAGATAAAGGTAGGAGATTGCTTTAGCTGGGAGTGTGTTTGTTGCAGTAAGCATTCAGTTTAGAGGTGGTGAGGGTGAATTCCCTGGGGGTGAGTGTCTCGGGGCCCACCCGCACTTCCCTCTAGTTATCGCATGGTGGTTTGGGGGCGCCGGCCAGTGAGAGAGACTGGGGCCCCCGGCTGTCGTGCGGACCAGTGTTTGTGAAATTTTAAGCCAATTAGAGAAAGCAGAAGTTACCACGGTTGCAGATGAGAAATGCGGATTTCGCACAATATCGTACACCTGCAAAAAATAGCAGATTCCACAAACTTTTTTAATTTTTTTTTTTAACAATTAACTAACTGTACTATCAAAATAAAAAAAAATAAAAAAGAGACAATCTTCAGAAATCAGAAACTGTGTGGGGAAATTCCGATTTTTGCGGTACTCCGAGGGAATCAGAAAGACATTTAATGGAAAGTAGAAATCCATCGGAATTATAAATCGGCATTTCCGACCATCCCTACTTCATTGTTTCGGGCAGAAGTCTGAAGGCCAGTCCCCCCACCCCCACAGTATCTAGCTAACTGGAGTCGGTGGCCCACTCATGTATGTGATACAGAGCAACAGCGGAGCGTTATACATTTTCTCCATCCAGCAGCGGGACGGGTCCTCCTCACTCCTCTTAACTGTACAAGAGCTGTACAGCCAATCACCAATTCACCATGCGGCTTCCATTCCTGCATGTCATATGATGGAAGTTGTATGGTGATTGGCTGTACACTGAAGAAGAGTAAAGAGGACCTGTCCTGCTGCGGGAAGGAGGTAATGTGTAATATATTATGTATATAGCTGTGCTGCCAGGTTGCTGGGCTATTGTTACACCCCTGAAGTCTGATACTTATTGCTGCACATTTCTTGCAGATGAGAACCTTCCCCGTGTCTTTCTGAACACACATATCCAAGTAAGAGAGATTTGATCAAAACAAACATACTAATATTTTTTGTAGAGAGGACCACCAACAATGTTCAGTAACGGCATGAGGGGAGGCAGAATGAAAGCATAAACTAGTTGAAGATGGAACTATTTTAGAGATTTTTCAAGGGTCAGGTACCTTTAAAATATCTTGTAAGGCTTTTATTTAATAATTATGTTAGACACTCTAACAATACTAGAAAAGATTTCAACCCAATCCTCAGCAGATTTAATTCAGACACTGGAGTACCACCTAACCATAGGAGGGTTGGGTTTAGGTAGGGACCCATACCACGTTATACTATAGAGTCAAGAGATTCTGAGGGAGAGAGCTCCCATTTACCAGGTTGCCAGGTAATAGCAGATAAAACATGTCTCGTTTGAAGACACCAGAACAATTCTTAATTGGTAAGATGATATTTATCTCATGAGGTCTGAAAGTTATAAAGCCAACTTTCCATCGACAAGTATATTTTGGATACTAAAAATTCCGGCCTGTCTCGACTTATTCCATCCAGGATTAGCTGTTGTGAAGGGTATATTAGGGTTGTTTCTAGGATGACATAAGGATAACAACACTTGCTTTTTTTGTTCCAACAGTGCCAGGTTATAAAAGCTGACTTGATAAAAGGGGAGCAAATGGGATTACTGGGTAAGGGCGAATCACCTGGTAATCAAAGTACTTCAGTCAATTTATGTGGGGATGCTATATGAGCCTCCAGGGTAATCTAGGTGTAGGAGTTAAGCAACCCCAACATAAATTTGTCAGGCTTGTCTGGCTACTCGCTATAGGTCAGACTGTATGCTCATATGACTGACCTATAACCCAGCCCTAACACCTGCGCAAACTCCTGCCTAGTAACAAAACTACAAAAACCCTGCAGGCAGATGTAGCATACAACCTGGCAAATAGCAATCACCAAACACAGCAAGGAAATACACACAGTATACTTGAATAGACACCTGAGGCCTAAGAGCTGAGGCAATCCAGATGAAAGTATAATCACAAAGCAGATGCATGGTCAATCAGGCCAGAATCAGGGCAGGCAGCGTTCATGCAAAGTCCTTAAACAAACCGAGGTTGGCAACGGGAAATCCAATAGAGATGCGTGATCAGGTACAAGCCGGATCGATAACAGGTGATCAGAAGAGAAGCGTAGTCTGGTGCAAGCCGGGTCAATAACAGGTAATCCAATCTGCAAGAAGCTTGGTCAAGAGACAGAGAGAAGTCCGCAGCAAGACAAACACTTGGAGTAAGTGCAATCTTAGCAACAAGCCCAGCATAGGCTATCACGGGCGATAACTAAGGCCATGAGCGGCCGAAGGACTTTACAAAGTTATGGTCCAATAAAGAAGCTTTGTAATATACATTAAGATTCGGGAGGTCTAATACTCCCTGTAGTTTGGGGAGGATCCAGACCATTTAGCTTTTTAATCTGGTCCACTACTTTATGCTTGCACCCAGGACCGGATTTACAACAAGGTGGGCAGCTGCTTTGGGAGTGGCAGCTCACTCACCCAATCCTTTCATTTCATTCTGGTGCGTACCTAATTTGTGCTCCACTTGTAACTCTGTATAGGTACTGTTCATAGTTACCAGTGCACAGCTGCCTTACCACACATGGCCCAGAGATGGCACAACTCCTCACATTTATTTCTAAGTTTTTTGCTAAATTCATTTTTGCATCAAAACTTACATTTTCCCCTGACTCAAAATTTCATGAAAACTAGAAGCTTAAACCAGAAGCTCATATTATACAACAAGCACCACTATAGCCGCTAATTACATAGGGGCCTATAGTGGCGCTCAAATTAACAGGCGCACCTAGGCTCACTTTTTACCTGCTTTGCAAAATTTTTCCTTGCCTTCCCTGCTCCTTTCAGTGGTGAGAACACACATACATAGAATTAATGGATTAAACAGCACTAATCAGATCTAATGTGAAGATAACAAACATATGAGTAATGCCTGGTACACTATGCAATTTCCCATATTTCCCAGATAGATGGGTCGAACAATTATTTCTGACAGGTCCAAACTTATTTCCGATTGTTTTTCTCATTGATTTTGTATAGAAGTGATTGGAAAATCGATAGAAAAAAAACAATCGGAAATCAGATCGGATCTATCGTAAATAATTGAAGAGACCCATCTATCTGATGGCTGATATACAGTATACTTACATTTGTACAGGGCCGGAGCTACCATAGAAAAAAATAGGCAACTGCCCCAGGGCCCCAGAGCTTGTAGGGGCCCCCAAGTTGTCCCTCCCCATGTTAACTGTTGCTCCCCAGGGTCTCTGCAGAGTCTGTTAAGTTGGGAGGTGATTGGGGGAGGGTCAGCAGCCAGCTCAGGGGCCCAGGAGGGAAGTTTGGCTGCAACAAAGGGCCTCTAATGACGCTTTTTGGTCGGGGGGGGTGTCTGTTGGGGGGCCCCAAGGCTAATTTTGCCCTAGGGCCCAACTGTTACTTGAACCGGCCCTGCATTTGTATAGCACATTTCTCCTGTTGGACTCAAAGCACTCAAGAGCTGCAGCTACTAAGGGTAGAGATGGCCCATATGGTTCGCCGGCGAACTTCCGTGGTTCGCGATTGCGGCGAATCGGGAACTTTTCCGGAAGTTCGGTTCACCCCCATAGTGCATCATGAGGGTCAGCTTTGACCCTCTACATCACAGTCAGCAGGCACATTGTAGCCCATTGGAGCCCCACCCCCCTATAAAAGGCCGGCTGCATTAGGCAGTGGACTCACTCTTGTGCCTGCAGTAATTAGTGAAGGGATAGCTGCTGCAGACTCTCATAGGGAAAGCTTAGTTAGGCTCTTGTAGGCTTGTTAGCTTGCTCCTGGCTGATTGTTATTGCTAAAAAAGCACCCCTCAACAGCTCTTTTGAGATCTAATCTTGTTCTTGTGATCTATTTTCTTTTTGTGTGTGGCCCACTTGCATTATATACAGCCCTGTCAGTCAGTGTCACTGTGCCTGTCTGTGTGTGACAGGTGCACATGTAATACCCATCACTGCATATACCTACTACCTGTTGTGTTCACTTCAGTGTACCCACCTACCTACGTGCATGCACGCAGTGTCACTGTGCCTATCTGGTACCTGTCTGTGTGTGACAGGTGCACATGTAATACCCATCCCTGCATATACAGTACCTACTACCTGTTGTTCTTTTCAGTGCACCCACCTACCTATGTGAGCACACACAGTGTGATATACCACTCCGTGCATACCTGTTAACTGCATCTGTGTGACTGACTGCACATTGTATTAGTCAAGTCAGTGCATACCTTTCACTTCTTCCCCCCAATATGGACAAAACAAAAGGCAGAGGCAGGCCACCTGGCAGGTCTGTTCAAGGTCGCGCTGTCGTGATTTCGTGCGGCCTGTGACCAAAGTACAGTGTTCAGAAGAAGGCACGTGCCATCAACCCCCAATATTGTCAGGACGTAGTTGACTATTTAACACAGAACACCTCATCTTTCCCAGCTTCCGCATGGAAGCGTTACATATCTTCCTCCTCCTGCTCTCATTCTAGCACCCCACTTAACACTCAGTCGGCCGCCACCACCAAAGTGCCATCACCCCAGGGCTCAGCGGTGTGGAAATTTTTTTGTGTGTCTGCCTCAGATGAGAGCAATGCCATCTGTACTCTCTGCCACCAAAAATTGAGCCGTGGAAAGACCGAGACCCGTGTAGGGACAACTACCTTACGAAGGCACATGATTACAAAGCACAAACTGCAATGGGATGACCACCTGAGGGAAAGCAGCACACAAAACAAATCCACACACCGTAGTGGAAGATATACAATTATTTCTCAAAAAAGGCGATACCCAAACTGTACTGTGATGTTGAAAGGCAAGTGGTGTCATCTCTGGCACACAGCGATGGGTCAAGGGACCATCTGACAATGTGTTCTGCAGGGGCGCTTTTTGCCACAGGCAGTACAAGCAGCTGCCTGCAGCGCTGTGCCAATCAAAAGGCGCATCTGCGGCCGCCTGTCCCTACCATGTCATTTTTTTTGTCCCGTATCCATGTTGGCAGCAGCAGCCAGCTTCTTTCTGTGCTACACGTGCGTGTAGCGACACTTCCGTCTCCCCTCCGCCCCCTGGCGCCAGCCGGCCAATTGGCAGAAGGGAAAGCTCTGCTCTAAGCCTCAGCACTTGTAAGCAGCCACAGACGCAGTGTTTACTGCGAGTAGCCGCGCCCCCAACCCCGCCCACCACCAGTCAAGCATGAAGTTATGCCGATCTGGATGCTGATGACCCCCTGAAGGTGGCCAGTCTATGTCCCCCTGCATCCTCCCTGAAGGGGCATCAGAGCAGAGAGAGATGTGAGCAGGCAGATGGCTCAGCTGCAGGCTGTGCTCGGAGGGCAAAAGAGTGAGAGAGCCAGCTACTAGCTACCAATCAGCAGGACGGATGGAGTGCAGGGAGGAGCACAGAAGCTGGACGGCTGACATGTGAGTAGAGGGACAGGACTGTCAGCGACACTGTGTGTGAGGCAGCCCCCCTCCCCCTTGCCCATCTAGTGACAGGAGCAAAGACACAGGCACTGCAGAAGGTAATCTGCCTTATTAACATAAGGTGCCTTGCATTTGTAACAGGGCTGAAAAGTTCCTGTGTCTGAGTGCCCTGTGATTGCCCTGCTGGAATCCATCCCCCTCCCCCCCACGTCCCAGTGCTTCAACATGCTCCCTGTGTGCTCTCTGTCAAACAAGCCCACCTGTGGTGAGACACATCTGTCTCTCCCACATTCACTCTGACTCTTCTCCATTTCTTCCTCCTTTCCACCTATTTTCTTCACCACTCTCCTTTTCATGTACCCCCTCTCTTTGGTGACACTCTACTAGAGATGGCCCGAACCATTCACCGGGCGAATCTCTGGGCCTTCTACTACTTCCGGGTCGCAATGACCCAGAGTAGTACGCCTGCGCTGCCTGGCGGATCACGTCCTAGATCGCACTCCTGTTGCCAGGCACTCTCTGCGCATGAGTGTGACGTCAATCATGACGTCACCCACATGCGCAGAAAGTGCCCGGCAACAGGAGCGCGATCTAGGACATGATCCGCCGGGCAGCGCAGGCGTACTACTCTGGGTCATTGCGACCCAGAAGCAGTAGAAGGCCCACAGATTTTGAGATGTTCGCCGGCGAACGGTTCGGGAACCGTTCGCAACATCTCTACACTCTACCACTTTTCTGGTCTGTCTCTGTTATCTGCTACTGTGTCTCTCTCTCAGGGGTGCCTGGTCCACCGGCCTCACCGACCAAGCGGTTGACTGAGGTGCTGTCAGTTTGTGTCACCTGAGGTGCAGCCAGATTGTGTGACCCCCATGGTGAACTGGCTTGCAGTGTCTAATAGACGCTGTGCCAAATCGCCGGCCAAATCCCGCAGCTCACCTCAGCCTGCAGAGTCTTCCGGCAGGCAGAGCAGGGCTACAGGAAGATGGTGTCCAAAGCCCTGCACTGGAGACTATTTGTGTCTCCAGTACAGGGCTTCGGGCGCCATCTTCCTGTAGCCCAGCTCTGCCTCTGTTAGCGCAGGACTTTCACAGCGGCTGGCTGCAGGGAGATGAGTCGATGAGCTGTGCGCTGGGAGAGGTGTCTTCTGCAGGGTTTTTTTTTTTTTTTTTACAGCTGCATTATTTTTTTTGCGAATGCTGCCCATATTATGATTGTTTTCTAGTGAAACATTGCAGCATTACGATTATTTTCTAGTAAAACATTGCTGCATTACGATTATTTTCTGGTGAAACATTGCTGCGTTACAATTATTTTCTAGTGAAACATTGCTACATTACAATTATTTTCTTGTGAAACGCTGCCCACATTACGATTGCTGCATTTCGATTATTTTCTGGTGAAACATTAAAACATTACGATTTTTTTTATGGCGAAACATTGCTGCATAACGATTATTTTATGGTGAAACATTGCTGCGTTATGATTATTTTCTGGTGAAACGCTGCAAACATTACGATTATTTTCTGGTAAAAATTGCTGCATTACGATTTTTTTGTGGTGAAACATCGCTGCATTACGATTATTTTCTGGTGAAACATTGCTGCATTACGATTTTTTTCTGGTGAAACATTGCTGTATTATGATTTTTTTTATGGTGAAACATTGCCGCAGTACGATTATTTTATAATGAAACATTTTCATGAAGGGGGTGGACGAGAGAGGGGAGGGAACCATGGGGGGGGGGGGGGGGGCTTGGGGGTGCACCACAGGTTTTTTCGCCTGGAGTGACAAAATGGCTAGAGGCGCCCCTGGTGTTCTGCAAAGCACGGTCAGGCCTGCCCGAAGCAGAGGCGGGACAAGGTCCTCCAGCATCCAAGGCTGAGACACCAAAGTGCGCCCCTCCATCCCTGCCACCCCAGCTGTCACACACTGATTGCTATTAGACTAAGAGGTGCCACAGGGCCCACAACCTCCCCAGCACCTTAATATCTAGTTATCTGGTTTGCAGTCACTGCTATGTATGCCCTTTTCTTATTTCGTTCTGCTTCAAACACAATTAGGAATGAAAGCTGAATGAATTGTGCGCCCCCTCCTGCACTGCGCCCTGAGGCTGGAGCCTCTCCAGCCTATGCCTCGGCCCGGCCCTGGCCCGAAGACTAAGTCAGTCCCCACACACAGCATCTCTGCCTGCACGCCGTGTGACTGCCTGCCCCAAGACTAAGTCAGTCCCCACACACAGCATCTCTGCCTGCACCCCGTGTGACTGCCTGCCCCATGACTAAGTCGGTCCCCACACAGCATCTCTGCCTGCAGGCTTCTTGACTGCCTTGTCCGCCACCACCAACAGGGTCCAGGACTCCAGGCGGATTCCTAAATTTAAAGGCTGCTGCTAGCAGCGGCCGCTATAATAATTTTTCTGGTGCATGTACATGCCTGCCTAATTTTTCTGGCTGCATTGCAGCTGCAACAACAAAAGAAAAGGCATGTACATGTGCCAATTCCCCTTCGTGATCATTACCTTGTCGCGGTGAAGGGGCTTGCGTATCACAATGAAGCAATGACCGCCGGCAATATGAGTGTCTGGGGGGGGGCACACCCAAGAAAATAAGGTCGTTGCTTCATTGTGGACAGACCAAATTTGATCAACTGGACAGTCACTGTTCTGTCATTCAGCTACCACAGTCCGGCCACCATGTGGGTTTGAAAACCACCACGGCCTGCACTCTGGCCATGGTGTGCACCAGTCCAGCACGGCCGTCACTACACAAACAGCTGTTTGCGGTGCGTTACACAGTGAGTTTGGTGTGTCAGTGTGAAGCAGTACTCTAATTACACTCCCTGATTGATGTTTACACATGCAAGATGTTTTAAAGCCCTTTATGCCTGCAATTTAGCATTCAATGTGATTTTGGCCCTTAAAACGCTGCTTTGCGTCCAATCCAGATTCCCCGGGACTTTTGGCATCTATCCCACTCCGCCATGCCCCCCTCCAGGTGTTAGACCCCTTGAAACATCTTTTCCATCACTTTTGTGGCCAGCATAAATTTTTTTAGTTTTCCAAGTTCGCCTCTGTAACGGTTAGTGTCAACTAGTGACAGAGTTCTGATTATTTGGTGATCTGCAGAATCACCAATAATACAGAACCTATATCTGATTATGTGGTGATCTGCAGAATCACCAATAATGCAGAAATAGTAACAGAAATGTCAGTACTTTAATCAGAGTGATCACACGTGTTTAGGTGCACAGTAGCTCAGGAGCACTCCCAAGTGATAGCCCCTGGCTGTGGGACTATCACCAGAACAGGAGAGGTCATACAGGCAGGGTCGGTAACTGATCGGTCAGGTAGCCGTACAAAATCGGCAAACAGAACGTAGTCAGAGGATAGCCAAGGTCGGCAGCAATCAGATATGCGGAAGTCAGTCCCGTTTTTAGGGCCGTGCGGGCCGTGCCGCCGCCCTGGGCGCTGCTGTGAGGGAGGCGCTGTAAAGGAGGGGGGAGCTGGAGCCACGGGGAGGGCAGCCCGACCTCTCCACGGGCCGCCCTCCGTGCTCCCCCCTCAGACGCAGAGTAATGACGCAACAGGAAGCTCTGTGCCTAACTACTCACCTTCCTGCGTTCCACTCGCTGCTGATCTCCTCTCCTCATAGATGCTAATACACACGCTGCTTCCTGTTTAGCTGGAAGCAGCATGTGTATCAGCGTCTATGACGCACGAGAGGAGATCAGCGGCGAGTGGAACGCAGGAAGGTGAGTAGTTAGGCACAGAGCTTCCTGTTGCGTCATTACTCTGCGTCTGAGGGGGGAGCACGGAGGGTGGCCCGGGGAGAGGTCGGGCTGCCCTCGCCGCAGCTCCGGCTCCCTCCTCCATTATGGGGGGTGGACCCGACCTACCTAACCTATACTGGTGGAAGCTGCCTATCTAACCTATACTGGGGGGCACCTACCTAATCTATCCTATACTGGGGGACACCTACCTAATCTAACCTATACTGGGGGGCACCTACCTATCTAACCTATACTGTGGGCACCTACCTATCTAACCTATAATGGGGGGCAGCTACCTAATCTAACCACACTGGGGGGCACCTACCTAATCTAACCTATACTGGGGGCACCTACCTATCTAACCTATACTGGGGGGCACCTACCTATCTAACTTATACTGGGGGGCACCTACCTAATCTAACCTATACTGGGGGGCACCTACCTAATCTAACCTATACTGGGGGGCACCTACCTAATCTAACCTATACTGGGGGGCACCTACCTATCTAACCTATACTGGGGGCACCTACCTATCTAACCTATAATGGGGGGCAGCTACCTAATCTAACCACACTGGGGGGCACCTACCTAATCTAACCTATACTGGGGGCACCTACCTATCTAACCTATACTGGGGGGCACCTACCTATCTAACTTATACTGGGGGCCCCTACCTAATCTAACCTATACTGGGGGGCACCTACCTATTCTAACCTATACTGGGGGGGCACATACCTAATCTAACCTATACTGGGGGCACCTATCTAACCTATACTGGGGGGCACCTACCTAATCTAACCTATACTGGGGGGCACCTACCTATCTAACCTATACTGGGGGCAGCTACCTATCTAACCTATACTGGGGGGCACCTAACTAATCCAATGTATACTTGAGTGCACCTACCTATCTAACCTATACTGGGGGGCAGCTACCTATCTAACCTATATGGGGGGAACCTACCTAATCTAACCTATACTGGGGGGCACCTACCTATCTAACCTATACTGGGGGCACCTACCTATCTAACCTATACTGTAGGGCACCTACCTATCAAACCTATACTGGTGGCACTTACTTATCTAACCTACCTACCTAGCTAGCCTATACAGGTGGCAACTATACTGGCTACCTGTAACGCTCGGTGAAGCACAGAGAGGTCTGATTACCGGTGATCTGCAGTATCATGGGAAATACAGACGTATACCAGATTATATGTGATCTGCAGTATCACCGATAATCCAATATACTAGCTAACCTCTGGTCACCTGAGTAGAGTGTTGTGATTGGTGCAACAGTAATGCAGAGGACAAGCCTCAGTGCAGCAAGGAGAACTGCACAGATTCCTTCCGCAGGTCTGAGCTCTCCAAGACGGGAGGAGTCAGACTGACAGTGGGAAGGGAAGTCCGAAAGTGACACTCAGGCGGAAGTGTCACTAACAGGACGGGGAACCGCCTCCAATCGTGAGGTTGGTTCTCGAGGTCGGACAAGCCAGGTCGTAAACAGACGGACAGATAAGTACAATATCAGTAGGCAAAGGCGGAGTCAAAGTACAGGCAGGGTTCGGCAACGGGGTGTCAGAAATATCGGGGTACAAAATCAGGAGGCAGAGGCGGAGTCAAAGTACAGGCAGGGTTCAGCAACGGGGTATCAGATATAACGAGGTACAAGGTCAAAGTTCAGGAGGATAGTCGAGGCAGGCAAAGGTCATAACAGATAATCACAATCAAACTAGTACTTTAAGCTATCAACAGAATCTAGCTTAGTGTAGGATTACAGCTCCAGCTGGTCCCGGCACACTAACGGATCTGACTACGGATCTGGGTGCTCCCACATATGTGAACGCAACGCCAGACGGGGAGCAAGTGAACAGCCAGCAGTATATATACTCGACCCTCTTCCCAGCACCTCCCTAAGTGCTGAACCAATGGGAAGAGGAGTCAGAGTCAGCTGACCAGCCTGGTCAGCTGACTAGTTCTTGTAAAAGATAAATTCTTCCTGAGTGCGCGCGCGCGCGTCACTCTAACACCTGAGGGACTACGAGTCCCAGCCCCAGCAGCCCCGCTCTGCGGAGTCTCCGCAGCGGGGACATGCGCGCCGACCGCCGCGTCCAATGCGGCGGTGACCCGGCGCTCTGCCTGCCTCTCCACGGGGACAGCCGCCTCATGCTGGGAGGAGGCGGCTGCCTCCCCGTGTGCGCGGCCACTGGACGCGGAAAGAGCCGCCGACCGCTGGCTCATGGCGGTGGCTCTTCCGCGTTTTTTCACACTACCTATATTGCAGGCACCTACCTAACTATCCTATACTGGGGGCATCTACCTATCTAACCTATGCTGGGGCAACTATTCTGGCTACCTATATTAGAGGCACCCACCTAGCTAACCTGTAGTGGGGCACCTACCTTTCTAACGTATACCGGGGGCGCCTGCTAGAGTGGGGCCGAACCTCCGATTTTAGGTTCGCGAACCGGGTTCGCGAACTTCCGCGTAAGGTTCGGTTCGCGTAAAAGTTCGCGAACCGCAATAGACTTCAATGGGGATGCGAACTTTGAAAAAAAAACAACAATTATGCTGGCCACAAAAGTGATGGAAAAGATGTTTCAAGGGGTCTAACACCTGGACCCCCAGGTGGAGGAGTGGGATACATGCCAAAAGTCCCCGGGAAAAATCTGGATTTGACGCAAAGCAGCGTTTTTAGGGCAGAAATCACATTGAATGCTAAATGACAGGCCTAAAGTGCTTTAAAACATCTTGCATGTGTATACATCAATCAGGTAGTGTAATTAAGGTACTGCTTCACACTGACACACCAAATTCACCGTGTAACGCACCGCAAACAGCTGTTTGTGTAGTGACGGCCGTGCTGGACTGGTGCGCACCATGGCGAGAACAGGTATGCAGTGGCGGGTTCACTGAACAGAACAGGTATGCATTGCCGGGTTCACTGAACAGAACAGGTATGCAGTGGCGGGTTCACAGAACAGGTATGCAGTGGCAGGTTCACTGAACAGGTATACAGTGGCGGGTTCACTGAACACAACAGGTATGCAGTGGCGGGTTCACTGAACAGGAATACAGTGGTGGGTTCACTGAACAGGTATGCAGTGGCAGGTTCACTGAACAGGTATGCAGTGGTGGGTTCATTGAACAGGTATGCAGTGGTGGGTTCACTGAACAGGTACGCAGTGGTGGGTTCACAGAACAGGTATGCAGTGGCAGGTTCACTGAACAGGTATGCAGTGGTGGGTTCACTGAACAGGTATGCAGTGGTGGGTTCACTGAACAGGTATGCAGTGGTGGGTTCACAGTACAGGTATGCAGTGGTGGGTTCACAGAACAGGTATGCAGTGGCAGGTTCACTGAACAGGTATGCAGTGGTGGGTTCACTGAACAGGTATGCAGTGGTGGGTTCACAGTACAGGTATGCAGTGGTGGGTTCACAGAACAGGTATGCAGTGGCAGGTTCACTGAACAGGTATGCAGTGGTGGGTTCACAGTACAAGTATGCAGTGGTGGGCTCACAGAACAGGTATGCAGCCAGGAACAAGCTAAGCCTAACTAATCTTTCCCTATGAGAGACAGTCTGCAGCAGCTCGCCCTACTCTCACTAACGCAGGCAGACGAGTGAGCGTAATGGCCGCCGCTGCCTGCCTTTTATTAGGGAAGGAGTGGCTCCAGGGGCTAGTGTAGCCTAATTGGCTACACTGGGCCTGCTGACTGTGATGTAGAGGGTCAAAGTTGACCCTCATGGTGCATTATGGGGCGAACCGAACTTCCGCAAAAGTTCGCCTGCGGGACGCGAACGCGAACCACTGAAGTTCGCATGGAACCGTTCGCAGGCAAACCGTTCGGCCCAACTCTAGCGCCTGCCTATCTAACCTATACTGGGGGCAACTATACTGGCTACCTATACTGGAGGCACCTACCTGGCTAACCTATACCGGGGGCAACTATACTGGCTCACCTATGCCTGGCTACCTATACTGGGGGCCTATAGCTGGCTACCTATACTGGATTACCTATTCTTGGCTACCTATACTGGGGGGACCTATACTGAGTGCAACTAGACCTGGCTAACCTATACTGCGGGCGCCTATACCTTGCTCGGGGGGGGGGGGGGGGGGCACAATTTTTACACCCTCGCCCTGGGTGCATTTTAGCCTAGAAACTGCACTGGCGGAAGTACAGAATCAGGAGGCAAGAGCAGAGTCGAGGTCGGGCCGGGGTCGGCAACAAGACAGTTAGGCAGAGTACAGAATCGTGATGCAAAAGGATAGTCGAGAGTTCAGGCAAGGTTCATACACATAAAGACAATAATATCATATATAATTATAGCTATCAAACAATTCCTATCTCTGTGTGAAATCCCCGGTTTCCTCCCGGATCAAAGCACACCGGAACTATCTAAGGTCTGAGAGCTTAACCGCAAAGTTTCAACAACAGCAGACAATGATGCACTGACAGTTTAGGCCTTAAATACAGACAGAGCATTCACAAGTTCCGCCCAGCAGATTCCAGCCAATCAGTGCCAAAAGTCAGCCCAGCCCCGTCAGCTGACCGGCAGGTCAGCTGACCCGCCTCCTCAAAGCATAAAGGTCCTGTCTCCTGGTGCACGCGAGTGCTGCCCTGCTTTGATGGACTCTGGAAAGACCTGACCTGGTGGGAAGCGATGCCGAGGAGGCGGCGGCGGAATCCGTCGTGACGTCAGGCGCGAGAGCGGTGGCCGCGTCGCTCTCCGCTGCAGAGGTAATTTTGCTGTTACTGACAGCCTCCCCATTGAAGTCTATTGCGGTTCGCGAAAGTTTGCGCGATCCGAACTTTCGCGTGAGGTTTGTGAACCCGGTTCGCGAACCAAAAGTCGGAGGTTCGGGCCATCTCTAACTCAAGGGGCCACCCAAGGGGGCACCCCAGTTAGCACGCCCAAAGCCTTAAGGCATGCTAACTAAGTTAGCACCGAATAGTGAATCAGCAGTGTTAGGAAGTCTTGCCCAAGGACTTCTTACTCAAAAAGGACTGTCAAAGGTGTTACCCTTAACCTGTAAACTATATATATATATATATATATATATATATATATATATATATATATTTATTTATTTTTTTATTTTCAGAGAATTAGTGAAGAGGGAGAAATTGAGAGGTGATCTGGTATGTTTATGTTACCAGGACATTAAACCTTTAATAGTATATTCTACCATTTTTACAGCATTTCAAGTGCACTCACAAAAATGTTGTATAGTACAAGTTATTGAATGCAGAAAAGAAAAAAAAGTGACTGCTAGTCTATCATGAATGCGTAGCTCTTGACTTTGTATGAGGATATTTAGAGCACAAAGCACTTAATTCCATCTGCATCAACTACTGACCTTTTCCTCACATGTACACATGCTGTCTCTCTTAGGAGTATCTGACCTTGGTATGGATGGAAGCAATGAATATTATTTATGGAATTATACATCTGTAAGTACTTGTTAGGTCAAATCTTGATGACGGAAGTACCTGCTATCTGCGTGTGGGGAAAATTGTTTAAGAAGCTCCTCCCTATTTTCCATAGCCAATGACACTAATTAGTTAATTTAGTTAAAGCGGACCTAGACTGAGAACTTCTTCTCAGCTCTAAAAGATAAGCAACAGCATAGTAACATTTCAAGAAAAAACATTTCTTTGTTACAGCTGATACAAATCCTGCAATAAGTCTGCAGTGTGTCTTCTTCCTGCTTTCATGGAAGCAGACATAGGGCTTGATTCACAAAGCGGTGCTAACTGTTAGCACGCTTGTGAAAAGCCCTTTGTTATGCCTAAAACCACTTTGCACGCGCTAATTATCGCTCGCGTGCAAAGTCCCGTGTGCAAAACTTGCCACGCGCAAAGGCCGGTGTGCGCGAAACGTCGCACACGGTGCACCCATGTGACATTTAGGGCGCATCCAATGCGACCTTGTAGGTGCATAGGGTGCCCCGTGTGCGTCGTTTCACACGCACCTGCCTTTGCGCGTGCCGAGTTTTGCGCGCGGGACTTTGCGCGCAATCTTATTCAGCTTGGTGCGTGCTAACTACTTAGCACCCCAGTTAGCACGCCCAAAGCCTTAAGGCATGCTAACTAAGTTAGCACCGAATAGTGAATCAGGCCCTAATTGTTAACATCCTGTGCTTTCAAATGAGCTTATCTGCCTTATCCGCCAAGGCAGTCGGGTGACACAGGGGATAAATAAAATCAATATATAAATTAAATTACAACTTATGATTAGACACAAAAGAGAGGGAATTAGACTGGCTAAACACTCTACATAAATACTAGGTGCTTCTTTCTATGTTTTCTATACAATGCATTCTACCAAGTCCTCTTTTGAAAGGGGCTGCAAAACAGCATGCTGAAATCCGGAAGATCTTATCATTTCCTAATCGAAACAGTAAAACTTTTTTTTTTTTACTAAAACTGGAAAAACAAATAAACAAAAAAAAATCACAACAATCTTTCATTGTAAGACTCAAAATAAAAAAAATAAACCCTGAAGAGTGTATACTAATAAACTCACCTCTGCAGTTACCTATACTGCTGCTGTGTACCAGAGACTGATAGTGCCTGCTGAAGTGACAGCTCTATTAAAATAGACATGAAAACAGGCCATTGCTATAACATTCCATAACAATTGTTTATCACAGTCACCTGTGCTCTTCCTCTAGTACGGCATCTAGGGGGAATTGTAATCTGTGTCTCACTTGCAGCCTGACCCTTTCACTGCACCTGTCACGCTTCTTGTTAAAGCCATTGTTTTACATACAGGAAACATTTAAAATAACACAGATCAGCAAACACAGGTGTTCCATTTTACAAAGTGCAACACATGGGTTCCAGAGGCAAAACCTTCAGCGTGTTATTCAAAGGCCTAGCTGGATGCATGCATAAGGATACATATACAGTATGTATATATATATATATATATATATATATATATATATATATATATATATATATATATATATATATATATCACCTCTCACATTTTTGTACACATTTTATTATATCCTTTCATGGAACAGCATTAAAGATCTTCAATATGACATTTGATACAATGTAAAGAGGTCAAGTCAGTAAACAGCTTTTTGTATAATAATGTAAATTTGCTATCCCATCAGAATAAAATAATGTACAGTCGTTAATGTCTAAACAGCTGCCAACAAAAGTTAGTACATCCCTAAGTAAGGAATGTAAAAATTCTGCCCAATTGGTGATTTTCCCTCCCCTGAGTCATGTTACCTGTTGGAGTTAGTGAAAGGTCTCAGATGTGAATGAGGAGCAGGTGTGTTAAATTTGGTGTTATCACTCTCACATTCTTTCCTACTGGACCCTGGAAGTTCAGCATTGTACTTCATGGGAGAGGACTCTCTGAGGATCTTAAAAAAGAATTGTTGCTCTACATTACGATGGCTTTGGCTAGTGCCATCCAACTGGTGGCCTATGGGATGGATGTGGCCCACGGCCCTCATTGACTTCCTTGGACTATTTTTTGTGTCAGTTCTCCTCCTCTGGCAGGGCCATCTCTTGCTTGTGCTTAGCTCCGCTGCCTAAATCGGGACATTGATGATCTGACCCCTCAAGCCCAAAAATCAGGTGCTTGTCACCATGAAGTTGCACTGACCTAGGCTATAAGAAGATTGCCAACACCTTGAAACTGAGCTTCTACATGGTGGCCAAGTTACCTATTTATAATATGTCAGCCAAAAATGTACTTTTAGACCTTTATCATGTAACGTCCTACATAGTTGGCAAGAGTCTGTGGTGCTGCTTGTGGTGGTATTTGTTTGTATGAAAGAAACCTCACTCCATCCTCCATAGACTAAGTGCATGCAGGAAGTGGACATAGACACTAATTTACTATTCGTTTCTGAACAGAACCTTGACTAAAGTTATCCTGACTTCTGCATATTTAAACTTCTCTTTTCACAATCAAGGCGCAATTAAAAGGACACCTGAATTGAGAGGGGTATGGAGGCAGGAGGCTGCCATATTTATTTCATTTTAAACAATAACAGTTGCCTGACACTCCTACTGACCTCTTTGGCTTCAGTAGTGTCTTGATTACACCTCTGAACCAAGCATGTGGTTAATGCAGTTGGACTTGAGTCAGAAACATCTTATCTGCATGCTTGTTCAGGGTCTATGGCTAAGAGCATTAGAAATAGTGGCTCAGCTGGACAGTCAGGCAATTTACATTGTTTAAAAGAAAACACATTTGTCCGCCCCCATATCCCTCTCAGTGCAGGTGTGCTTGAGGACTATTAGGTGTAGATGTTAGAAATCATAGACCACTCCAAGCAGTTTGTATCTGATTGAGTTCATGAAATAGTAACAGTACAAGATAAGACTTGTGGGTGGAAAGCAGAGACCCTACCCTCCAGACTGGACAAAGTCAGACCTCTACCTCGCAGCAACATTTAGTGAACTGATAGAAAGTTGAAAGCCCAAGTTCACAGTTAAAATGAGGAAAAAATGTTTTGTAATGAAGATATTTAAAATGTATTAATGTCTAAATCACAGATTTAAAGCACAAGGCCCATGGGCTGAATGCGGCTCTCCTTGTAATTTTTTGTCATTTTATGTGGCCCTTGAGAGCTTCCAAAGTCCATCAGTGTAAGCAGCAAAAAAAAAAACAAAAAAAAAAACAGCACAATTACTTTTAGTCCAAAGGAGCACACCAGTGAAAGTGTTTCTGACTGAAAGCTTGTCAGTTTGAGCTGGGGAGCAATAGAAGTCCACGGGAACCCACCCCACTGCAAAATTAGCATGGCCCCCTCCTGGGATACAAGCAACCCGCGGGAACTCATGCACACACGCCTACATACCCATCTCCCCACCTAATAGAGTAGAACAGTAGAGCAGTGTAATGTTTACCTACTCCAGCGATACTTTGTCCCTTCTGTTCTTCATGGCAGTCCCATGCTCTGTGCTTCCAATACTTCCTTCTCCCAATCATGTGACATACCTCAGAGCCAGAGAGGTACATACCTGGTGTGGTCTCTGCAGGCTGCTTTGATAGTGTGGAGCAGCTGGAGGAAGCTATCTCTTTGGTCAAATGCTTCCCCAGCTCCCCTGTAGACGTGAATCAGCATGATGGCATCCCCGGCGCCCCTGTAGATGTGGGTCGGTGTGATGTTTCTGGCAGGATGCGCACAGCTCAGAGCTGCCTTTATAGGCTGAGGAGGTGTGTCTTATGGGGTGTCAGCTATGATGTCATCAATTGACACCTTTTTGCAGGAGGTGCTGTCAATTCTGGGGGCTTGGGCTTTTGCTCTGCCTTCTGGGTACTTAAGGCCAGAGTATTCACTTGCTCATTGGCCTTGATACTAATCAGTTCACTGGTTCTTGGCCCTAGCTAGTAAGAAATTGAGAGCTACATCTCATATATTGCGCATCAGCGCAATATATATGTACTCTAGTCAGTCAGTCTTATTATTTTGTAGTATTATATATTTGTAATATTAACATATCATAATATTGTATATTATCTGTGTACCGATCTTTTTGCCTGCCTCTTGACCTCGCTCTTGCCTAGCCCTTCTGTACCACTGCCATCTGATATTTGTGTGTAACTCGGCCTGTCCCTGACTTTGCTACTGTTTGATCCTTCCAATACGACTGACATCTAAGTTATGTGTATGACCCTGCCTGTTAATTGACTATGATTTTGCCTAACTCTAGGCACAGCAATGCAGTCTATGTTCTTACTGAAAGACAAAAAACATCAGTCTCTTACTTTTATGTAATAGAGCCTGTCTGTCGTCTTGAAAGAAATATTACACATCCATACCAGTTTCTTGTGCAGGAGAACAGAGGCGCCAAAAGGATAAAAGGAAGCTAAATGAGCTTAAAAACCAAATTCTTGGTAAATAGAGGCGGTAGTGGTGGACTTTCCTCCTCCAAGTAGACACACAACGACTGTAGTAAAGACAGTCGATATATTTTATTTATGAACTCCAAATATGCAATGCGTTTCACAGGTCCGATCCCGCTTCACCAGGCAATAACAATGGAGCAATAGCATATGTGGTCAGTAGAAGAGCCAGGCACCTCTGTCTAGGCTCTTCTACTGACCACATATGCTATTTCTCCGTTGTTATTGCCTGGTGAAGCAGGATCGGACCTGTAAAACGCGTTGCATATTTGGAGTTCATAAATAAAATATATCGACTGTCTTTACTACAGTCATTGTGTGTCTACTTGGAGGAGGTAAGTCCACCACTACCTCCTCTATTTACCAAGAGTTTGGTTTTTAAGCTCATTTAGCTTCCTTTTATCCTTTTGGCACCTCTGTTCTCCTGCACAAGAAACTGGCATGGATGTGTAAGAGACTGATGTTTTTTGTCTTTCAGTAAGAACATAGACTGCATTGCTGTGCCTCTGCTCATAACATTGACTGATGCTTATATGTGTAAACATCAACTATAGAGTATGGCAATTATTTCCAAATTAATTATCCTTCTTATTGAGCCAATAAAGGGATAGGCCCTGTGCTTTGAAAAGTGCATCAATAGCTATTCAGCCAGACACAACAGAACACAAAGTATAGCATGCTGATTTCTTCTGGGATCTGGTGACAACTGAGTATATACAGCCATATTATGTATATGTTGGAAGAAATATTTTCACATGCATTGCATCATGATAGCCTAGTCCTCATATTGGTACCCCCCTCCCTTGCTCAAAATTATTAAATAGAGTTGTACTAGACATCGCATAGTGAAATAACATTATGATTTGTATGCTGAAAAACATCCCTGTGAATGTATCTCCAAGTCTGTAGCTCATCGAGAACAATTTAAATAAAATATCTAGATGCACCGGTGCACAAATACACCAAGGAATACGTCTTATTTGGCTCCAGTTTTTTTTTCCCCTTGCAAAAAATCGCCTTGCTACATCCACTCCAAGATGTTTTCTTTAGAAACCATTAATCCATGCAAATTGATGCCGAGTTAGACATTACCCATCCATGAAACATGTCTGTGTGATCACATCAAAAATCCCCCAGGGAATCCTATAGGACGTTTCCATGAAAACCAATCGTCAGGAGGCCAGTGAAATATCATCACACAGGTACATACTGTAATAAAACCAAGTTGACATCTCATCCAGCTATGCATGAGTATATCGGATTTATTGTAAATGTTTTCCATGTGTTCTTTTTCAAAGTGTCCCATATGAGGCAAAAATGTCAACAGGAATCTACCCATAAAATGTCACAGTGCGTTTTATTGTCACACAAGTAGGTTACACGGTCTTTGTTAAGAGCCTGATCACCAAATAAGATGTTCAGTATTGAAGGAAAGAAAACAATCTATTCTCTGTCTGCTGCTGGTTATGATGGACTATCATCATCCTCAGGAATTAAAGGGATGGTCTGTAAATGCTGCAGTAGGGATATAATATGGTCTAGCTAGGAATGGGCAAAGAGGTGTGGTGATGTGGTGTGCTGTAGTTCATACCAATCAGATCAATTGACATTTTAAGGCAGATCGCAGAACATAATTATGAGTAGGAAACAACAATCTGGAGGTACCGCTCCACCGCACCGTGTGAGACAGTGCTGGATCACGGGCAGCCAAGCCCAGAGAAAGCAAGAAAATGGAAGACGGTCCGCACAATGTCTCCAACAGATCAATAAATTTTATTCAGGACATATCCAGATCCACATAAAAGCACTTGACTAACATGTTTCAGACATGAAGTCCTTAATCATAGTCGTTCTTACAGCCCTCTGTGTGAGGTTTAAAAAGAGGAGGGATGGGGCAGTGAAAGGCGGAGTGTGGACCACCCACTGAGGGAGGGGTAAATCAATATTTGCCACTTACCACCAAACACTGACACATCCCTGAAACACTTTTAAAATCATACAGCAACAGAAATGAAAACAAAGAAGCAACGAACCTGGGAGCAATACAAAAGCTAAATGTAACAGTATTTGTACATGTTGATAGTTTGTCACACATAGCAAATCGCAGGTAGGTCAAGGAGGGGCAATAACTGGGGGGGGGGGGGGGGGGAGGAGGAAATTGAAGCGGGGGAAGGAAAAGAAGGGGGGGGGAGGGGAAAATTTTTATGAGTAGTTGCTATGGGTCACCGAACATTGTATTTTTCTTTATGAAAAAAGTACAAAGGAATGATCAATTCTAGAAGGTGAAAATGAATAAACAACAATAAGTTTCTAACAAAAAGGCCATTAAGTTTTGAGGATAAAATCAACTAATAAATATACATGAGAGTGCTTTTATTTTTCTTTATTTATTCTTTTAAATTATACAACAGTTGTAGTAGCACATTGTTTTCTTCAAAGTGGCATTTTTTCCCAAAATGCACCTTCATTTGGCCTACTTCCTGTTATTTTTAGCCATTTTGGTGACTTAGCAGGCTATGTGATCATCCAGCTATACAAGGCAATGTGAGATAATTTTTTTCTTCTTGTGATTATAGTATTTGTGGAGCTCAGAAGAAGACTTTGGCAGAGGTAGTTGGGAGTTTGGAGTTGTAAACAGGCAAGGATCATTGTTATTTTACATCATCATTGTTATGATTGATCATTGTTATTATTTGCTTTCTTGTGTACTTTTTATTCTCCTGCTGGATACTGGAAAGTTATGTGGTTAATAAATAATGGAAAATATACTTTGTAAGAAAATACTTTATTGCATGAGGGGGCCATATGTTTTACACAATATTAGTTATGCCTTTTAACATTGAAATTAGTATTGATTTGTTTGAGTTTGAGCCACATAGGTTGCCTTATTGACATGTGGATAAAAAAGGGCATGGCAATGTCCTGCCCATACCCCCCAACCAGGTTTTAAGAGGTTGCTTTAATTCCAGTTAAATGCAGACCTTTGCAGTATGTGGCCATGCACCCTTTTACAATCCACATGACCATAAGATTTCCTCTGCTGCAACACAGAGATAGTGTATGGTTATATAGGTGTCCGCTTCTCTGTCTTCATCCCCAGAATGCAGAGTAGTGCAGGGACGAGTGTACATTACCTGCTTCTTCTAGTGAAGGCCACATCAGCTCTCCTCTTTTCACAGCACAGCTCATTGTGCAGCCCCACAGCTGCATACAGATTCATTCGCGAACCTTCGCGGAAGGTTCGGTTTGCGGAAAAGTTTGCGAACCGCAATAGATTTCAATGGGGATGCGAACTTTGAAAAATAGTAGGGGTGGGACGACGAATCCTGCGAATCCACGAATCCCTCGAATATTAGGAAATATTCGAGATTCGTGGATTCGAATCCCGACGCCATTTTCCACTATACGAATCCGCCGAATCCCGACGCCGCATCGCCGCGCATCCGCCGCTCGCATTCGTCCTCCTTCGACCCCCCGCGCCTCCTCCGCTCGCCCCCCTGCCCGCATAGTCTCCATCCACTCACCTATCGCGGAGCGCAGAGCGGCAGACCTCTCGCCGACTTCCTGGTTCCCCCTAGTGACCGGCTCTTACAATGACATCATCAGTAAGAGCCGGTCCGGCCACTAGAGGGAACAAAGAAGTAACGAAGAGGTCTGCCGCTCTGCGCTCCACGGGAAAGGTGAGTAGATTCTTGCAGGGGTGAGCGGAGGAGGCATGGGGGACGGAGGGGGCCGTGGGGGGGTTGGCGGGAGGGCGAGGGATTTCTACCTACCTACCGACCTACCTACCTACCTACCTATCTACCTACCTACCACTATCCCTACCTACCTACAGGCCGCTATACCTACCTACCTACAGGCCGCTATGCCTACCTACCTACAGGCCCCTATACCTACCTACAGGCCCCTATACCTACCTAAAGGCCCCTATACCTACTTACCTAAAGGCCCCTATACCTACCTACCTACCTAAAGGCCCCTATACCTACCTACCTACCTACCTACCTAAAGGCCCCTATACCTACCTACCTACCTACAGGCCACTATACCTACCTACAGGCCTCAATACCTACCTACCCACCTACCTACAGGCCTCCTATACATACCTACCTACCTAAAGGCACCTATACCTACCTACCTAAAGGCACCTATACCTACCTACAGGCAACTATACCTACCTATAGGCCACTATACCTACCTACCTACCGGCCACTATCCTTACCTACCTACCTACAGGCCGCTATACCTACCTACAGGCCGCTATACCCACCTACCTAAAGGCCCCTATACCTACCTAAAGGCCCCCTATACGTACCTACCTACCTACCTAAAGGCCCCTATACCTACCTACCTACCTAACTAAAGGCCCCTATACCTACCTACCTACCTACAGGCCACTATACCTACCTACAGGCCTCAATACCTACCTACCTACAGGCCCCCTATACGTACCTACCTACCTAAAGACACCTATACCTGCCTATACCTGCCTACCTACATACCTACCTATACTTAAGGCCCTATACCCTGCTACCTATACTGAAGGTCCCTTTACCTACCTACCTACCTAAAGGCCCCTATACCTACCTACCTACCTATACTTAAGGCCCTATACCCTGCTACCTATACTGAAGGTCCCTTTACCTACCTACCTACCTACACTGAAGGCACATGTACCTTACTACCTATACTGAAGGCCCCTATACCTAGCTACCTACCTATACTGAAGGCACATATACCCTGCTACCTATACTGAAGGCACATATACCCTGCTACCTATACTGAAGGCTCATATTCCCTGACACCTATACTGAAGGCCCATATACCCTGCTACCTATACTGAAGGCCCATATACCCTGCTACCTATACTGAAGGCCCATATACCTTGCTACCTATACTGCAGGCCCCTATACCTTGCTACCTATACTGAAAGCTACCAATATTGAAGGCACCCATACCTAGCTAGCTATACTGAAGGCACCTTTACCTCGCTACCTATGCCTGGGTACCTATACTGCGGGAAACTATACCACGGATCGCACAATTTTTATGTGCAGGATTCGTTAGATTCGGGATTCGAAAGGTTCGAGATATTCGAGAACCTTTTTAGATTCGGATCCGGATTCGAAGAAATTGTGGATTCGTCCCATCCCTAAAAAATAGAAAAAATTATGCTGGCCACAAAAGTGATGGAAAAGATGTTTCAAGGGGTCTAACACCTGGAGGGGGGCATGGAGGAGTGGGATACATGCCCAAAGTCCCAGGGAAAAATCTGGATGTGACGCAAAGCAGCGTTTTAAGGGCAGAAATCGCATTGAATGCTAAATTGCAGGCCTAAAGTGCTTTAAAACCTCTTGCATGTGTATACATCAATCAGGGAGTGTAATTAGAGTTCTGCTTCGCACTGACACACCAAACTCACTGTGTAATGCACTGCAAACAGCTGTTTGCTTAGTGACGGCAGTGCTGGACTGATGCGCAACATGGCCAGAGTGCAGGCCGTGGCAGTTTTCCAGCCCATATGGTCGCCGGGCTGTGGTATCTCAATGATAGAACAACAGTGACTGTCCAGCTGATCAAATTTGGTCTGTCCACAATGAAGCAACGACCTTATTATCTTCTTGTATGTAGGTAGGCATAGGTAGGAGTCCCAGTATAGGTAGGTAGGCATAGGTAGGAGTCCCAGTATAGGTAGGTAGGCATAGGTAGGTGCCTCAGTGGTTAGCTAGGCATAGGTAGGAGTCCCAGTATAGGTAGGTAGGCATAGGTAGGTGCCTCAGTAGTTAGCTAGGCATATGTAGGAGACCGAGTATAGGTAGGTAGGCATAGGTAGGTGTCACAGTAGTTAGCTAGGCATAGGTAGGAGACCCAGTATAGGTAGGTAGGCATAGGTAGGAGTCCCAGTATAGGTAGGTAGGCATAGGTAGATGTCTTAGTAGTTAGCTAGACATAGGTAGAGACCAAGTAGTTAGCTAGGCATAGGTAGGAGACCCAGTATAGGTAGGTAGGCATAGGTAGGTCCCCTAGTATAAGTAGGTAGGTAGATGTCCCCGTATAGGTAAGTAGGTGCCCCAGTAGTTA
Source organism: Hyperolius riggenbachi (assembly GCF_040937935.1). Lineage (NCBI taxonomy): Eukaryota > Metazoa > Chordata > Amphibia > Anura > Hyperoliidae > Hyperolius > Hyperolius riggenbachi. The sequence goes on from NC_090650.1 coordinate 294,703,293, forward strand.
GGTAGGCATAGGTAGGTGTCCCAGTATAGATAGTTAGGCAGGGCCTGACTGGCACAGTAATAACAATTACCAAGGTCCAGCTGCAACAGATAGGGCTGTATAATGTCAGTGAGCAACACACAAAAAAAACACATCTGGAAAACATTAGCTCTCAAAAGAGCTGTTGAGGGGTGCTATTTTAGCAATAACAATCAGCCAGGAGCAAGCCAAGACCAAGAGCCTAACTAATCTTTCCCTAGGAGAACAAGTCATTAGCAGCTGTCCCTAGTCTGTCTCTAGCAGGCACACGAGTGAGTGTAATGGCCGGCAAGCCTGCCCTATATAAGGGGGGGGGGGGCTCCAGGGCTTAGTGTAGACTGAATGGCTACAATGTGCCTGCTGACTGTGATGCAGAGGGTCACAGTTGACCCTCATAGTGCATTATGGGGCGAATCGAACTTCCGCAAAAGTTTGCCTGGTACAGGCGAACGCGAACCACCAAAGTTCGCCTGGAACCGTTCGCCGGCGAAGCGTTCGGCCCATCTCTATACAGAGCATGTGACGTGCAGAATAGGGCCGACCACGAGGGTACAAGTAACCCATGTGATGGCTTGGAGCCTCACCCTCTGCAGGGGCCTCAGGCCTCCCATGCAGGGCTGCCCTGTGCCAGCAGAGATGTTCTGCGGTCCACTTCTGTTCTGAGTTGCAGTAGTGTAACTCACATGTTTTTGATCCAATGCATTCAGGCCAGGGTACTGCACAGGGAGGGACACTGCTAAGGGACTCAATCAGGAGAACTGATGACACATGATCCATCACTGAAGCTCACTGCTCTCCTCAGCCACGTAGCATCCTATCACCATGGTTTTGGCTGGCGCCTCTCATAATGTCGGCCACCATGGTGACAGGATGTTAAGCGGCTGGCTAAGGAGAGCGGTGAGCTTCAGCGATGGATCATGGACACATCAGTTCCCCTGATTGAGTTAGTTAGCAGTGTTCCTCCCTGTGCAGTGCCCTGTATGCATTGCACGCTGCTCCCTAAGCAGGGGAGAGCGGCCCCCAAACTATGTGCCACTTGGGGGGCCACAAAATCAGCACCCCTGATGCAGAAAACCTGGGATGAGAACCATGCACAACTATGCAGCTGCACAATGTGTTTTGCTGTGAGGAGAGATGAGCGGATTTGACTCAGCATTGGAAGGTGCATTATTTGGAAGGTGCATGTAAAGTATTCTGCTTCTTGAGCTATTCTGCTATCTGCAACACACCAATGTTATCTAACTCTAGCTGGAATGGGAGGGGGTAAAGGGACACTAGGCAACTGAATATTAGTGACTAGCTGGGGTTTTGCTGGGAGCCTGGGAATTTCTTGTCATACCACTGCTCTAATGTGTGTTTCTTACAGTGAGATTTACAACTTGTACATACTTATCAGTGAGAGTTATGCTACAGTCTTACTGCATTCCGATTGTGTAGAAACTGTGATTTAGAGCCCTGATTGTTAATCTTTACAGTGAGGAAAAAAAAACAGAGGAACAAAAGCTAATTCTTAATAGGGTTGAACTTGCACATTCAATCTCATCATGTCAAATGTCACTTCAGGTGCTCTCTAATTGTCCTGTGGGGATTGTGTCTTCATAAAAGTAGGGTGACACATAAAAAGCGAACCTGTCATGATTAGCAACGCTTTACAATTCTACAATCCCATTGGTGGGGGTGAAACGTGTCCTTCGCCTGTTCATTGGCCTCTTACATTTTTCTGTGTGCTTTTATGCTGTAACCACAAGCACTTGTATATAGGGAGGTGGGCTATGAGATGTTTTTAGTGTGACAACTGGGGAGACTATATTTTAGACAAAAATGCTATGCTGAGTATAGTAGCGTTTCTTCCAAACACTCTGACTGAGCAGTATGGAGTTCCATTCCTGCAGGAAGTGACATCATTTGTCACAAGACCCAGTAGTAGGCATAACTGTATTTAGGTGACAGACTGTTTAAGGACCACTACAGTGAAACAGGTAAACAGGTAAAATCTGATAGAACTGACAGGTTTTGGACTAGTCCATCTCTTCATGGGGGATTCTCAGGGTTTTGTTTGTTTTTAAAGCATTCCCTGAATGGCAATTGCTAAGTCTAACTATCCAAATAGTAAGATACCAGCCAGCCTCTCTACTCACTTGCACACTATTTTGGCAGCAAGGCTTAGGGAATGCTTTTGAAAACAAAGAAAACCCTGAGAATCCCCATGAGGAGATGGACTAGCCCAAAACCTGTCAGTTCTGTCAGATTTTAACTACTTATTTTTTTCTGTAGTAGTCCTTTACACACAGTTCACCTGCAAGCTTTGCAGCTCTACATACATAAAAGGGTAGGGATGTCATAGTACATTTCGGTGTATGTGTACTTTATGAACTATAAGTTGCATGTCATTCTACACTACCATGAAGCTGTCATTGCTCCACTGTGTATAGGGCTGTGGACCCCATCAAATGAATAAGAGCCTCACTGTAAACAGCTGAGATTCTCACACTGGCATACAGATGACAGCAAGAATTACAACAAAAGTCAAAGAAATCGAAGCAAACTTAGCATAAACTCAGTTAATGGAAAGTGATCACAGTATGAAAAATGACACAGATATAGTTTATGCATCTTCTGTGAATAGAGAATTTCACACCACCCAGTACTTTGCCAAATTTCAGCAGCCTGTATCTCTGGTATTGACACAACCTCCAGAACTTCCCTATTGGTCAGTGAAATCACAAACAGCACTAAGGACCAACAAGGAGGCTTGGGAGGTGGAAAGGGGCGGACCCAAGACAATTCAAAAACGTCTGCAGCGCCAGCCTGTATCTCTGGATCTGCTGATTGGTTGGCTTGCTTGAAGTTACAGCTTTTTCTGCGGATAAACGCTGATTATTTCTGAATTTCATAGGTTTGTAGCAGGCGTATTTTAAAAAGTAATGAATAAAATTAATACTACTATTTTTTTTTTACAATATTTATTTATAAATTATTTAGTAATTGTTTGTCCATTGCAAAATATTTCCTCTTCCTGATTTACTTTCTGAAATTTATCAGAGGTGGCAGCCATCTTTAGTACTGTCAGGTGCAGCTCTGCAGAATGTTTGTTTCTGAGAATTCCAAAGTCAGTGAAAATGATGCCTGGTCTCCCAGAGGGTTCTGGGAGAAGAATTCCTTATAGCTAAACAGCCTAGGCTAAGCATCGTTGAGAGGACGGGATACATACCAATATACAGCAATATATAGATATGGGAAGTGTTTCTGATACTGAAACCCAGAAAACTAACATTAAAGTAGCTATTATTATTATTTATATAGCGCCCACATCTTCCGCAGTGCTGTACAGAGTATATTGTCTTGTTACTTAACTGTCCCTCATAGGAGCTCACAATCGAATCCCTAGTCATATGTTGTCTATGTATGTATCATGTAGTGTATGTATCGTAGTCTAGGGCCACGTTTAGGGGGAAGCCAATTAACTTATCTGTATGTTATTTGGGGATGTGTGAGGAAACCAGAGTGTCTGGAGGAAACCCACACAGACACAGGGATCACATGCAAACTCTGTGCAAATAGCGCCATGGCTGGAATCAAACCAGGGACCCAGTGCTCCAAGGAGAGAGTTTTAATCACTACACCACCGTCCTGCCCTGAATGGCTATCCTGAAAAAATGAAGCCCTGAAGGGCTATCCTGAATAATTTGCTGCATTCTGCATTGTATCACTACTGTGCCACTCTTCAGCCTGTTTCTAGAATCATGCGGGCTTGAAGTATAAACATGTATTTGGAAATGCCACATACATTAAACCTGCAGATTTGGTGTTTGTCAACATTGATAGTTTCATGTTAACGACATTACATGCTATCACATACCAGTGCAGGGCAATAATACCCCTTGCTGCGTTCACTGGTACATACGGACAGCTATAACTGATGATAGGCCTGACTGCTACATACATCATTATGGCAGCATTCAAGCTATACAGTCTCTGCTGGCACCGGGGACAAGACTTAATTAAGGATTATAAAAGCCTTTGTTCCCACTGAAACAAACGAACGCAGGGAAGTCTGAAAAGGCTCACATTCTTCTTTTGACCACTAGATGTCCCCACTAAACCATCAATGTACTGCTCGTGCACCCTTTTTCTCCATCTAATTGGGATGTAACAGACGGTTCAATAGTCTTGATAAATAAGTTGTTTGCCAAAACGAACAATGAAGCATTGTGTTTAGGAGATAACAGTTTCATATGTGGACTCCAGCCTGTGCTATTCTTTGCCAAATTAATTGATGACAAAAATTATACTGGTTGACACTGGCATAGGGGTTTTTACATGAAAGCATTTCTAATGATTGGTAAAAAGCTATGTAAAAAGGGATTAAATATAGTTAATCATTGCTCGTGGTTAACACAAACATTAGTTATGGCTTTTAACTTTGAAATGACTATTGATCCGTTCCTGGCACAGTGTGTGCCACAAGGCTCTAAGCTTATATGAAAATCCTTAAATCCCTCTGCAGTCTCCGAGGGGATACCCCCACAGGCTCTGCTGATCACTTTACAGATGATGATAAGTGTCTATGGGAGTGCGGGGATAATATGTGCAAGACAGCAAAAAAGCCATGAACTCCTGCAAGGGAAAAAGCAAAGAGCAGGAGAGGAAATGACAGATACGTAAAGTAAGTTAAGGGAGGGAGAAAGAGACAAGGCAAGGATAGCAGATAGAGACAGGAAGAGGGAGAGAGAGAGGGGAGAGGAGGGAGATAGAGACTATTAGCAATGGGCGGGCGAGAATGAGGCGACTCCTGTTTTCCTGTGTGTTTGCCAGCACAACCCCTGCTCGTTGTGTCTAAGCAATACAACTTCATAGGCAACGAAGAAGCCAGTCTGATTTGTATTGCAACACAATGGACGTTCCAGGTAACCATTTCTTTTTTCCCTTTACATAGCTCAGAGAATTTCTTTTTGTGTGTTTGTTTTTCTTTTACCAATATTTTTAGTCTGAACCATAAAACCAAAGATACCACTTATCATTTTTTTAGTGAGCTCGCATAAGGCTGAGAGTCCAGCATTCACTTTCAGAAATCTCTATCTCGCTGCAGAATTGATCTGTCTTAGTTTTTGACAGTGAACATTTAGAAATATTGATTTTCCTTACTGCTCTAACAGCGACTAAAAACTGCTGTAAGTGGCCTTTACAACAGGTCAGAAGTGTGATGTGTTGAAAAGTTTATCGGTTAGAGGAATGTCAGGGAGATTTTATAGTCTTTCTCATAGCCCCTGCTATTAGATACAGCCAGGTATATAGAGTGGAAAGGACTGTGTACGGAGATAGATAATGGCACCTAGAGAGTTTACCAGTGTAATCCAGGGATTAGAAATGCTTTAAGATCACTTTTTTTTAGCATAGCCGTACAGAAGCCTAACCTACCAATGCATAACATCTATTGCAATACAGTTATTTTCGCAAGTATGTATCAGGGATGACAGACAGTGTTAAATCAGATAAGGCATACGAAGTTTGTTGTGATGCTTCCCTCATTGTCATTTTAATTCAAAGGTGCAGCACAACAGGCAAAGTGAACGCATCCGCCCTGAAGACAGTGGTCCTCGCAAGCACCAGCGATCCAGGCAGAGAGCAAGTGCGTCTGCTGGAGTCAGAGGCTGCCAGCTAATTGGATACCGATTGCTGTAGCAGGATGAGTCTATGGGGGAATGCCGCAGGAGAGAGAAGAGCTGGAGCAGAGCTGAAACCTTTGAAGTGGGAGCAAAGCTTCCTAAGAGTTGCTAAACTGCTGCTGTCCGTGGTGCTGATGCTGCTGGCGCCACCTGCAGTGAGTGCTCAGAATGACACGGAACCTATCGTGCTGGAAGGAAAGTGCCTGGTGGTCTGTGATTCTAACCCGTCTTCAGATGGAGCAATTACGTCGTCCTTGGGCATTTCAGTGCGCTCTGGAAGTGCCAAAGTGGCCTTTTCGGCTATTAGGAACACCAACCATGAGCCCTCTGAGATGAGCAATCGCACCATGACTATCTATTTCGATCAGGTAGTTATAATGATGTTAAATACTACTACGGGGTTTAAAAAGTTATTTCACAGAGTAGATGTGATGTAAATCACCATACGTTTGCCGTTATCATAAACTGTCAGTCCTGAATTAAAAGTGTGACTCATAAAGATCAACGCTGCTAAATGAGCTGCTTGTAATAAACTCGCACAGGACGTGTCACGGTGTCAGCAATCAGATTCACATCGATAGAAACTGGACAGAGTAGAGACCCAGAATGACACGTACTGTGCAGAGCATGTAACTGAGTGCGGAGGAAGATAACAGGATATGTATGACACCATTTACTTGACAACACGATGATTCACCTTTGGCTTTGATAATATTTCAAACTGAATTGTGTCTTCCCTTCCCTAATTGTTCCTTATGGCAGATCATCATAATTGCTTAGAGATGTGTAAAAATGACACTGACCACCATTACATTTTTTTTGAATATTGTTAATTGGGGAGGAGGTACTTAGTCAACATGAGCACAGTGCAGGGCTGGCCATTTGCATCATTAGGCAAAATAAAATCAAGTGACACTTGCTAATGTTTCTGCTACCTGTGTTTTGTTTTGGAATTTTCACAGATTTTGAATCGAGTTAATATAAGTAAAACCGGAAACACATTGCAAATACTGTACCTAATGTTTCCACTATATACCATGTGCCAGCAGAAAATATATCCATCCTAACATTTCCAAATGGGATAACATCTGTGAACCACATTTTATTTTTCTTAAGGCTTTATGTGTATGTGTATACTTTTAATAAGTAACGTATTAATACTTAAAAGTAGAATTACTGTAAATGAAACATATATGAACTTTTGTATGCAGTATATTCCATGAATATTATCACTAATTACTGTCTATTTTACCCAGACACACACCCTTTTAAAACCAAAGGTACACTCTGCTAGCTGTCTCATTAAAATATCACTTAAAGATGCTAGACTCTCTAATATATCACAATTATTTCTCACACTACTTGTATCCAGTGCTTTTGCTGAGTAGTACAGTCAGACTATTTTGATTGAATTATAACAGTATGTATATAAAACATCAATACAGATAATATTAGCTCCTTTCAGATATAGGTAGATCCTTGAAGCAAATTTGTGTTTGCAGACAAAAGACTAGATTATGTCAAGATGTGGAGTTTGAGGGAGACATCTGTTTGTAGACTGTACCAAGGAAAATACTTCTAAGCACCTAATCTTAGGCACCATATTCATTTGTGCAACACATTTTTCATTAAGTCACATGTGATAAGTAACATAATGATGCCATCTTGCCTATGAAAATAGCTGTCACACTGCTAATATCTCACATTAACACACTAAAAATTAACGTGAAATTATATATATATATATATATATATATATATATATATATATATATATATATATATATATATATATATATATATTCTTGTAAGACAGCAGATGTCAAGTTCAAACAGTATAGATATGGGGGGGAGGGGGATAGCCCTGCTGGTGGGCTATAAACTTGTCTCTACAGAGTTATAGACTAGAGTATTTATGTGCATATTGATGCAGTGTAAAAGTAGATTGTATTCTTTGTCTTGACAGTGTTACTTATAATGCCCCAGTTTTATACTGTTATTTTAGCAGCCACTTTAGAAAATCCATTAATATAATATACTACAGGGGAGACATATTTCTTTGGCCATGCAGGTTATTTGAAAGCGTATGTGATAGGATTAGGTGACTTATTGTAAAGCAGATAGATAAGCTCTATCAAATGTTATATGAATAGCCTTCATAAAGCTAAAGAGATTTATGAAGATGTCACAAGGTGTTACTATGTTGCTAATTTAAAACATGTTGTCTTCTCTGACTGTGATTGATCAAGTGTGGCTTAACCTTTTTTAGGTGTTAGTAAATATTGGAAACCATTTTGACCTTGCCTCCAGTGCGTTTATAGCACCCAGAAAAGGAATCTACAGCTTCAGCTTTCATGTGGTCAAAGTGTACAACAGACAGACTATACAGGTGGGTAAAATTATTCTTCATCTGTATATAGTGATATTAGGTTCACCTCACCTATTAAACCTATTTGTGAAGCAAAGATGATATGCAAAGCTTGTTTACCCATAGCAACCAATCCAATTTAATTCCCAGTTTAGTTGAGTGAAAGCAATGAAAATGGATGCTGGCTGGTTACTATAGGTTACAGCATTACACAAAATGCATGTGAATGGAATGCTCCAAATACATACTTGTTTTTTGAGCAGTACTAAAAGCAACGCTATCCTACAACATTCAGTAAGCCATAATAAGCAGATTCCATCTACATCCAGCTTATCACAATAGCAGATGGATGCTAATGGTTGCTATGGGTTACTGGCCGTACCACATTGTTCTCAATTATTTATAATGGTCATTTCCAGACAGTAACTGGTAATGACTAAATCACACCATCTTGATATAGGATGGTTGAAATTGGTTCCTTATGCATGGAATATGATCACAGGGAGGGACGTGGGTGGGATATGCATGATAGATATTGAAAATGCCATTTGATAAGCTTAGAGTCCAATGGGTGATTAAATTAAATAGGCTATTAGAGGGATTTTATAAAGTGGGCCTGTCTTTATAACCATATGTCATATTTGTATAAGTGATGCTAGTTTTTTCTCTGTTATACAGGTAAGTCTAATGCAAAACAACTACGCAGTGATTTCTGCCTTTGCTGGAGATCAGGATGTTACTAGGGAAGCAGCCAGTAACGGGGTCCTTCTGCACATGGAAAGAGCTGATAAGGTGCACCTAAGACTGGATAGGGGCAACCTCATGGGAGGCTGGAAATATTCAACCTTCTCTGGCTTTTTAGTTTTTCCATTATAAGGAATTTGAAGGGGAACAGAAAGGATTTGGCTGTCCACATTGCCTTTAATGTGGTGGAACAAGATATTATCTCCAACATCCCTTTCAGATTGTCTCAGTAGAAGAATGAATTATCTTCTAGGTAAAATATTTACTATGATATTGACATTTCCTTGGGAAACTGCGCCTCTAATTAGTTTTAGACGACAGTGATCTTTAGGATAAATGAAATTATCGACCCAAGCAATTTGTACCTGTGATTGTAAAGTCAATATCGGAATTTATTGTTGGGATCATTGACTTTTTTCGTTGTTACTCTGAGACAAATACTTGGACTACGCAGTCAATGTGAGGAATCACAAAAGAGAAGAAACAAAAATCCTGAATACGTGTTCTTGCAATGCTTTCTTTAGTGTTTGTATAGCCTTAAGAAACGAATGGCTTCAGTCTCAGTAATGTATATTTTTGGATTTCTGGACATGACTGTGTCAAGAAGTGCTTTATACAGACAAGCAAAATTTGCACGATTGGAATTATCTATTTTGTTTTTGTGTTGTTTGTGTATTCTTGATATATTTTTTTTCAGGGTGCTGACCATGTAAATTAGGTTGACCAATACGACAAAGTAAATAGCTGTAAATCAAAGTAAAAGCTTATACATTAAAAGCAGTCTTTTATCTCTTAGTGTTTGCTTGAATATACATTGTACTAATTCACTGAGTCATTGAAACCTCTCCAGTGCAAAGAATAGTGTGCCTAGGCAATGCTTTAATCCCTCTGTGTGTCATTACTTATCATTAGTCTCTTATGGGATGTATGGTAGTTATGTAGATCAAAAGTATTTGATCCCTTGACAATCACATTTTTTCCCCTCAGAAACAGTAATTTACTTTATCACTTGGGTAGAGTATTTCTTTAGTTTACTTAGATAATAATGGAGGTTTGATGTGCAGTCATTTCAGGGTTCAAGCGGAACAATACTTCTTTAGCATTTTATTCTGATGTTTGATTATTTTTTAATTAAACAACGTGTCCGAAGAAAACAGACTATTTGCCATGGCTAAGATTGCCCATTGTATAAGGGAGTTGCAAACTCCCAGAAGCCTTTGCTTTATCAGAGAAATGTCAAGGCTTTGCTCCAAGAACAAATGTACTGTATATCTGACCAGAAAATTCAGAAGATACCCAGATTTTAGGATACTAAAGCTTAGTTTTGTTTAATAATTAGCTGCTTACATAACAAAAGATTATAAAATAATGTTTATGGTGCCTATTGTTGTATTTTAGTGCAGCGGATATAGAAAATGGGCCTCACAAAATAGCAGCAGCGAGGATGTACAACCTATTCAAATGAGTAACATCTTAACGTTTATTGATGGGCCTAATTTATTGTTATTGTCTGTGCTCAGGATTGGTTTAGTGCAGCTTCTACTGCAATTTGTACTCCTATATGACTGGTAATATTTGAATAATAGGAACCACAATGCTGAAAGCCTCTTGCATATTTTATAGTATAGATCTCTAGATCGATAATAATGTCATAGATATGACATTTGTTTTGTGCAGAGCTCCATGCTGCAAAATAAACACAATGTTTATCATTGAAGCACCCAGAGCAATTTACCAGGCCCATTACCCTGGTGGTGGACAGATTTACTGTAACTTATGTTGATAATTGGCATGTTTATTTATTTTGATATTTGTGCTAATGTCTTATGTGGTCTTTCAGTTTTCCCCAGCTATGGTGAGTATCATACCAATTTTAGCATTTGTTTTTCTTTAACCTTTTCATTGGCATTAACAATGACCCATCAAAGAGGAAGCTAGGAAGCATCCAAACTTCAAAGAGCCATCTAAATGTTGAAATGATTGTTTTATTGCCTCCTAAAAGCTGCCCAGTAAATTACATTTTTTATGCGGTTTAACTATTCCTTTGCAGTGATGATGAGGTCCTCTTGTTATATAAAAAGCAGTGCACAGTTAGCAGCTTATCTGAAACTGACCACAGATATGCAACTATCTGATCTACTAAAAACAGAGAAATCATGGCAGTGGATGCTAGGGAAGTCTGCCTCAAAACTGCCAATAATATGGTAATTTCTTGCACACATATCGGTTATCTCTTTCACTTGTTACTGATGTGCAATGCCAATTGGAAAAGAGGACTGCACTAGGTTTATGTAAGGCCACATACCATAACTAGTATTCTGAAACCTGAAAATTGTAAGAAAAAAAAAATCAAACAAAGCAAAAACAACTTATATTTTGTATATCTTCTAAATGTTATTTTACTGATTTTGTTTACTAGTATAATTATTTAAATTATATTTTATGTAAGAAATTATTTTTATCTCTATAACATGCAAGGATATTTAGCATTTATGAGCTACTAACACTAAAAACGTCAGTGAAGGTCAGCTGCTCATCCATGATCACAGGCATAAGAGTTTATGTGTATGAGAACAGAGTGTGACTCAAGGTGGGCGGAGATAACTACAGTTACTTTTGCTGAGATTGTAACATGCAAAGACTAAACATGACATCAAAGGTATTAAAGAATTCATTAAAAAAAATTATCCCCCGAGTTGTATCAGATTTTTCTGTTCTTTTTTATACATTTTTCCTCATTATCCACTTTGAAACATCACTAAAGTATGCTTTTTCTGCCTTAGTTAGTTAGTATGCCTCTTAGTTTAAATGGACTGCCAGAAGGTGTTTCTATACCCTTTACTGTGTTAGCAAAGATAAACAAGGAAAGCACTTTCTCTCAGGCAGAGTTTATTGTTCCTCAAAGATACTCAATTATCTTAGGGTCCATCAGCCAAGGTATCTGTCTCTCACACAGGACTGTATTCAATTCACTTTTTCTCCAAAATTTACTCCTAGGAGAGAATTTTCCTCTTCTCTTTAAAATAACTTTTCTGCACTCAAATTGAAAAAGTTCCAAAAAGTAGGTGAAAATGTACTGTCAAAATTATTCAGAATTTTTCTTGCTTGATGGTGATTGACGGCATTTTATTAATGAAGTATAAAAATATCACTTAGGAGAAAATGTGGAAGAGAAAAAATGAATTGAATAAGGGTCATTGGCCCATATTCAATTCACATTTTCTCCTAGGTTTTCTCCTCGGAGATCATTTTTAATCTTCTGTTTAAAATAACTTCTGAACACTCTGCAACTTCAATTGAAAAAGTACCAACAAGTTGGAAAAAAATACTAATTAAATTAATCACAGTACTTTCTTGCTTGCTGTTGGCTTTAAATACATTTTATTGATAAGTTGTGAAAATATCATCTTGGACAAAACTTAGGGGGAAAAGTGAATAGAGTAAGGGCCATTATCTCTCAGATCACATAGATGGGAAAGTATTGATTTCAAAGTGAGTAGGAAATATAATTGTTTTGTTTAGTAAGACATAATTTTTCCTTGAAAATTGACATTAACACAGGCCCAGGAATGGAAATGCACATCAAGGTGATGGGTGAAAGACTTAAACATCTATCTATAAGTTATGTGAATATTGGCACTGTTAACAGTTTTTTTTCTTTTTTTATTTTGAATGTAAAAGGCCAGAGGCCATTTTCTACCAGTGGACTTCTTAAAAAAACCTCAGTTTCAGTAAGTCACACCCATGTCTACTGCCTGTTTCAGTGCTGGAGCTTATAAATCCCACTAGTATCTCTATGTTGAAATTTTCTTTCTTGTCATTTTCCTGGGGTCAGGCAAGGATCCCAATGTGGCTGGTTATTGTCCAAACTTAGCAGTATGAGAAATAGTAAGATCGCCAACATGGAAGCTACAAAGGTTTAACAAAAGCTTTCAAGTGATTTTGTAAGGATGCAGGGATAACTGCTGGGGAGAAGGAGTGGAACCAAACAGTAGCTGAGCAATATTAACTGTATTTTTTTGAGAGTGCTGTACATAGTTTGTTTAATTACTTTGACTTATATTATTATTAGTAGTTGACTTGTTGGAAATGTAAAACATATTTAAAATTAATCTTGGTGGTCTTGTGCATTTTGAATAAATATAATTCCAATATCCCAATATGATATACTAGAAAGAAAGAAATACCTTTTCCTTTTTTAAATGATTTGGGAAACTATCATTTTTCTATAGTAAATAAAGATTCATGTAATTTGATGAATTAAAATGAACTGGAAAATCTAGTGTCACAGCTTATCAGTTCCAATTTAATGGCCCATCAGTAAGATGCACGGGGAAAGAAGGGTGATATACCAGCCTACAACGAGGTGTGGGGAGGCATATCTGCATAAATGGTATAAAAAGAGCATCCTGGAAATATAATGTGTGCTTTATTATGCAAATCTCACTTAAGTCTACTGCTTAGATTGAATTTAAATATCAGTCTGTAGTTAGTAGCACACAAGCTGTTCATTAAAAAAAGATGTAAATCATGGACTTCCTTATTTTTGTTGTGTGAAATACCATGGCATGCCAACAGCTTTTTATTATTTACAATTGGGCAATACTGAGGGATTATACAAGCTGCTGTTGCTGACCTGGTTCTAACAATGTGAATGAAGTCACACTTCTGCAGCAAGCACTTAGTTAACCAGGCAGATTCATCGTAAACTGTATGATTGCTCTGGGTGAATGACTCAAATTGAATCAGAGGATCGCCATGATTAACACTTTTAGAATGAAGTCGGCAAGCATTCATTGTCTGTGAGAATAGGATGCTTTAAAGACCGGAATAGGTGGTGTATGTTGGGAAATATTTATACATGGTTAGGGCAATGTAGGCTTTTTGCTGATTATACCTGCACTTTGCTGATTATTTAGGCGATTGTGGGAAATTGACAGTTAAATGTTCACTAGTGCATAGCTACTGTGAATTTTACTTGTGATTTAAGTGTATCTTGTACTGCTTAACTACTGCTGTGACCCTGTTACAAACCTGGCACTAGCTACTAAACATGTGCTGGAAATATATATATATATATAACCCTCAGAGTAAATGCAATGTAAAATGGTCTAATGCTTGATATTTCCAAGGATATTTGGCTGTATTTATAAAAGGGAAAACAGCTGTTCGCCTGAAAAAGGGCCATTAGTTCTTTGAATTTATATTTATGGCAATGATGACCCATGGAAAAAATGCATCTTTTTGATGTGTATGTCAGTTTTCCTGTGACTACTTACTACCGCCATTTGATGGCGCATTTGTTCAGTTCACCACATTTATAAAGCAGCGATCAGACTTTATAAGGGCCCATCAAGATGACCACTTAAATAGTGACCATCCCATGAGAATTATTGGCGCACTGGGGTATTTTTTCAAACACCCTGTTGGCTTTTTTTGCAGCAGATCATCACTTTGAAAAGTAAGGGAACATGACTGCAATGAAAGTCAATGGGCTGCTTAACACTTCTAAAATAATGGTCGCAGCTATAATCAACAGACCAGGGAGGTGAACAGTTAGTCAATTTACATTTTTTAGTCTTTTTTATTTTTAATCTTATATATCTGAAATGATATGCAAATTAGGATCTAAACCCCACCTCTTCCACCTCAAAAGTTTTCTTGTATGCCCTTTAGGCCTCGTTCACATCTAAAAATCATAATCGCAAATGCAAGCGTTTGGCGATTTTGTGCAGCGTTTTTTTCCCCTCCCGGCACTCCACAGCGCACTGTGTTTTTGGTAAAAGCGCTGTTCTAAGCGCTTTTCCAGAGAGGTTTTGTCATTCACTCCCTGATGCAAGTCAGGAAGTGAACTCTTTGACCCGAAAAATAATAAATACAATGGGCTTGATTTACAATGCGTTGCTAACCCAGTTAGTGACTTTAGGCGTGATAACCATTGCACCACGCTGGTGAAAAGCCAGTTTAGGCGTGATAAGTTTAGGCATGATAAGTTTAGGCGTGATAAGTTTAGGCGTGATAAGTTTAGATAAGTTTAGATCGCGCATGAAGTCCCGCACGCAAAGCAGCGCCATTAAACTCTATGCGAAGTGCACCAGACTTTTGATCAGCTGTGCACTGTGGTGCTAACCCAGTTGGTGCTATAGTTATCACGCCTAAACTTATCACACCTAAAACTTATCACACCTAAACTTATCACGCCTAAACTTATCACACCTAAACTTATCACGCCTAAACTGAGTTTAGGCGTGATAAAGGGCTTTTCACCACCCTGCTAACTGTTAGCACCACTTTGTGAATCAAGCCCAATGTATTTATTCTAAAAAATGCTAACGCAATTGCCACATAAAACAGTTTTGTGAGTGTTTAGCACTCTTCTTATACCTTCCATTATAGCACAAATGCCCCAAAAATGGTACAGGCACCGCTTTGCAGACCGCAAAGCAGACACAACGTGCTGATATGAACCTTCTCAAAGAGATTCATTGCACAAGCGTTTTGTGGGCAATTTTGAAAATCGCCTGCGCTGGAAAAAAAGGCAAAAATGCCCTTAGTGTGAACGAACCCTTAAAGTGATAGGCTGCTAAACTCGGAAAAAAGGGAACACAGGTTCAAATTGCTCATCATTCTCTTTAATTTTGTTTGATTTAAAATTATATCTCAGTAATGAATGGTTATTATATTGAATGCTCAGTTTCATTTTGAAATGTTTTAATGTATGATAGGTTTCCCTTAAACCCTTCTGTCTGTTTATATATCATATACTGTGTGTCGCACACCCAAGTGCTAAAGGGACTATATCTTAGAGTGCATATAAAAATACATTAAGGTAGCAATATACTGTGAAATTTACTGTAAATTACACAAACAATTGTTATCAATCTGTTATCAATAATTTGTCCAGTTTTATGCTAGGCATACACAGAGTTTCTTTTCCTTATCAATCGAGCCGCTGATGGCTCGTTTGATAGTATCCGACAGGTCCAATGACATGCCGGATAGATTCCCCGCTCGATCCCCACTGGTGGACAATAACAGGGAATTGAGCGGCTGGTAAGGAGCGGCGGCGGGGACGAGCGGGAATCGATCCGCACGCGCGAGCGAGCGGGGATGCGCCGGCATCGATCCGGCGCATGATTGCACCCGTGTATGCCCAGCATAACACCTTGCACCACTCAAAACTAGATCAGACTTTACCAGGGATCTGATTTAATATCGATTGGAACTCCAACATCACGAGCTTTGATGTACTGCTTTTTACATGCTTTTGCCATGCTTGGTTGGATAAAGTCTTGCCCTCCTTGATCTGTGTTGGATCAATAAAATGATCGGTTATCAATTGAGAAAGCCTTTTCATGGCTTTTCTTTAGATTTAATCATGTTCTTAGCAAATCTAAAGTATACTCTACTGGAATAATTACCTGATACATGGGTACATTAAAAGGTTTATTCAACCAGCTGTGTAGGACACAGCAATGATTACTCTAGCATTTGATGCTTTAA
Source organism: Hyperolius riggenbachi (assembly GCF_040937935.1). Classification (NCBI taxonomy): domain Eukaryota; kingdom Metazoa; phylum Chordata; class Amphibia; order Anura; family Hyperoliidae; genus Hyperolius; species Hyperolius riggenbachi. The sequence goes on from NC_090650.1 coordinate 294,719,592, forward strand.
ATATGTAAAGCAAACTGTTGGTTGCTCAACTTCCCTGCACAATACTGGGGCCTATATGCAACTTTTTCTCCTGACTTTTAGGAGATCATTTTCAACTTCTTTTTTTTTTAATTCAGTACTTTCCAATTGAAAAAATACCAAAAAGCAGATGGAAAAGTACTATCAAAATTGACAAGTTTAAAAATACCACAGAGGAGAGAACTCATGAGAAAAAGTAAATTTCACATGGGTCTGGATGTCTTCGTAACAGATTCTCTTTCTATCATTTTCACTCCACCTTTAGTTATGCACCCCGAAATGTAAAATATGCTTATTTAAATGCTTGTTCTGTTCAACTTAAGATTTAATTGTTTGGCATGTTGACTAATGTTTATCTTAAGCGTTCTGATTAAATCGCCAGGGTGGCTGCGGGAGGGTTTTTTTTAAATAAAAAAAAAACTATTTCATGCAGCCAACTGAAAGTTGGCTGCATGAAAGCCCACTAGAGGGCGCTCCGGAGGCGATCTTCCGATCGCCTCCGGCGCCCAGAATAAACAAGGAAGGCCGCAATGAGCGGCCTTCCTTGTTTTGCTTATATCGTCGCCATAGCGACGAGCGGAGTGACGTCATCGACGTCAGCCGACGTCCTGACGTCAGCCGCCTCCGATCCAGCCCTTAGCGCTGGCCGGAACTTTTTGTTCCGGCTGCGCAGGGCTCAGGCGGCTAGGGGGGCCCTTTTTCGCCGCTGCTCGCGGCGAATCGCCGCAGAGCGGCGGCGATCAGGCAGCACACGCGGCTGGCAAAGTGCCGGCTGCGTGTGCTGCACTTTATTTGGTGGAAATCGGCCCAGCAGGGCCTGAGCGGCAGCCTCCGGCGGTGATGGACGAGCTGAGCTCGTCCAGACCGCTCAGGAGGTTAAAGGGAGCGTATACTGATATTTTCACCACTTCTGTTTTATTTGTTAATTGATATCTATTTATTTAGCTGGTTTGGGTGCCAAGTTCTGTAAGTACACATAAAGGGTCTGAGACAATTCACATTTTCTTCTAGGAGATCATTTTTGAACTTCTGTTTCAAATAACTTTTCAGCACTCTGCAATTGAAAAGTACCAAAAAGTATGTTAAAAAGTACTGTCAAAATTATTCTTGCTTCCTGGTGGCCTAAAAGACAATTTATTGATAAGATGTGAAAATATCACCTTGGAGAAAACTTTGGAGATAAAGTGAATTGGATACTCCTGTATTACTTAATTATTTGCCACAAAGATAGACGTGGCCCATATGCAATTAACTTTTTTTCTTACAAGTTTTCTCCTAGGAGATGCATTTTTATCTTCTTTTTAAAATACATTTCCAGCACTTTGTAAATGAAAAAGTAATTTTGAGTATTTTCTTGCTTACTGGTGGTGTAAGAATATTTTATTGGCAAGGTGTGAAAATATCACATAGGTGAAAATTTAGGAGAAAAAGTTAATTGCAAATGGCCCTTGGATTTTGCAATTAAAGGGAACCAGAGATGAAGCAAATGAAAAAATAGGAAAAGCTTTTATAAATACCTGGGGCTTCCTCCAGCCCCATAAGCCTGGATCGCTCCTACGCTGCCGTGCTCCGCTGTCTCTATCGCCGGTACCGATTCCCATCACTTCCGGCGGACGCGACCAATTTTCCGCATGCACAGGGGCTCCCTCCATATCCTTACGCATGCACCTGCGTAGTAAGGATATGGAGGGAGTCCCTATGCATGCGGTAAATTGGCCGTGTCCGCCGGCAGTGACGCACTACGCGTGCGTCGACTGGCTCGAAAGTACGGGACCCGGTACCGGCGGATAATGGCAGCGGAGGACGGCAGTGTGGGAGCGATCCAGGCTTATGGGGCTGGAGGAAGCCCCAGGTACAGTGGGTTGCAAAAGTATTTGGCCCCCTTGAAGTTTTCCACATTTTGTCACATTACTGCCACAAACATGCATCAATTTTATTGGAATTCCACGTGAAAGACCAATACATAATGGTGTACATGTGAGAAGTGGATCGAAAATCATATATCATTCCAAACAATTTTTACAAATAAATAACTGCAAAGTGGGGTGTGCGTAATTATTCAGCCCCCTGAGTCAATACTTTGTAGAACCACCTTTTGCTGCAATTACAGCTGCCAGTCTTTTAGGGTATGTCTCTACCAGCTTTGCACATCTTGAGACTGAAATCCTTGCCCATTCTTCTTTGCAAAACAGCTCCACCTCAGTCAGATTAGATGGACAGCGTTGTGAACAGCAGTTTTCAGATCTTGCCACAGATTCTCGATTGGATTTAGATCTGGACTTTGACTGGGCCATTCTAACACATAGATATGTTTAGTTTTAAACCATTTCATTGTTGCCCTGGATTTATGTTTAGGGTCATTGTCCTGCTGGAAAGTGAACCTCCGCCCCAGTCTCAAGTCTTTTGCAGTCTCCAAGAGGTTTTCTTCCAAGTTTGCCCTGTATTTGGCTCCATCTATCTTCCCATCAACTCTGACCAGCTTCCCTGTCCCTGCTGAAGAGATGCACCCCCCGAACATTATCCTGCCACCACCTTATTTGAAAGTGAGGATGGTGTGTTCAGAGTGATGTGCAGTGTTAGTTTTCCGCCACACATAGCATTTTGCATTTTAGCCAAAAAGTTCCATTTTGGTTTCATCTGACCAGAGCACCTTCTTCCACATGGTTGCTGTGTCCCCCACATGGCTTGTGGCAAACTGAAAACGGGACTTCTTATGCTTTCTGTTAACAATGCCTTTCTTCTTGCCACTCTTCCATAAAGGCCAACTTTGTACAGTGCATGACTAATAGTTGTCCTATGGACAGAGTCTCCCACCTAAGCTGTAGATCTCTGCAGCTCGTCCAGAGTCACCATGGGCCTCTTGACTGCATTTCTGATCAGCGCTCTCCTTGTTCGGCCTGTGAGTTTAGGTGGATGGCCTTGTCTTGGTAGGTTTACAGTTGTGCCATACTCCTTCCATTTCTGAATGATCGCTTGAACAGTGCTCCGTGGTATGTTAAAGGCTTTGGAAATCTTTTTGTAGCCTAAGCCTGCTTTAAATTTCTCAATAACTTGATCCCTGACCTGTCTTGTGTGTTCTTTGGACTTCACGGTGTTGTTGCTCCCAATATTCTCTTAGACAACCTCTGAGGCCCTCACAGAGCAGCTGTATTTGTACTGACATTAGATTACACACAGGTGCACTCTATTTAGACATTAGCACTCATCAGCCAATGTCTATAGGCAACTGACTGCACTCAGATCAAAGGGGGCCAAATAATTATGCACACACCACTTTGCAGTTATTTATTTGTAAAAAATGTTTGGAATCATGTATGATTTTCATTCCACTTCTCATGTGTACACCACTTTGTGTTGGTCTTTCATGTGGAATTCCAATAAAATTGATTCATGTTTGTGGCAGTAATATGACGAAGTGTGGAAAACTTCAAAGGGGCCGAATACTTTTGCAACCCACTGTATGTATTCAAATTTTTTCACAACGTCTCTGGTTCTCTTTAAAGAGATATTTGCTACAAGAGACTTTTATATGATATTGGATACAATATAAGAAAAAAACATGCCAGTAAATTAGACATGCTGACAATCAATTACTATGAAGAATAAACGAAAAAGTAGGTGCCATTTTAAGCATACTTCAAACTAGCCTGTGGAGGAATAATATCATAAACTATATATAAACATACAGATGTAAGATGCATTTAAGGGAGAACTAGTACACATGCCATAGGCCAATATGCAATTAACTTTTTCTCCTGAGCTTTCTCGTAGGAGGTAATTTTTCATATTTGATTTAGAATACATTTTCAGCACTTTGCAATGGAAAAAGTACCAAAATGTAGGTGAAATAGTACTATCAAAATAGTTTTCCATATTTTTTGCTTGCTGGTTGTGTAAAAGGCTTTTTATCGACAAGGTGTGAACATATCACTTAGGAGAAAACTTGGGAGAAAAAGTGAATTGCATATGGCCCATGGGGCCATATGCAATTTGAAGATATAAGAAGCTTAAAACATGGGAGCTTCTAATCTCCTCACATTGCTCAGGATTTACCGGCAAATTCAATTGCCAGTTTCACCTGAGCTATATCCTTGCATAAGGGAGCATAACTCAGGTGAATACTAGGTATTCGCTGAGCGATGCTCCTGTGTAATGAGCGATGTGGAGCGACGCCGTGTAGCTGTCCTTCAGCACCAGGGCACTGCAGCCTCGCTCTCCCGGGAGATGCGCGCGCATCCATCACAAGAGCCAGCCTTTGCTCTTTCCCGCCGTCCATCGCCTCCCGGCGCTTGTCGCTACCCGCGGGACCCGCTGGGACCTTCTTTCCTGCCACTGACTTCCTTTTCTCAATGGTAGAACTAGCAGAAGCATCTTTGAATTTCTGTCTTGGGCTCCCCAATTATCCACTAGGTGGCCCAATGAGAATCATCCTGATTTTATTTGGACCAATAAGAATCAGAATGATTTTAATTGGGCCACCTAGTGGACGAATGGGGAGCCCTGGCAGGAGACTCAAAGATGCTTTGCCGGGCTCCAAGAATACTCAAAGACACAGAGACGGAGGAAGAATGAGCGGAGGAGCAGCGTGGGACATGCGGCAAGACGGGAACGAGGGAGGTATGTTTTTTGTTACATTTTAAATAGGTAAGGAGTAAAAACTGACTCCTCTACCTATTTAATTCCCTGGCATCTGGGGTGTCCTTAGTAAAAGAGGCTTTCAGATGCCAAAAACAGCTTGCAGACACCTGCTCAGAGCAAGTGAAAGTTTACATCTATGTTTGGCAGGAAGCATTGCTTCCCAGGGGGTGAAAAATGCAATTGCATAGGGGGCAGGGAACTCACTGAGTGATTATATCGCCCATGGGAGTTCTTTACCACCCCGGGGGGTGTTAAATGCAATTGCATTAGGCGACATTACTGACGCCTAATTTAAGAACTCGGCAGCACTAATCGCTGGCGAGTTTGGTAATTGCATAGTGCCCATGGTGTCTTTTTAATCTAATGCCCACCTCTAGTCTAATTTAAACAGATTTTGTATAGTGTATAGGATTTTCACAGTTTCTTGTTTGTGAAATTCACACAGGCAAATCGTGAAAAGTCTTTTCATGTTAATCTTCTGTAAAATAGTGCATAATAAGATAATATAACAGTGTAAATGAACACAAAAGATGCAATTATTAAGCCATTACTTTCAATCCTAACACATTGGTCAATGAAAAAGCAAATGTATAAGCAGTGAAAAATTACCCTCAAGAGAATCTACATGTCCAATTGTTCATACGATTCATAGATGCAGCAGATATGTAGACTGCTGGAATTACTTATGAATTTTAGTATGTCCTGTGTAAGTCATGCTTTTTCACTTTCTTTTTTATTTTCTGGGCTTTCCTAAAGGTTCTTTAGCCCTTGTTCACACCATGCATGTTGAATTGTACAATAATATAATGTGTTTTTGCATGAAAGCACACTACCCGTACTATTCAATGGACATGTTCACTAGAGATGGCCCGAACCTCCGATTTTTGGTTCACGAACCGGGTTTGCGAACTTCCGCCAAAGTTCGGCTCGCGCAAACTTTCACGGACCGCAATAGACTTCAATGGGGAGGCGAACTTTGAAAACTAGAAACATTTATGCTGGCCACAAAAGTGATGGAAAAGATGTTTCAAGGGGTCTAACACCTGGAGGGGCACATGGCGGAGTGGGATAAATGCCAAAAGTCCCGGGGAAAAATCTGGATTGGACGCAAAGGGCAGAAATCACACTGAATGCTAAATTGCAGGCCTAAAGTGCTTTAAAACAGAGTTCCCCAACCCTGTCCTCAAGGCCCACCAACGGTGCATGTTTTGCAGAAAACCACAAGCTTGCACAGGTGAGGTAATTAGTGTCTCAGCACAGCTGATTAACTACCTCTGTGGATTTCCACAAAACATGCAGTGTTGGTGGGCCCTGAGGACAGGGTTGGGGAACATTGCTTTAAAACATCTTGCATGCGTATACATCAATCAGGGAGTGTAATTAGTGTACTGCTTCACACTGACACACCAAACTCACTGTGTAACGCACTGCAAACAGCTGTTTGTGTAGTGACAGCCGTGCTGGACTACTACGCACCATGGCGAGAGTGCATGCCGTGGCGGTTTTCAAGCCCATATGGTCGCCGGGCTGTGGTAGCTCAATGATGCAACAACAGTGACTGTCCAGCTGAATAAATTTGGTCTGTCCACAATGAAGCAACGACCTTATTATCTTTGTGCCCCCCTCGAGACACTTATATAGCCAGCGGTCATTGCTTCATTGTGATACGCAAGCCCATTCACCGCGGCAAGGTAATGATCACGAAGGGGAATTGGCACATGTACATGCCTTTTGTTTCATTGTTGCAGCTGCAGTGCAGCCAGAAAAATTGGGCAGGCATGTACACACACCAGAAAAATTAGTATAGCGGGCGAAATTCAGGAATCCACCTGGAGTCTTGGACCCTGTTGGTGGTGGCGGAGAAGGCAGTCAAGCGGCCTGCGGGCAGAGGTGCTGTGTGGTGAGTGACTTAGTCTTGGGGCAGGCAGTCACACGGCGTACAGGCAGAGATGCTGTGTGTGGGGACTGACTTAGTCTTCAGACGGGCAGTAATCCTCAGGGATCCATGCCTCATACATTTTGATAAAGGTCAGGTACTGATGAACACTTTTGTGACTTAGGCGACTTCTCTTCTCAGTGACAATGCCTCCAGCTGCGCTGAAGGTCATTTCTGACAGGACGCTTGAGGCAAGACAAGACAGAAGTCGAATGGCAAATTGTGGCAGCTCTGGACACAGGTCAAGCCTGCGCACCCAGTAGTCCATCGCTGCTCATACTATCGATGGTTCTTTCTCTACCATTCTTAAAAAAGCGTACGGCCGGGGAGTCTGGGTTCTATTCTGGTCCGGAGTTGGAGCCTGAGAAACAGCTGCCACCACACATGCAAGGAAGGCAGCAGGCATGGCATGCAAGTCCCAAGGTAGTGACAAAAAATAACAATACAGGAGAACTTTCAAGGCCCTGCTGTATATGACACTGATCGACTTTATTACCTTTAACGAGAATCTGTTATGGAGGGCAAGTCTGCCATCCATTCAAGTGAAAGGTATGCACTGACTGCCAGGTATAACACAATGTGCAGTCACAGATGCAGTGAAAGGTATGCAGTGACTGGTATTACAATGCAATGTGCAGCTGTCACACAGGTTCAGTTAACAGGTATGCTCGGAGTGGTATATTACACAGCGTGCGGTCACACAGGTACTGTGAACAATTATGCAATGACTGGTATTAAAAATGTGCACCTGTCACACACAGACAGGTACCGGACAGGCACAGTGACACTGTGTGCACTCACGGAGGTAGGTGGGTACACTGAAGTGAGCAACAGGTAGTAGGTATATGCAGTGATGGGTATTACAATATGCACCTGTCACACACAGACAGGTACCGGACAGGCACAGTGACACTGCATGCACTCACGTAGGTAGGTGGGTGCACTGAAGTTAACAACAGGTAGTAGGTATATGCAGTGATGGGTATTACAATGTGCACCTGTCACACACACAGGTAGTCACTGAATGTGCTGGGCCTGGCAGTGGCACACACAGTAGGAATTACCAAGGCTGTCTATGCAACACAATGGGGCAGTGGCCCACACACAAAAAAAAATTAGCTCACAAAAGAGCTGTTGAGGGGTGCTTTTTTAGCAATAAGAATCAGCAAGGCGCAAGCTAAGAAGCCTACAAGAGCCTAACTAAGCTTTCCCTATAGCTCTCTATGCAACAGCTCTCCCTTCTCTAATTACTGCAGGCACACGAGTGAGTCCAAAGCCTGATGCTGCCTGCCTTTTATAAGGGGGGGAGTGGCTCCAGGAGGGAGTGTAGCCTGATTGGCTACAATGGGCCTGCTGACTGTGATGTAGAGGGTCAAAGTTGACCCTAATGATGTAGTATAGGAGTCGAATCGAACCGCCATAAAGTTTGCGTTCGTGGGCAAACGCAAAGCACCAAAATTCGCCGGGAATCGTTCGCCGGCGAACCGTTCGGGCCATCTCTAGTCACCACCCCTCCCTCTAGATTGTAAGCATTTGGTAGGGCCCTCACTCCTTGTTGGCTTCCTGAATTTTCCTATGAATTAATTAATTATTCAAGCTAGCCATTAGGGTCAGTTCCCATTTGTTTAAAAAATGTATTTGTAGCTCTTTTTTGGGGCCCGGACCAAAACCGGAGCCACAGATACCAAAGTTAAAAATAGCAGAAGTCTTCACTGAATAAAAAATTTATCCATGGTGGATCTGGGTTGAAAAACTGGACGTAGGGATCTGGACTTGTCGGGACTTCACGGACCCCGGATGGGACTTCACGGAGCCCTGATACACGGAGGGGTAGTAAAAATGCAAAAATAGACACTTGTGTTGCATAGACAGCCTTGGTAATTCCTATTGTGTGTGCCACTGCCAGGCCCAGCACATTCAGTGACTACCTGTGAGTGTGACAGGTGCACATTGTAATACCCATCACTGCATATACCTACCTGTTGATCACAGTGCACCCACCTATCTACGTGAGCGCACGCAGTGTCACTGTGCCTGTCCGGTACCTGTCTGTGTGTGACAGGTGCACATTATAATACCCATCACTGCATATACCTACCTGACAGTCACTGTTGTTCTATCATTGAGCTACCACAGCCTGGCGACCATATGGGCTTGAAAACCACCACGGCCTGCACTCTGGCCATGGTGCACACCAGTCCAGCACAGCCATCACTACACAAACAGCTGTTTGCGGTGCGTTACACAGTGAGTTTGGTGTGTCAGTGTGAAAGCAATATTCTAATTACACTCCCTGATTGATGCATACACATGCAAGAAGTTTTAAAGCACTTTAGGCCTTTAATTTAGCTTGCAATGTGATTTCTGCCCTTAAAACGCTACTTTGCGTCAAATCCAGATTTTTCCCCGGGACTTTTGGTGTCTATCCCACTCATCCATGCAAAAACTCAGATGTTAGAACCCTTGAAACATCTTTTCCATCACTTTTGTGGCCAGCATAAGTGTTTCTAGTTTTCAAAGTTCGCCTCCCCATTGAAGTCTATTGCAGTTCGCGAAAGTTCGTGCGAATCGAACTTTTGCAGAAGTTCGCATTCGCGTTTTGCAAACCGAAAATCAGAGTTTCGGGCCATCTCTAGTGGTGACACAAAAACAGGGGGGTGCACTGAGAGGTTCTCGTCAGAGAGAGTTAGGGCAGCAGTGAGGTGGGGTAGACCTCCTTGAAGTGGTGAGTTTGAGAGCTTGTTTGAAGGTGTAGAACAGCCTTTCTCAACCTTTTTACCTTGGAGGAACCCTGTAAATAACTTTTGGATCTCAAGGAACCCCTGCAAACAATTTTTTGGTCTCGAGGAACCCCTGCATTTATTTTTCAGGAGGCGTGGTCTTTAAATAGTGAAATTAGCAGCCTAACCTATCTCCTATTACACTGCCACTCATTATACTGTCTCCTGAGCCCCTAATTTAGTGCTTCTTGTTACAGTACTACCTATTATAGTGTGCTCTATTATACTTCCCCCACGATGGGGTAAAATGCCAAGGAACCCCTGCAGAGTCCTCAAGGAACCCTGGGGTTCCAGGGAACCCTGGTTGAGAAAACCTGGTGTAGAATAAGGGGACAAGCCTAATGGGCAGTGAGAGAGACTTCCACAGGATGTTGGCAGCTTTAGTGAAGTCCTGTAGTCACGCATGGGAATGCGAGATGCGTGTGGTGGTTAGGCGGAGGTCGTTGGAGAAGCGAAGTGGGCAGCCAGGAGTGTATCTGCTGACCAGGTCATAGGTGTCGGTCAGGTGAGAGTTGTGTATAGATTTGCAGGCTAGACATAGAATCTTAAAGCTTATTTTGAAGCGGATTGGGGCCTAGTTAATGGATTTGCATAGGGGAGTTGGGGAGCCAGAATGTCGGGATGGGTAGATTACCCTGTTGCGTTCATGATAGATTATGGGGGGAGCAATGCAGTTCTGAGAGAGGCCTGACAAGAGGGTGTTGCAGTAGTCCAGGTGGGAGATAGTGAGGGGATGATAAGGTTTTGGCAGTGTCCGGGGTCAGGAATGGGTGACCCCGATCTGTCCCCCCTGATCTGTGGTATACATATCACACACAGAGATGTTGTGTAAATAGAGACTGCAGGCCATAGCAATGGTTTGTATGTGGGGGTGATGAAAGAGACGGCCGAGTTCAAGGTGACACACAGGCAGCAGGCCTGGGCGGTTGGTCAGATGATTGTACTGTTGACAGTGACATAGATGTTCTGGGGGGGGGGGGTAACAGTGCACAAGGCGGGAAAATTAGTTAGTCCTGTTTTATCCAGGTTTTACTTTAGGAGCCTGGCTGACATCCAGGATGAGCTGGTTGAGAGACTTTAGTGGTGATTGGGAGGTCCATGGTATGGAGGCAGATCTGGTTGTAATCTGCATATAGGTGATAGTTGAAGCCCAGGGAGGAGAGGGAGGCGGTGTAAAGTGAGAACAGCAAGGGGCTAAGAACAGAGCCTTGGGATGTCATAGATGTCTTTCCATCCCACTGCACTTATTTTGTAGTGTAGATAAAGCCCCACTAAGCCACAGCAGTGGCAGTGCAGGTAAAACTCAAAAAATTAGAATATATCGTGCAAACATTTTTTCGTTAATTCAACTTAAAAGTTGGACTAAATGGGATATAGTAACCCTTTGCAGGTGTTTTAGACTAATTGGCTAATTAGAGTCTGACACTTTGAGCCTATATTATATATTAATATTATATATAAAATATATACTGTATATATTAATATTGAACATTTTCACAATATTCTAATGGTCTGAGACTTTGATTTTGGGGCTTTCATAAGCTGTAAGCCATAATCATGAAAATTATAACAAATAAAGGCTTAACCACTTCAGGACCACAGTGCTAAACCCCCCCCCCCCCCTAAAGACCAGGCTATTTTTGTTAAATTGGTCACTGCAGCTTTAAGGCCAAGCTACAGGGCCACACAACACAGCACAGCACACTAGTGATCCCCCCCCTTTTTTCCCACCAACAGAGTGCTCTGTTGGTGGGGTCTAATGCCCCCCCCCCCCAGTGTTTATTTTTTTTGCAAATACTTGTTATTATTTTTTTTTATTAATTCTGCCCATTGATTTATGTATTTTTCCCCTCCCTCCCTCTCCCCAGCCCGGCCAACCACAGCGATAGGCTGTCATAGTCTTCAGCCTATGAGAGCTGATCGCTCTCTTGTGTCCCAGGAGGACAGCCACGGCTGTCCCCAGTACAGCGCTGCTGCAGATCGCAGCGCTGTACTAACTGAAAAGACGACGGTTTCACCATCTAACAGTCTCTCGAGTGGCGATCGCCGCTCGGAGACGGAAGGCGGGGTGGAGCTCCGTCCCTCAAGCAGGAGATGTGCGGTTCCAGGACATGATGCCAATTGGCGTTAGGCGGTCCTGGGGCTGCTGCCGTGGCCACGCCCGTCGGCGTAGGGTGGTCTTTAGGTAGTTAAACTTTCTTGCTTTGCATGTAACGCATCTATATCATATTTTAGTTTTACCTTTTCGGTTGAATTACTGAAATAAATGGACTTTTGCACAATAGTCTAACTTTTTGAAATGTCACCTGTATTTATAAATTGCATAGTTAGGTATGTATTTCTACTTCTAACTCCACTGGTCCTAACATAAGTAGAACCATAATCTTAGCTCCAGAACTGATAATAACAATGCAGTGAAGAATAGGTCAGGTCACACCTTTCACTACTTGTGGAAAAGGAGTACTTTGAGAAGTTAGGGCACTGCTGAACTAGTTAGCAATAGTTATGGGTTTTCTTTTTTATTGGTGTAGATAAAAATGCATATTCAGTATTATCGACACTTAACAAGTGCTTTGTAAATGCAAAGGGCAGAGAAATAACCTCACCTTAAAGAGTACCTACATTATAAATTACAGTTTGCTTTAAACCTTATACGGTAAGTTGCCAAGATATATAAAATCACCCATGATAAAGTGTGATTTTCTCACCCCCAGGGTCCATATTCCACATATAATCTTGAAATCCCTGCCGGCAGTTTTTTTTTCTTTCCAAACTATAGGTGCAAGGGATGATGGGAGATTTATGTAATAACTCCACCCCTCATGTCCATGTGATCTAATCTAGGCAGACAGACAGACATCTGAAATAAGAATTATAGCAAACAGACATGATAAGATAGGCTCCTACAGTTTCCCTGTATTTTCTCTGTGCTACAGTTTGTGAAAAGAGAAGTAATTTGATCCAGGCAGGCATAGAGCCAGGGAGGGAGGGGCAGGGGAGTTAATCAGGCTGAAGAGGAGGGCACAATGCTTTCAGCTTCAGGAGGAATAAGGAAGTGCTACATACAGATATAAATGTGAGTCCGTTCTATCAAATATGATTTACCAGATGTAAATTTTATAGGTTCATCCAACTGCACACAGGGCCTAGACTACCTATATGTATTGCCATTCAGACCTTTTTTGGCTGAAGGGTAGTCTTTAAAACCACTTCCAGACACAGGTAGTTGAAATCTACATCCGGTTTGGGGCCTGTTTTTCCTGCCAAGACATACATTTCAACTACTGTCGCCACGTGGTCTCATCGGTCTTACCATTCACATCGCTCTGACACCACTGTAGCCTGGTCACTCAGCTGTTTAATATACTGCTATGCTTTGTAGGCCGGTCAGGAGGCTACTGACCCTGTGATCATTGTGAGCCAATCACAGTGATTACAGGTTGGTTTTTAAGAAAAAAAAAGTATCTGGTCCTTAAAGAGACTCTGAAGTCTTGTACAAATCATATTTTTATTTTAAAAATATGTTTAACATTATTGCGCTACCTAAACCGCCACATCCCCACCGCTGTAATCTAACTAAATCTCCCCTAACTCCCCGGGGGCAATCCGGGCAGCGCTTATGTGAGAGGCAGAGCTATGAGCCGCAGCTTTGCCTCTCAGCGCATCTATCAGCCTGGATCGCCACCTCTCCCCCGCCCCTCTCAGTCTTCCTTCACTGAGAGGGGCAGGGGAGAGGCGGGGATACGTGGCTGATAGACGTGTAAGGAGGCAGAACTTCGGCTGAAAGCTCTGCCTCCAACAGCAGCAAAATCCACGACCAAGAAAGACGTGGATTTTGCGGGGGAGAGGGAGGGGGGAGTTAGGGGGGGATTTAGGTAGATTTCAGCGGCGAGGATGCGGTGGTTTAGGTAGGGCTATGATGATAAACACATTTTTAAAATAAAATCATGATTTTTACGAGACTTTAGTGTCTCTTTAAGGGGCCAGAGATGTCCGGTCCTCATAAGGTTAATAGTTTACTTCACATATGCATTTTTTTTTGTTAGTTGACTTATATTGAAGCTGCCAGTATATTTGTACTGGCTCTCACACTCTGTTCCCGCACCTTGCTGCTTGGCTTTCGGATACAGAGGTAACATATCTATGGTTGTATTAACCGGTTCAGCCTCACAGCTATTTTCACCTTAAGGACTGAAGCAATTTTCCCCTGTCAGCGCTGCTCTCATTCATTCGCTAATAGCTTTATCACTACTCATCACACATAAATTAATTAGATCTTGTTTTTTTCACCACAAATTTGGCTTTTGGGGGGTGACATTTGTTTTTAGTAACTACTAAAATGTCTATGTATTTTAAAGAGAAAAAGGAGGGAAAAAATGAAAAAATACACTATTTCTCCAATTCCAGCCTCTATAGTTTTAAAATGAACAATGCTACAGAACATTTTACCCACACATTTTATCTGCCTATTTGTCGTGGTTATCACAAGATTTAAATTATGTCCCTAGTACATAGTATGGTGACAATATGTTATTTGGAAATAAAGGTGCATTTTTTCTATGTTGTGTTTTTTGTTTTCTCATTGCACACTACCAATGATTACAAGCCTTTATTTGAAAAAAAAAAACAGTAATACATCCTCATGGCATACATATTTAAAAAGCTGAGTCCCTAAGGTAACTATTTAAGTATTCACTTTTCAATTCTGTCACTTTTGGTGTTTTTTACAAGTGTATTAGTTTGGTGCAGAGTATATGAAAATAACAATTGCATTGCTTTTCATTTCATTTGCTGCTAAAACAAAACCACATCACATATGCCTAATCTCTCAAAGACCCCAAATACTATTCTCTTGCTTGTCCCGGTGAAAATGATACCCTATACACATAATCAGATAGCTTTTTGGCCACGCAATACTCTGTTAACCATGAGCAGCACTAATGCAATTTTCAAGGCCATTTTTTGCAACAAAAGTAATACAGTCATTCTTTGTTCGCAAAGACCCTGGAGTGTCAGAACATTTGAAACAGGTCACATATGTCACCATTCTGAAAACTAGAGACCCAGGCCTACTGAGATATACATATTTTAAAACAATTGGACTTCTGCGGTTTTGCTAAAATTGAATCATAACTTGGAAAATGGTATTTTTTTACATCTTTTTTCAATTTGGCACAAAAAAAACAAACACTTGACATAGTTTTTGTCTCTCAAAGACCCCAAATACTATTCTCTTGCTTGTCCCGGTGAAAATGATACCCTATACACATAATCAGATAGCTTCTTGGCCACACAATACTCTGTTAACCATGAGCAGCACTAATGCAATTTTCAAGGCCATTTTTTGCAACAAAAGTAATACAGTCATTCTTTGTTCGCAAAGCCCCTGGAGTGTCAGAACATTTGAAACAGGTTACAAATGTCACCATTCTGAAAACTAGAGACCCAGGCCTACTGAGATATACATATTTTAAAACAATTGGACTTCTGCGGTTTTGCTAAAATTGAATCATAACTTGGAAAATGGTATTTTTTTTACATCTTTTTTCATTTTGGCACAAAAAAAACAAACACTTGACATAGTTTTTGTCTCTCAAAGACCCCAAATACTATTCTCTTGCTTGTCCCGGTGAAAATGATACCCTATACACATAATCAGATAGCTTCTTGGCCACGCAATACTCTGTTAACCAAGAGCAGCACTAATGCAATTTTCAAGGCCATTTTTTGCAACAAAAGTAATACAGTCATTCTTTGTTCGCAAAGCCCCTGGAGTGTCAGAACATTTGAAACAGGTCACAAATGTCACCATTCTGAAAACTAGAGACCCAGGCCTACTGAGATACACATATTTTGAAACAATTGGACTTCTGCGGTTTTGCTAAAATTGAATCATAACTTGGAAAATGATATTTTTTACATCTTTTTTTCACTTTGGCACTATAAAAAAATCTGATGACTTAGGCCTCAGTCCTAAAACACACCAAAATGTATTCTACAGCTCATCACGGTTAAAATGATACAACATATACCTTACTTAGTAACAAATGGTTGTGTGCAGCAATCAATTATATCCAATGTGCACTATTTTTTTTTTGCACTAATTGTTGCAGAGCTATTGTTTGTTTGCATATTCCCAGGAGAGATTGGAATCAAACAAAGACCGCACATGACACCATCATAGAAGGCTAACAACCAGGGCTATTCATCAGTAGGTATTTTGTGAGCTACCTTCTCAAAGGAACACTGCAAAAGGAATTTTCACATTGCCCTGGTTATAACAAATCCAAAATGTGGCTAATTTGAATATATCACTTCTCTTCACAGTGATAACAAATACATTGGAACTTACCATTGGATGTCTTGCAGAATTAGAGAAAAGCCAGAGGCCATAAGCCAGGGGTCAAGCAGATCCAAGAGTCAGAAGATGGGAGCAGCAGGGTCCAAAGTTCAATTTTGAACTTACTTTGTGTTTTCTTTTTCCTCAAAAAATTCAGTTTCCGCCAACACCCCAAAAACATAGGGGTATGCCAAATGTGAGCTCCTTTGAGGGTCTGTAAGTTACATGAATATATAGGAAGGGGGAAAATGCCAGTCAAATATGTCCAGGTAAAGAAAAAAAAACCCCACAAACAAAAGAGAGAAACAAAAACTCAAAAAAAAGGAAAAAAATAAATTAGTAATCTGCAAGTGTGTGGTATGCCCTAAAGCACTTGATAACACACAGTGCTGGGGCTGAGGGACAATCTGGGCAAAAATACCGTGACTCACACCGTCTCTTGTGTTTCACACACACTCTGCATCTTCTCAGGGGGGCTTTTTTCACTTCATTGGGGGGAATTAGTTCAGGGAAATGTCTCTCCCTCAGTCTAATTGAGTTCTCCAAATGGATAGGATCCTGTTGTGCAATTTGGCCAGGGGAATACATTAGGGACTTGTGGACTTGAATCTGGAACTCAAGAAAGGTCATCTGTTGGCTTGTTGGTGTTGTGGTGGTTTTTAGATAGACCACAAATGCATTGTGCATGGTCATCTGCAACAAGAAGAATGTTATTTTTTTGTACCATGCTTTCCTTCTTCTTCTTAATAAATAAGACGCCAAGACTTGGTCTGATAAGTCCACTGCTCCCATATTTTTATTGTAGGCGACTATGGCCTCTGGCTTTGTACGATGTTCCATTCTGGATGTGGCAACAACTGTGGCCTCAGTATGGATGGTGGATAGCATCATCACCTCCCGCTTGTCGTGGAACTTTAATGCCAGGAGCTCTTCAGATCTGAGTGCGTAGGACTCTCCTCTGCATAGTTTTTTATTTACTACCTGTGGGGGGAGGCCTTTACGGTTTGCTCTCACCGTCCCACATGCGCCAGTCTGGACTGAGAAGAGGAACTTGAACAGTGGCACACTTGTATAAAAGTTGTCCAAGTAGACGTGGTAGCCTTGGTGGAGAAGTGGATTCAGTAGGTCCACCACTATTTTGCCACTGGTGCTAATGTACTCAGGGCACCCAGCTGGCTGCAGAATGGAGTCTTTGCCTTCATAAATTTTAAAAGTGAAGGTATAGCCAGTGCCACTCTCGCATGCAATATAAATTTTCACCCCACATCTTGCCCTCTTGCTTGGGATGTACTGTTTCATGGAAAGTCTCCCATGAAACGGTACCAGGGATTCGTCCACAGCAATTTCCCGGTGTGGGGTATATACATCCATGAACACTGCACTTAGGTGGGTCAACAGGGGTCTCAACTTAAACAGTCTGTCATGGGCAGGGTCGGTATGTTCCACATCTTGAGAGTTGTCATTCAGGTGGAAAAACTTTGACAACAGCTCAAAACGCTGCCTGCGCATTATTGCTGGATAGAGGGGTGCATTATGATAAAGGTCCCTGGACCAGTACATTTTTATCTGGGGCTTTGGGGTGATGCTCATGCTGAGCGTGAGGCCTACATAAGCCTTCATTTCAGGCACGTTGGTGGGGTGCCATTTTCTGGCGATATAGTTGGTGGGGTGGTCAGCTAAAAATTGTAGAGCAAGTAAATTAGTTTGCTCTACTAAATGCTCCCACATTGCCTCTGTCATGAAAAGCTGGAAAATGTCAATTGGTGCCTGATTGACAATGGGCACTGACACACCAGCGGTGGCTGTGAAGGGTGGGATGTTGGGCGCAGCATAATTAGGGGGTTCCCAGGTGCCATTTAACATATGAAGCGGTACCTCCTGCCTGCGAGGTACCTGTGGCTGCCTACCCTGTCTGCGCCTAGCTCCCCCTGGCGCACTGCTGCTAGCAGCAGCGGGGTTGCCCACGGAGCCCTCTGCTGGGTTGCCCACGGAGCCCTCTGCTGGGTTGCCCACGGAGCCCTCTGCTGGGTTGCCCACGGAGCCCTCTGCTGGGTTGCCCACGGAGCCCGATGCTGGGTCACCCACGGAGCCCGATGCTGGGTCGCCCACGGAGCCCCCTGCTGTGGACAGTCCTGATGGTCCCTCATCAGCGGACTCAGGACTTGGGTCCCTCCTCAAGCGGCGTGATGGCGGCCCTTCGGACTCTGAAGATTCAGATCCTGAACCAGAGCCAGACGGAGGGAGCCAATCACTACCTGACTCATCCTCGCTGCTGCTCTGCTGGAGGATGGCAGCTGCCTCCACCACAGAATAGAGCCTCCTCGCCATTATTTAGAAAGGGATAGATAAAGATGATAAAGATGAAAAAAGTGATAGAAAGAATTTTTTTTTTAAAGTGACAGTTTTTTTTTTTTTAAGTTTTTTTTTTTTTTTTTTTGGGGGGGGGGGGGGGGGGGTGTAGAGGGGGGTTGTAGAGGGGGTAGAGAGGGGGGGGAGGACAGTAGAGTATAGATAGTAACAGATAGGAAGAAAAAGATCACAATAGATCAGTGATCAATAGATCTGTAGGGAATAAATGGCCAAGGAGAGAGAGAATCAGGGATTCTGGGCAGTTATGGGGTTAAAAATTCAGGGATGGGGGGCAAATTTTATTAAAAGAAAGTCCTACCAGTTTATCTGTCAGTCTGTCTCTCAGCTCCTGTCACCACAGAACAGTGATTGATCTGTGTGACAGGAGCTGAGAGACAGAGAGAGGGAAACGTTTTATTTACAAACATTATTAAGAATTCACATTGTTACTGGATGTAACTATGTGAATTCTTTACTTCCTTTGCTCTGATTGGCTCAGAGGAGCGCTGGCTCCTCTTCACCAAACAGCACGGCTTGTAAGCCGTCGGGGACGAGCACGCACCGCGCGCACCACGCGACCATGCGCGCGCACACGCGGAAGTTCGCCTGGACGCGGACTCTCGTCCAGATAGGCTTCAGCTGCCGCTGCCTGGACGAGCTTGCTCGTCCATATAGGCTGAAGCGGTTAAGTACAATATTGCCCCCATTTAAGTGAGCTGCATAGATAGAGAAGCTTATTTAACAAGAAGTCAAATGAGAAATAAATACCACATGCCAATGCAGTTAGTCGCCAAAGACCATTATTTTTAAATCAAAGCAAGAATTGTGAACTCTAGTGATACCAGAAGTCGATTTTTTTTTTTTTACTCTTTTTGTCTCATTACTTCCTGTAATGCTTGTGAACTTTTTCTTTCTTTTGTATACCCTGAAGAACCACTGTGTGTATATTCAAGACCTAACTCCAGCCATAGAAGTCCATGTAACTACATGGCCCCTATTCAATAAACTTTTTCTCCTGAGTTTTCTCTAAGGTGATATTATCCTATCTTGTAAAACAATTCCTTTTAAGCCACCAGGAAGCAAGGAAATACTCATACTAGTTCATATATATTTTTTCACCTACTTTTTTGCTACTTTTTCAATTGCAAAGCGCTGAAAAGTCATTTTAAAGAAAAGATGAAAACTCAGGAGAAAAAGTTAATTAAATAATGGCCCTTTTTAACTCAGTGCTTTTAGGTAGCTGAAGTATGTATGTGAAATAAAGGTGGCAGGAAATTTGGACACTGGGAAATGGTCGATTGTAGAATATCACTAACATTTACTGATATTCAACTATTTTAGATTGTTAACTTTTTTTTAGTAAAATATCGGTAAATATCGACAATATTTTACTACAGCTAAACCTAACCCTACTCTCACACAGAATCCTCCCCCCTCCAATGCCTAACCCTAACCACCCCCCCAATGCCTAACCTTATAACTCCCCTTCATGATGGCTAACCTTAACTTCCTCCCTCAACAAACCCTCTTTCTGATGCCTAACCTTAACCGCCTTCCTGATGCAAACTCCCTTCCTGATGCCTCACCTCAATTGCCCCCCCCCATTGCAAACTCCCTTCCTGACGCCTAATGTTAACCACCCCCTGCTACAAACCCCCTCCTTAACCTTAACTGTCCCCTGCCACAAATTTGCCACAAAAAATGGAAAATACTGAAGGTAGTGAGGAAGTTTTGGCATTGCATAGGTGCCCATACAAACAGGGGCATAGCAATAGAGGTTGCAGAGGTAGCCACTGCATCGGGGCCCTTGGGACAGAGGGGCCCCAAAGGGCGCTCCTTCAACTGCAGTATTAGCTCTCTATTGGTCCTGTGCTCATATAATAATCACTTCTATAGATACTTTGAATAGTAGTAACCATTAACACTGTTCCCCATCCCCTTCTTGCACTTCTGACACTTTAGTTGTCATTGGCAGGTTTTGGTGCGCTGTATCAATTGTTATGTATAGAGTGCTTGGGGGCCCCATTGTAAAACTTGCAACGGGGCCCACAGCTCCTTAGCTATGCCACTGCATACAAATATAGTTTATGGGCAGATATTGCCAGAGGTGCCCAATAATTACCAGGTGCCTAGGCTGTCTGCTATGCAAATTGCTAAATTGCTATGCAAAGGTCTAAAATACAAATATCTAGTACCTGACTGCCCCACATTAGATTAGTGCGGGGCCTTATGGGAGGAGTGAAAGTCTTATATCACACAAATTTATAGTAGCCCTCTCCCCAAGGTGAAAAAAAAAATTCTACTGTTACCCAACAGATCTGTTCTTGCAAAGGTGGAGGTAGAAGGAAAAACAGTGAAAGAATTCCTGTATTAAACTGGTGGTAACTGAATGGTGGCTTTGCTTTAAAACTAGAGGCTGAGAGTGGAGCTTAAGTTTAGCAAAACATTAAGGCTTAAATGAACACATTTTAAAAATCCAGACAGAAATATAAAGATTCACTAACCCGCGTCACTTAGGTTCTGTGTAAACAAGATAATCTGTGTTGTCTTCATCTGCATTAATCTGATTGCTTGTTTGTTATGAGAGTAGTATTGCAAAGATATTTTATCATTAAAATAATTGTGTGTGTCTGTGAAATGTAAAGCATTATCTTGAATTGCAAAAGCAATTATAATAAGTTAACTCTTGCAGGGTAATTTTAGACAAAATATAGATCTCGCTTCAACTGATTTTATTTAAAAATACTTTATGTAATCAGGATTGCTGCAAAGAAAAATTGCACTGAGCTGATCAACAATAAATCTTTGGCCTCCGTTATGTTCCTATATGTATCACTGCAGCATATTTCATATGACCAGGAGTAGAAGCACCACTATATGGATGAAGATGGGCTAGCTAGAGTCTTTGTGGGAGATGTCAATGGGTGGAAGCAAATTAAGCACCCCTTGCAGTGTAACTGTCGGGCATAAAATCAAAAATAAATTATGTATTTTTATCTGGTAAACAAGTAATAAGGATGCTAACCAGGCAATCCAAAAGTTAAAATCTCTATTACTTTTCTTGTTTATAAATGATCATTACCCAGTTTACCTGATTCTTATTTGGTACGTTGCCACACAAAGGAAGTTGCAGGGCATGCTGGGTTGTCTTTTTTTGCTTCTTTATTTCCCCTCGGACTTAACTAATGTACAGAAGCAAAATAGGACAACGCAGCACACCCTGCAACTTCCTTTTTGTGCACCAAATTCTGTGTGTACCAAATAAGAGTCAGGTAAACTGGGGAATGATCATTTATCAACAGGAAAAGTAATAGAGATTTTAACTTTTGGATTGCCTGGTTAGCATTCTAATTACTTGTTTACCAGATAAAAAAAAAGTATTGATTTTTGATTTTATGCCCGACAGTTACACTTTAAAAAAACCTCTCCCACAAAGTAGAGTTCCCTGTTCCTCTACACAGACTTAGGCAGAACCTTTCTACTTACCTTCCACAATCAGAACACCTCCTCCCACAAGCAGAGAACCTTCATTGTAATTAGAGCACTCACTTCAAGAAATACACTGGATGAAAGGAAATCAAGAATTACCCCAAGTGGCAGCAAGCTGAGGTTGGTTGCTGCAATCATTGTTAATTTTTAATGCTTAACTTCTTGCCGACCGGCTAACGCTGATGGGCGTGGCCGCGGCGGCATCCCCAGGACTGACGATTGGCGTCAAGTCCTGGGGCTCTGTTTTGCAGGAGATCGCGCACAGCCTGCGCACACATCTCCTGCTTGGGGGCGGAGCTCTGCCCCGCCTTCAGTGGCAATCGCCGCTCGGGAGACTGTAAAGAAAGCGAAACCGCCATCTATTTACATGTACAGCGCTGCGATCGGCAGCAGCGCTGTACTGGGGACAGCTGTGTGACATGGCTGTCCCCTCCTGAGGCTGGGGAGCCTATGACAGCTGATCACGCTGATTGGCTGATTGGCTGGCGGGGAGAGGGAGGGAGGGAGCAGGGCTACAAAAAAAATAGTCATTTTTATTAAAAAAAAAGTTAACATAAATATTGATAAAAAAAAAATAAACACAGGGGGGGGCAATCAGATCCCACCAACAGACAGCTCTGTTGGTGGGGAGAAAAGGGGGGGAGGGGGAATCACTAGTGTGCTATGTTGTGCGGCCCTGCAGCTTAGCCTTAAAGCTACAGTGGCCAATTTAACTAAACATAGCCTGTTCTTTAGGGGGGTTTAGCACTGTGGTCCTAAAGTGGTTAAGGCAATAAAATATGACCTATAATTATTTAGAAAAAATAGAAGTGCCACAAAAGGATCTATATAGTACCTCTAATTAGCACTTTAACAGTTACGCGCCACAATATACATCTGTACAGACGGGAACGGGTAGAGGAAAAGACAAAAAAGGGGGGAGAGTGCACTCAATTTCAATATGACATAATAAAAAAGCCCCTCCATGGAGTGTTCTCACCTCTAAGAGTGGCTGACTTGCCCGTATGGGTTGGTCAGTGATATGGCTTTCGTCCCTCTTACAGCCAGGGACGCATGCTGTGGATGTAATCTTCTTCCGCAGAGTTCACGGGATACTCCTTGATCCACACAGGCAGCTCCGTGCTGGTCCTGCAGGATAGGATGGCTGGATTGTACTTGTAGTCCTCCCAATGAGAGGGTGGATTGGTGTAAGGTGTGTGGAGTATCAGAAAGAAGAGCAAAGGAGGAGGCAGAAAGCAATACAACTCTGCTAGATTTGCGCAGTGGCGTAGCTAAGGAGCTGTGGGCCCCGATGCAAGTTTTACAATGGGGCTCCCCAAGCACTCTATACATAACAATTGATACGGCGCACCAAAACCTGCCAAGGACAACCACAGTGTCAGAGGAGCAAGAAGAGGATGGGGAACTGTTTGTTAGTGATCACTGCTATGCAAACTATCTATAGAAGTGATTATTACCAGCACAGGACCAATAAAGAGCTAATACTATAGTTGAGGGAAGGCCCTTCGGGACCCCTCTGGCCCAAGAGCCTGATGCAGTGGCTACCTCTGCATCCCCTATTGCTACGCCCCTGTATTTGTGCCCAGTGTCCCTGCGCATCAGTCATATTAGCCACCTCACTTATGGTACAGCGAGAGCGGCGTTCTGGCCGACCGGGAAACACCTGCGCAGCGTCACTGTTGCTGTTAAGAGTGGAAGATGAGGAAGGCCACATGGAGAGAGGCATGCTAGCAGGGAGGACACTCAGCGCTGCGGTGGCTAGTGGCTTGAACAGTCCCGCATATAGGTGCTCTGCATTTGCTTTCCAGCAAGGTATGAATCGAATATATCTAGACACTCGCTATAGGTAATAGCACTGAGCAGCCAGGATTTGTAGAGAGAAGTGTGCAGTAGGCTTGCGTGCAGTAAGGAGACACACAAAGGGCTCAATTCTGGTAGCTATGTGAGGTAAATATTTTTTTGTAGGTAAAATACCTCATGAGGTATTTTCCTCTTCTTTTATCAATTCTGAAAGATTTTTCTCCATTTGCGAACATAAGGTAAAACATGAGGTAAATGCATAGAGTGAGGTAAAACATGAGGTATTTCAGTGGTAAGCCTGCAGTAAATAAGTAATAGTCTTTAATTGTCTTCCATAAGTTAGGATAGTCTTTGGAAGATGATTTTTTTTTTGAGAAGGGAAGGTGTATTTGATTATGTAGCAACCTATGAAAAGTAAATTTATAGGCATCCATTATAAAAAATAAAAATAAAAAAATAACCAGCTCATTTACCTTTAGAGGCTGGGGGGTGGGGTAGGAGCACTTTTAGAGGCTGGGGGGAGGGGGAGTCGGAGCACTTTTAGAGGCTGAGGGAGGGGTCAGCACTTTTAGAGAGTGGGGGTGTAAGTACTTTTACTTTTACAGGCTGGGGGTCTGGAGGGGGGGTTATAGCACTTTTACTTTTAGAGGCTGCTGGGGGGGCCTCGGAGCACTTTTAACCAGAGGAGGAGTGGGGGGGGGAATCGGTGTTTGCCTCAGTTTCACTTAAATTTTTGTAAAAATAGAGGCTGTGGGTTGGAGCATTTTTACTTTTTTTTTCCAACCAGAGGTTGGGAAATGGCAATGTTGAGGGGGGAGGGCGGGGGGCGCAGCAGATGAAGGATTGTACAGGGTTTGGAGCACTTTTTCTTTTTTAAAACAAAATGGAACCTGGGGGGGAGGATTCGTTGGTCAGATCACTTTTACTTATTTTAGCAAAATATGGGGGCCCTGAACACAGAACAAGCTGAAAAGGCTCCATGTTATGTGACAGATATCACAATTCTGTCACAGCACTGCATTTATCATGTGGTAGAGGTAGGTCTAATTATGTGAGGTAAAAGACATGCAAAGACGCACTTCATTTCACTTCAGAATTCAGGTGTTAGGTATTTCACTACTAAATACCACACATTTTTTGTAGAAAATTACCACATGAATTACCTCATGAAATTACATGAGGTAAAACTTTACTTAAACTACCAGAATTCAAAAGTTGATTTCCCTCATGAGGTAAACCCAATTCCATGAGGTAATTATTTACTAAACGCTACCAGAATTGAGCCCAAAGTGTCTAGATGAAAAATAAAAAAGATTTATTGTCGCAACGCGTTTCAGGAGACCTTTCTCCCTTTTTCAAGCTGGCAAACAGTGTACAACATAAATTGCATTATTTAAATACAAGACAAGTAACAATGATTGGTGGGATGGTTGTCAAAGCCATCTAATCACAGTTTGGTATGCAAATTGGTGGGATGGTTGTCATTTTACTGGATTTACAATATCAAATCCAGATTGCTCCTCCTATAATATTAGGAGTAAGTATATACCCCTTGGTATATAGGATCATTTTCCCCAAAGTGCCACAATATAGGCACTACAGCTGATGCAAATCTGAGCCTAAGGGGTGCCTCATTCTTTTATTTTTGCATGCTGGATACTGTGGGACATGGAAGGTTTAGCTATACACAGGAGGGCAATATCAGTAGTGCAGACTATTTTGTTGGGTAGTGTACCTGGGGCCCAAAGAATGGCAGATATTATATTGTATAACAGCTTTCACACCAAATCATATTAGCCATTTTTCAATAAAAATTATTAATAAAAAAAAAAAAACAAATGATTAAATACAACCATTATTAATAATACTAATTATTATTATTATTATTATTATTTATTGTATTTATAAAGCGCCAACATATTACGCAGCGCTGGACAATAAATATATACAATGATACAAGGATGACATACATAGGGTTATACACATAGAACAAAGTTATACATACAAATTGTACAAAATACATGATCATGCAATATGGGCTGGTTAGGTAGGCCCAGTAATACAAGTACAGGCTGTCATAGGACAGGAGCACATGATCCTGTAGATTACACTAGGGAGTGGAGGACCCTGCCAGAGGCTTACAATCTAAAGGGAGGGGTGGAAACACTAGGGGGGGGGGGCTGTTAAATATTCCTTAGAGAGTTACTGTGTGGTAGGAGGTGGGTAGGCCATCATAAAGAGGTGGGTTTTGAGGGCTTGCTTGAATGTGTTGAAAGAGGGAGCAAGTCTGATGGGTGGTGGAAGGGCATTCCAGAGGGTGGGGGCAGCTCTTGAGAAATCCTGGAGGCGGGCATGGGAGTGTGAAATGCGCGGGGTGGTGAGGCGAAGGTCGTTGGAGGAACGGAGGGGGCGACCTGGTGTATACTTGTGAACAAGCTGCGAGATGTAGGTAGGGCATGTTTTGTGCACAGATTTATACGCCAGGCATAGAATCTTGAAACTTATCCTGAGACGGATAGGGAGCCAGTGCAGGGATTCACAAAGGGGAGATGTGGATGCAGAGCGGTGCGAAGAATGGATGAGTCTTGCAGCCGCGTTCATCACTGATTGAAGGGGGGCAGTGCGTTTCAGGGGGAGGCCAGAAAGGAGTGAGTTACAGTAATCAAGGCGGGAGATGATGAGGGCATGGATGAGCAGTTTGGTCGTGTCCGGGGTTAAGAATGGGCGGATCTTGGAGATATTACGGAGGTGGAAATTGCAGGCTCTTGTGATATTTTGGATGTGTGGGATGAAGGAGAGGTCAGAGTCCAAGGTGACACCCAGGCAGCGGGCCTGGGAGGTAGGGAGAATGGTTGTGTTGTCGATTGTAAGGTGGAAACCTGGGATGGGTGCAGCAGCATGGGGTGGAAGGATCAGGAGCTCAGTTTTGTCTAGGTTAAGCTTTAGGAACCTAGCTGACATCCAGGAGGAAATTGCTGAGAGACACGAGGAGACCTTGTTTATGGTGGTGGCTGAGAGATCGGGGGTATGGAGGTAAATCTGAGTGTCATCTGCATAAAGGTGGTAATTGAAGCCCAGGGAGGAGATAAGCTTGCCAATTGAGGAAGTGTATATGGAGAAAAGAAGGGGGCCTAGAACAGAGCCCTGGGGGACCCCAACTGAAAGGGGGGCAGGAGTTGAGGAGGAGCCATTGAAGGAAGTGGTGAAGGAGCGATTGGATAGGTAGGAGGAAATCCAGGCCAAGGCAAGCCCATGGATGCCCATGGACTGTAGTGATTGGAGGAGGAGGGAGTGGTCAACAGTGTCAAATGCTGCAGAGAGGTCAAGGAGGAGCAGGATGGAATAACTGCCTTTGGCCTTGGCAAGGGTAAGGTCGTTGACCACCTTGGCGAGGGCTGTTTCAGTTGAGTGCGCAGGTCGGAATCCAGACTGTAGGGGGTCAAGTAGGGCATTGGTGTTGATGTATTGGGTAATGCGCTGGTGGACTAGGCGTTCGAGGAGTTTAGAAGCATAGGGAAGGAGGGAGATTGGGCGGTAGTTTGAGGGTAGGGATGGGTCGAGTGAGGGTTTTTTCAGCAGGGGAAGCACAGTGGCCTGTTTGAATGCTTTGGGGAAGATGCCTGTGGAAAGGGAGAGATTGAACAAGGAGGTGAGGACTGGGGCCAGGTCAGAGAAGTGGGGACGAAGAGTATTCGCGGGTACCGGATCACAGGGAGAGGATGTGGGGGGGGAAGCCACTAGCAGCAGGCTGACTTCATCAATGGTGGCAGGAGCAAAAGAGGCGAGGGGTGGATGAGACAAGGGAGCCGCTGGGAGGGAAGGCAAGGGGACAACCTGAGACGCATTGGTAAGGGAGGGATGGAGGAGGGAAATTTCATTGCGTATTGTTGCAATTTTAGTGGTGAAGTGGTTGGCAAGGTCATTGGCTGAGAGGGAGGAGCTGGGAGGGGGAGGAGTGGGGTTGAGGAGGGAATTGAAGGTAGCAAAAAGCTGTCGAGGGTTGGAAGCTTGGGTTACAATCAGTGCTGCAAAGTACCTTTGTTTAGCCTCGGAGAGGGCAGTGTGGAAGAGTAACAGTTTGGCCTTGTAATCTAGGAAGTCAGCATTGAGATGTGATTTCCTCCATTTCCGTTCGGCTGCTCGAGTTTCTTTCCTGAGGTTACGTGTGTGGGTGTTGTGCCAGGGTTGGGGGTTGGGGGGCTTGATAGGGCGGAAGATTGAGGGGGCAGCTTGATCTAAAGCAGATGAGAGGGCAAGGTTATATTGTGCAGCCGCTTCATTGGGGCATGTTAGGGTGGGTAGGTGGGAGGAGAGGGAGAGAAGGGGACTTGCTAGGACATTTGGGTTGAGATTACGTAGGTCTCTCTGCCATCGACCAGGCTGAGGGGTGGGGAGAGAAGTTGTTGGTGGGGAGATAGTGAAGGTGAGGAGGTGATGGTCAGAGATAGGGAAAGGTGCGATGTCCAGGTTGCTGAGGGAGGTGGACTTTGAGAATATGAGGTCAAGAGTATGACCAGCGCGGTGGGTGGTGGAATTTGTGTGCTGAGAGAGACCAAGGGATTTGGTGAGGGAGAGTAGCTGCTTGGCAGCAGTGGAGATAGGCTCATCGATAGGTAAGTTGAAATCCCCGAGTATGATGGTGGGGAGGTCAGATGACAGGATGTGGGGGAGCCAGGAGGCCAGGTTGTCCAGGAAGAGTGAAGTTGGAGCAGATGGGGGGTGATATAGGACCGCAATGATGGCTGGGAGAGGTTGGTACAGGCGGATTACATGGGCCTCGAAGGATGAGAAGTGCAGGGAAGGGGGCGGTGATAGGACCCGGAAGGTGCAGGGTGCGGAGAGAAGCAGACCCACTCCTCCTCCAGACCTGTTGTCAGGTCTGGGGGTGTGACTGAGATGCAGTCCCCCATAGGAGAGAGCAGCGGCTGCGGTACAGTCAGAGGGGGTGAGCCATGTCTCTGTGAGGGCGAGGAAGGTGAGGGATTTAGAGAGGAAGAGCTCATGGATGGATGTGAGCTTGTTGCGGACAGATCTGGCATTCCATAGACCACAAAACAGAGGGAGAGAGTGCCTGGGGGTTGTATGGATGGGAATGAGATTATTATGGTGTGGTCTGCGGATGCAAGAGGAGTGTGGAGGGGCTGGAAGGGGGTTGGCTGGGAGTTTGGGGACCAGTGGGGGTCTAGGAATGGGTGGGTTGAGGATGGAGGGAGAAAGCACTGGGACCAGCTGGAGAAGCAGGTGGAGGAATAGCATGTGGTAGTGGTGGAGGGGTGGCAAAGGGTTGGTAGGAATATGGTGGGTGAAGTGTGGGTGAGCCAGAGAAAGGACTGGGGGGAAGGGGTGCATTACGTTGTGTGGAGAGGAGGCTGGCAGTGGTTTGGACAGAGGTAGATGTGTAGAGAACGGTGGAAGATGCATGGAGTAGGAGAGAGGAAGCAATGTGTGTGAGGTTTGAATAGTGATCAGGAATGCAGGTGAGGCTAAAAGTTTGAGGAAGTTACCTTGGTGTAATGCTGATTTCTGCTGAATTGCTGTTGAATTCTGGTAAATTCTGGTTAATTTCCACCCTTTGAAACGACCCTTAGAAGACGACCCGAAGTCGGCCGGCCCGACTACCAGACCTCCTGATATACACACAGCATCAGAGCAAATGAGTAATCAGGATGGTCTGGCAGACGATTTGCAATTACTAATAATGAAATAAGAAAATAATTAAAATATCCATCTTCAGATATCTTATTTACAGCTAATAGTTTGATTTAAAATAATCAGCTGATTGCGCGGCAGCTGGACAGAAATTCAAAATATGAAAGTGTTTAAAAATGTACTTTTTGAATTTAAAGCAATTCTAAGCCAGCATAGAAGGAGAAATGCTGTTATAACTATAAGATATTGTTAACTGTATAATAAGCCTGTAGCTGATTGCTTTTTACCTTATTGAATGATGTGTGATCTCATACAGTGCATTAATCGATAAACATGAATTTTGTTTAAAATGTAGCTCATATTAATTTATACATTGTTCAACTGCAGTCACTGAACTAAACTCTAATTTCAGTGCTCCCTCTTTTTGTCATAGGCAGCAGTCCAAGGTATGGTACCTAAAACTTCACAGACAGCATTATCCGCCCATCCAGTTGGAGACAGCACTCCATTAACTTCTAAACTATTTCCTGTGGCCTCATTTTTATACTTTCCAACCTTCATTATGTATGGCTGCAGTTATAGAGATGGGAATCTTTTTTCTTGCCACTTCATAATGAGAAGCAAACCAAACCAAATCAGAGGTGAGCTAGAGTTCACTGTGTAATAGACGCAAACAGAAAATTTAAGGAGGAAATTTACTGTGTATAACTTAACAAAGGAAATGGCTTATATTTGCAATATTCATATAAATCTTTATATAAATTATTTAGTCACTGTTTGACTATTATGAAAAATCGCCTCACCTTGATTCACTTTTTTCAGTTTATCAAAGAAGCTAACATTTTTTCTGCTGGCAAGGTGAATTACTAAGGGGTGTTTTTTTTCCCTAAGTGAAGTGAGCAGCGACATCACATGATCTCCCAGAGTGCTCTGGGGAGGAGGCTGCATGACACACAGGCCTGAATTTCCCTCACAGGAGCCTATAGGCACAGATGTCCTTGCACCCTACACTTCACCCTTCATGAACCTACAAACACCGCAAGCGTGCTGGCTGTCCCATCTGTCGCTCCTGCCTTACCTCCCTTGCCTGTTATAGGTAGCTACAGGTGCCCCTTAGTATTAGGTAGCCAGAGGTACCCACAGTATTAAGTAGCTGGAGGTGCCTCTGACTGAAGGGAGATGTGGTCAGTGGAATGCAGAGAGTTGGGTGACTAACCTCTCATTTAGATTCTCATCAGGACTCTGCATAGAGAAAGAGGAAGGAAGGCACTCAGGGAGGTGAGTGAGCCACCTTTTCATCATCAGGTGCCTGTAGGCACTTGCCTACAGTGCCTTATGGTAAATCCAGCCCTGATGACACCATAGCCTAGGATAAACATCACTGGGAGGACAGGGTTGCATAACAGTATACAGAAAAATATAGATATAAGAAGAAGTGTTTATGACACTAAAACCAGAATACTTAAAATAGAAAAAGGTAATCTGTATCATTTATTACTTTCTACTATATATGATTAAATTTTTTTGTTGTAGTGTTCGGACTGTTTTTACTTTTTTAACCCATACAGGATGTTCTATGTGCAAGCATCACAAAATACTGATAATGGTAATACATTTACATAATGCTGACACTTTCTGAAACAAATTACGGTATAATATTCATTGATTACAAGTCACACCACTAACTGGCCCTCAGCTGGTGTTACGGTGTACTGCCTCATACCACATTCCAAGGTCAGGTTTTATTTATTCATGTTGGTGAGTACAAAGGAGAGCACATAAATACAATAAGTACAACAGTTGTAATTTATATATTTAAAAAAAAATGTTTGTGCTTCAAAAGTTATCAACTGCAGATGCTTTCAACACTTTCACTAGCCAAATGACCATCTTAGGGCTCGCTCACATCATACGCGCTTCCGTGCGCATTTGGAAGCGCGAATGACGTGGTGACATGCAAGAACAGCAGAAGGGCATAGACAGCCCTTCTGCCGTTCACATCAAACGCGCTGCGCAGCAGTACAATGCGTTATAATTCACTTGTGTACTGCTGCATGCATTCTGCCCGCAAGCACAGAGCTGACCCATTCACCATCAAAGGATGGGATAAGCAGTGCAGCGTTGTGTTGCGTACAGATCGCACACCATCTGCACTGCATAGATGTGAACGAAGCCTCAGCTATCTGCATGGCTCAAGGAAATGTAGAGAAACAGTTGCTTGGTATACAGCTTCAAGGAGAAACGTTTAGTCTTTAATGTCAGTAGAATGCTTTTGATCGGTGTGAAAAATAACTCTGTTTACAGTGCAACAAATGCTGTTTTAGCAGTCTTTTAGATCACATGCAATGGGAAAATAAAGTTTAAAAACTGATATAATAAAGAACTGACATAACAAAAAGTGCCTACTTTTATAAAAACACATTTTAAGTTCTCCTTTAATCTACCTGCATGTTTTTGAATTGAGGCCATTGGCCACTTAGCAGTTATGCTGGCCATGTCCAACAATTCATTTGTACATGTGTGGGTTGTAAATACTGCTGAATAATTAGTCAAATGAAACCATTTCCTTAGGTTCAACAGATGAGCTAAACAACAAAAAGGGATGTGTTGCCTGGTAGCCCACAGTGGATTTTAAGAATACCGAATTGGATGTCAGGACAGGTAACTTTGAGTTGGTTCTCCTGATTTAAGATTTCAATATGAAGCAGTGCAGGAAATCCCCAGTATTACCAATTGTATTATTAGAGTGGTCTAACAAACCTACTGTATGTGTAATGCTATCATACAAATAACAATACCTCCACATATTATTATTCTCCTCAAATTATTGTTTAATTGTTATTATGGATTAGTATCTTTAACATATGAATTAGATATCTTGCATATTCTTTTTGCCAAATTTGAGAGTCATATGTACACTAGTTATTCTAAATATGGAAAGGTCCGAGCCCCATAACAGCATCTCACATCCACATTACCTGTGTTATGAGTTTCCTGCATAAAAATAGAATATGAATACATCTGGTAAGATTTGAACGGCTTTATGAATTACCTGCTGTAAAAAAACAAAAAACAAACAAACAAAAAAAATAAAATAAATAAAACCCTGGTGTTATCTACCTAAGAAGCCAGATAGAAAAACAATTTGAGATTGACTTTGAAACATTTAAATAAAGGTGAGTAATATGGCACTATTTAGATGCAGGTTATTTGCAAGTGACTGAGGTGTATTAACGATACATATTAAAGAAACCTATGTGCGATTAAACTGTCTAATTCAAAAATCAACATTTTAAAAATATTGTACACCTATCTACCCACACAAATAGTTGTCTTTTTTTACTAAACTGAATTATAGATTTTTGTTTAAAAGCTCAGGAAGGTTTTATAAAAATTCCAGTGTATAAAGGAACAAAATAATTAGTTGATGTAAGTATCAGTACCAAAAAAGATAATTAAGTAAAAATTGGAGCAATGATCTTGTGACAGCAGTCTTATTAAGTCAAGCACCTGGTAAGGAAGGGGGGGGGGGGATTGGGGAGAATGGGGATATCTGGGAGTTTTTTGTATTAAAGAAAGCTTCCTGAGTTGACCCCCAGGTCTACTACTATGTCTGTGTTGAAAGTGCCTTCCACTTTCTTTTCAAAGGCATGTAGCAATAAGGATAAGCTTTTTGTCCATGTTACGGCCAAAACCAGAAATCGGCCAATTCTAGAATTGGCCGGCCATTTCTAGAACTGGCCGATTTGACGTTGGCCAAAGTCCAAAATGCTGGGAATTTCTGACATTGGCCGGCCAGTTCTAGAAACGGCCAAAGTCAGCCGGCCAAAGTCCAAAAGGCACAAATCCCAGAACATCCCGGGTCCTGTCCAGCTCCATGAATGGCACTCGGAACTTCCTCTGTGCTCTGAAACATACACAACAGCATAATAACCGTCACAGCTAATACACAATCCTGTAACAAATCAGCAGCGTGTCTACTTCCTGATTTTATGAAAGCAGAATTTTTTTTTAACATCCTGCGCTTTAAAATTATCTGCTCTGCCCTGGCACAGGGGAGAGATCAAATTACAGTGGTGATTAGTCACAGATGAGAGGGGGGGGGGTGCATGGCTGGGGGCGCTTCTCTGGGTGCTTTGCATGGCTGGGGGGATTTTCTGGGTGCTTTGCATGGCTGGGGGTGCTGTGCATGGCTGGGGGGGGGGAGCTTCGCTGTGCACTTTGCATCGCTGGGGAGGAGAAGGGGGGAGGCTTTACTGTATGCTTTGCATGGCAGGGGGGGCTTTACTGTATGCTTTGCATGGCAGGGGGGGACTTTACTGTATGCTTTGCATGGCAGGGGGGGGGCTTTACTGTATGCTTTGCATGGCGGGGGGGGCTTTACTATATTCTTTGCATGGCGGGGAGGGGCTTTCCCTTGCGCTTTGCATGGTGGGAGGGGGTGTTTGCCTGCGCTACTCACAAGACTCAGATCACGGCGACCGAAGAGGCGGGGAGAAGCGGAGAGAGGCAGAGCAGCGCACACGCTATCCGCCCGGACCTGTGTACACTTCACATGCGGAAGTGCCAAATGACTGGCGCTTCCGCAGTAAAGTGTTCACGTCCTGCAGGTCACTTGTGCGCTTTGCCTCTCTCTGCCTCTCCGGTCCGGTCACCCTGATCTGAGGTTTGAGTAGCGCAGTGCAGGAGGGGGAGAGCCAAGGGAGCAGGACTTCTGGACTTGGCCGGCCGCATACAGTCACAACGCGTTCTGGCCAGCCAAAGTCCGAAATTATACCACATTTCTTACATTGGCCGCATTAGCCGGCCACTTCTCGTTTTGACCGGCCAGAACCCGAAGTGGCCAGACTTCGAGTTCTGGCCGTAACATCCATAACATTTGCCAATGACTCTTTTCTGCATTCCTTTGTAAGGTCCCCATAATATTCTAGATCATGTGGGCTAGTATTGCTCAGAGGACATAGCCCCCCTTATCCCTCACTTATGGGTTGAAAATATCATGGGTCTTATCAGTCTGCCTGGTGGGTAAAGGGATTTAAAAAAGTTTTAGAGGGGATCTATGATTTGGAGGGTGCCATACTTTGCAAATCACCATTGTCCAATGCAGTGTGCAAGTGACTACTCATCACTCCCATGTGCCCTTTCAAAGAAGAAGTAGTGACTACCCTAAAGTGTGTGGTGATAGGCCTGGGGGAGAGTGACTTCTGGTTTAATTTCAAAGCTCAATTCAAATTGAAAAAAAGTGCCCCTATGGGGTACTTACCTTGGGAGGGGAAGCCTCTGCATTCTATTGAGGCTTCCCCTATCCTCTTCATCCTCAGAACCCAGCTCTGGCAGCCCCTGAAAATTCACTGACAAACTTGTGGGTGGTGTGGGCAGGCGCAGTAATAAAACACAAAAAAGGATAATTTTACAGCAAAAAATTTTAATTCCTTTTTAGCGTGGAAATTTGCTAAAGTGCAAAAAAAAAAATCACAACTGAAAGACAAGACAATAACTGAATCACAAGGCACACTGTGGAAGCTGAAGTAAACATAGCATAGGCAACATGACACACATTTTCTCATGCATTCACCTCTTGGGTTGGAACTTTAACCAAGGATTGAACTTCATCCCAATTAGTAGCCAATATCCCCTTTCCCATGATAAATATTTTCATTTTCTCAAATAGATCATCATCTGTATGGCTGATATTGTGGTGAAACCACTCTCAGGCCTCTTGCACACTGCAAGCGATTCAGATTCAGATTCTGCTTTTTAATCAGTTTTTACATCGGATGTAAAAACAGATTAAAAAGCGGAATCTGAATCGGAATCGCGTGCAGTGTGCAAGAGGCCTTACAGTTTGATGTCAGGAGTCAGGGCCATGGTCCTGACAGTTTACTGTGTAACCTTGTTGCATTGTGGGAAATAACGGCTGTTTTCAACTGCCAAGCAAACCATGTCTCCCTTTATGAAATGTTTGTTTACTGAGAGTTCTATGCACACAGATCACCAGACAGGACTAAAGATGTCACCACCTGTGATAAGTTTGCAATGTAAGGAGGAAAAGGGGTGAGGAAAGATTTTACAATGGGGAAACACTCATTCAATTAATTATAAATTAATATTGTAAAAAAAATAAGCAATATTATCCATTACCTTATTTTCACCACAGTTCTTCTTTAAAGCAAACCTGAACTGAAAATTAAAATTCAAAATAAACATACACACGACATACTAACCTCAGGTGCAGTCTACTTAATAATCTCTTTCTCCTCTCCTGAGTCCTGTTTGTCCACTGTGAACAATGGAATTCTCTGTCCTCCATTTTGAAAATAGCCATTATCCCATAACAGCATCCTGGTCAGCACACTGTTAAACTGTAATATCCCCACTTGAGCCATTGGGAAACATGGACATTACCTTACTCATCAGTTGTCCTTTCAGTTATAACTGACAGCAACTGATATATAACTATATCAACTGACATATCTCAGTTTTGACAAAATCTTGTTAGAACTGGAAGGAATCACTGTAAAAAGAAAATGGTGAGCTTCTGCAATGAACCAATGGCGAGGTAAGCATGTAATATTCATTTGCAGGTGCATATTGTGTTTATTTTACATACTTCAATGCCATCACTGACTTTCCTCAGAAGAATGGGAAGGTCAGACTAGAGAAAACTGTATAGACTCCAGGTGAGAAGGAGGTGTTTATGGAAGTAAATGGAGAAGAAACTAAGGGGCAGCTGGGTAGCTGACAAGTGGTGAATTCACCGCCTGTCAGCTGCTCTCCTGCACTGACCTGCCACTTGTTAGCACCCAGTGCCGTTGCTGTACAGGCGGCCTTCCCATGGAGCGAGATCTGAGCATGGCCACAGTCCCGCTCAAACTTGACTTGTTGTGTTCCTCTGCCGCCCAGTAACACCATGGCATGTCAATGCTTGACACGTGTGGTTTTACAAAGCCCTGCAATTTGGCTGCATTTAAATTGCACCCGAATTGCACTGGCGGCCGGCAGATGGGAGACTGAACTCCTCTGCAAATGCACAGTTCAGCTGTCCGTCTAAAAGGGGCTTTAGGGAGTTGGAACAGTTTTCAAGCAGGACTATAGACTCTTATATTCTTTACAATCCCTAAGTTAATCCATTCTCAAAGGAGAGTTGCATACATTCTCTTGACATCTGTTAGGGACCCCAACACATGCAAATATCTAATTGGGCATGTAAGTCTCTTCATGTCATTGATACTGGTAGTAGGTCTACAGGAAAAAAAACATGAATAAGAATTTGCTTCACTGCCTTTTCCAATATTGATGATTATTAATTACTGAATTTGTATAGCTAAACTGAGATATGGATCTCTAAGACTTTCTTTTAAAGGACAACCGAAGCGAGAGTGATATGGAGGCTGCCATATTTATTTCCTTTTAAGCAATACCAGTTACCTAGCTATACTGCTGATTCTCTGCCTCTAATACTTTTAGCCATAAACCCTGAACAAGCATGCAGCAGATCAGGTGTTTCTGACATTATTGGCAGATCTGACAGGATTAGCTGCATGCTTGTTTCTGGTGTTATTCAGATTCTACTGAAGCCAGTTAGATCAGCAGGGCTGTCAGGCAATTGGTATTGTTTAAAAGGAAATACATATGGCAGCCTCCATATATCCCACACTTCAGTTGTCCTTTAAGGATGGGCTGTGATATAAATATAATCAATTGAAGACATGTTCAAGCAGGGAACAAAGATGGAGAAACCTAAAGAGCATCCACTCCCTCTCTTTACATTTGGATTTAAAAAAAAAATAAAATAAAAATAGAATTGTCATTGTTTTAATTATTTAATTGGAAAGCTTTAGTAGTAGTACATATAAAAAAATTCTACATTTTGCAACTAACTTGACAGACAGAAAGGCCTTATATACATCTGTGGCATCTAAGACATTCTTCCTAATTATCATATTAAGGGTTCACCAGCCTTGGCTAAGGTGTCTGGTAATTAGCAGTTTAACTATCAGATTATTTTGCAAACTGTTTGTTTACTTGTGTAGGTTTTTTTCAGTGTATACTTTCTTCTAAAATGTCTATGTCTATAATCTAATTATACATGCATTAAAGTTTTGGACTGTTTATATGCAAGTATTCCTTTTTTAACATAGCATAACAACTTTATTGGTAGCAGCTGATTATCCCTTTTGTATCCTGCATCAGGCAAACATGACATGATGCAAATGTTAGTGTTCCCCTTTCCAAGATAAGGTCACTAGTTTAGTTCTAATCTATGTCATAATTTTATTTCATTTTTTTTTTTTAGTTACTAATTTAGAAATAGAAGAAACGACAATGACCTTTTACTTGAACTCTCATCAGCGGTAGAGAACAGAACATGTATCTCTAGAGCAGGAGAAAGAAAGAATGTTGCAGTACTGAAGAAAACTACATGTACCTTTAGGTAGTGTTTGGCTTATTTACCAATGCAAGGCAAAGATAACAGAAGTGGAGTTGCCCAAAGCACCAATGAGAATCTTTGCTTCATCAAACAGATAAAACATAATTCTAAGGAATGAGTGCAATTATGAGACTCCACTCCACTGCAACACGATGATGAATTAAACTCTGTTTGAAAGGTATTTCCTATACAGAATGCATTGTAACCTGTGAGGGCATATGCCATCCTTATGGACTGCTATGAAAGCTCCACAGAGAATAATGGACTTTCTAGACTGCCCTGCCAGCCTTCTTGCATCTCTGACTCAAATGCAACACCTCCATGTTACATCCAAGTTAAAGCGGACCTAAACCAAACTTTTTTTTAGTTCAAAATATTTAGTTGCACCACTCTGACACATACAAAGATAAATAAACACTCCTTCAAGCCTATGTGCATTTCAGTGCATGCTTTTCACCCTTCTCTTTTCATTACTAGAGTTATACAGGTGGCAGCCATTAGCAATTACTCCTTTGCTGGACACTATCAGTTTGCCGGATTTTCTCCCGGCAATTTGAAAGGAAGGGAGGGGTTTCTCCAATAAATGTAAAATATTTTATATTTGTCATCATGCAGCTGAAAAAAGGCTGCTATTTATTATTATAATTTAGAAAATAGATTTTATTTCTGAAATCTTGTATTTTTAATTTGGGTCCACTTTAATCATTTTTATTATTATTATTTCTGTTTATATAGTGCATCCTCCATAGCACTGTACAATGTTCGTACATATTCAATAATAGGGAGTATAGATAATTGAGCAGATTGATATAATACATAAACAGGACAGCCAGTGACACAATACAGGTGTATACAATTGATGTGTAGTTTGAAAAACATCACTAATACTGATAAATGTTCATTTAATAAAATGTACAGAAACAGGAAACTCAAGGGAGAGTTCCCAGCTCTTGTGAGCTTACAATCTAGAGGGTAGTGGGGCGGAGACAATGGGAAGTCAATGAAGGGCTTAGCAGATGTGGTAGTGAGCTTTAAATTGTTCCTATAGCAAATGATAGGCTTATTTGAAAAGGTGTGTCTTGTGGGTTTGCTTGAAATCTTCCAGGCTGTAGGGGGGCGCATGCGCGGCGCGCTCAAGGACGGAAGCAGCTTCATGTAGCTCTGTGACATTGAAGCTCTAAAATGCCAAATCCAGGGGCTTTTGCGCACCAAAACTGAAGATTTCATCAGCACCCCCTGTATAAAGCAATTGTGAATGTCTAGAAGGAAGAAGCAGACCGATCCGACTTGGAAACAAAGAACGGTGAGAGACTATTTGCTCAGACCGCGCTCTTCTATCATGAGCTCTCAAGATGGCCGCGGCTCGCCCACTCCCTCACAAGACTCTCTGCCTGACACGGACCCAGACTGGTCTCAAGCTAAATCGAGACAAGAGAAAGGTCTTTCCAAGCAGGATCTGATGGACAGGCTAGATAATATGTACAAGCGCCTAGCTGGTAAGTTCCAATCGGAACTTCGCCGAATGGAGGCCTCTTTGATGCATGAAATCTTTATGCTGGGAACCTGGGTAGACAGGCTGGAAACGAAGCATGACGGCTTACTTATTGCTCAAAAAGAGCTGCAAGAAGAGCAATCTGCCCTAGCAGAAACAGTCAAAGGCCTACAATCCCAATCGGAGGACTTTGATAATCACACGCGAAGGAACAACTTACGTGTGAGAGGCCTTCCAGAAACATATAAGGAACTAATAACACACATGAGTAAAATTTTTGCTACCCTTCTTCCAGACATACCACCAGAGGGGTTCACATGTGATCGTATCCATCAAGCACTTAGGCCGCAACCTGGCCCTGACCTACCACCTCGAGATATAATCTTGTGCATGAAAGACTTTTTGATAAAAGAGAAAATTGTACAAAAGGCCCGTCAGGAGCAAAATATAGAGTATGAAGGCCATAAGATCCAGATATACCAAGATTTATCCCCTGTTATGTTAGAAAAACGGCAGAAGATGAAGCAGATTACGAAAGGCCTTACCGAGGCGAACATCCGTTATAGATGGGGATTTCCATTCAAGCTGATAGTCACGCATAAGGGCACCAAACTCACTGCTACCTTGCTTTCTGAAGGATCTAAACTTCTGCGGCAACTCGGATTACAATCACCTTTGCACACACCACAGAAGAGGCAATCTAAAGCCCTCTCACCGATCTGGACTCCCAGGAAAGCTAGAAACAGAAACACCTCATCACAGAATCCAACTTCTCCGCATACCAAGACTGGGTGACTTTACATCACAGCTTTTCTTGCTACTTTTTTTCTTAGTGCATATCATGTCTACTTTTTAGCAATTTTCTTCCGATAACGATGCACATGCACATTTATTTTTATGGTTTTCTTTTTTTCCGATAATGGCCTGCTTCTGAGCTTGACCCTGGGCTAAGTGTTTCCCCCCTTGGCTGCAAGTTTTTCTCTGTAGCCATTGTAATTTCAGAACTCTCCTTCTCTTGAATAATGGAGGATAACTCCTGAATACCAACATACTGGTCTTTCCACGTTAGGCAAATGGTTGCATTTAATGTCTAAATATTATATAGCCATGTGGATTTTTTGGGGGTTTACGTTTACTGATTTTTTTGTCACCTTCAAATAATGCCTCAATTCTACAGTAATGTTAATTATGCTTTTTTGGCTGCTAATCGCTAACAGCTTTGGCCTCGATCCATTTTTGCTTATATCTCCTTTTAATACCTAATGGTACTGAACATACTTAGTCATAACGTTCAAGGTATAAATTCTCCACATAAACGCAAAAAGACTTTCAGGCAATACAAATTAATGCAAGCAGATCTCCTCTTTTTACAGGAAACACACTTTTCTACTAACCACTGCCCAAATTACTTTGATAAGGGTTATAATCGAGCATATTATACTACGCATGAATTGAAGGCCAGAGGTGTTGCTATCTTTATTAACCTCCTTGCCGGTTATCCCGAGCTCAGCTCGGGGTAACCTGCGCAGGAGGATATCTCAGGCCCCGCTGGGCCGATTTGCATAATTTTTTTTCCCTACACGCAGCTAGCACTTTGCTAGCTGCGTGTAGGTCGCGATCGCCGCCGCTCGCCGCCGATTCGCCGCTACCCGCCGCGCCGAGCCGCCCCCCCCCCCAGCCCCAGACCCCTGCGCAGCCTGGTCAATCAGTGCCAGGCAGCGCTAAGGGGCGGATCGGAGTTCCCTCTGACGTCACGACGTCTATGACGTCAGTGACGTCATCCCGCCCGGTCGCCATGGCTTCTCAACGGGATTCCCTGCATACTCTGATCGCCGAAGGCGATCGGAGTGGGTGGGGGGATGCCGCCGCTTAGCGGCTATCATGTAGCGAGCCCTGGGCTCGCTACATGATTTAAAAAAAAAAAATAAAAAAAAAGTGCGGCGCTGCCTCCTTGCCGGATTTTTTAGACCGGCAAGGAGGTTAAAAACAGAACACAATTTGAATGTCTTAAAATCTTCAGAGACCCAAATAGCAGATACCTAATCCTTAAAGTCATGATAGATGGTAAAGAGGTGACTTTATGCAATATATATGGCCCCACTCCTCGCAATCTGCATTCTTCACAGAGGTCTTTAAAAAGTTAGAGGCTTTTCACTCTCCTCACATGATAATCGCAGGAGATTTCAACTGTGTTAATAATGCAATGGTAGATAGAAGTTGAATCTCAGACAGCAGCAGAGTCTTTCCCAAAACTTTACGCACTGCTCTCTCTAATCATCAGCTTACAGATTTATGGAGAACATTCAATATGGACGACAGGTCCTATACTTACTACTCTAATCCACAAGACACCTATGCAAGACTAGATTACTTTACAATCACCCCAGTTTTATTAGCGAATGCTAGCTCTGCTACAATTACTATTTGTACATGGTCTGACCATCATATTCTCACAGGCATGTTACAAATAGAGTTGGGCTGAACGGTTCGCCTGCGAACGGTTCCATGCGAACTTCAGTGGTTCGCGTTCGCGTCCCGCAGGCGAGCCTTTGCGGAAGTTCGGTTCGCCCCATAATGCATATGGAGGGTCAAATTTGACCCTCTACATCACAGTCAGCAGGCCCAGTGTAGCCAATTAGGCTACACTAGCCCCTGGAGCCCCACCCCCCCTTATATAAGGCAGGCAGCGGCGGCCATTACGGTCACTCGTGTGCTGCCTGCGTTAGTGAGAGTAGGGCGAGCTGCTGCAGACTGTCTCTCAGGGAAAGATTAGTTAGGCTTAACTTGTTCCTGTCTGGCTGCATACCTGTTCTGTGAACCCACCACTGCATACCTGTGCTGTGAACCCACCACTGCATACCTGTGCTGTGAACCCACCACTGCATACCTGTGCTGTGAACCCACCACTGCATACCTGTGCTGTGAACCCACCACTGCATACCTGTTCAGTGAACCCACCACTGCATACCTGTGCTGTGAACCCACCACTGCATACCTGTTCAGTGAACTTGCCACTGCATACCTGTTCTGTTCAGTGGACCCGCCACTGTATACCTGTTCATTGAACCCACCACTGCATACCTGTGCTGTGAACCCACCACTGCATACCTGTTCTGTGAACCCACCACTGCATACCTGTGCTGTGAACCCACCACTGCATACCTGTTCAGTGAACCTGCCACTGCATACCTGTTCTGTTCAGTGGACCCGCCACTGTATACCTGTTCATTGAACCCACCACTTCATACCTGTGCTGTAAACCCACCACTGCATACCTGTTCTGTGAACCCACCACTGCATACCTGTGCTGTGAACCCACCACTGCATACCTGTTCAGTGAACCTGCCACTGCATACCTGTTCTGTTCAGTGGACCCGCCACTGTATACCTGTTCATTGAACCCACCACTGCATATCTGTGCTGTGAACCCACCACTGCATACCTGTTCTGTGAACCCACCACTGCATACCTGTTCAGTGAACCCGCCACTGCATACCTGTTCTGTTCAGTGGACCCGCCACTGTATACCTGTTCAGTGAACCCGCCACTGCATACCTGTTCTGTTCAGTGGACCCGCCACTGTATACCTGTTCAGTGAACCCTCAACTGCATAGCTGTTGTGTTCAGTGAACCTGCCACTGCATACCTGTTCTGTGAACCCGCCACTGTATACCTGTTCTGTTTAGTGAACCCGCCACTGTAAACCTGTTCTGTTTAGTGAACCCGCCACTGTATACCTGTTCTGTTTAGTGAACCCGCCACTGCATACCTGTTCTGTTCAGTGGACCCGCCACTGTATACCTGTTCAGTGAACCCGCCACTGCATACCTGTTGTGTTCAGTAAACCTGCCACTGCATACCTGTTCTGTGAACCCGCCACTGTATACCTGTTCTGTTTAGTGAACCCGCCACTGTATACCTGTTCTGTTTAGTGAACCCGCCACTGCATACCTGTTCTGTTCAGTGGACCCGCCACTGTATACCTGTTCAGTGAACCCGCCGCTGCATACCTGTTCTGTTCAGTGGACCCGCCACTGTATACCTGTTCAGTGA
Source organism: Hyperolius riggenbachi (assembly GCF_040937935.1). NCBI lineage: Eukaryota > Metazoa > Chordata > Amphibia > Anura > Hyperoliidae > Hyperolius > Hyperolius riggenbachi. The sequence continues at coordinate 294,762,567 of NC_090650.1, forward strand.
ACCCGCCACTGCATACCTGTTGTGTTCAGTGAACCTGCCACTGCATACCTGTTCTGTGAACCCCCCACTGAATACCTGTTCTGTTTAGTGAACCCGCCACTGTATACCTGTTCTGTTTAGTGAACCCGCCACTGCATACCTGTTCTGTTCAGTGGACCCGCCACTGTATACCTGTTCAGTGGACCCGCCACTGCATACCTGTTATGTTCAGTGGACCCGCCACTGTATACCTGTTCAGTGAACCCGCCACTGCATACCTGTTGTGTTCAGTGAACCTGCCACTGCATACCTGTTCTGTGAACCCGCCACTGTATACCTGTTCTGTTTAGTGAACCCGCCACTGTATACCTGTTCTGTTTAGTGAACCCGCCACTGCATACCTGTTCTGTTCAGTGGACCCACCACTGTATACCTGTTCAGTGAACCCGCCACTGCATACCTGTTGTGTTCAGTGAACCTGCCACTGCATACCTGTTCTGTGAACCCGCCACTGTATACCTGTTCTGTTTAGTGAACCCGCCACTGTATACCTGTTCTGTTTAGTGAACCCGCCACTGTATACCTGTTCAGTGAACCCGCCACTGCAAACCTGTTGTGTTCAGTGAACCTGCCACTGCATACCTGTTGTGTTCAGTGAACCTGCCACTGCATACCTGTTGTGTTCAGTGAACCTGCCACTGCATACCTGTTCTGTGAACCCGCCACTGTATACCTGTTCTGTTCAGTGAACCCACCGCATCAGTGCGCATACCTGTGCAGTTAAGTGAACCCACCTACCTACATGAGTGCACGCAGTGTGATATACCACTCCGTGCATACCCGATATGGACAAAACAGGTAGAGGAAGAGGTAGTGCCTGAGCCAGAGGAAGGCCACCCGGCAGGTCTGCGCGAGGTCGTGTAAATGTAATTTCGTGTGGACCTGGCCCACAGTACAGTGCTCGGAAGAAGGCATGTCCCATCACCTCCCAAGATTGTCAGGACGTGGTTGAGTATTTAGCGACACAGAACACCTCATCTTGCTCAGCCACCAGCGCTACTACTAGCACCACTTCCGCTGCATTTGACACTTCGCAAGAATTATTTAGTGGTGAAATCACTGATGCACAGCCATTGTTGTTACAGCCAGATGAATTTTCACCAGCTCATATGTCTGAGTTACGCGGCAACACTATGGATGTAACGTGTCAGGAGGATGAAGGACCTACTGATGGTGCAAGTTTGGATTTGTCTGAGGCAAGCGAAGCTGGGCAGGATGACTATGATGATGACGGTAATAGAGATCCTCTGTATGTTCCCAATAGAGGAGATGAAGAGGGGGACAGTTCAGAGGGGGAGTCAGAGAGTAGTAGGAGGAGAGAAGTTGCTGAAAGAAGCTGGGGCAGCTCTTCGTCAGAAACAGCTGGTGGCAGAGTCCGGCACCATGTATCGCCACCTATGTACAGCCAGCCAACTTGCCCTTCAGCATCAGCTGCTGAGGTCCCCATAGTGCCCACATCCCAGGGTGGCTCAGAGGTGTGGAAATTTTTTAATGTGTGTGCCTCAGATCGGACCAAAGCCATCTGTTCGCTCTGCCAACAAAAATTGAGCCGTGGAAAGGCCAACACTCACGTAGGGACAAGTGCCTTACGAGGGCACCTGGAGAAAAGGCACAAACAGCAATGGGATGGCCACCTGAGCAAAAGCAGCAGCAGCACACAAAAGCAAAGCCACCCTCCTTCTCCTCTTCCTCCTCCATCAGGTGCATTATCTGCTTCTGCCGCTTTCTCCCTTCCACCTTCACAGGCACCCTCCTCCACTCCGCCTCTGCCCTTGAGCGGTTCCTGCTCCTCTGCCCACAGCAGCAGTCAGGTGTCCGTGAAGGAAATGTTTGAGCGGAAGAAGCCAATTTCGGCCAGTCACCCCCTTGCCCGGCGTCTGACAGCTGGCGTGGCGGAACTGTTAGCTCGGCAGCTGTTACCATACCGGCTGGTGGACTCTGAGGCCTTCCGTAAATTTGTGGCCATCGGAACACCGCAGTGGAAGATGCCAGGCCGCACTTATTTTTCGAGAAAGGCCATACCCCAACTGCACCGTGAAGTTGAGAGGCAAGTGGTGTCATCTCTTGCGAAGAGCGTTGGGTCAAGGGTACACCTGACCACGGATGCCTGGTCTGCCAAGCACGGGCAGGGCCGCTACATTACCTACACAGCCCATTGGGTGAACCTGGTGGTGAACGATGGCAAGCAGGGCGCAGCGGACCAAATTGTGACACCTCCACGGCTTGCAGGCAGGCCTCCTGCCACCTCCTCTCCTCCTGCTACATGCTCTTCGCTGTCCTCCTCCTCCTTGGCTGAGTGGCACTTCTCCTCTCCAGCTACACAGCCCCAGCTCCGCAGGGCCTATGCTGCATGCCAGGTACGACGCTGTCACGCCATCTTAGACATGTCTTGTCTCAAAGCGGAGAGTCACACTGGAGCAGCTCTCCTGGCTGCTCTTAAGAAACAGGTGGATGAGTGGCTGACCCCGCACCACCTGGAGATAGGCAACGTGGTGTGCGACAACGGCAGCAATCTGCTTGCCGCTTTGCATATGGGGAAGCTGACACACATACCCTGCATGGCACATGTCATGAATCTAGTGGTTCAAAGATTTGTGGCAAAGTACCCTGGCTTAGCGAATGTCCTGAAGCAGGCCAGGAAGTTCTGTGGGCATTTGAGGCGGTCTTACACAGCCATGGCACGCTTTGCGGAAATTCAGCGCAAAAACAACATGCCGGTGAGACGCCTCATTTGCGATAGCCCGACTCGCTGGAACTCGACCCTGCTCATGTTCTCCCGCCTGCTAGAACAGAAGAAAGCCGTGACCCACTACCTCTACAACTACAGTAGAATGAAACAGTCTGGGAAGATGGGGATGTTCTGGCCCGACAACTGGACACTGATGAAAAATGCATGCAGGCTCATGCGGCCGTTTGAGGAGGTGACCAACCTGGTGAGCCGCAGTGAGGGCACCATCAGCGACTTAATTCCCTACGCTTACTTCTTGGAGCGTGCTGTGCGTAGAGTGGCGGATGAAGCTGTGAATGAGTGTGACCAGGAACCGTTACGGCAGGAACAGGCATGGGACCAATTTTCATCAGACCCAGCTGTTTCCTCAACACCTGCGGCAGCACAGAGGGGGGAGGAGGAGGAAAAAGAGAAGTCGTGTGCAGAAGACGAGTCAGACTCAGAGGATGATGAGCAAGGTGTTTCTTTGGGGGAGGAGGAGGAGGAGGAGGGGACAGCGGCAGGAGAACAACCTCAGCAGGCATTGCAAGGGGCTTGTGCTGCTCAACCTTCCCGTGGTATTGTTCACGGCTGGGGGGAGGAGGTTGACTTACCTGACGTCACTGAGGAAGAGCAAGAGGAGATGGAGGGTACTGGATCCGACTTTGTGCAGATGTCGTCTTTTATGCTGTCCTGCCTGTTGAGGGACCCCCGTATAAAAAACCTCAAGGGGAATGACCTGTACTGGGTGGCCACACTACTAGACCCTCGGTACAGGCACAAAGTGGCGGACCTGTTACCAACTCACTGGAAGGTGGAAAGGATGCAGCACATGCAGAACCAGCTGTCAACTATGCTTTACAATGCCTTTAAGGGTGATGTGACGGCACAACGACAGCAAGGTACCACTGCCACTAATCCTCCTCCCGTGTCCACGCAGTCAAAGACAGGACGCTTCAGCGATCTCATGGTGATGTCGGACATGCGGACGTTCTTTAGTCCAACGCCTCGCCGTAGCCCTTCCGGATCCACCCTCCACCAACGCCTGGAACGGCAGGTAGCCGACTACCTGGCCTTAAGTGTGGATGTAGACACTGCTGTGAACAGCGATGAGGAACCCTTGAACTACTGGGTGCGCAGGCTTGACCTGTGGCCAGAGCTGTCCCAATTTGCCATCCAACTTCTCTCCTGCCCTGCCGCAAGCGTCCTGTCAGAAAGGACCTTCAGCGCAGCTGGAGGCATTGTCACAGAGAAGAGAAGTCGCCTAAGTCACAAAAGTGTTAAGTACCTCACCTTTATCAAAATGAATGAGGCATGGATCCCGGAGGGCTGCTGCCCGCCCCAAGACTAAGTCAGTCCCCGCACACACAGCATCTCTGCCTGCACGCCGTGTGACTGGCTGCCTGGCCTGCCCCAAGAAGACTAAGTTGCTCCCAGTCCCTCCACACAGCATGTCTGCCTGCAGGCCGCTTGACTACCTTCTCCGCCACCACCAACAGGGTCCGGGACTCCAGGCGGATTGCTGAATTTTTTAGGCCGCTGTAATAATTTTTCTGGTGCGTGTACATGACTGCCTAATTTTTCTGGCTGCACTGCGGGCAGCTGCAACAACAAAAGAAAAGGCATGTACATGCGCCCATTTCCCTTCGTGATCATTACCTTGCCGTGGTGAAGGGGCTTGCGTATCACAATGAAGCAATGACCGGCGCCTAGATGAGTGTCTCGGGGGGCACACCCACGATAATAAGGTCGTTGCCTCATTGTGGTCAGACCAAATTTGATCAGCTGGACAGTCACTGTTCTGTCATTCAGCTACATCAGCCAGGCGACCATATGGGCTATAAAGCCACCAAAACCTGCACTCTCACCATGGTGCGCACCAGTCCAGCACGGCCGTCACTACACAAACAGCTGTTTGCGGTGCGTTACACAGTGAGTTTGGTGTGTCAGTGTGAAGCAGTACCTTAATTACACTACCTGATTGATGTATACACATGCAAGATGTTTGAAAGCACTTTAGGCCTGTCATTTAGCATTCAATGTGATTTCTGCCCTTAAAACGCTGCTTTGCGTCAAATCCAGATTTTTCCCCGGGACTTTTGGCATGTATCCCACTCCGCCATGCCCCCCTCCAGGTGTTAGACCCCTTGAAACATCTTTTCCATCACTTTTGTGGCCAGCATAATTATTTTTTTTTCAAAGTTCGCATCCCCATTGAAGTCTATTGCGGTTCGCGAACTTAAACGCGAACTGAACCTTCCGCGGAAGTTCGCGAACCAGGTTCGCGAACCTAAAATCGGAGGTTCAGCCCAACTCTAGTTACAAACTTTAGGCATGCCTTTCTTAAAAGAAAATTGGAGGCTAAATGATCTCTTACTCCAGGATCCTAAAATTACAGGGGAAATATATCAAGCTCTAGAAGAGTATTTTTGGTTCAATAATAATGGGGAAGCAACGGCAGGTTATGTATGGGCCGCCCACAAAGCTTTTATAAGAGGAAAATTCATACAACTAGCTTCAAAAAGAAAAAGGGAAAGACTTTCTTCTGTGCTGAAGCTGACCTCCACAGTGGAGACCCTATATAAACAACATACCTCTACTAGTGTTGGGCGAACAGTGTTCGCCACTGTTTGGGTTCTGCAGAACATCACCCTGTTCGGGTGATGTTCGCGTTCGGCCGAACACCTGATGGTGTTCGGCCTTTTAAGTTCGGGTTCGCTCCGAACTTCTAATGGCCGCCGAACAGGGCCGAACAGGGCCCCTGTTCGGCCGAACAGGGCCCTGTTCGGCCGAATACGGCCCCCCTATGGGGTCGCAGGCATAAGGGGGGAGCATGCCCCGATCGCGGGGGGGGGCGGAAATTCCCCCCACCCCCTCCGCTAGCGCTCCCCCCTCTGCCCGCTTCCCCATAACAAAGTTTCAAGAAGTACCTGCTGTGTCCGGTGGTAGTGTCTGTGGCTGGCAGTGGGCGGCACTATGCAGTGACTGAATGAGGAGGAGGAGTCCGGAGAGTGACGCGTTGAGGGAGGCCGGGCAGCGGGCGGTTCAGCAGTGAACCGCCCGCTGCCCGGCCTCCCTCAACGCGTCACTCTCCGGACTCCTCCTCCTCATTCAGTCACTGCATAGTGCCGCCCACTGCCAGCCACCCACACTACCACCGGACACAGCAGGTACTTCTTGAAACTTTGTTATGGGGAAGCGGGCAGAGGGGGGAGCGATAGCGGAGGGGGTGGGGGGAATTTCCGACCCCCCCCGCGATCGGGGCATGCTCCCCCCTTATGCCTGCGACCCCATAGGGCCCCCAAAAGCTGGATGTTCGGAAAGTTCGGGGTTCGGCCCGAACATGCCGAACATCTCGGCCATGTTCGGCGAACTTTCCCGAACCCGAACATCCAGGTGTTCGCCCATCACTAACCTCTACCACAGACCCTAACACTCTAGCAGAAATAATGGAAAAACGCACAGCTCTGAATACTCTCCTTTCAGAGAATACGGAAAAATTGTTAAAGTTTACCAGGACAAAATTTCTATTACATGGAAACTCTGCAAGTACCGTGTTTGCGAGGAAATTGCAGCAATGTAAAAAAATCCTGCATACATATAAATTAAGAAGCAATCATGGCACCTGGGAGACTATACCCATTAAAGTAATGGACATTTTCGAGTCCTTTTATACAAAGCTTTTTCAAGCCCCCAGGAGAATCCCTCTGCTGAGACAGATGACTGGCTATCTTCTTTATCTATACCACATCTTACCCCGGATCAAATGAATTTTTTAAATAGTGACATATCGAACAAAGAAATTGAGCAAGCTATCTCTTCCTTAAAAAATGCTTAATCCCCAGGCAATGACGGCTTCTCAAGCCTCTATTTCAAAACCTTCAATCACCTTCTTATCCCACAACTCAACTCATTGTATAATGACGCCCTTAAAGGGGTAACATTTCCTGCTGAATTAACACAAGTATTTGTTACACTTATACCCAAGCCTAACATAGACCATTCATTGCCTCAAAACTTTCGCCCAATATCTCTGATTAACAATGATACAAAGATCTTCTCCAAGATCATGGCCAATCGTCTGTCTCACATCATAGATCACTTGATTTCGCCTGCACAAGCAGGTTTTATACCGCAACGTCAAACTGTAGCTAACACAAGGCTGGCTTGCAACATACTACAAGAAGCTAAACAATTTAATAATAGCTTATTGATGTTGGGCCTTGATTTACATAAGGTGTTCGACTCTGTTTCCTGGTCATATATGTATAAGGTGTTAGATAAAATGGGCATCTCTTGGCCCTTTATTAATGCACTTTTGTCTCTGTATAATTCTCCTCAAGCAAAACTTAGAATGCCAGGATTACACTCACAGTCACTGAAGGTAGAAAGAGGTACTAGGCAGGAATGCCCATTGTCCCTCCTTTTATTCTCCATAGCCATAGAGCCACTGTCCCTGGCTATTCAGAATAATACAGACATAAAAGGCCACATTAAAGATGACTCTGAGTTCAAAGTTAGTTTTTATGCAGATGAGATGACACGTTACTGTTTCTTTCTCAACCAATCACCTCCTTACCTATCCTATTACCACTGTTAGAACAATTTGGGAACATCTCTGTACTCAAAATTAATGCCCATAAATCTCAAGCAATGACAATCAATTTACCTTTACAGGTAATCAAGCTTTACCAAACAAACTTTGACTTCAAATGGGTGACTTCAATGTCTTACCTGGGGATTAAATTATCGTCGGATTATGAAAGTCTTATCGCTGCTAATTATCATCCCTTGTTAAAAAACATACGCAATTTACTCAATGATTGGAATACCTACCGTATTTCCTGGCTGGGGAAAATCACTGCAATCAAAATGGTTATATTACCCCGTCTTCTCTACCTAATGAGGGCTTTACCAGCTAATCCTGGAAAAGCACTTATCCTGAAATTTCAGAAGGCTGTAAACCTTTTTATCTGGAATAAAAAACCAGCTCGTTTTAAAAATATATACCTTTATAGAAGAACCATAGATGGAGGGATGGGTGCTTCAAACTTTTGGAATTATTTTTTAGCAGTGCGATTCGCTCAGATGTTATCATGGCACAGAACAGATGACTCAACTCCCTGGATAGTATTTGAAAAAAACTCTATCTTACCTATAAAAATATCCTCAGTTATTTACCTTGGAAAACCCCACCTGAAGACAATATCTAAAAATAACCTAATAATAGGAGATAACCTAACCCTTGGGTATTGCTACAAAGATACATTTCATCTCTGTTCTGACAAACCCCCTAAGCTTTCAGCTATTGGTCATCCAGACTTTCAACCTGCCCTTCACGATTGCTCCAAATTTTCTTGGTGGATTCAAAATGGTTATGTTACCTTCAATTGCTTTTGGATGGGAGGGAAGTTTATCTCCTTTGAAATGCTACAATTCTAGCTACAAAAATATTTGGGTATAAGATTGGCCCCTAGTTTATCGGACATAGTCAAGTTGAATTACATTCCGTTGATGAGTATCCTTGGGACAGACTTAGACAAGTGGAGCAAGCTGAAATTGTCCTGGTTTGTAGGGTTTAATACCTTGAAGATGAACATTATGCCGAGGCTGCTGTATCTCTTCCAGACTCTCACGGTCCCCCCTCCTAAGGGTTTTTTAGAGGAGGCCAATAGAATCTTTATGGACCTTATTTGGCAGGCTAGAAAAGCAAGAATAAAACGTGCCCTGTTAGTGCAACCGAAAAGTATAGGTGGGTTGGCAGTTCCGGATCCTCATAGATATTATAAAGTGACAGTTCTTACTAGAATAATTGATTGGAATAAGAATAAAGATGCCAAACAATGGGTCTCTCTGGAACAAGAGTTTATTGAGGAACCCATAGATACTACTCCATGACTGCCTTATATACCGAAGTGTCATTCACCGGTGGGGACATTGATAGAACACACACTTAAAGTATTTAAAAAAATTAAACAAAACGATGTCGCCCTGCCCCTCCCCGTTAATGCCGATCTTAGGGAATCAGAAATTTGGGCGTTGAACACAAAAAAGAAATTATAAACAGTGGAGAGTGGGGGAAAGATTGCAGATTAATACGTTGATCACGAATAAGCAATGGAAAAGTGAAAGGGAAGTGGCACACTTATTACACATTGAGAAGGCAGACCCTTGGAGTCTGAACCAGTTTAGACAAGACATTTGTCTCCTCACTTTGGGTAATAAGGAACAACTTTCAAGGGATTTAACACAATTTGAAAAAACTCTGTGTAGAAAAAGGCCAAACGAAAGGCACTCTATCAAGAATATATTCTTATATGGAAGAGGAAACGGATGGGACACAGATATATAGGGTAGCTGGGAGAGAGATTAAGATAAAGCCTTGACTACAGCCCAATGGAATAAGATAGTTAAAATGTCATGTGGGGCCTCAGTGTCTACAAGGTTGCAAGAGTCAGGCTACAAGATTCTGACGTGTTGGTACTACACCCCGGCGAAACTCAATAAGATGTGGTGAGAAAGGGGGGACCTCCATATACTATGGAGTTGCAGAAAACTATACCCTTTCTGGAAGGTAGTTAAACACTTCATCTGGAAGTTTGCCGAGATCCCAGTCTCCAAGGATGCTAGTGTTTATCTCCTGCACCTTAACAATAGAGATCTGAAAAAATATAGAAGCTCATTGGGGATGCAAATGATAAATGCGGCAAGGATTGTAATCTGCCGAAAATGGAAGCTACAAATGGGCCCCTCAATACTGGAGTGGCTAAATGAGATAGACTATATTCTATACTTTAGACAATATACAAATAAAGAATATATAAAAAAAGAAATGCTACAATTCAGTAGAGATCTACCCAGAACCCAATATTTCCAATATTTTCAATTGTGTCACTTTTTCACTAGTAACTCAAGCTCTTCAGGTCTTTTTAATAGCACTTTTTATGAGAACTTATTTCTAACACCACCAACAAGCTCTGGTTTGATCTCACGAATCTATATACACCTCAGTAGCACTTCCCCAGATCAAAAAACAAAATGCATGATAGATTGGGAACATGACCTTCCAGAAAATCTTAATCATATTGATTGGAATAGTCTTATCAACAACCTTTACAAGGCAACTAGAACACCAGCTGTTAAAGATATTGCATTGAAACTTGTTACCAGATGGTATTATACTCCAACAAGGTTGCAAAAAAGGTTCCCATCAATATCAGCCTGCTGCTTCAGGGGATGTTTGGAAGATGGTTCAATATTCCACATATTTTGGGATTGCCCAATATCCGGGAGGTTATGGGGTAAATTTGTAGAGGGTTTCAATACTCTTACTGAGAAAGATATCACGCTAACAGCAGCGCAAGCTTTATTGTTTGCACCTAACCATACGGTCCCTAAGAAATGGAGAAATGTGTTCATAGGTTCACTCCTCTGGGTGATTGCCAAAAGCTGGAAGCAACCCACTGTACTATTTAACTTGGTCCTATTCAGAGGAGAAGATCTGAGAATTATGGATCTCATACACCACTCTATGCTAAATACTCTACACAAATATCATGGTGATTGGGATGACTGGAGTATATAAAAAATGTATCCTAAAACAAACAAACTCAAACATGTTTATTTAGGTCACTATGTCTTTTTTCTGTTACTAGACCTGGGCTTTATGAAGGTTCAAGTTTTATACAAGCTGTATGTTTAGGTTAAGTTTTTGGTTTCATTAATATTTTTCTAATTTCATACTACCAGATCTTTACTATGGAACTACTATTTGGTTTTGTAGTTTTGTAAGTGTTGTTACCAGATAGCATTAATATGACTTTTTGGCTTTGTCCTTATTTTCTAATGTTCATATGCACAGTTGTATTTAATTCTGCTATCTTTAATTAAGATATTTGTAAAATAAATCTTTCAGGCTTGGAGCAAGATGGAGAGGCTGAGGGACAGAGTCCCGAAGAAGAGGTGACACTTGTGATAATACCTGGATGTGAAAGTGAGAGCAGGTGACCAAGCTGGATGATAAGAAGCTTCTCTTGGGAGGAGGGAAGGTTTTGGGAGGGATAATATCTAAAGATTAATAAGGAAGTGTATGGAGAGGATGGCCTATGTCAAGCTTTGTACGATAGTGTTTGGAGTTTGAACTTGATCCTTTGGGTAATTGGTATCCAGTTATGCAAAAATATAATTGCCATTACATTTTATGATCACTGTGGTCATCAGCAGTCCCTGTTAACTGTCTGTATTGAAGATTAGAGACCTCTAAATATATACCAGATTTGCCTTCATAGGTAAGCAAGGAGCTTATCTGGGCAGCCTGAAGGAGGCAGCCATTCAGGGTTTTATATTGCCTATGGTAAAAGTTTCCATGGCCGCTATTTTTTAGTCAAAATTCAGATAGTCAGACAGTTTTGGAATGGGACTCGCCTTCTGATCCACCCTCTGACTCATAGTTTGACCTGTAGCTCCGATAGCATATAACTTTGATTCCTCCTTCCCCTGTTCACTTGGTCATCCAATTTTGCAGTCAGCTCATGCTGTGGCCTCCCATGTTCAGCCTGGGTCTTCACCCGGAGCCCATTCATTGATTACATTTTGCCTACATTGTCCTCCAGTGCTCCAATATTTTTAGATAGTTGAGAAATTGTAATGATCGGCTCTGCTGTCTGCACAGGCAGACAGCTGTTTGACCATTTTTGTAAATCTGAGTGCGGCAGGTCCCTGGAGAAGAGACCTGTCTCCACTCTGCAAGCTGCAGAAATGCTGTTCTGGGGAGGAATTTGCATCCACTTGTCATGCAAATTGCTTAGCTGCTTCTTCTGATGGCTTGCAGTATAAAAACCATTTCTTCCCAGAATTCCTTGCTGGTCATGATGGTTTGTTCCTGCTGACTTACCTGGAGTCTCAGCCTTTACTAATCGTTTGTTAAGATTATCTTAGAGTAATTCTTTAGGAGTGCACTAGGCATTCCTCCTAGCGTAGTCAGGTTGTATTATCTGTTTGCCTTCTTCTGTCTATCTGTTGCGATTGTCTTGTCACCAGCGGCGGTCGACAGGAAATCGTTCTGTCTGTTGGGATCACATTCGCCCTAGCGGTAGTGGCGGTGGTTCCTTCTGTATTCTGTCTTAGGGATGCTAACCAGAGCAGCGGTTGCTACTGGTAGCCCCATCTGTCTGTCTGTTTGGATCGCATTCGCCCTAGCGGTAGTGGCGATGGTTCCTTCTGTACTCTGTCTGGGAATGTAGGCCAGAGCTGCGGTTGCTGCTGGCTACTCCTTCTCTCTGTCTTGTCTGGTACGAATGCTTGCTGTAGGCTCGGTGTGGTAACCGTTTAGCAAGCGTTCGCGTTCTCTATTTTCGTGTTTGTGTTACATTGGTTAGTTAGGGTGGCACGCTTATCACTGGGCGCTTAACGCACGGTGATCGTGTCTTTAACACGTTGCGAATGAGTGCAGAGTTCGCGTTTAGCTAGCGTTTGTTATTTTCTTTGATGTTCTGATCATTGTTATTTGCTATGTCTTTCTTGCTACACTTGTGCTCTGTCTAATTTGGTCTTGTGTCACTATTGGCAATCGCCACTCTTGCGATTGTGTTCCTACTTCGTTTCCGCTGTTGTGTGTTCACCGTTGCTGGGTGGCGACTAGATTGGTGGACACACATACATTGGCAATCACCACTCTTGCGATTGCGTTCCCACTTCGTTTCCGCTGTTGTGTGTTCACCATCGCTGGGTGGCGACTAGATTGGTGGATTCTGTTTCTGTGCTCTCTCTCTCTTTAAGGGCTATCTTGCCCTGCATTACTTCGATTCGTGCAATTCCCATCTGGCATCTGTGGCAGGGCACAGGCTGTGTTCCAATGCACTCCACAGCTCCATTTGCCGGTGGGAATTTCCCTCTACAGGTGCATAGCACCATAGCTGGGTTCTGTAATATTACACGCTTGTGGAGGATTTCCGTAGTGTCAGCGCACATCTTGTGCGCTGACCACGGAAATAATTCCGCAATCGTTACAGAAATGTACTCCTTTAGTGAAATTATTTCCTATGCCATTCCAAGATCCCAGCAAAAGAATTGCATGGGTTGGTTCAGATCCTGTTCAAACAGACTCTAGGCAGCGAGGCTCCAACAATCATAGAAATTGATCAAGTCCGACTTCCGGTTCCGGCGCCTGGATGTGAGGAGGAGGAGAACGGAGCTCCGCGATCCGTGCCCGCTCTTACCGGCCTAACGCGCAGCTAAAGTGCTCCCACAGCTGCAAATCCTAGCCCGGAGGCAAAAGGAACCCCCCACTCACTGCCCAGCCTTTTATGGATTGCTACATAACACGATCCACCCGCAGACGCCATAACGAGGAAGGCGAGGAGGAGGGAGACAAGATGGCACCCGGTCCCAATTCACAGCACGAGGACGACACAGGCAGCTCTCAGGAATGGGGCAATGAAGCTCAGCAACAGAGCTGGAGTGCAGAGGGAGACCCAACATTATCCCAGATCGCTGGGGAGAAGGTACAAGCTCACACTGAGCAATTTGATTATAAAAAAATAGCAGACGAAGTTTCTAAATCTCTTACGCTTGAAATACACTCAGCCATACAAACGGCTCTTACAAAAGCACTCAGTGACAATCGCTCCCAGCTATCTACACACTCTGCAAGACTCACACAGGCAGAAGATCGTATTCAACATATAGAGGATGACAGACTCAAGGACACTAGCAGTTTAGAAAAAGTTTTAGAGGAAAACAAGCAAATGCACCTTAAAACTGCAGGATCTTGAGAACAGATCCAGATGCTACAATGTCAGAATAGTGGGTCTCCCTGAATTGCTGACACCCCAAGAGCTACACGACTTCTCAGCAGGAGCCCTTCCTAAACTACTGGGTCTGAAAAAGTGGTTCAAGGTGGAACGATCCCATAGAGTGGGCCCTCCACGATCTACCACAGACAAGCGACCACCCAGAATCGTCATGACGCGATACTTAGATTTTGCGGACAAAACAACCTTAATGAGGGCATATCGAGCCCTCCAGATGCCTCTGGAATATCAGGGTACTACCATCCGCCTTTTCAACGACTATTCCATGGAAGTTTCTAAGCAGAGACAAACTTCTAATCCAACATGCACAAAATGCATTCAGCTCAACCTGAAGTTTGCTCTCCAATATCCCGCCATCCTACGGGTCACGGATGACACAGGAACTGATCACATATTCCAAAACGTCAATGACGCTATGCTGTACTTGAATTCTTCAAATCCCTCTAATACTTGATCAATGGTCTCTTCAAGTACCTTTGTAATTTGACCCTTTCACACTTGCCAATATGATGGGGGCACTACGCATTATTGTTTGCATTTTTCAAGCAGTCAGATCTTCTAGTTGGTGGTCACTACTCTGAACTAAGGCTATAGTTTACGAAGCCTGACCTTGTCTCAACTATAAGGCCGGTTCCGCGGGTTCCACGAGAAGGGGCCCAAGAGACGGTTTACGAGTCCAGGGAAGAAGAGAAGTCTCATAAATATGTGTTTTGTTTTGTTATGGCTTTTGTTTTGTACTGCAATTAGCTCTTTGATCTTCATAGGTCCAGCACAGTTATGTTTTCATTTAACCAGGACATTATTCAGGGCCTCTGTTATAGGTTTAAGGGGGGGAGGGAGTTTTTGCGGTCATCCCCGGGCTCTGCAAGTATACGTTATATGTTGTTGTGGTGCATCCAGCAATCGGATTCATAGACCCCGGTTAACATGTCTATAAAAATTACTTCATGGAACGTTAAGGGCCTACGCTCCTCAGGTAAAAGGTCCATAGTATTGAGACATCTCAAGAAAATACATACTGAAATTGCTTTACTGCAAGAAACACATTTGACTAGAGACCAATTCCAATATATGCGAAAATCTTGGGTCGGGCATGTTTATGGCTCACCAGCCTAGGGGAGAAAATCAGGAGTTTTAATCCTACTACACAAAAACTTACAGGGAGAAGTTTTGGATTATAATCATCGCTGGGTACGAATCCGATTGCGAATGCATAGTGATGTCTTTGAAATAATGAGCATTTATGCCCCCACATCAGAAGATAAATCTTTTTACTCATCACTGTTATCTCAAACACTGTCTATGGGTCAAGACAAAATCATCCAAGGGGGGATCTAAATGCACTGATGGACATAAAAGAAGATAGATCTGGCACGTCCATAAGTGGTTTCGCTAACAAAGCAAAATCTAAACTACTTTCACACACTTAAACGATGCATGGAGAACCTTTCACCCAGACGATTCCCAATTCACCTTTTTTTCCACCCCCCATAGTACTTGGTCTAGATTAGACTATTTCTTGACCTCTAACTCTATAATAAATCAAATCGAGTCGGTGGAAATCCTAGACTTGTTAGTATCAGATCACGCCCCAATCCAACTTTCTCTAGTTCCCACAATGCCAAAAGGCACAGATATTTTATGGCGATTTCCAGCCTATCTATATGAGGATGAAGGGTTCTCAGCCTTGTTACAACAATGGTGGTGGGAATATAAGGAAACCAATGCTGAACACAAGAAAGATGTATACTTATTCTGGGAAGCAGTTAAACCGGTCTTGAGAGGCAGAATAATTGGATATGTGGCGGGGAGAAAGAAACATGCAAACTCCCAGTACCTTGAGTCAGTGGAACTATGCAAAGCTCACAGGCTATTCTTAGATACCCCCACACCTGAAAACAAACTTAACTGGTTGACAAATGCCTAAACATGAGAGAAACATTTCTTAACGCTTATAAAAATTTATACTATTATAAATTCGGGAATAAAATGGGCACTATGTTGTCTAGGCTATCCAAACCTCCCTATCAAAGTACAGTAATCTCTAGCATGAAAGACGACTCAGGTCAAATTACACATGATCCCCAAAAAATTAATGACACCTTCAGAACTTTTTACGAAGCACTTTATCAAAAACATGAGGAACTACCTAACCCACATATAGGTTTTGAATGGCTACAAAAAACTAGACTAGCACAACTGACTGAGGAAGAGCTCACTATACTAAATGCAGAAATTACAGTAGGAGAAGTCACCAATGGGATAAAATCATTGTCAAACCGTAAGGCACCAGGCCCTGATGGAATATCATCAGAATTTTATAAACTGCTTAAAGCTGAACTTGTCCCCGTACTTACTGAACTTTTCAACCATATCCTTGAGAAATCATCCTACCCGGGCTTCTCCAATTTAGCCTACATTAAGCTGCTACTAAAGCCAGGCAAAGATCCCTCAACACCCAGCTCGTACCGCCCAATATCCCTGATCAATTAGGTTCTCAAGATCCTCTCCAAAATTATGGCCGACAGGTTAGTAGACTTTGGGCTTGATTCACAAAGCGGTGCTAACTGTTAGCACGAATGTGAAAACCCCCTTAGCACGTCTAAACAAGCTTTTCGCGCATAAAACTTTACGCGCGCAAAACTTTATGCGCGTAAAACTTTACGCGCGTACTGCACAGAGCGCAGGGCGCACCGCGTGAAGTGCCCATTAAAGCCTATGGGACTTAGTGCGCGTAAAACTTTGCGCGCGTAAAACTTTGCGCGCGCAAAGTTAACGCGCGATCTGATTGAGAAATCTGATGCTAACCTACTTAGCACCCTGGTTAGCGCGTCTAAAGACTTTAGACGTGCTAAGTAGGTTAGCACCGCTTTGTGAATCAAGCCCTTTATGCCTAAACTGGTAAGCTCTAATCAAACGGGTTTTATACGCAATAGATCAGCAGTGATAAATATACGCAAACTACTAATAGCCCAAGACTACGCCAAATCTTACCCCAAAACCAGTAAAAACGTTGCAGTTTTACTTATCGATGTCGAAAAGGCCTTAGACAATATACAGTGGAATTGGTTAAATAGGGTGTTAGACAAAATGCATATACAAACATAAAAGCCATGCACACAAACACCTATGGCCAAATATTCACCCCAGGCTTCCTATCCCCCAGATTTAAATTAGAAAAAGGCACAAGGCAAGGATGCCCGCTCTCGCCATTACTTTTCAATTTGGCACTGGAACCACTGACCAGGATACTGGAGAGACATGTAGAGGGCATTAAACTGGGAGAAACCACTTTAACCACAGCAATGTTTGCGGATGACATTATGATTTTTTTACCAGACCCATATAGACAAATATCTTTGGTGTTCAAGCTATTGCGGGAAATAGGGGGAGCAAGTGGATTCAAGGCCAATACATCCAAATGCGAACTCATGTTTTTGTCATCACTAGCTGGTCAACGAAACCAAAAAGACTATTCAGTTAAATTGTGTACACAAGTAAAATATCTCGGGATAAATTTCGATAGAAACCCGGATCTACTATATAATATTAATTACTCTAAACTACTAATCGATCTTAAAAGACAAATTTCATACTGGAACAACCTACCCATAAATCTAATGGGCAGAGCGGCCCTCATAAAATCAGTGAGTTTTGGCAGACTGTTATACCCCCTACAAACCATCCCAATACTTATGAAACACACTGACATTCAGGAAGTGTATAGAGCTTTAATTCTTTCCTATGGAAAGGAAAAAAAAAACAGAAAAAATGCTCTACACAAACTCAGGCAGCCTAAAGAACTGGGGGGCTTCGGAATACCAGACATTAGGTGCTATAATCTAGCATGCATGACTAGATACGTCCGAGACTGGCTTAACAGCTCCAGTATCTTCTCAAACCACACTTTGGAAACAGCTTTTGCAGAACCCTGGACCTTGTCAGGCCTTTTGCATACTAAATTCTCAAATCTACCTCAGAAAATAAAATCTAGTAAAGTAATGAGGGATACAGTGGTTTCATGGAAGGAGCTATGCAAACAATTTAAAATATGTTACCAAATCACTAAATACATGCCATTACGTGGCCACTCAGGTTTCCCACCCAGCTTATCACATTCAGGTTTTATTAAATGGGAAGAAAAGGGGCTGACAAAACTTGGCCAATTAATAAATTTCCAGGAAAGAAGACTCCTTACTTTTAAAGAACTCAGACAAAAATTTTCACTCCCAAATCACCACTTTTTATACTATGCTCAAATGAGATCCCATATAAAGAGTATTAGTCACAACACGACAAACCTAGCAAGTATAAACCCATTTGATGAATTCCTGGCGCCACATTTACCTGTTCCAGATACAAAAAGCTCTTCAGAAAATAGGCTTACAGGGTGTGGCAAAAAACACTTTTCAATCATGGGCAAAAGACATTGCAGACCCAGATATAGGCCCTAAGATATTATCTGGTATAGGAATTGTGCGAAGATTAGTTGTGGGAGAAAGCTGGCGCGAATCTCACTTTAAATGTATCCATAAAACAAAATATGCCTTCGATATTAAATACTCAGCTCCCCCAGCGCACTACATGCCTAAATGCCCGAAATGCCACTTCCCCAATGCCAACCTTTATCATTGTGTATGGACATGCCCACACATCCAGGTATTTTGGAATAAAGTACTAAACTATATAAACACTGTATGCAAAAAAAAATTATCTTTAGATCCACTTTTACTATTATTTAACCATTATGATACCTCAGACTCCACAAACCCACAGGCCCATCAACCCAGATTAGGAATTGGATCACTAGCCCACCTCATTCTAATTGCCTCTAGAAAAGTAATTTTTAACAAATGGATCTACCCAGCACTACCCTCAATGTGGGATGTACACACCTGTTTAACTTAGACAGACTCGATGCTCTAGCCCATAAAGAGAAACGCACTAAACAGTTCTTCAGGGTCTGGAAATCTTTTATTTTAACATCACTTTCAAAAAAAGAAAAGAACGACCTTATGGAACACTTCAAATATACAGGCTGGTATTGCATGGCACAGTTACAGGGGTCACTGGGTAGACTAGAAATTTCAAGGTGAAAAGGGCCTATGAAAATAAAATAATGAGAATTAACGAGGAGCACTAACAAATTAAATCAGACCGCAGGGGATGGTTGCAAAAGGGGAGGGGGGGAAAGGGATAATGTGTATCTGTTATACTGTACCACGCATGATTTGCCTTAGCAGGAAATGTCTCCTGCAGTGTTGTATCAATTAAAAATTCAAATAAAATATGTTTAAAAAATTGATCAAGTCCATCGTGTGGGCAAAGTAAAGAAATCCGATTTCCGAGATAAGTTTCCGATTACCGCTGCGGTAAGGCCATTTCTGATCTGAAATGCAAAAATTTTAATTCCACAGAATCCAAATGAGCATCCCTACTGGCAAGAAACAAAATCTACATAGCTTTCCTGCAAGAAACTCAGGTAGAATTCCTCATTTTTTTCAAATAAAGATTCAAACAATGGCCAATTAATTTGTGTGACAAAAGCAAATCCAGTGGAGTAGCGTTGTTTAATAATTCTAGATTGCCCTTTTTGGTTGATTCTGTCTATAAGGATACAAAGGCAAAGGAGATAATTGTGCTGGAGAGGGTGAACGGCGTGCTAATATTTATGCCATAAACACTAGTCAGGTCAACTTTGTCAGGCAAACAAATGACACTGTACATAAACACGCTAGGGGCAAGATCAATTTAGGAGGGGATTTCAACATGGTACTTGATCCAAAAATGAATACTTTTTGAGTCAGGAACAACTTATCAGAGAAAATGACAAAAAAATTCAAAACTGATCTTACATTTTATAAGTGGGAGAATACAGGGCAAATCCTTAATTTAGGCATTAAATAAAATACTTTCAATTCACCGGCTCGTGACGTGTAGTCTAGGCTAGATCTTTTTTTTTAATCCACAGGGTCAAATCCTAGATGCGAAAGATGTCAAAATCAGTTGGTTCTAGTGATGGTCGTAATCAACAACTTATGGTTTCGCTAAATTTGGCGTAAATTTTTGCAATTACACTTATACGTAATTACTATTTGCAAATTCAATTTATTTCGTGTAGTCATTCGTAATTGCGCATAAAATTTGGTGAAATTAGGCGAAATTTATTGCCGAATGTAGCAGTGAATAGCAAAGCCCCCATACATGCTATTGACACCAAAGTTGCTACAAATGTTAAAGAGAATTGTGGGTACAAGTCAAAAAAAGAATTTTGCAAAAAGACCTTATAGTTTTTGTGAAACTCGATTTTAAAAAATGCAAGTAAAAAATGTTTTTTAAACTTGGAAAAATGACAGTTTAAAAACCATTTTTCTTTGCATTTTTAAAATCGAGTTTTTTCAAAAACTACAAGGTCTTTTTGAAAAATACTTTTTGTGACTTATACCCACTATTCTGCTTAACATATGTAGCAATTTTGGTAGCAATAGCATGTATGGGGACTTTGCTATTAACCTCTAAAGTCGGCACAAAATTATGCGAAATTTCGCAAAAATTACGTAAACAATTACTCAAAATTTTGAAATACTACTTTTACATACGAAATTAAGTATGATTTTCTCTGAAATTTTGCATTACGATTACAATGCATAATTGCAAATTTCGATGCAAAATTTCGCACATGAGAAATTTTGGCCCACCACTGGTTGGTTCTCTTTCTATGATCATGCCCCTGTTATTATCACGATTTGCGTTCCGAGTGTGAACTAGCCCTTCCCTGCATTGAAGAACATCCATGGCTATAATTACCAGGTAATTCCCAGCAGTGCTCATCCAGGATTTTTATCTGATCTGGAGTGGGAAAGGATTTTTTTCCATTTAAGGCCCAGTGCACACCGAGCGGTTTTAGGAGAAATCCACCAACCGTATCCGCCAGTGAAAATGCTTGGGTAATGTATGTCAATTGGATGGTGCACACCAGCGGTTTGAGGTCTTTAGCAAACCGCAAACGTGCCTCCTGCTGCACGTTTGAGGTTTGCAGAAGCATTTCTGCCTCAATGTAAAGTATAGGAAAAAACGCAAATTTCTGTGGAAAACGCTACATCAGAGCGGTCCATCCGCACTAGGGCCCCAGGACTGGAGGGGCCCACTAGGGGTCCTTCTTCATCCATCTTATTAGCTTTTAATTGGTGCTGTGCTGGTAATGAACACCTTTATTAGTGCATTGCATATTGGTAATCTTAAACAAATGGTTTCCTTACTCTAAATACACCTCTGACACTGCAGCTGTCCTTGATAAGTTTTTGGGCGCCATATTAATAGAGTGCCTGGGGTCTTAGTTGGGGCCCCAAACTCCTTAGTTATGCCACTGGCTAGCACCATACTTTCTGGTTGAACTTGATGGACGAATGTCTTTTTTTGAACCCAACTCCCTATGTAACTATGTAGTATTTGTACTATGTAGTATTTGTGCGTGACTCAAGGATAAAAAAATATTTATTAAAAATGTAAAGTTTTGTAATGAAGATAAAAAAAAGCTTTGCAATGATCCCTGTGAACACACAGTTGACTAAAGTTACTCTAGCATCTGGGAATAATGTATTGTCTCCAGGAGGTGCCAACTGCCAAGAAGCAATGTGAGTATATTAAAGCCCATTTTACTGGAAGTAACCATGCAGTTAGAATTTAGAGGGGACTTGTGCAACAATCCCATTACAATAGAAATGCAGTTTTCACTGTGGATCTACACCACAGAAACTACCTACTCACTTTCACTTATTGGTTGCAACTGATTCTCTTTTGCACTCATTTAGCTTTTATGACCTGCTTTAAAAACTTGTGAAGTTTCGTTTTCCATTTATGAATGAATAATTCATGTTCCAAAGGGAGGAGCACAGCACATGTGTAACACACCTTCTAATGAGGTATGCAAATCTAGAAGCCAATTTATACCCCTCTGTAATGACTGATACAAAAGGGAAACCATGCCCACAAGCCTAATTAAGGAAAGTAATTACTCTGCAAGAACCATTATAATAAGGGAGAGAATATGAAGCAGATTACAATAATTTTACACAAAGGATAATTAAAAATGCATAAGGATGCAAAAGAAATACATGAAAGCAAAAAAATTAGAAACTTTAATGACATTTTCCTTTAAAACTGCTATCAATGTTCGCATAATTTCGACAGCGCTTGCTGCAGCTCTCATAAAATCTCATAAAATCCTTGTAGTATATCACATCTGCTACATGTAGAGTGATGCTTACAGGAAATCTAAAGAAAAAAAAAAGCAGTTTCTCTTGCCTGGGGCTTCTTGCGCCCCCAACTAACTCCCCCCCCCCCACCCCTGGAGTCATCCTGTGCCCACACAATTGTTCCAAGAGCCTCCGGCCAGCAGTGGTGAGCCCCTTAAAGCTGGCTGGCATGCACCACCTCAGCGCATAGCAGCTTTCTATACATGCACAGTACAGGAAAATCACTCCTGCGCATGCACAGAACACTCCTGGCAATGTGAGCAGATCAGGGTGTAGCCTCCGAATGGCCGCGGTCTGCCAGCATTGAGGGAGTCACCACTGGAGGGTCTCAGAAGGATGGTGCGGGCACGGGATGACTCCAGAGGGCTGCAAGAAGCCCCAGGTAAGTTTACACTACTTATTTCTTTTTTGCTTAAGGAGAGTCTGAAGCCGTATTAAAAATGGCTTTTTAGCTTATATTCAGCAGGGGCATGTTTCCTGCGGCATAACGAGGGGTCTTTACCCCTCAAATCCCCCTGCTACCTCCGGCGAGCGCTTCCGTGTTAGGCAGGGCTATGAGCTCACTGAGAGGGGCAGGGGAGAGGCGGAGATCCGCCACTGACAGACGCGTGTGAGGCAGAGCTGCAGTTCATAGCCCTGCCTCACACGGAAGCGCACAGGAGCAGCAAAATCCACGGCCAAGAAAGTTGTGGATTTGCAGGGGCGGATTTGGGTGGTAAAGACCCCTCGTTATGCCGCGGGATAGCAGCGTTTTAGCACTGGCAAACATGCCCCTGCTGAATATAAGCTAAAAAGCCATTTTTAATATTGCTTCAGACTCTCTTTAAAAGGACTCCGAGCAGTGCAAAAACTATGAAAAGATGCATATCATTTTAAAGCTCTCTTTCTCCTCTTTCCAATGGTATATAAACCGTCGCCCTACGCCTTTTAGTTTTCGCTAATTTTGCAATTGAAATTGCCATGGCCGCGATTTCGATCGCGAAAATAGAGAAAACTAAAAGGCGTAGGGCGACGATTTAGGTGTCGTCAGACATGATAAAATGATATGCATCTTTCCATAGTTACATTGTATTACACAGGGCGACTTTTTCAGCAGAATGGAGCTGCTGACTTTAGGAAAAAGTCGCCCTGTGTAATACAATGTAACTATGGAAAGATGGATATCATTTTAAAGCTCTCTTTCTCCTCTTTCTGACGACACCTAAATCGTCGCCCTACGCCTTTTAGTTTTCTCTATTTTCGCGATCGAAATCGCGGCCGTGGCAATTTCAATTGCAAAATTAGCGAAAACTAAAAGGCGTAGGGCGACGGTTTATATACCATTGGAAAGAGGAGAAAGAGAGCTTTAAAATGATATGCATCTTCTCATAGTTTCTGCACTGCTCGGAGTCCCTTTAAATAACCCTTTAAATATGCTTGGATTGATTTATAAAATGTTTGGATGAACAGCTAAAATGTTCAAGATTCTGAAGGTATAAAATTCAAACAGATATTTATTTTTTATTTTGGGCATCTCCTACCATCTCCTGAATACCACTATTTGTGATGCAGTGCCTAACGGTTTGCAACTGGCAAATAATTATAAGGATTATCTCTAAAGATATGAAGTGGGGAAACCTGGCTGAGCCAAATTCCTAGGCCATTACAGAGTGTACTCCTAGCAGGGGTAATAGATTGGAATCTCAATATCCAGAGCAAACTTTGGCAGATAATAGAACTGGAGTAGACATACAGTGATGTGAAAAACTATTTGCCCCCTTCCTGATTTCTTATTCTTTTGCGTGTTTGTCACACTTAAATGTTTCTGCTCATCAAAAACCGTTAACTAGTAGTCAAAGATAACATAATTGAACACAAAATGCAGTTTTAAATGATGGTTTTTATTATTTAGTGAGAAAAAAAACTCAAAACCTACATGGCCCTGTGTGAAAAAGAAATTGCCCCCTGAACCTAATAACTGGTTGGGCCACCCTTAGCAGCAATAACTGCAATCAAGCATTTGCGATAACTTGCAACAAGTCTTTTACAGCGCTCTGGAGGAATTTTGGCCCACTCATCTTTGTAGAATTGTTGTAATTCAGCTTTATTTGAGGGTTTTATAGCATGAACCACCTTTTTAAGGTCATGCCACAACATCTCAATAGGATTCAGGTCAGGACTTTGACTAGGCCACTCCAAAGTCTTCATGTTGTTTTTCTTCAGCCATTCAGAGGTGGATTTGCTGGTGTGTTTTGGGTCATTGTCCTGCTGCAGCACCCAAGATCGCTTCAGCTTGAGTTGACGAACAGATGGCCGGACATTCTCCTTCAGGATTTTTTGGTAGAATTCATGGTTCCATCTATCACAGCAAGCCTTCCAGGTCCTGAAGCAGCAAAACAACCCCAGACCATCACACTACCACCACCATATTTTACTGTTAGGTAGGTAGGTGCCCTGCAGTATAGATTAGTTAGGTAGGTAGGTGCCCTGCAGTATAGATTATATAGGTGCCTGCAGTATAGATTAGTTGGGTGCCTGCAGTATAGGTTAGATAGGTAGGTGCCCTGCAGTATAGATTAGATAGGTAGGTAGGTGCCCTGCAGTATAGATTAGACAGGTAGGTGCCCTGCAGTACAGATTAGATAGGTAGGGAGGTACCCTGCAGTATAGATTAGATAGGTGCCTGCAGTATAGATTAGTTAGGTAGGTACCCCGCAGTATATATTAGATAGGTGCCTGCAGTATAGATTAGATAGGTAGGTGCCCTGCAATACAGATTAGATAGGTGCCAGCCTGCAGCATAGATTAGATAGATAGGTGTCTGCAATATAGATTAGATAGGAAGGTGGCTGCAGTATAGATTAGATAGGTAGGTGCCTGCAGTATAGATTAGATAGGTGCCTGCAGTATAAATTAGATAGATAGGTGCCAGCCTGCAGTATAGATTAGATAGGTGCCAGCCTGCAGTAGGGAAGGTGCCTGCAGTATAGATTAGATAGGTGCCTGCAGTATAGATTAGATAGGTGCCTGCAGTATAGATTAGATAGGTAGGTGCCCCGCAGTACAGGTTAGATATGAAGGTGGCTGCAGCGGCGGGGAGAGCGGGCATAGTAGTTAAAACTCACGTGTCTTCCTCCGAACCTCACAGCTACCATCTATTTCCTCTCCCAGCATCTGTGTATTGGTAACAGCTCCCCCTGTGGTGACACGTCATCATAGGGGACGCTGTTACCAATACACAGATGCTGGGATGCCCGCTCTCCCCACCGCTGCAGGCGCGGGGCCTGGGGCGATTGCCCCACTTGCCACCCCCAAAGGTCGGCTCTGTTCAACACTGTTTCATGTTTTTGCCATTTGTGGATAATGGCTCTCACTGTGGTTCGCTGGAGTCCCAAAGCTTTAACAATGGCTTTATAACCTTTACCAGACTGATAGATCTCAATTACTTTTGTTCTCATTTGTTCCTGAATTTCTTTGGATCTTGGCATAATGTCTAGCTTTTGAGGTGCTTTTGGTCTACTTCTCTGTGTCAGATAGCTCCTATTTAAGTGATTTCTTGATTGAAACAGGTGTGGCAGTAATCAGGCCTGGCGGTGACTACAGAAATTGAACTCAGGTGTGATAAACCACAGTTAAGTTATTTTTTAACAAGGGGGGCAATCACTTTTTCACACAGGGCCATGTAGATTTGGAGTTTTTTTTTCTCACTAAATAATAAAAACCATCATTTAAAACTGCATTTTGTGTTCAATTATGTTATCTTTGACTAATAGTTAACGGTTTTTGATGAGCAGAAACATTTAAGTGTGACAAACGTGCAAAAGAATAAGAAATCAGGATAGGGGCAAATAGTTTTTCACATCACTGTAAGAGCTTAACTATCCTGGAATAGTGAGACTACTAAAAAAAATATTAATTGCATCTCAACCTCTGATATACGCAACTTTAAGATAATTGCATTGGTTAGTGACCAACTGCCACAGACATAGAGGTTCTTCTCTGATGACTACCTTGAGAGATAATCCAAAGTCATCCTCCTGGTTTACATCCACACAAGGATCTTTCACCTTTTGGGTAACATAAGATTAGGGACTTCAGGTATAATGTATAATCTGGAAAATAAGAGACCATGGTGGGCAGAGGCGTTTCTAGGGAAAACCGCGCCTATGGCTGAACACTGAAATCTTCCGCAGTGCATGATATAAAAAGTATAAGGTCTAGTTTTAGTTGAATGAGCTTACCAAAAGGATCACAAGGGGGCCCCAAATCTACTATCTTGCCTAGGGACCCATTACATCTTAAACATCTCTGGTTGAATCATCTGGTTGTATTCAAGTTGAAGTGAAGCATGGCCTGTAAGAATAAAGTATGGCAGTAGGTTAGCCTGTACATATCCACAAATAAAAAATAGGCAGCTTGTCCCCTCAAATAATGTAACCAGGCAGCAGAACCCCCCAATTAAAAAGTAGAATCTATATGGAGAATGCCAAGGATGCTGTGGAGTAGCACCCCCAGTACATGGTGCTCATGGCACATGCCATACCTGCACCCCTGTACTCATGCCTCTGATGGTAGGCACTACAGGCCAAAAGCTATTAAACTATATTATGAAAGGTGGGGAAAAGATGAGCCTATAGCTAAAAAAAGTTACAGAGCCACATAAATGTTTTCAGATATCCCATGGTTTTATTCTATATTTAAACATTTACAGAGTAGACTGAACGTTTTGTTGTCTCTGCTCAATGGCAGCCTATTAAGTGTCCCAGAATTAAAATACATGAACTATTGACCATTTGTTATCTTTCCCCTGCCCTCAGAAGTTGAATTCTGCCAGCAAAACATTTATGGCTGTAATGAGTGTATCAGTGAGGCTTACTATATTCTCGACAAGGTACTGACAGGACAGAAGCTGTCACTTCCATGCCTGATACACTTTCAAGCAGCAAAAACAAAAAAAAAAACAGCCTGGTTATTAATATGTTTTGCACCCGCACATACACATGTTTATGTTATCATGTCACATGTCGCCTCGGGTGCACTTTAATAGATGTAGCCTATTCTGTGCCTCTCCCCTCCTTGTCATCCAGATTTCCCTCTTCCCACCCACTTTCAACTGCTATGTGCATCTCCTATTCAGGGGTGCAGCTAAGGTTTTTGTGGCCCCAAGCGGACTGTAGGAAGTGGCCCTATCCGCGCCGCAGCGAAAAATGGGTGTGGCTATCCCGCATAAGTGGGCGTGGCCATGACATGTGGGTGGGGCTGGAGGGCGGATTGGGTCGGCTGTTTGCAGGGAAAAATGGATGTGGGGGTGATTGAGGCGCGCGCAGCGCGCTGCGCCGATGGATGGATTTGGCCATGACATTGTATGGACGGAGCTTAACCGTAGCACAGCAAATATAGCCAACTATGACCATTAAATAATAAATGCAGCAACAGTTACCCCAGACACCAGAAAATAAAAACGCAATTTGTGCAACATTTCAGCAGAAAACAAACGCAATTTGTGCAACATTTCAACAGAAAACAAACAGAATTTGGGCCACATTTTAGCAGAAATCAAACGCAATTTGGGCCACATTTCAGCAAAAATCAAACGCAATTTGGGCCACATTTCAGCAGAAATCAAACGCAATTTGGGCACATTTTCAGCAGAAATCAAACGCAATTATGGCACATTTTCAGCAGAAATCAAACGCAATTAGGGCACATTTTCAGCAGAAATCAAACGCAATTTGGGCCACATTTCAGCAGAAATCAAACGCAATTTGGGCCACATTTCAGCAGAAATCAAACGCAATTTGGGCAAATTTTCAGCAGAAATCAAACGCAATTTGGGCCACATTTCAGCAGAAATCAAACGCAATTAGGGCACATTTTCAGCAGAAATCAAACACAATTAGGGCACATTTTCAGCAGAAATCAAACGCAATTAGGGCACATTTTCAGCAGAAATCAAACGCAATTTGGGCCACATTTCAGCAGAAATCAAACGCAATTTGGGCCACATTTCAGCAGAAATCAAACACAATTTAGACCACATTTCAGCAGAAATCAAACGCAATTAGGGCACATTTTCAGCAGAAATCAAACGCAATTAGGGCACATTTTCAGCAGAAATCAAATGCAATTAGGGCACAGTTCAGCAGAAATCAAACACAATTAGGGAACAGTTCAGCAGAAATCAAACACAATTAGGGAACGGTTCAGCAGAAATCAAACGCAATTAGGGTACATTTTCAGCAGAAATCAAATGCAATTAGGGCACATTTTCAGCAGAAATCAAATGCAATTAGGGCACAGTTTAGCAGAAATCAAACACAATTAGGGAACAGTTCAGCAGATATCAAACGCAATTAGGGCACATTTTCAGCAGATAAACGCAATTAGAGCTGCAAAAAGAAAATAATTTACTCACCTGGCACTGGCAGAAGTCTTCTCTCACCATCTCTTTGCCGGCTCCTCAGGCGCGCAGTTCCCATGGAGCTCCCTCCCTCCCTCCCTCCTGCACTCTCCCGCGCTGATTGAATGCAGCACCCGAAGCCCTGTACTGGAGACATAAATAGTCTCCAGAGCAGGGCCTTCGGCAGCGGCCATCTTCCCGTAGCCCTGCTCTGCTCTGCCATCCCCGCGGGGCTACAGGAAAACAGTGACGTCATGCCGACGTCACGGAGCCGCCGAGGCCCCTAAGACCTTGAGGCCCCAAGCGGCCGCGTGGTCTGCTTGGTGCCTCGTGGCGCCCCTGCTCCTATATAAAGAGGGACCACACTTAAAAAATCCTGAACATATTGCACCCACAGCATTATAAATAGAAAATACAACAATACTACCTAGCTGCTCCTTCACCATTGTTTAACAATTTTTTTTAAAAAAACGGGTTGCTGCATCAAATCCAGGTGACCATCATCTTAAAAAATGTAAACGCAAAACACAAGCACATGAAAAATGCAAACACATGCAAACGTTCCGCAATTTTGTTTGCATTTGCTATTTTGCGAGCCTGCACAGTAGTTGTCCCAGCATGCAACACAATCCTGCCTTGGCAGGATTCCCTAAGTAAGGAAGGGGGGGGGGGGGGATTCAGTCTACAATTAGATACATTAATGCTGATAACAAATTATATAAAAAAATCAGGTTTTATATTAATATTTAATCTAAGGGTTTAAGGGTTGTTACCAATGTTCAGGTAAGGTCAACTATAACCAGTTAATACCTTTTGCATCCCATATATCAACTCAGGCTTCTTTCTATCAAGTTGTCTAATACTGTATCTAGAAAGGTAGATTGTGGACTGTTTTTGAGTCCAGTGCACTTGGAATGCCTAAATATCATGATGCCAATACAGGGGATGGAGAATTTAATATCTACTTAAATGGAATAAGAGAGTTGAGGTTAGGTTGTAAATCACACATTATTCAGCAAAAGTTTAAGGGTATGTTCACACTGGAAGCATTCAAAAATCATTAGCAATAATTGGCACTTCTTCAGAAATCGTTTGGCTTTCACTAGCATTTTTAGCAGTCGTGCTGATGCTTTTAGCAGAGGCTGGCTCACGCTGAGTGGTGCTTTATAGGTGTTGATTGGTACTGACTATTGCTTTAAGAATGTGTTGTGTGGTGCTTTTACAGCCAGTAAGTGGCTGGCACTAAGTCACTGGCACTAAGTCGCTTATGGCGCTAGAAGGTGCTGTCTGACATATGCTACTTATTTTACTGGTATTGGCTGAAACTTTCCATTAACACCTACAGAGGTAAATACAAAGGTCAGTGCCTCCAAAATGTGTGCAGCAGGGTTTTTATCAATGCCAACATGCATTATTATTTTAATGTGAATTGTTCACATTGAGTTGCAAAGGGGAACTAAATACCAGGGATCACTTGTATTATGTTCTAGCCCTAAACTTAAATAGATTCCGAACATCTAGCCAAAGTTCAACCAGGTGACATATAAATCATCTGGCATGGTCCACTGTGCAGGGTGATAAACCGTCTGAATGTTTTATCTTCTTTCCAAAACCACTCGATCGTAGTAAATTAAATCTAGTTACATGGCTGCTAAGTCACAGCAAGTAGCATGATTAGCAAGGCAAAGCTAGCAACTAGATTCTGCATCTAGTTTCCATCACTGGTGACTCTATATACAGTATTTAAGTCTTGTCACAGCTACTAGGTTTTTCAACTTTGATTCTGTCACCAGAATAACATGGCCCAAGGGTTTATCTGAATGCCTAGAAGCAAATGTTTTATCTTTTAAAGGGAAGGTTCAGGGACTATCCCAAAAAAATAAAAATCCCCATCCACTTACCTGGGGCTTCCTCCAGCCCGTGGCAGGCAGGAGGTGCCCTCGGCGCCGCTCCACAGGCTCCCGGTGGTCTCCGGTGGCGCACCCAACCTGGCCAGGCCGGCGGCCAGGTCGGGCTTCTTGTGCGCTGCAAAATGCACCTCACGGCTACTACTGAGCCTGCGCAGTACAGCCCCGAGGACGTCCAATGACGTCAGCGCGCCGCCGTGAGGCGCATTTTGGAGCGCACAAGAAGCCCGACCTGGCCGCCGGCCTGGCCAGGTTGGGTGCGCCACCGGAGACCACCGGGAGCCTGCGGATTGGCGCCGAGGGCACCTCCTGCCTGTCACGGGCTGGAGGAAGCCCCAGGTAAGTGGATGGGGATTTTTATTTTTTTGGGATAGTCCCTGAACCTTCCCTTTAAAGTGGTTGATATAGACAAATATGCAAGTTCCTGTCAAGATATTGAGGCATCTCCGAAGCTGAGCGCTGCTATAGCACTATCGTGTATGCCCAGCGCAATGGTAATTCAGGGTTCGGGCAATGCAGACCCCAAATTACTTCTCCCTCCACGTTGCTACTACTCGGAGGGTGAATAGTATTTAAGACCTTTGGGAATTTGAGCAGCAGCAGGGTGAGCCGTCATTCAGCTTACCCTGCTTCCAGCTTACCGGTGGCGTTATAACATGCAAAGACCCATCATGCTCAAACAAATCTGTTCAAATAAGTAAAAATAATCTATATTGAAATTAATTAATGCTTTTGGCCCTCGGATAGGTCCTGCAAAACCTGTTTACACAGGTGATAACCAACTACCACACCCAACAGTAGGGCACTCACCAAACTGAAGGGTCAGAGTGACCAGGTCTAGCTGCACAGATGGTGAGTTTAGAGTTTCCCTTACCACAAACATCCACTTTGCTTCTGAGTTCTAGCCTCCGGTACATTCACCTCAGACAACATATAAGCCTCCATAATGTAAAAACTTCACACCTTATTATTTCCATAGAAAGGTTCCAATAAATCCAGCAAATACACATGTGGGATACCAATACACGCTTGAGCTACATGCAGCCTCTTCTCATAGGCTTAGGGTTCAGTGCCTGAGAAGTGTCTCTCTCTTTCCACTTCACCACACCACCAAGCTCTGCCCATGCTGCATGCAGTATCTCATATCTCCACTACATATGCAAGTTCATGTTACCATGTCTAGACTGGCGATGAGAGCATTGTTTACATGCAGGGTTTGCAAGAGAATTGCACTACGCATGGGTAAAATGCTCCTGGCGTTGGAAGCATGATTGATGGAGACACACGGATAGGACCATACATGCACAGTAGCCTGTGACCAAGCCGAGCCGAGTCAGATAATTTTCTACACGGGGGAGGGGGGTGGGGGGGGAAGTCATGGTGGAGGGGCACAGTGAAAGGGACCTCAAAGACTATGGTGTGATAGAAGAAGCACCAGAAGTAAAATACATTTTTTTTGGCCCAGTTCAAGTGTGCTTTAAACTCACAAACTATACATCACATCATAATATAAATTGGAATAGTACAGGTAGTGCACAGTCATAGATTGCATAGGCGTATGGTAGGATGTACATAGAAGAGATGGGGGTGCAGCTTACAACAACAATACCATGACACATTTGAAGGAATAGCCTTGGCCAAATTTACTTACAGTCTAAAGGGAATAGGTGGACGGACAAATAGTTAAGGCAGTCTGTAAGCTGTGGTGAATGAGAATCAGATTAGGCAGAGGCAATGGGTAAGTGGCATGTTCTAGATCAGATTATGTTCTTTCCTGAAGAGTTTAGTTTTGCTTTTACAGTTAAATACCTTGAAAAAAGGGTAGTGGGGTTGTGTCAGATGGATTCTGGACGAGAGTATCACAGGGGGATAGGAGATGCTTGTGAGAACTTGTCTTAGATGTTGGTGTCTGTGACTAGAGTAAAGAGTAGGAGTTTACTTCCAGAGTGGAAATTATGTTTTAGGAGGTATCTGAGTATTAGTCCAGAAATACATGCCATTAAGTTTTGGATTGGTTACAGAACGTATACTCAGGGCCGCCACCAGAAATGTTGGGGCCCATCACACATCATCAGGCCTGGGCCCCACCCCCCTCCCTGGGCCCACCCCCCTCCCTGGGCCCACCCACTCCCTTGGCCCACCATGGCATGTACTAGCAAATATTAGCAAAATACAGGTAGTTCCCGGTTAAACACAAACTTGTAGGTCCGTTCTTATCCTTTATCCATTCATAATTTATTCTTTTGTCCCTCTTTTTTTTCCTGTCCCCCTCTGTCTCTCCTCAGTTTGTGCCTCTTTTGTGTCCCTCTGTGTGACCTCATGTTCCCGTCTCATCTCTTTTCTTTCTGTGCCTCTTTTGTCTGCCTTTGTTCCACCTGTGCCTCTTTTATCCCCGTGTTACCTCGTCTCCTTCTGTCTCAGCTCATCCCCCTGCCCTAGCCAGGTATAGGTGCCTCCAGTATAGGTATCCAGGCACAGTTGCCCCCAGTATAGGTAGCCAGGTATAGGTTCCCCCAGTATAAGTAGCCAGCTATAGGTGGTGCCCCAGTATAGGTAGCCTGGTATAGCTGGTGCTCCAGTATAGGCCACCAAGATACAGGTGCTCCAGTATAGGTATGCAACTATTATTATTATTATTATTTAGTATTTATATAGCGCCGACATATTACGCAGCGCTGTACAGTGTATATATATATTGTCTTGTCACTAACTGTCCCTCAAAGGAGCTCACAATCTAATCCCTACCATTGCCATATATCTATATTATGTAGTGAACGTACTGTAGTCTAGGGCCAATTTTAGTGGGAGCCAATTAACTTATCCGTATGTTTTTGGAATGTGGGAGGAAACCGGAGTGCCCGGAGGAAACCCACGCAGACACGGAGAGAACATACAAACTCTTTGCAGATAGTACCCTGGCTGGGATTCGAACCAGGGACCCAGCGCTGCAAGGCGAGAGAGCTAACCACTACGCCACCGTGCTGCCCAGGGAACTATAGGTGGTGCCCAGGGATATAGGTAGCCTGGTATAGTTTCCCCCAGTATAGGTATCCTGGTATGGGTGGTGCACAAGTATAGGTTAGCAAGGTACAGGTGCCCCCTGTAAAGGTAGCAAGCTATAGGTGCTCCAGTATAAGTAGCCAAGTATAGGTGGTGCCCCAGTATAGGTAGTCAGGTATAGGTGGTGCCCCAGTATAGGTAGCTAGGTATAGGTGGTTCCAGCCCCAGTATAGGTAGCCAGGTATAGATGGTGGTGGCCCAGTAAAGGTAGCCTGTAGTCAGGTGGTGTCCCAGTATAGAAAGTCAGCTGCAGTGGGCTCACTCATCTGCTCCCCACCTTCAAGCGCTGATGTCACTTCTCTCAGTGCTGGAACGCAGTGTGCTGGTTAATGAGCCACAGACCCGCAGCCAGCACATGCGGCCCTTCCAGAGCTTTTGGGGGCCCAGGGCCCCCAGAAGCCCTGGGACCCTCACTGCAGTGTCAGTTGCCCCTCCCCCCCCCCCCCATAGCTGATCTGCTGATACTCTATAATCTTGTATACCACACATAATTGGAACTTCAGGTGTCCAGGTGAGAAAACAGCTTTTCACCTATGTTTTTATGGATGTAGAAGTTGAGCAATGTCTGTTCAGCCATCAGACCAAAACAGAGATACATATCTATATTGTAATTGTTTAATAGGAATGCAATTATGTTACACAGGCCCGGATTTACATCACATGAGCCTATAGGCACAGATGTCCTGGCACCCAAGACTTCACCCTCCATGGACCTACAAACACCTGCCAAAATGCACTGCAAGTTGGCTGGCTGGCCCAGCTGTCACTTTTCCCTTATTTACCTTGCCCTTCATAGGTAGGTAGAGGTGTCCCTTAGCATTAAGTAGCCAGAGGTACCCTCAGTATTAAGTTGCATAGGAAAGGAGGGAGAAAGGCACTCGAGGAGCAGAGTGAGACGCCTTTCTATCATCAGGCGCCTGTAGGCACATGCCTACAGTGCTTTATGGTAAATCCTGCCCTGGTTTAACAGGAACACATCTAACTTAATGTTGACCACAACAAGGATTGTTAATCATCTTTAATTGTGTATAGTACTGAAAATTATAAATCATTTGCAAACCCATACTACTGACTCAAAATAATTGAAGTCAGTAGCATGTATTACTTGAAATAGCACGCCATCTGTACACCACATACTATTGATTTATAGATTGTAGTACAAGTCAGCTCCTTTGCTTATTACATTTCAACCATTATTTTCAAGTTTATGTTTGATGTAGTTGTTTTTACTTTTTACTAAAGTTACTTTTTAATATAAGACACCAGATGTTTGTTAGAAGTAAGAAACAGTAAGCAAACATGGAAAAAGAACAATCCTTATTACTGGCAAAGGTAGTGTTGTAGAGTTTAAAGGAGATACAGTAAATTCCCATTTCAATAAATTTAACTTTGGGCTTAAGTCACAAAACGTTGCTAATGCTGTGAACATTTTTTCGCGTGTTAACGGTCACGTTCGCATAATTAATTCACGTTATCATGCAAACGTGAACGCATGTTAATGCGCAAACACAAATTTTTGCATGCGATAACCGTTTTTCACACGATAACACACTAAAACATGCGAAAAGCCATGCTAACAGCCGTGCTAATAGTTAGCACCGTTTTGTGAATCAAGCCCTTTACCTTATAGTCATACTATATAACAATCAGTAATACATGTTTAAGATGTATACTCAAGCTCTAATAACGAGGAGAACGCCAGCGCATACCGCTAAGGCTGCGTCTGAAATGACCACCAGCTCAGTGTGCAGCACCTAAATAGACTTCCTGCACACCTCGCATTCAATTCAGATGTAAATCACATGCAAATCTGCTACTACTTATTATGCAAACAGGAAACTCAGGAAAAGGGGCTGGGAGCAGCTAACCTGATAGTTACATAGTAACTATGTAACTATCAGGTTAGCTGCTCCCAGCCCCTTTTCCTGAGTTTCCTGTTTGCATAATAAGTAGTAGCAGATTTGCATGTGATTTGCATCTGAATTGAACGCGAGGTGTGCAGGAAGTCTATTTAGGTGCTGCACACTGAGCTGGTTACTATGTAACTATCAGGTTAGCTGCTCCCAGCCCCTTTTCCTGAGTTTCCTGTTTGCATAATAAGTAGTAGCAGATTTGCATGTGATTTGCATCTGAATTGAATGCGAGGTGTGCAGGAAGTCTATTTAGGTGCTGCACACTGAGCTGGTGGTCATTTCAGACGCAGCCTTAGCGGTATGCGCTGGCGTTCTCCTCGCTGTTCAACAAAATGTAAGTTACACATTTTCTTTTTGCTTAGCTGCTCCCAAGGTTTTAAATTTAGGTTAGGTCACTTGCCCGGAGGTTTGCCTCACTGTGGCGCAAGTGCCTAGTATAATGTACTTTGCATGCAAACCATATTGGAAGCTAAAGTTCCTCCTAGCTTAATAAATGTTAGCACTTGTCTTGGATGCAGGGCATGCATTTTTCAGTCTGGCAGAGGCGGTGTATGCCTGCGCAATTAACCATTCAATTGCAACATGAGTTTAGGGATGCACAGCCTTTTCCTCCCACCTTTTCTTAACTTTGTAACTATGTAACTATCAGGTTAGCTGCTTCCAGCCCCTTTTCCTGAGTTTCCTGTTTGCATAATAAGTAGTAGCAGATTTGCATGTGATTTGCATCTGAATTGAATGCGAGGTGTGCAGGAAGTCTATTTAGGTGCTGCACACTGAGCTGGTGGTCATTTCAGACGCAGCCTTAGTGGTATGCGCTGGCGTTCTCCTCGCTGTTCAACAAAATGTAAGTTACACATTTTCTTTTTGCTTAGCTGCTCCCAAGGTTTTAAATTTAGGTTAGGTCACTTGCCCGGAGGTTTGCCTCACTGTGGCGCAAGTGCCTAGTATAATGTACTTTGCATGCAAACCATATTGGAAGCTAAAGTTCCTCCTAGCTTAATAAATGTTAGCACTTGTCTTGGATGCAGGGCATGCATTTTTCAGTCTGGCAGAGGCGGTGTATGCCTGCGCAATTAACCATTCAATTGCAACATGAGTTTAGGGATGCACAGCCTTTTCCTCCCACCTTTTCTTAACTTTGTAACTATGTAACTATCAGGTTAGCTGCTCCCAGCCCCTTTTACTGAGTTTCCTGTTTGCATAATAAGTAGTAGCAGATTTGCATGTGATTTGCATCTGAATTGAATGTGAGGTGTGCAGGAAGTCTATTTAGGTGCTGCACACTGAGCTGGTGGTCATTTCAGAAGCAGCCTTAGCGGTATGCACTGGCGTTCTCCTCGCTGTTCAACAAAATGTAAGTTACACATTTTCTTTTTGCTTAGCTGCTCCCAAGGTT